>NC_059381.1:35685297-36318933 GCF_019703515.2 Myxocyprinus asiaticus | reverse complement strand
GCACAGTCATCTATGAGTCTAGATAGCACAATACATAGATCTTCAAATGATAAAATCTCACAAACTGTCACTGCCTGTAAATGCACTCTGCCCGGGCAGGGTCACAGTTCCGTTAGGCAGCGATTGCAATTATTGTCATGTACGTGGAGTTACACTGGTGCGGTTAAAGAACCTCTTCAGGGTGCTTTGTTTATTAATGTTATTTGAACTTGTCTAATTATTGCACGTAAATATGCACACCACAGCAAAAAGTCAAAAACACTGTCTTACCGTTTATCAAGCACTGAATCTTTGCTCGGTGTAAACAACCTGGAATTATGATTAATGGTGTAACAGACCTCTATGCCAGTGATTCCTAACCTGAGGGTCGTGAAGCTCTGTCTACTTTGAGGGTTAAAAGAAGAAAAAATGGAATGGGTGAAAAGGTGCAAATTATTTTTGTATTAAAGCACAATTAAATAAGGCAATGTTTTGTATTTTAAACATATTTAATAGTTTATGAGATATATGAAAAGACAAGACATACAGTATATCTAGCATAGGCTGTTTTTTTTTTTTTTATTTAATTTTATTTATTTATTTATTTTTTGTTTGTTTGTTTGTTTTTTAAGTGTGCATCTTGCGATAGTGGTAAGGACGCAGGTTTTTTAAAGATGCAGCAAAACTGCTTGTTCTAATTGTAAAGTACTAAGCATCGATCAAAACAACAGATTAGCTTGCCAAACCAAATCAGCGACTATGGCAAAGCGTCAGGTAGAAAAGAAAAACGTGGTAAAAAAGAAAATGAGGATTTATTTGGGTTTATTTATTCATTATTTATTTATTAGTATTTCTGTGGATTTATTATGATTTAATTATTTGTATTGAATTTGGTTTCATTGAGGCAATTGAGAAAGTGCGAATTGAGTGTGTGATTTATGGTGAGAGACTAGTGAATGAAAAATGAACAATGTGCGCGCGATTGTCACTTGGTGTCACTTGAGCGCTAACGGAAAAGCACGAGATATTCTTCATGTCATTTCAACATTAGCAGATTGGCCAATACATGATATATGATACATTTCAGTAAGTTGTATTATATCGTTCAACATGTCCTCTGATATTCATTCATGTTTTTTCATGCTATAAGTCGGAGAGAGAGAGAGAGAGTTGCGCCCTGCTCCCTTTGAATGGGCAGCTGCTGCGATCTGTCACACACAGTATTAAAAAAAACAAACAAACAAACAAACAAAAAAAAACAAAAAAAAACACTACGTCTGGTTCAAATTATGGAGCGTGTCACATTTGTTGAAATGTAGCTAATGGTAAAACCGGATATAGCCTATTATATGCAGTCTGTATGCAATTTGGAACAAAGACAACTGTGTTTGTGTTCTCTGGAATAGACAGTCCCTTTTTTTCCTCCACACTGTAAAAAATGTCCGTAGTTTTAACGGTAAAGTAGCAACAGTAAAAAACTGTAAATTATAAAACATGAAATAACCGTTTAATTAACAGTTAAATACTGTTAATGTAAATACAAGGAAATTTGATAACTTTTGCATTATTGTTTTGTAAAAACTGCATTATTTTACCGTAAAAACAGTAAAGTACACAAAAACACTAAATCACTAAATCTGGTAAATCACTGTGTTTACTACAGATGAATGCTGTTAGAACTGTTTTTCCCCTTGTGTTACAATGATATGGTCAACAAGAATATGTCTGTATCTCTATGAAAATAAATCATTTTACGCCTGCCCTGGTCTCTCCCATTAATTAGATTACATGATTTCAATGACTCCTATATATATATATATATATATATATATATATATATATATATATATATATTCGTTATTATCAAATAAAACTAATAAGAAAAAAAAAATAATGCAGTGTCATGGAATTATTATTAAATTGATATAACATGCAATGTGTGACATGTTTTAAAGTCCAATCTTTATTTTATTGGCCATATGCATCGTGCTGCATATGGTATTGCATCATATTAATAAAATGTTGAAAAGCATAATTTTATGTGTTGAAGCTCAGTCTTTATTTTTTATTGACTTTTCAGTTGTCCAATATGTGCCACGATGCTGCATAATATAAAGAAACCATATTTTTAACAAGCATTTTATGTTTTAAAGTTATTGCCTTTTGACTTGTCCAATCAGCGCTCAAGGCGTTGCATCAGGTGCGCTCGCGCCTTTTACCCAAATTGTCCTTGAACTGGCGGTTTTTCTGGAACAGACAACAAGCAAGCAGCAATGCACAGACCACGGCGAGCTGCTGAAATTACATATTTTCCCCCACACGAAATCTGTCTGGTAAGCACAAATAAACAAATTCTGAAAAGTTGAAGTTCAATAATTGTTTTAGTTATTTGAATACAGCTTTTGTGTTGTAAAGCGTTTATTTTATTTTCATATCTTTAATGTCATTGTAAATCGTAAATGACGTGGACCTGTTGGCTGTCTAGATGGTAACGTTTTATCCTTTTAATATATAAACTTACACATTGGAAATTAACGAATTCGCTCTGATTTCTTTGATTTGAAACGTTTGTAATGCAGTTTAGCAGTATGTCGTGCTGTAACCATGGCGAGGCGAACTTCATGTTTAAACGATATCTCGCATTGGTTATTGGTTGAGTTCAGGATGAGTAAGTTTTGAATATGCATTGCAATGTACACTTGCTGTTTTTGTAGTTTAACAGTGCAAAGTCTGAGGGAATATGTTCTGCACTGCAGACTGCATCGCAACGAACCTCGCGCCATTTTCAAATGTGTTGCAGTTGATTGCAAACAGTCGTTTTCAAAATACGTAGCATTTAAGAGTCATTTCTATCGCCGCCATAACAGCTCTACCACTGATACGGCCTCGACATGCAGTATTTCACTATGTAGTCATCAGTGCCAGGATGTGCCCAGTCTTGTTGCTCACCTAAAGAACCATATGAAGGAAGGTCGTGCAGTTAACTGTCCAGTGAGAGGGTGCAAAAGTGCTTTTCAAATCATGTCCTCTTTTACCTCTCATATGTCTAGGAAGCACGGGAACTGTTCAGTAAACAGCAATAGCGATTCACATCGGCATTCTGCATCAGAGATACCGTCTGTTTCAACTGAGCAATGTCCTGCTGACCTCGATGCAAATACAGGTGAGTCAGAAGAAAGTGAAATAGGCTCGTTTCAGAATTTTGACGATTTGTATTTGAGAAATGTTAGCCTATTTTATCTGAAATTACAAGGACAGTTTCTTCTCCCAGCTTCTACAATACAAAATATTGTAGATGAGATGCAAAATATTCATGAATTGGGACAGACATATACTTTTAGTAAGCTACATTCACTTCTGCAGAGTTTGTCTTTACCCATGGAGACTATTTCTCAAATCTTTACTACTGTGAAGGAATCAGACTTGTTTTCTGTTTGTCATAAGAGACCTATGCGAACAGAGTACTCAAGGAGTCAGACCTTTAAAAAAGTATTCAAATATGTTGAACCAAAAATAATACTTTTAGGTAGAGATGAGAATCGGACAGAGCAATTTGCATACTATGTACCTGTGAAAGAGACATTGAAGTGTCTGTTAAATTCAGAGGGTTGGGAGGAATTGCATTTCGATGCACCTGCCTGAAACAAACTCTACTGATGTACTTTGTGATTGCACAGATGGCCAAATACTGAAGTGCAGAGATTTCTCTCAAAACAACCCAAGCCTCCAGCTACTACTCTATCAGGATGCTTTTGAGGTGGTTAACCCTTTAGGTTCTTCACGAAAGAAACAACATTTTGGCTGTATACCTCTCTCTTGTTAATTTGCCAGCTCATCTCAGGTCAAACACTGAACATATGCAGCTGGTTATGTTGTGCAGAGAGAAAGACTTTAAAGACTTAGGCCATGAAAGTGTTTCTCAGAGCTAGTAGCAGACCTGAAAGACCTTGAGGAAAATGGAATTACTTTGTCAGATCAATCTGTTATAAAAGGCACTCTTTACTGCATTGCTGGAGACAATTTGGGATCCCACTGCATTGGTGGATTCACTGAAAATTTTAGTCAGTCCAGCTATTTTTGCAGGTACCATCTAATTACTAAAGAGGAATTCCAGAGTGTTGACCCAAATGTATGTGGTCCACTACACACTGTTGAGGGCTACAGTGCTGCTGTTAACCAGTTACAGACCGAAAATGCAACAGTTCAAGGCATAAAGTTTGATTCCATTTTCAACTCTTTGAAGAACTTTAAAGTGTGCCAACCTGGCTTGCCACCTTGCCTTGGTCACGATATTTTTGAAGGCGTGTTGTCTTATGATGTTGCTCTTTACATCAAGCACTTTAAGAAGTGGTTCACTTACCCAATTCTTAACCGTCGAATCATGCAGTTCAAATATAATGGTTCTGATGCTTTCACAAAACCTTGTGAGATCAGTTCACATGGACCTAAGCTGGCAGGTCAGGCCATTCAAAATTGGAATTTTTTACGGCTTCTACCTGTTATACTTGGTGATAGAGTGCTGGATCCTGCAGATGAGGTTTGGCAATTAACTCTACAGCTAAAGGACATTGTTGAACTGATTTGTGCTCAGAAAATCTCAGTGTCACAGATTGCTTATTTGGATGTTCTTATCCAAGAATACTTGGAGTCTAGAAAAGCAGCTTTTCCAGAAGTGAATCTAAAACCAAAACATCATTACCTGCGACACTATCCAGGTCTGATACTCAAATTTCGTCCGTTGATCAGATTATGGACAATGAGATTTGAAAGTAAACATAGTTACTTCAAAAGATGTGCCAGACATTTGAAGAATTTAAAAAATTTGTGTCGCACCCTTTCTGAAAGGCATCAATTGTCTCAGGCCTATTTGACAGCTGGGTCTTGTCCCCCATTTTTGCAAATGAAAGATTGTTCCCCATTTTATTCTGAGCTTTACAGTGAAACTGTCAAAGATGCAGTCAGTCAGTTCAGCTTCAGTGAAACAGAAACAAGGGTTTCTGTGGAAATACAGTATAAAGGAACTGTATTCAAAAAGGGCCAACTGTTTGTCATTAGAAATGATGAGTGGAGTTTGGTGAACTTTTGCTCATGTTTATCACAGAGGAACATGTTGATTTGCTGACCAGGGTGTTCATGGGCGATTTTCTTCCTGAGTATCGTTTGTAAAGGGTTCACTGTCTGAACATTGAGGACTTGCCTGACTTTTACACCATTGACGTTGTACATGTTGCAAGGATGTAGGGTAGTTCCATTGAAACACAGCGTAGTGTCTCATTAGGTCAATACAAGTCTTGGATTGTTGTAACATTGGATTGTATTGATAATCGATGCTAAAACTAAAATAATACAAACCAAAATGTGATATTTTTTGCATCATAACATTTCACTGTTTGTTGTTTGTACAGCTGAACACACCCCACATATTGAAGGTATAGTTGACCCAAAAATGAAATTTCTGTCATTATTTACACCATCAAGCTGTTACAAACCTGTATGAGTTTCTTTCTTCTATTGGACATAAAAGAAGATATTTTGAAGAATGTGTGTAACCAAACATAGTATGAAAAAAATACTGTGAAAGTCAATGGGCACCAGAAACTGTTTGGTTACATTCTTCAAAATATCTTTTTATGCTCAACAGAAGAAAGAAACTTGTACAGGTTTGTAACAGCTTGATGGTGTGTAAATGATGACAGAAATTTCATTTTTGGGACAACTATACCTTTAATACATTTTAGAGACACCAAATTGATGATTTTTCTCTGTTTTAGTCATGGATGAATCAGAGCAAAGCAATGTAACCAGTGCAATTGCTGAGTTACTCAAACATCTTTCATCCTCGATGCTGCAATCAGTTGAGGAGACACTGAATTTACTTGGAGTAACATCACCTGAAGATTTTCAATATGTTCAGGAATCAGATCTCCTGCCAGTATTACGACCCATTCAGGCCAGAAAACTTGTATCTGCCTGGAGCCAGATCAGTAAGTACATTTCATCTTATGATTTCATAATGTATAAAAATCTAAGTTTTCCTAAATAATCTGGTTTCATAAGTGATCAAATCAATGTCATTTTTTTTACCTCTTTGTCTTTTTAGAACAAAGTGCTGATAGCTTGTCAAGTTCTAGAGAGAGCAGCAGTGCTTCATGTTCATCATCCCCATCATGTGGCAAGGCTTCCAGAGTTGTTTCGAACTGGGCCGACAGTTTTAAAATTCCATGCCAGAAGTTTCCGGAAGTATTGACTCAATGTTTAGAAAGGAAGAAAAGACCAAATCCAAGATTGCGACGAGATATGGTCAGAATTGTCGTGTCTGAAATGATGAAGGTATGTGACTGTCCCAGTAAACAAAGCTCTACAGCAATTGCCAAAAAGATTGTGGCCAAATACCCTGCATCCTTGCAGGATGTTATCGAAGGTGATATAATTGGTTCAGGGTACAACTCGCTGGTCAAGCAGATTCAGAATTGCATAGAAAATGTGAAGAGACCCAACGTACCGAAAATCAGAAAACGCAACAGAAGAATCTGACACAGAGGAGATTCCTGCTGAAAAAAGGGCAGCGGTTCAAGACACTTGGCTGTGTGAATTGGGATTTAAAATTTATGCCGCACAATGAGACTAAAGAGAGCCAGTTGGATAAACAAGAACGGATGAAGATCATGTCTAAAACAACAAATGTTGACCCAGAAGAAGTTAGCAACCTTCTGAAAGCAACATACTACTCTCAACGCAAAGATATAAACAACGGAGCAAGCATACAACAGCTTTGTGAGAACTGGCCTTTTCTGTTTCAAGAGGTTGGTTTTGGGTACACTTCAAGCAGCTAACCGGAATTGATCTGAAGGAGATGTTCCTTAAAAGCTTGGATAAAAAAGGACAGCGGCTCCTGAACTTTCTTAAAACAGTTGGTGCAGAAAAGACAAAAGTACTGCAAGCTGCTGCAAAACTAGAAGTTACGAGGTGTCAAACTGAGGGATGCAGTGAAGATTTGAAAGATGTGGTGCTTCTTCTGCTTGCCTACTTTGATGAAAAGGAAGAGGTGGTGTTTCATTATGTGGAAGAGTCTTGCCTTGTCGAAGATGTGGAGGTAGACAAGTTACCAGCAACACCCTGCATCATTGTCTGTGGTAAGTTTGAATGAATATAATTTAGTGTCCTATTAAAAAATTTAAAGGGATAGTTCACCCAAAAATTAAAATTCTGTTATCATTTACTCACCCTCATTTTGTTCCAAACCTGTATAAATGTCTTTGTTCTGCTGAACACAAAGGAAGATATTTTGAAGAATGTTTGTAACCAAACAGTTGTGGGGCACCATTGACTCCCATAGTATTTTTTTTTCCTGGAAGAAATTTATACAGGTTTGGAACAACATGAGGGTGAGTAAATGATGACAGAATTTTCATTTTTTGGTGAACTAATCCTTTAATCAGTGTATATTTGTGAGCAACAAATTCAGTCATTCAGTTCTCTTTTTAAGGTGCTTCTTCAGCATAAACCCAGAGAAGGGCACCAAAGTTGAACCGAGGAAAAAAAAAAAAAACAGCTCCCAGTGAACCCCTGAGTCCTTACACTCATAGCAGACCTTGCTGATCATGAATGTAGAGCAGATTAAGGTTGGACAAAACCTTTTTGACAGATGTTTGAAGATTACGTTGGCACTGAGAATGTTTTACAACTTTGTGTTATCTGGATTTACACTGAAAGATGCTTGAACTTTGAATGTCGAAAACTACTTAAATGTGAGTCCTGTCCTCTTAGAAAGCTATTTTTGGCTTATATACTGTTTTGTACGTATGGTACTATACCAGTAATGATTTGAGCAGCCAACAAAACATTGTGTGTACCTAAAATAAAGTCACTTTTTTTTTTTTTTTTTTTTATATAGTTATGCTTTTCATGTCCTTTCAATTTATACATTTAAGTTTTCCTACAGTAAGTTTTGTTTTGTGCATCTGAGATTGTAAAAAGCTGTATGTTAATGCTTTCCAAGCATTTGATTCATGATTAATCCATTCTGTTAATAGAATGGTGTGCTGTCTTGTTCAGGTTATTGAATGTGTGGCTTTCTGGTAAAGATTGCAATTATTCAAAATGTTTGTTCTGCAAGTTGAAGCGAACAGGGAGTACATTCTTTAACTGCTGTTTTAAGGAGAAGAATATGGTTGTCCAAAGTATGTATTTACTATGTTTGTGGTATTTAAATAAAAAAGTGTATTTGCTTTTCATACCAGTTCTGAATGTTTTTTTTTATGGCAACCAAAACTGCAAGTTTTTACCGTAAATGTTAGTTCACTTTTAGGTATACCGTAAACAGAAGAATATTTCGACCGTATTTTTTATGGTAGATTTCTGGCAACCACAGCTGCCAGTTTTTTACTGTAAATTTTATGGGATTTTTTTTACAGTGCAACAAAATTAGCAGGAGAGGGGGTCATTCGCAAGTTTGGGGGTCCCCTGGAAAAAAGGTTGGGAAGAGCAGTGGCTATGTGACCTGAACTTCTTCAGAACGCAGCACAACAAATGAAACACACTGCAGGTATTCTGATGCGCATTGATTAAAATTGAAGTTATTTTTTAACTTGGTGTCTAAAAATCTGGCGATCCTGCGTGAGATGGTGAAAGAAAAAAACGCGTGCTAAAAGTATTTAGTAAAAAAAAACGCACACAAAAGCATGTTTGAACAGCCCCGAACTTGCTTTATACTTGGAAAAACTGAACTGCATTTGAGTAGGATAATCATTTTAACATAAACGTACAAAGAGGAAGATAATGTATTCCATTCTTTATTACTAACAAAAAGGGCCTCACAAAAAGAGCTCCTTATGACATTTTTAAAAAAGTGCAGTAAACATTACATGAATGAAATAAATATTAAATCTAACAGTAATGACAGTGCATGGCCAAAGTTTATCATTTAAAACACTTGAGACATCGAGTTCATTTTAAGTGCATAAAACAATAGCAGCATTACAAATATTATAGTGACCATAAAATCAACAGCAATAACGTTGCCTAGGTCAAAGCTTTCATCTAAAAACACTGAAACACTTGTAACCCTTACTGCTTACTGATAGTCCATTGCCTATTTCAAAGATGAGGTGCAAGATATTATCTTTTGATAATAGGATGTGTATTTATCAACCTGTTAAATGTCACACATGCAGGCATATTAAATCATGTAAAATCTGGTTTTGTCAATAGTTCATAAAAAAAACCTACATATATTTAATCTTTACCATAGATATCTCTTTAAAATGAACTTTTATTAGACTCAACATTACAAACATTATTATAATATTTAATGCTTAAAAGATGCTTAAAAAAACTGGAGCGAAGCTCATATCACCGTTACAATCTGCTCCTCTGAAGAACCACATGGTTGCCTACTTTGTGACATCACGTTATTTAATCTTTTAATCGACATTAATAATCGCGATCACAATATTAAGGGCAATAATCGACAATTAGTTTTTAACACACCACAAGGGTGGTACCCATATGTACAACAAGGAATGTTCATTTAACACTGCTGATTTTGCTCTGTTTATTGATTGTTACCATTGTTGTGTTTCATGTACCAAGTGTTAAGGTCTGTGTGTGCCATTTGAAAGTGCTTAGAGTATGTTTTCTTAAAAATGAGATATTGGTTTAATACAGCAAGCACATTGCTATCCACTCACACCGCTCATAATATTTAACAGATGCAATTGTCATAGTTGATATAATTTCTGAAATTTAAAAATTACTGAATCTAAATAGGTTGTTGTTGCAATGATGGCATAATTTAAGTAATGGCAACTTGACATTTTAAGTTCATTTAATTATAACTATTAGAAGAACTGCAAACTGTAAAGTTTCGAACTGCAAAGTTCTACGAACACATAACTTTCCTCTCTTTTTTTTTTTGTGTGGATTTTATCCCCTTTTCTCTCCTTTTTGGCATGCACAATTCCCAGTGCGCTCTAATTCCTTGTGGTGGTGCAGTGACTCGCCTCGATCTGGGTGGAGAAATCTCAGTTGCCTCTGCTTCTGAGACAGTCAGCTCGCGCATCTTATCACGTGGCTTGCTGGGCGCGTTACAGCGGAGACTTAGTGCATGCGGCGGCTCATGCTATTCACTGCGGCATCCACGCGCAACTCACCTCGCACCCCACCAAGAGCGAGAACCACCTTATAGCAACCATGTGGAAGGTAGCCCACGTGACTCTACCCACTCTAGCAACCGGGCCAGTTGGTTGCTTTGGAACCTGGCTGGAGTCACTCAGCACACCCTGGATTTGAACTTGCGACTCCAGGGGTGGTAGTCAGCCTCTTTGCTTGCGGAGCTACACATAACTTTTTTATAGTATTAATAATCAATAATAGATAATGTATTACATTTATTTAATATACATAAGGTTTACATTAATCGTATACATAATAAGGTTTTTTTGGGGTATAGGGTATATTAAGGACCTACAGGATTTTTTTGAGAGTAGGGCTCAGCCCTTGTTTCGATAGCATTACACTGCTGGTTCAATTCTTTCTGTCCTCTTTTTCTTTCATTCATTTGTAGTTACACATTTTGCTTTCTCGTATTTATTAATTAGATTTTGAAAGTCACTTTCAGCAGGCCTCAGCAGAGGGTTAACCTTCATCCAAACACCCATCATGTCCATCTCCAACCTCGGAGGTTAAGGAGTGACATCAGTGACTCAATGGGACAGCCTCTGTTTTGGTAGTGCTCCTGTAGGACTTATAAATGGACTTGTCATGTTCTTGGTGGAGGTTACGGTCGGCACACATGTGACATTGATGAAACATGTTAGCACTTAGTTCTTCAAGGCCAATGTTACATTAGTAAGACATTAGTTTTAAACAGAGAGACAGTTCTTAAATGATCGTCCCTTGTGCAACTACAGGTAGTAATATAACGCCTGCAATCGCTTCACCAAACCTGAAGCCCTTGCTTATTCTGGATTACTTTAACAACAGTCTCAAGGTATAATGCTGTCTCATCCTATTATGACATGAAGGGACTTCCACTGCACAATAAAATGCATTTTCCATAAAAAGGGTTCAAAATAGGGCTTCAACTCCGATTTCTTATGACTTTTTATTTATTTATTTTGTCCTTCATTTTCAGCAAATGGCCAGTTAAAGGAGGTGCTTAACCCTCATAACCTACATAGGACAAGCGGCTTTAGAAGATGGATGGATAAAACTTTAAATTCTTCACAATTTCTCTTTAAATACCGTCACTCTGTATCTTTTCTCCTTTCAGGAAATGATGAAACAAAACAAAAGGTAAGTATCAATCTCTTGTGGATATTTCAATAAATTTAAGTTACCTGAATATAGTAGTACCTTATAATCAATTGAATCCAAACTTGAATCAGTTCTAATGATATTCAATCTGCCCTGCCCCTTTTCTCAAATTATTCCAATGGGAATAAGCACTGCACAAAAAGTTAGAAAAATTAGCATGTGCTCGGCTGTGCGAAACGGAACCTTGTGAAGGCTATATGATAGTTGCGATGACTTAACTTTGTGCTCGCGAACCCTCGCAAACATTGGCGGAGTTATGATTTCCGAGGCCCCAAGCAACCATCCAGCCAGGGGCCCCCTTTCGGTGTACAACCGGGGGAAATTATATAACAGGGATTTTATATCATAATTTTAAATAATTTCTAACAGCCATTGTAGCCAAGTACATCCAAAATGTTTAATGAAATAAAAATCTATAAAAATAATGAATGCATGTTTTCTACAGTTTTTCCACTAAATGAACCCAAGAAAGAATGGTATTTAATTTATAATATAATAAGTATAATTTATATGCACCAATACAGTAATAAAAAAAGCTACATTTACCTACATATATTTTTAGAAATCATTTTTTGTAAATGATTAGGGTGTGTAAAAACGACAACTTCGCACACTTATATTTTAGGACCCAGAATAATATTATTTATTATTGTTCAGTCAAGCTTATTATTATAATATGATACTGAATTATTATTATTTTGAGGATTTGTTTTATACAATAGTAATATACAGTGCTGTGAAAAAGTATTTGCCCCATCCTGATTTCTTCTGTTTTTGTGTATATTTCATACTAAATTGTTTCAAAAATTCAAACACAATCTAACATAAAACAAAGGCACTCTGATTAAACACAAAATAGAGTTTTTAAATGATAATGTTATCCATTGAAGCAAAAATAGTTATCCAATACCATCTAGGCCTGTGTGTAAAAAGTATTTGCCCCCTTAGTTACTAAATCCCCAAATCTATGAAACTGCATTCATAATGGGGTTCAGCTGGACTAGACACACCCAGGCCTGATCAATCAAATCAACACCTAAACAGAACTTTTTCAGCAGCATGAAGCTGGCTAAAAGCTCTCACCCAGTAGCACACTATGCCAAGGTGATTGAAATACATCAGTCTGGGAAGGGTTACAAAGCTTTTTCAAAGGCTCTGGGACTCCAAAGAACCACAGTGAAGGCCATTATCTCCAAATGGAGAACACTTGGCACAGTAGTGAACCTTCACAGAAGTGGCCGACCTTCCAAAATTACTCCAAGAGCACAATGCAACGTGTACTTTGTTAACAGTTTCTGTCATTTGATTTGCTCATGTCTCTTACATTGTCAGTGAGCATCAGAATATCATTCTTACAGTACGACTTTATCAAATCAAATCAAATCACTTTATTGTCACACAGCCATATACACAAGTGCAATGGTGTGTGAAATTCTTGGGTGCAGTTCCGATCAACATAGCAGTCGTGACAGTGATGAGACATATACCAATTTACAATAAACATTAGATTTACACAACACAATTTAAACATCTGTTATACACATAATTACACTCAACAATATACAAATAATAACATACACTGTACAGTATACAATACGCACTATATAGATACACATTATTCAATAAAAATAAAATATATATATAAGTATATATAGTATATATAAAATGTACAGTATTGTACTGTATTGACATTCAGCTGTCGGTTGATAGTCAGTTATTAAGAGAGAATATAATATAATAATAATATAATTTATGACAGTCCGGTGTGAGATATAAGAGTAAGGGTAATAAAGTGCAGTGCTGATGTATTTTGATCGTGGGAGATCAAGAGTTCAGAAGTCTGATTGCTTGGGGGAAGAAGCTATCATGGAGTTGGCTGGTGTGGGTCCTGATGCTGCGATACCGCCTACCTGATGGTAGCAGTGAGAACAGCCCATGGCTCGGGTGGCTGGAGTCTCTGATGATCCTCCGAGCTTTTTTCACACACCGCCTTGTATATATTTCCTGGAGGGAGGGAAGCTCACCTCCGATGATGTGTCTGGCAGTTTGCACCACCCTTTGCAGTGCTTTGCGGTTGTGGGCAGTGCTATTGCCGTACCAGGCGGAGATGCAGCCAGTCAGGATGCTCTCTACAGTGCAGGTGTAGAACCGTGTGAGGATGTGGCGGTTCATTCCAAACTTCCTCAGCCGTCTCAGGAAGAAGAGGCGCTGATGAGCCTTCTTCACAATGACTTCAGTGTGGATGGACCATGTGAGTTCCTCAGTGATGTGGACACCCAGGAACTTGAAGCTGCTGACTCTCTCCACTGGTGCTCCATTGATGGTGATGGGACTGTGTTCTCTGTCTTTTCTCCTGAAGTCCACCAAAAACTCCTTTGTCTTACTGACGTTGAGGGAGAGGTTGTGCTCCTGACACCAGTGTGTCGGAATGTGCACCTCCTCTGTGTAGGCTGTTTTCATCATTGTCAGTGATCAGACCTACCACCATCGTGTCATCAGCAAACTTAATGATGGCATTGGAGCTATGTGTTGCCACACAGTCATGTGTGTACAGAGAATACAGGAGTGGGCTGAGAACACAGCCCTGCGGGGCTCCAGTGTTGAGGGTCAGTGATGAGGAGATGTTGCTGCCTATTCTAACCACCTGGCGTCTGCTTGACAGGAAGTCCAGGATCCAGCTGCACAGCGAGCTGTTTAAGCCCAGAGCCTGGAGTTTCTCATCTAGCTTGGAGGGCACTATGGTGTTGAATGCTGAGCTGTAGTCTACAAACAGCATTCTCACATAAGTGTTCTTTTTTTCCAGGTGGGAGAGAGCAGTGTGTATTGTAGATGCAATGGCATCATCAGTGGAGCGGTTGTTGCGGTAAGCAAACTGCAATGGGTCCAGTGATGGAGGCAGCACAGAGCAGATATAGTCTCTTATTAGTCTCTCAAAGCATTTGCTGATGATGGGGGTCAGAGCAACAGGACGCCAGTCATTTAAACAAGTTATTTTTGATTGTTTTGGAACAGGTACAATGGTGGATGTTTTAAAGCATGTGGGGACTACAGACAAAGAGAGGGAAAGGTTGAAAATGTCCGTAAAAACACCAGCCAGCTGGTTCGCGCACGCTCTGATGACGCGGCCCGGAATGCCGTCTGGGCCCGCGGCTTTGCGGATATTCACCTGCCGGAAGGATCGGGTTACATCCGCTACAGAGACAGAGAGTGAACTAACCTCTGTAGCTTCAGCCGTGAGAGCTCTCTCCGCGAGGGCGGTGTTATTTCCCTCGAAACGAGCATAAAAAGTATTTAGCTCATCCGGGAGAGAGGCAGCGGTGTTCATGGCGGAGTTTTTATTCCCTTTAAAGTCCGTGATGATGTTAATTCCCTGCCACATGCTTCTAGAGTTGGTGGTGTTAAACTGTCCTTCAATCTTGCTCCTGTACTGGCGTTTTGCGGTTCTGATAGTTTTTCGGAGGGCATAACTGGCTTGTTTATGCTCCTCCGCGTTCCCGGAATTAAAAGCGGAGGTCCGCACATTAAGTGCCGCGCGAACATCGCTATTAATTCCAAGGTTTCTGATTCGGATAAATCTGAACTGTTCTGGTCGGAACCACGTCCTCTACGCACGTTCTGATGAAGCACATTACGCTATCAGCGTAAAGCTCGATGTCGTCATCAGAGGCGGACCAGAAATTAACTTTAGCCATGTATTATGCACCACCGACCAAATGGCGAGTTGATTCCTTGAACTCCAGTATTCTCCCTTGCTATAACACATCTCCAGAGGCAGAATATTTGTATGAATAAACAGAGGCAGAGTTATTTTGTGTTATAATAGATTTGCGAGTACACATGACATGTTTTGAGTGGCACACGCACTTTCTGAACTACAGCAGGGAGATTTAAGGGTGCGCGTTCAGTTTTGAGTGAAAGGAAAGTAAATCCGCTTGCAAGCGCAGAGATTAACGCTCGCGCAACCAGTACATGGCATGACATGCATGTGATCTCATGCCATAAAAGGGCAGAACGCAAAAGTTAACAGTTGTAACGAGTCCTCTCCTCCAAGTCAGAATGCACCCAATGCTCAAGTCCAAGTCATTAGTGTTCAAGTCCGAAACGAGACATGAGTCATCAATATAGCGACTCGAGTCGGACTCGAGTCCGATTCCTGGATTATTACATATTTGGTCTTCATGAAATCTTATTTACATGAGAGGAGGACGACATTTGCATCTAAAAGGTAAACAATAGAGCACTTTGTGCTTCCCCACCTCCACAATCAGTCTTGTATCATCCATTGTTGAACACGAATGAGGTAAGTTCTGAATTTACCGACGTCACAGTCTATCACGTGCATGCGTTTTCAAGTGAAAGCAAACTCGGCTGTGATTTTGTATTGCTGAAGCCTATAGACCTGTTCTTGTTTAATAGTACATAAAAGACTCATGTCTCATATTTTCAGACTCATAAGTTGTAGTTTACTGCAGTTTTAAATGATAACCCTTACTTCTGATTAAGATCTATAATACAAATATTTTAAATTGGTTTAAATAGATAAATCTTCTGAACTTGTATGTTTTTCTTTTCATTTGTTTTTCAGATGTGCTCTAATTCATACAGTATAAAGACATGCTAAACTACTAATATATGCTTATTCTAGGCATTGTGTACTTTTTTGTGGCAAATCACAATTTATTTTATCTATCAACTGTACACGGTCACTTTAACTGAACGCGAGTGGCGCTGCAAAAATAGACTCGAAGCCGAAACCAACTCTGCACTGCAGCTCACACAACGCTCACGCTACGCTCTGACATGCTGCTGATGCTTCCGATGTGAATGCTGTAACCTGTTAACAGGGGTCCTGAAAAAAATACGTTCTGCTCACGTGCCGATCACACTTGTGTTGTGAAACGGGCATAAGTACACCTCTGAATGGCTCAAAAGAAGACAAATTTAAGTTCAGGAGTGGCCTAGTCAAAGTCCTGATTTGAACCTGATTGAGATGCTGTGGCAGGAACTTAAACAGGCAGTTCATTCTCGAAAACCCTCCAGTGTGCCTTAACTAAAGCAGTTCTGCAAAGAAGAGTGGACCAAAATTCCACCACAGCATTGTGAAAGACTGATCTCCAGTTATCGGAAGCGTTTGGTTGCGGTTGTTGCTGCTAATGGTGGCACAACCAGCTACTGAGTTTAAGGGGGCAGTTAGTTTTTCAAATGGGTGATATAGGTGTTGGATACATTTTTTGCTTTAATACAAATACAGTATATATATATATATATATATTTAAAAACTGTATTTTGTGTTTACTGATGTTGCCTTTATTTTATGTTAGATCTAAAACAATTTAGTATGAAAAATGCACAAAAATAGAAGAAATCAGGAAGGGGTCAAATACTTTTTCACAGCTCTGTATCTCTGTAGTATTTACTTTACCCTCAACTGGAGCTTTTATTTTGATGGAACGTTGATAGTGCACTGCAGTGTCGGTTTGTATTTCACAGTTTGTTCAATGTTCCTCATACACAATGTTCCTCATTAAAATGTTTTGAATTGGTGAACCTCCAGCACTTTGCCTTCACAATGCATGTGAACCTCTGCAAGCAGAGTTCCAAAAAGGGGGTGGGAGCTCCAAGCCACCAGTAAAGATATAGGGAGCCTCTAACCTAACCCTTTCCCTAACCTTAAAGGATTAGTTCACCCAAAATTGATTATTCTCTCATGATTTACTCACCTTTAAGCCATCCCAGATTTGTATGTCTTTCCATCTTGAGCGGAACCAAAATTAAGATTTTTATAAGAATATTTCAGCTCTGTATGTCCATACAATGAAAGCGAATGAGTGCCATGATGCTGTTAGCTGTTTGACGGTCCAAAAGGCATATTTAGGCCGCATAAAATTAATCCACATGACTCCAATCAATCAATTAATGTCTTCTGAAGCAAATCGATTGGTTTGTGTAAAAAATAAATCGATAATTCAAACTTTATTAACTTTTAAAAAACGCTTCCTGCTACCAGTCGACCCATCACGGAGTTGTTGCATGACGTAAGTGCAACGATGCGTTCACGCAAGAAGTCGGAAGTGTGCGCTTTGTATACAACAAAGGAACGAACGTCACACGAGAGTTAGGTCATTTCAAACAGCAATACAGCGGTGGGCGGAAGCAACGATTTAAAGTTAAAAACGTTTTAATTATCGATTTGTTTCTTACACAAACCTATCGATTTTCTTCAGAAGACATTAACTGATCCACTGGAGTCGTGTGGATTAGTTTTATGTGGCCTAAATATGCTTTTCATCAGCAGCCTGATGGGACCCTTTCTCTTTTATTGTATGGACAAAGAGAGCTGAAATGTGCTTATAAAAATCTTCACTTCGGTTCTGCTGAAGAAGGAAAGACATACAATTCTGAGATGGTTTAAAGGTGAGAGAATTATCATTTTTAGGCGAACTAATCCTTTAAAAGTGAGTAGAAGTGACGTCCCCTTTTGGAGTTGCCGCAAGATGTCCGGGGCCCCATGCAGTTTGCGTGGTGGTTAACACCACTACTGCTCGTGAACAAGCAGATGCAAGTATAAAGGCACGGTCATATTTACCTTTGCAAGGCAAAATTCAGTGGACGAAGAATGTGTGGTCGAATATTGAGCACCTGTGAAACTCGCAAAAAATGAATTGTCAAGCAGCCTCTTTTTAACGCTGCACTTGCTGAATTTAAAAAGAAACTTGCCGCTAAAATGATATCCTTCTTCATTTTGAATATTCAGTGTAGCTGTGTACAAAGCATGGCCCACACAGAGGTCACTGCAAAACCAAGCAACTTCCTATTGGTCAATGCAGTGAATTTGTCTGCCAGAGTTCACCAAACCTGAATTCCACACGAAGTCTGCAAGGAGAAACGATTCACTAATTATTCATTATTCATGTTTTCCTAGCCTCACGTGCTGCCACCAGACTGGTGGTGGACTTCCAGTGGCAGCACGTGAGGCTAGGAAAACATGTCTCTGACTCCCGGACCATCAGCACTGGTTCCCCTCAAGGCTGTGTTCTTTCCCCTCTACTTTTATCCATGTACACTAACAGCTGCACCTCCAGCCACCAGTCTGTCAAGCTCCTGAAGTTTGTGGATGACACCACCCTCATTGGGCTCATCTCTGGTGGGGATGAGTCCACCTACAGGTGGGAGATTGATCATCTAGTGACCTGGTGCAGTCAGAACAACTTGGAGCTCAATCCTGAGAAGACAGTGGAGATGGTTGTAGATTTCAGAAAGAACCCATGCCCACCCACCCCATCATCTTCTACACCTCCATCATTGAGTCCATCCTCACCTCCTCCATCACCATCTGGTACACTGCTGCCACTGCCAAGGTCAAAAGCAGACTGCAGCGTGTCATTCGTTCTGTTGAGAAGGTGATTGGCTGCAATCTGCCGTCTCTCCAGGACCTGTACGCCTCCAGGATCTCCAGAAAAGATTGTGGCCGACCCCTCCCACCCAGGACACAATCTCTCTGAGACACTCCCCTCCAGCAGGAGGCTACAGTCCATCAGGACCAAAACCTCATGCCACAGGAACAGTTTCTTCCTGTCTGCAGCTGGCCTCATAAATAAGGCCTAGGACCATCCCCTGACACTGTCTCTTATCCCACCTCCATAGACACTACACGTTACATTAACATAGTTTCCACATCTGTCTTGCGTCAACGTAAAGAACATTTATCTGGTCTATTGCACTTTTTATTATACCCAAACTGTGAACTATTCTGTGAACTGTGAACAACTGTGAACAGTGAACATTTGCACATTATATGCTTCATATTCTAAACATATTTTGCACATTCCTGCACAACTGCACATATTTGGCACAACTGTACAGCTCCTTTATTAAAACAAGTCAGTTTAGCTTTTTTCTATATATTGTATCTTAAATATAGTTTATTATTTATCTTACTAAGTTTATTGTTATTGTATGCATCAAACACCAAAGCAAATTCCTTGTATGTGAAAACTTACTTGGCAATAAAATCAATTCTGATTCTGATCACACGAAGTTCATGATCGAACGGATTCCCATTGAGATGACTGTGTTTCACCCGCTGTATTTTGCGGTAAAGGTAAATCTGACCATGCCTCAAACCAGGCTTAAATACAAAAGACAAAGGTTCATCAAGCACCTTCAAGAAAAATGGCAGACAGAGCTATATCCAATTCCACTTGGATTCTCATTTGATAACATTCATCTCTTAATATTACCCACATTAATTCTCTTTGTCAGTTTTAAAATCTAAATATATTAAATATATTAATTCTTTAATATAATTTCCATGCTATCAGTCATCTAACTTCTCAATTTGTTTTTCTTTTTTTTTATCCATTTATTTCTCTCCTTAGTAACCTGAGTTACATAACCATCAAGTAAAAGGTATTAAAATACTTTTTTTGCACCTTGAATAGACCCTTTCATAATCATATTCATTGGTTTGGGAAGTGACATCTTTGTTCCTAGAACATTTCCAGTTAGATGTCAAACTCATTCAAAACAACAGCTGGAGGCACTTCATTCATAGTGACACGTAGCGGTAATGTTAACATGATTATCATAACAAGTCATCATAAAATTTGGACCATGTTGTTCGATGGCTGGATGCTCCCTGGATGCCTGTAACTAACAAAAATGTAAGTGTTTAGATTTCTGAAAAATAAATAAATAAATGGACACATGAACTGTATCAGTAAAGCAAGACGGCTAGATACAAGCAGTACTAACAACCGTAGGATATGTAGCAAACATTCTTTTTCTGGTAGGTGAACAACATTTTTGACAACTAATTGTAAGTTTGATAGGAACCCTGATAGCACATGTACAGACGTTTATTTGATGTGGTGTTTTTTTGTGTCTAAGGTGTAGTTTTTAGGTTGTTTGCTCATCTTCAATACGTCTATAAGACGTTTCCTCTTGGATGTCAATAAGACATTTAGCAAATATCTTTGAGATGTTAGTAAATATGATCTTTTTAAGATGTTTAGCAGATGTTAATTAGAATGTGATGCTTTCCAGATGTAATGCTCTTAAACAGACATCTCAGAGATGTAAGTGTGCTATCTGGGAAGTGTCTGGCTAGTTAAGTTGGAGTATTTCTTTACGGGCTTTAAAAGTGACCTTCATTGATTATGATGGGAGCGATCAAATATTCCACACCTTTCCGCTGAGGAAATAATTATAAGCATCTAAACTACGACATACCTTCTTCGCCTCTTTCATGTATCCGTACTCAGTGTCAACAAGATAATGGTACGAGTCTGGATAAGTCACTTCAGGTAAACGTTTGATGTCCTTTGAGAAAAGTTGTTGCCTCAAAGTCATATTTAAAGGTTCTGGTAATGACACCTGCTTTTCAGTTTTTGTATACTGTATATCTTATTTGTTCTCTTTAAGTGTGTGCAAGTCTTTTTTGCTTTGACAGTTCTGGGTTACAAAAATGCCGATACTGAAAATGCTTCAGGACCAGATATGCGCAGTAGTGTTGTAATCTTTTGCTATTGTTCATGTCCTGGATATGGTATATCAGACTGATCTCACAGTGAATTCAGAAACAGAAGGTTGACTTTTCTTGAGCTAAAATCGGTCTGTGCTAACCGAAATGTGAAACACTGCCCCCAGTGGCCAAAGCGAGAAGTGTTGTTGGGCATATGGGTGCATGTGAGCTTGAGTTTCTGGGTCATATATATATGGAGGGGTGCCAAAAGTGAGTTGTAATCGATGTGTCTTTAGCTGTAAAGCATGTAATACAGTGAAGAGGAATGCATATTTTATAAACTCTGCCCCCCAACCCAAACCCCAACCCTCAACTTAACCATCATTGAAGTAAAAATGAATTTTCCTAGGGGAAAAATGCAACCTCTGAACTGCACTCATCACTAATTACACAAATGCAATTTCTGATTTCAAAGCAGGATGCAAACCCAGGTCTCCCATGATGCTGATAACAGGTTTCTGGTCACACCATAGGAGAAGAAACACAATTGTTCAGATGCAAAAATGTCTGATGGGAGATTGCCCTTGTCAGTAAGTCGGCATAATGGGGCTGATCTCAAGGTACAGAAATTGACCAACTTCCTGTGTGATCATGTGGAATACATGAGAGTGTATGCATCTTAATCATAAATTTCAACATTTTCAAAACATATCAAAAGTTTTCATACATATTTTGTAAGAGTACATTTTTGAGTTAAGAATATCAAGAAGTTTTCTCAGGGTTACACCATATGACATGACGTGCCTTTTCATAAAAATATTAATATTTAATGATAAGACAAAATAATGTTTAAAAAAAAAAAACCTTCACAAAGTGAGGTTTGTAACTTGAGGTTGTAAAGGGGTCTTTTTGTTTTTGTCAAATGATGACAAAATTGCTATCTGTTGGTTACACCACAAGACTTTGGCCCTGTTTATACCTGCTACGTTCCAGTCGAAGTCAGAGGTGGGAATATCCGAGTTGAAATTTCCCACTTTCAACAGCCAATCACACGAACACATGCCAAATGCATAAACACTTGTACAGTCTTCCAGATTCTTGCTAGCTGGCTACCTAGTAGCTGTTTCATGCGCAAAATAGGTGAAAAAGCAGGCATTGATTGATACACAAACAAGGAATAGTTCACCCAAAAATGAAAATTTGCTCACCCTTAGGTCATCCAAGATGTATCGGAGTTTCTTTCTTCATCAAAACAGAATTTAAGATTTTTAGGATTTCATTTCAGGCCTCCTCCTCTAAACAATGCAAGTGAATGTACTCCATTTTTTTGACGGTCCAAAATGCATACTTAGGGTGCATCAGAATAATCCACACGACTCCAGTCGACAAATAAATTTCTTCTGAACCAAACGATTGATTATTTTTAGAAACAAAACAATACTTGTATACTTTTTAACTACAAATGTTCCCTTCCGTACATCTCTGTGACGCGCAATCATGAGAGGGAAACTCAGGTACATCTTGGATGGCCTGAGGGTGAGTAAATTATCAGCAAATTCTCATTTTTGGGTGAACTATTCATATAACGTCCTCTTGTTCATTTATTGTATATTGCATAAACATACATTTCCTGAAGTGAAAATACTTAAAAAAAAAAAAAAAAAAAAATTTATGCTTCTCAAAACCCAGCTCCAGTTTATGCTCGGAGATCGCGCCATCTTGAAAATGATGTCAAATGACACTACTCGCTGAAGTTGGATGTCTGACTTTCAGTGGCATTCCAGTCATTATTTACAAGTCAGAGGTGGGAAAATCTAGAGTTCCGAGTTGCCTCAAAACCCGATCACTTGTGGTCAGGCGAGACACATCTCTGTTTACACTCTAACCACTTGTTTTTAGATTTTGAGGGGAGGGTCTGTGATTTCACAACGAAATACATCAATTACTATGTCAGTGTGTTGCTGCATGATAATAAACTGCAACAAAATCATAAAAGACAAAGAAAGCATGAAACAAATGCTGCACTGTTTCTCCCAGATGCAGATTAAATCTAATCTAAGAACAAATGCAACATTTTGAGCAGAACACTGTTATTTTAATGGATTACCTGTATTAAGCTGAGCTTCAGATTTTTGCTTCTCATCTGTGTCACTGGATGTTGATACCAGACACACTAAAGAAGATCTGGGAAGTTTTTGTGCTTGTGTATGTAATCGCTTTTTCAAATTTTTGATCGGACAGTTATTTCCTTTTAAATGCACGTAACCAGCACAGCTGGTCTCACAACAATTGCTTTAATACAGTGGTTGATTGACAGGTAAGGGGTGGCACTTTGTTGCTGTCCTGGATGCATCAACTCCTCAAATGTGATGATAATGGACAGGGTTTGTGTGACGTTGACCTGTAAATGCATATATGATAACTAAATTGTGTTTAGATTTCACTGATATCCGATTATAATGCTTCCCCTGGGGATCAGGACAAGCTGATCACAAACGCGTTTACACTTGTCTTTTCAATGTCTTTACAATTGTCTTTTTTTTTTTTTTTTAACTGTCTCTTTACTATTTGTGGAAAATGCAAAAACAAGTTGCTGTCTACGTGACCCTGAAAAGGTATATTTCATAGTGTCAAATGCTTTTCCAGTCTTTTTTTTTTTTTTTTTTTTTTTTGCCTCTGTACACTCAGATCAAGCTTCTTACATTATCCAAAAGAACAGCTGCCTGGAGGAATTTCATGTCCATGTGCTGTCCATTTGATTTCCCCAGCACCTGGGCCATGTCAGCAGAACCTTCAGTCAGCCTGCGGGAAGCTCACAGCCAGACTGACCTCTTTTGTGGAAGAGAGAGTTTTGAGCAGTCTGTTTGCATGTTGTTGTTTTGTTGACAAGCCAAAGAATGTGCAGTCAAGCAGAAAGCAATAGAATGCAGACCAATTGCCTGCTGAATCTCACCCGACCAAAGAATAGGAATACAGCAGCCAGTTTTCATCAATGCCATGAGTGACATTAGAAACTGTGTTCCCTCCCACACAATGAAGGAATGACTAGAGGAATGACACAAGATGCTTTCACCTGCCAAATATATAGTGGAAACCAGGAAGTCTGAAATATAAACATTGCATACACATGGAATGGTTAATGAGCATATACAATTTCCCATGCACACAACAGGATTTATAAAAAATAAACTTGCCATAAGTATGTGCATACCATTCGAACTCTCTCTAACTGCATTTTTGGGCTGCCACCTGCAATTTTTCACACTCAAACTAAAAAGCTCACCATTCACACTTGCCGTGGAATAATTGCAAGAAAATGGTCTCATGTTTTAGAAATCCCCCCAAATAATAATAATAATAAAAAATTTAAAAAAAGACTCCAATTATTCATAAATAATATAGTATATGTTTACAATCTTATGATGGAGAGAAAGTAAAAAAAATAGAAAAAATAAAAAAAAATCTGGTTCTGTTCACTCTATTTCACTTTAAAAACTCTTATTTCATTCCACTAGATAGCAGCAAGTACTAGAACTTATTTTCTTTATCCCTTTACATCACAATATGCAGATCTGAAATGTAGGTGGCACTCTATAGCATTTCTGCTCTCACAGATGTACTTGTCCATAGACATTCAGCCTAATTTTCAGTTCATGCACCTCAGTTGAATATATCGGCCTCTGAATGGACTAGAAGCTCAATCTAGGTATCATTAGACAACTGAGATCCTACCTTTTGCGATGATATATAACCTTTTATCACCAATTGTTGGTAACATATTTTTCCGATAATTTTAGTATGCTTGTCCTGCTGGACTGCATATTTTGTTTTGACATCTAAGATATAACATTGGATTATTCACCCAAGAAAGCTCAGACAAGTAAAAAACTTGTCTAGGGCAACAACCTAAAATGTATAGGATATTTGATATATGATTTGTCCATTTAAGGTCTATGTAAAAGACTTTTATATTCATATTAATATTCCTACCACATTACCTCTAGGTGGCGCTTATTTGCGATGCATATGTTTTTAGACCTTATTTTATTATTTTATGTAACAAAAATGCAAAGATGATGGTGTTCTGTGAACAGTTCAGATTCTAAGCTTTCAAATGATACCAAATATGCCTGACTTATGTCTCCAGGGACTTTAGCGTTTTAAGCGTAAACTTATTTTTGTGATTTAGCACCCACATTTGGACCCATTGGCGGGTCCATAGAGTTAAAGGGGTTTTAAACAATGAAAAAAAAATACATGAGAAGCAGAATTGCATATGGTAGGTTAGGTTTATGCTTACAACAATCAAAAGTTATTTTGCAGTGGGGTGCTAATGAAATAAAGTAACCTTCAGATGTGTAGTTCGTAAATAAAGGAAGCAACTGCTTCCTTTATTTACATGGTTTTCAACTTTTCAATATTATGAATGTCTCAAATGGAAATGTAATGGGGACCAATGAGCTTGCTGAATGGTGCACAACCCTGGTGTATATTACCATTATGTTGTCAGATGGTACTGAAATTCTTCTCACGACACCACAGTAAAACTCAGATAAAAAAAACTGTTCAAAGTGTGGTCTGCACCAATAACTTTTTCAGTGTGAATTTAAGGGACATATGGAGGTGAAGAGAGTCCTTGTAGTGTCAAGCTGGCAGAAAGCCTTCTTTCCAGCTCTGGAAGGAAGAAGCTGTCTTATACTACTCAAAACTAGCTGTACTTCATTCTGTCTTCTATCCACAGGGGCCTTAGGGGACACATGCAAAGAACAACTGATTTGTTGTTATGTGTTGTGTTTTTAATGGGCTGCTCCCATTTGCGTTGAACAAGGTGGGAAATGTTTTTGTGCACTTTAAAGTAGGTTACAGCCATAGCTGTTCATTTTTAATCCACCATAATGTGATCTTTCTTTCAGTGTATTCATGGAGGGTATGTGTTGAATCCCCCATTGGGCTGCGATCACCAGGTGGCTCGTCCAACTGAATGTCATTGCTCAGCCTCAAAGAGCTCAGTGTGTCTCCTCAAAGTCTGTCAATCAAGTGTGCTGACTGAGAGCATTTCTTCCCTTATCCTGTACCACTTTCAAGCACACTGCAGCCATGGCACAGGGAAGACACAATGGTCAAACAAAATCATTAACTGAGCTCTTCAAGAAAGAACCAACAACAGTCATGTACAGAATCGATTTTGATGCTAATGTTAATGCTTAATTTGTGCCCTACAAATCTGAGCGTTTTATTGTACTGGCTCAACTTAGACATGTTAATGTTACTGACCTTGTCAGAAATCTTCTTTAATATCTCTGTATGATGTGATTGTATCATAGGTCTGGAGCATAGTGTATAACTCACATCAGAAAACAACATTCAGTCATATCGTGAATTAACTCAGCAAAGGAATGAGCAAATCGTATTATGTTTGCATGACCAAAGCAACATAATTTTTTTATTTTAACCTATCTCTGATCTATCTTTTTTGTCTGTCCCTTACATATCTACGCTATCTGTTGTGTTTGATGATTAGGCTATTACTTATAAACACCATAAAGAGTCGGGACACCAGTGGGTTTACTTATTCTACTGAACTCAGGGTGGCTTACAACACAATTTTTTTAATACAAGAGTCGGACAACTAATATCTATCCCAGGGTTAATATATAACACTTGATACACTACATTTACTCTCCTCTAGATAAGAAATTCTCAAAACAGTTTCTCTTAAACAGAACATTGCCAATGTTTTCTCTGCAAATAAACTATAGCAAATCACATGGCTATGATGCCTCTTGTTTTTCTCAGTTCTTATAAATCAAGAGGTTGAGGAGATTTATGAATACGAGTTGGATGAGGTTTCTCTTCACAGGTTGGAACTGGTGTTTGTTGCGCTTGAAATGGAGACACAGCAACATCTTGTGGTGCTGTTGTGTCACTTCCACTGGTAGCAGTAACAGTAGATGTGAATGGAACATCTGTTGAAACACTTACCTGAGGAACATTTGATTATCTCAACTGATCAATATGTTGTCTTCAGATGGTATCTGTTGCAAACTCCACTGTATTAGAGAGTGGTCCTGTTTTTACCTTAACCTCTGCAGGCATCTATTTGCAATCCCATCTATTATCTCTAACAAGCACACTATCTTAAATTTTCTGCTCTCATGTTTTTCCTCCTCCTTGAGATTGTTTCAGCTGTTTGTCCTGTATGGTTCTTTTCAAATTTGGTCTCAGTAAATCCAGCCTTGAACTTAAAGAGTCTTCCAAGGAACAGCATGGCAGGTTGGTTGTAGCATGAGTTCCAATATGCAAATAAGAAATGTATTGAAGCTTTTGATTTAGTGTGATCCTTTCATCAGTCATGACACACAGTGCAAACTTTGCATTCATCTCTCAGCTAAGCCATTTGTAGCTGGGTGGTATGGCGTTGTGTCATGCTTGATTCTGTTGTTTTTTAGGAATGTCTGGAACACCTCAGATACAAACTGGGTCTCATTGTCACTGTTCCGGTACACCAGTCCTAGCAAAATGTTATCTCAGCACCTTTAATGTTTGCACAGCGGCGGTGTATGTCATACTGAACACTTCTGGGGGCAGAGGGGCCTCTGCCCAAGGAAGACGCAGTTTACCGACAGGGAAACAATTTAGCGGAAGATATATCACATGGGGTCACCTATGGGGAACCAGCGCATGTGGAGCACCTACCCCAGTACAGGGCTTAGTTAGCACATGTACTGGGCCGGCAGCGAGTTTCTCCGCAAACTCGTCTGCCACAGGGCTAAGGAAGAAAGTCATCCAGGGATCACAACTTGTGAACACGACTGGGAGTCAAAGGTGCACGTCTTCACCTCATGGGAGGGGAAAGGTGCTATACGCAAGCGGTACACCCGGCCAGCTATCCCTGAACTTACCTGTTCAGACCTGACAACACACGGGACGAAACCGGCTCAACCCGGAGATTATAGAACCTCACAAAGGTGTTGGGTGTCACCCAGCCCGCTGCTCTGCAGATGTCTGCCAATGAGGCGCCACTGGTCAGGGCCCAGGAGGTCGTTACACTCCTAGTAGAGTGGGCTCGTAGCGCCATGGGGGTGGCACGTCCTGAGCGTGATATGCCATCACGATGGCGTCAGCGACCCAGTGGGCGATCCTCTGTTTGGAGACAGCGCTTCCTTTCCGCTGTCCATCAAAGCAGACAAAGAGCTTCTAAAGCTCTGCGTGCGATCCAAATAGATGCGTAAAGCACATACCGGACATAGCAACGCCGAAGCTGGGTCTGCCTCCTCCTGGGGCAGCACTTGCAGGTTCACCACCTGATCCCTAAACGGGGTCGTGGGAACCTTGGGCACATAGCCCAGTCGGGGTCTCAGGTTCACGTGAGAGTAGCCCAGACCGAACTCCAGGCATTTTTCGCTGACAGAGAACGCCTGCAGTTCCCCTACCCTCTTGATGGAAGTGAGCACAGTCAAGAGGGCAGTCTTCAAAGAGTGTGCCTTAAGCTCAGCTGACTCCAGGGGCTCAAAGGGGGCTCCCCATAGAGCCCGAAGGACTACAGAGAGGTCACATGAGGGGATGAGACGCGGTCTGGAGGGATTCAACCTCCTAGCGCCTCTCAGGAACCTGATGATCAGGTCGTGCTTCCCTAAGGACATACCGTCCACTGTGTCGTGGTGTGCTGCTATAGTGGCTACATACACCTTAAAGGTGGAGGGGGAAAGCCACCCCTCCAGCCTCTCCTGCAGGAAGGAAAGCACCGATCTGATTGCGCATCTCTGGGGGTCTTCGCATCGGGAAGAACACCACTTAGGGAGCAGATGCCACTTCAAAGCATACAGGCGCCTCGTAGAGGGAGCCCTAGCCTGAGTGATCATGTCTATCACCATGGGTGGTAGGCCACTTAGGTCTTCTGTGTCCCGTCCAAGGGCCAGATGTGGAGATTCCAGAGGTCTGGTCGCGGGTGCCAGATGGTGCCAAATCCCTGAGAAAGAAGGTCCTTCCTCAAGGGAATTCACCATGGGGGCTGTCATGAGGAGCGTGAGGTCCGAGAACCACGTCTGGGTGGGCCAGTAGGGTGCTACTAGGACGACCTGCTCCTCGTCCTCCCTGACCTTGCACAGGGTCTGTGCAAGTAGGCTCACTGGGGGAAACGTGTATTTGCATAGTCCAGGGGGTCAGCTGTGTGCCAGCGCATCTATACCGAGGGGTGCCTCGGTCAGGGCGTACCACAGGTCTACCTGTGCTCGACCGAATCGATTACAAATCAGCTGGACCACCTGGGGGTGGAGTCTCCACTCTCCCCTGAGTGTAGCCTGTCATGACAGCACGTCCACTGCAGTGTTGAGGTCGCCCGGGATGTGAGTGGCTCGTAGCGACTTGAGGTGCTGCTGACTCCAGAGGAGGAGACGGCGGGCGAGTTGTGACATGCAACGGGAGTGTAGACTGCCTTGTCGGTTGATGTACGCTACCGTCGCCGTTTTGTCCATCCAGACCAAAGGTGGGAGCCCAGTAGTGTCCTCAACGTCAGACTGGACAGCCCGCTCTCCGATGCTGCAATCAAGAGATCATCCACTTCGCGAGCGCTGAAACGAGATCACGAACTCGCCCTGAGACGAGCCGGCGGTCTCATCCCAGTGAGGCAAACGAGCGTACTGGGGAATGGGAGGTCCGTGGGGAGTTACCTGGCAGAGTGGCTCCCACTGGGGTCCCCAAATCGCCCCCAGTGCTAACCGACACGGCCTCAAACCTGTAGGTAGAAGGACCGAGGCCGGGAGCCGCTGGGGTGGTCTTTCCTTCTAATGAAGGAAAAACCATGACCGCAACGTTGCCATGGTCACGCTCTCACAGTGAGAACATGACCCGTCCACGAACGCTGTCTCTGCGTGGGCAGCGCCCAAGCACGTAAGACCGCGATCGTGGTGATCGGAAGCGGAGAGGTAACGACCACAACCAGGAAATACACAAACGGAGATGCATCTTTAAAAAGACGCTCTCTGTTAATGCCACTCTTTTAAGAAGGGAAAATATACTCTTTTAGTAGGAAGAATATACTCTTTTAGCTGCTAAAGCGCCCAGGGGCGTTCTCTGCACTTCACCAGTGCAAGAGGGGGAGAAGCCACTGTAATGTGCCGTAAATCCAACAGCTTTTCGAGGTGAATGGATCGGCAGAGTAATTCAGCTCGCTGAACACAACTGCTTGGCTCTGAAGAGAAAATCTGAATGAGTGGTTGCATACCAACTCCTTTTATACCCGTATGTCCGGGGGAGTGGCATGCAAATTCCACTCGCCAATTCCCATCAGCCTTTTTGAAAAAAGCAGAGGTGTTTGGGGCTCCCAAGTGTGACCCCTAGTGTCACTACATCGACACAACATCGAGTGAGTGACAGATAGGGGACTGTTCCATTACTCGCGACAACACTGCTCCGGTGTCATATGCTGAGGCGAAGCATGCCAGCTTTACTGGTTTGTGTGGGTCAAAATGGGTCAACATCAGTTGCTTTTCCATCATTGGGCTAGTGCGAGCCAGGGGTATCAACTGGTCAGCACCAGACCTCTAGCCGCGAGACCAAAATCAGGGAGTGGAGAACAGTGGCTAAAAACCTGTTGTAGTAATTGACAAATCCAAGAAACAACCTCAATTGTGAGACATCTTTCGGTTGTGGAGCCTTTGCAACAGCTCTCAATTGGTCATGACACTTTGGTAGACAATTTGCATTAATTTTGTGTCCTCAGTATGTCATGCTTCTCTTAAAGAACTCACACTTGTCATGTCTCGCATGAAGTTCGTTGAAGCATTGTGTACCAGTCTTGAAGTACCTGATCCAAAGCCCTCTATTATAATGCAGGTGCTGAGGCATTGCCGAAAAAGCCCTTATGAGTGTAAATGGTCAGAAACACTTTTGAGTCCTCCTCCATTTTCATCTGCAAATATGCTTCCTCCAGGTCTATTTGATTGAAACGTTGTCCTTCCAAGAGAGTAGCGAAGATATCCTCTAATCTCTGTAGTTGATATTGTTCTGCTGACTGTTCGGGTTTATGGAGACTTTGAAATACCCACACAGTTTAAAAGTTCCATCTTTCATGGCAACAGGAACAACTAGGGTAGCCCAAGGAGAGTATTCCATCAGTTTCCAACTGATACAGCTCAGTTTTCACTTACTTAAGATTTGCATAGGGGACTGGGCATGCCTTGTGAAACGTGGGCACTGCATTCTCATTCAGAGTCATTTTGCTTTTGATATACTTGCTGCAGCAACTTTGGTCCAGCACTTTTTCAGTTTTTTTGTGCATAGTTAGGCAGGAACTGTGACTTGCAGACTTTTTTATGGATTTCCAGTCCAACTGCAACTCGCCCCCAAAGTGCTCGTCGCTCTGTTTGTACAATATACAGACCCAGTTCACTCTGTTGATCATGGTACTTTATAGTTACAGCCATCACTCCAAGCGGGACTTATGGGCTCACCAGTATATGTTTTCAGTTTAAAAGATGATGGCTTTTATTTAGAATTCTTAAAATGTCTCTCAAAGTCATTCTGTAACATCAGTGACACTGCAGAGGCTGTGTCCAACTTCATTCTGATTGTTTGCACTTTCACTTCTGGTGTTAGCCAGACTGCTTGTCTCAAGTCAATGTTCAGACTATATTGTAAATTTCTAAATTTGCGAACCAAGTGTCACTTTCTTTATCTGATTTTTGATCAACAGCATACACATCCTTGCTTTTCTTTCTCTGAGCCTTGTGCTGTCTCTCTCTCTAACTGAATGGTAACTCCGAACGACATGCTCTTTGTAGGTGTCCTATTTTTGCATTTCTTGCACGTTTCATTTTTGAATCTGCACTGGTTTCATGCATTTTGCATTTTCCATTGAGGTTTACATACAGTGGTCATTTTATTCACAGACATTTTCTCTGCTGATTGCAACTCTACTGCATCTCTAGCAGCTGTTTCCATGGCGACTGTGATTTCCACTGTATGATTGGAAATGACATCTGCCTCCGTAAGAAGCCTCTTCTGTATACTTATTTTTATCAAATTCAACAGACAAGACGGTCTCTCAGTGCATCATTTAGTACATCTTCAAACTGGCAATGTTCTGACCACTTATTAAGTTCAGTTACAAAAGCTACAATTGAATCTCCTTCATTCTGGTTCCATTTATGAAACCATTTAAGTTCATTCTGCCTCTCGCATGACATTAGCGTGTTAAATAAGCATATTGCAATGCCTATTTTTTGAATAATCCAATCAGTGTAAGCATTAATCAGTATTAGTCAGTATTAATAAATACATTATTAATTAAAACTACTTCCTCCCTCTTATATAATTTTCTCTTTATTTAGAACTTGACAAACATAGTCCAAGTAAACAATACAATCATTTTAAATTAACCCTACCATAATGCTAAATTTCACATTATGCCACATTTTTGATGTTGTTGAATAGTATTTACTGTTATTATAAACTTTCCTTAAAAAACTCTACATCTTCTCAAAGCAATACAACAAAGGAAATAATACATAAGTAAAAAAATATCCTCCAAAAAAAAAAACAAACAAAAAAAAAAAAAACTTCATTAAGCTCTTATTGATTTAACCCATGTATTCTCTTCGTTTATGTGTTACCTTAAAGGTATTGGGGGTCAATTTTGACCCCACACACTAAAAGTGTGATTGTAGAGAAATTATGTTTTTTTTTTTAAACAAATATTATATCACTTTCTTCAATTATTTAAAAACTCTAAATTTGTGCAGTTTATTGGGGGGGTTGTAGTATTTATTTACCTTATTTACCTCAAAATTAGTCAACAATACCATTAATTTACATATAAAATAAGGAATTTTTATGTTAAATTCACTTCAGTGAAGATCTACATTCCTCAATTATATTTTTGGAGAGTATGCCATGTGTTAGGGACAGATTGCTACCATCTCCTGGTAAGAAAAAACTTAAGTCAAATTAAATGAAATTACAATATATAACCAGCAGGTGGCTGCAGAGGTCCATTCATATGTCTGGTTGTGGCAAACTGAATTGTTTTTAGTTCTTAAACAAGTTATGCATTTGGATATATATTTAGACATTATCAAAGACATTAAAGATATTATTTTTTATAGGTGTTATGAAGTGTCAGTTTTTGCAATGATGCCCCATAAATGATTACATTCCATTGTATTACAAAGACACAACTTAGAGTAAGATTTTAGTCACCTATTATTTATTTCAAACATCTCAATTCAATAATTCATTAAGTTGATTTCATGAAGAAATAAATAAAACAAGTCAATAAAACCAACAGCAATAAATGGAAATTAACAGAAATGAACAGGAATGAACAGTGAACATAGTACTTGAATAACATTTTGCAACGGCAAACATTTTTGCAGGCATCAAAATTCTGAACATTCAGTGAACTGAACAGCAATAAAGAGCAACAACAAATTAATAATTTATAAAAATGAAATTAAAAAAACATGGTAAAAATGTAAAAAAAAGTGTGATACTAAGTATCATAGTCTTTTTTCATGAATACACGCACATCTGGTAGAAGGTCACAAAAAAGGTGTGAGCCTTGCAATTTTTTTTTTTTTTTTTTTTTTTTGCAGTCTGTGCATATCATGCTGCCTTTAACATCCTTTTTACAAGGTCACACCTGACACCTTTTCCTTTTGTGAGGAGGAGCTGCTGTGGAGGGGCCTGCAGCTTCGTCATCTTCTGAAGAAGATATATATAAGCCTTTGATCTGTGTGTGTGTGTGTGTGCTCATTGTGGATTTGTAATGGTCTCATCCTTTCATCTCTCTCTGTGTGTATGTGTGTGTTTCTGAGTGTGTGTGTGTGTGTGTGTGTGTGTGTGTGTGTTCATTGTGGATGTGTAATGTTCTATAATAAAAAAATGCTCTCTGTTGCAGTCTCACCTATTCATTCCTGTGTTTGTGTATGTGAGTGCATGCGTTCCGCAATGTGGCTGTGTTATAGTAACACCCCCTTGTGTGTGTGTGTGTGTGTGTGTGTGTGTTCTACATTGTGGTGGATTTATTGATTTAATTTGACAAATAATAAAAGTTTTATCGTCTTTCCCATTAATTTCCAATGTGGGGTCAAATTTGACCCCAAACACCATGAAAGGTACTTTTTTTTTTGTCACACCACCCCACCAACAGAATCCAGCCTAGTTTTTTGTGTGTGTATAAATAGGTAATGTCAGCAAGGTCATGAAATCTCATGCCACTGAGATGAAGGAAACCATGTTTTTTTAAAGAAGCAAAGTTCAAACAGGGTCATCATTTACCCCAATACCTTACAAGTGTTAAGTAATCTCTATAGAGAATATTTGAATATCTGAATTTAAACATTTATTTAAACAAATTAGGTTTGTTTCCTAATATCTAACATCATTCAATCTGAATTTTATTGAGGGTGATGTTGTGTAGTTTAAAAACCCCATGACACAAAATTGTTTGCGCATCACACATTGTTTTATCCGTTTTCCTCGTCAGTGGTGGTTAGAATGTCAGGCCGTTTAAGATGTTCCTCCATACATCAAACTTCCTCCGTAGCACTTTAAGGTAAAAAAAAAAAAAAACCTCAGTAGAATTTAAATGGGTCATGCAAGTTTTGTGGTTTGTGCAGAGAAAACCGGATTGAGTAGCATGAGTGATCCCACTCTGCACTCTGCTCTCCTGTCTCTGGAGCACAAACGGGAAGCCTGCTGGACTTGTGTGCACTTGCATGCTCCAGATATAGTGCATGCCACAATCACATGAAACACAGCTGCACATGTCAGATGAGAAGCATATTTAGAATGTGAGATGAATGTCATTGAATTTGCAAGCGGAATTTCGGACCGCTGCTGAAAAATTGACAGTGTCTGAAAAATCCTGTTTCTCCAGTTCTCTCATGTGAAGCCATTCCGCCTTCCTCCTCCATATCTCCGACAGAATGTGTGCTGCATACTTGTAACGTACATAGAATGAGGTGCACATTTCTTGTCACGTGGTGCCGATTTTGCGTAAAAGCGATAGAGATGATAATCCAAAATGTATCCCCTACATCACTGTAGCAACCTTATGCCTGCATCATGAAAACATCCTTGTCGTTCCATCCTTAGTTCGATTCTGAACTGAAGTGAGAAGTAAGAAGTTAATGTTGAGTGCTAATTTTATTTTAAAATGTAGCCTTGGGTAAAGTATTGAAATCCTCCTAAATGAGTTGAACACAGCATCAGAGTAACACTGAAAATATAAACAAAGGCTGACATTTTGGTGATGCAGACAACAGAGCAAGGAGGACATTTTGGTGGCGCAGGCAAAAAGTCGCTATGGGGACGTATGGTTCTGAAAGTGTGTTGGACAATAATACCCTCACTGACATTAGCCACGTTTCCACTATCGGGCCAAATGAGGGCGTGCTAGTGCATGACAGGGCCAGTTGCATTCCCACTGTCACTTCCGGGGCTTCATCGTGACTCGTCAGGGCTTTCTCTGGGCCAATGGCCTTTGGCTAGTCAATTACCCTCGGGCCAAACAAGGCCAACTAGGGAGTGAGGCAGGGTCGATGTCAAAGGCGGAGTTTCGCCGAACTTGCCAAGTTATGTATCCAATGCACAACGGAACAGGTACGGGAAAAATTTAAAATTGCAGGTACAGTACAAATCCATTAAAATGCACAATGGACAAAGCAGTGACCAAAGAAAGTACATTCCATAGTTCAAGATCATGGACAGTGTGCTGGGATATTGCCCCGCTGTTAGTGGAGAGACCACTCGGGACACCATGGCAGTTACAGTTGGTAAGTTGTCAATGCTAACTTATCTTTTTAGCTAGCTACTGTTTACAAGCGATATAAACTCGATATTCTAGATAACTAGATAACATGATACCTCAGCTTGAGCTTCCCTCTTGCTAGTGAAATGGGCTGGGTGTGTGATGTTGGCACCAGGGCGGCATGTTAAGGGAGGGTTTTAGGGCAACGTTGCAGGGCTATTGGCCCAATGGTGGGAACGCAGATCGATTTTGGGTCTTGCGGCATGAAGTCAGAGGCTATTGGCCCCGGCTGGCCAGTTGGTAGCCCTGGGTCCACTATGTAACACAATTTTTGTTCCTGGGTAGTAAGTGTTATTTTCCAATTGCTTATGCTTCAAAAGTATAGAAAATGGCTATTATTCCCCACAAACTTTGCTTTTGTGACCAGGACAGTGATATTTTGAAATTTACCTATTTCCAATGAGAAAATGGGTGAATTTGTGTCTTTTCGTACACATAAAGTCAGAAAAAAAACAACATATGAATCCGAAATCATTCTTTATCTGTGGTCCGACGAAGACACCGGCTTTGACCTTTGCCTTAGACAGCTTAGGGAAGAAGTCTTGAAGGTACTTGAAGGCTGCTGACTTCTCATCTAGAGCTCTGACAAATTGTTTCATAAGGCCCAATTTGATGTGCAGTGGTGGCATCAGCACCTTCTGGGGGTCCACCAGTGGCTCCCACTTGACGTTGTTCCTCCCAACAGAGAACTCGGTCTGCTGTGGCCAGTCCTGCCTATGGTAGTGCGCTTTGGTGTCTCTGCTGTCCCAAAGGCAAAGAAAGCAGGGAAACTTGGTAAAACCGTCTTGGAGACCCATTAGGTATGCCACCATTTTCAAGTCTCCTATGACCTCCGAGCCGTACTCATCATACTTCAAGGCATCCAGCAAGGTCTTGATGCTGTTGTAATCCTCTTTGAGGTGCCCCGAGTGAGCCAGGGGAAGAGATGTTACCATTATGGACCAGCACGGCTTTGATTATTACTTTAGTATAAATACATGTTAATTTGGATTCATATGTTGTTTTTTTCTGACTTTATGTGAACGGAAAGACACAAATTCACCCATTTTCTCATTGGAAATAGGTACATTTCAAAATAATCACTGTCCTGGTCACAAAAGCAAAGTTTGTGGGTAATAATAGCCATTTTCTATACTTTGAGGCATAAGCAATTAGGAAATAACACTTACTACCCAGGAACAATAAAAAAAAGAAAAGAAAAATGTGTTACACAGTGTAATGGAAAAGCGGCTATTGATACCTTAATAAGAGAATTTCAGAAATGATATAATTAAAATAATATAGAATAATAAGGCTTCTGGTTGTGCATGATGCGCAGGTCACTTACTTAAAACTTCCTTAAACTTGTTTGAGTATCTGTCGTGTGATTGATTGTAGAGCATGTATGCCATATTGAAGATCTCTCCCGAGATGCACAGGTAGGGGTGCAATCCAAATATAATTTTAGCTTGTGCTCAGTAGACCAAAACTCCCCAGTAGGTTTGCTATTCTCGTATCTCGCTAGCGTGCCTAGGCATACTGGAGAACTAAGATAATAGTGTATATTACACTGCAGACAGGATTTACTGCAGAGATAGCTGTCACATGTGTGGGTGATCTCTCCTGCAGATCAGCGATAAGGCATCAAAACTCCCCCATGCCCATCACGTAGCATTTCCAAAACAGTGCCTGCTAGAGCCCTTGTTCAACTACTCTCCTCTTTTCCATCTAAATCTATTTATAAGAATGAAGTGAATGTGGCTACACATTCAAATAGTTATGTTTTGCCACTGAATATTGTGGGCATGTACAAATGTCACTTGTTGGTTAATATTACAGTAAATCTTTTCTACATTAGAGGTGCACTCAGTAATTTTTTCCTCATTAAAAAAAGATTTACTCCAAAAGAAATGATGAATAATTTTGAAACATATGTATAAAATCATGATCACTCACATGAGATGAAGACACTAGTAATATCAGTAACCTTATAAAAGCTGTTTTATTCTACATGGGGAGGGTCCCCTCATGGGGGCAACCAAGTTAGGATCACTACACGCTTAATCTCAGTAACCGCCCTGTTATTGGATACTTTCACTCATGGATTGTATTAATCATGGCTGACTGTGAATAGTGAATTTCTACAAAGGCATCTTTAACTCAAAACTATTGCGTTTAAATGATGCTGCATCCATGCCCCCTAGGTGTCAGTGTAAATCCAAGACAACATAAAGACATAAATTACTGAGTGCATCTTTAATATTAACATTATTACAATAAATTATTGGAGGGCTGGGTGGTATGGCAGTATGCCATGCAATTGTTAGAAATTAGAGGTAGATTGATATATCGGTTTTACCAATTAATCAGTGCCGATAGCTGCTTTTTTGGAACTATCAGTTATTGGCAAAAATCTGTTGATAGTTGATGATAGTTTTTTCATCATTTATTCATTTATAGAATGTTATCGCCTTTCCCACTACCTTAGTTATCGGTATCTGCAAAATTCACTATTGGTCGACCTCTAGTAGAAACGTTTCAACCTGTAGAGATTTTGCCCTACCATTTATACCGCAGTAGAAATATTTGCATGGCTATCAATGGGCAGGACTGTTATTTACATGCAAGAGTGGCGAAGAAACATAGAGTAACACAAAAACACTGTACAGAGCAGGATGATATGATTGTTGAGCAACGTCGCAACTTGCTGTATTAATACAGAAACAGATGTGCGATCACTAAGGTTGCCAACTGTCCTGTATTAGCTGGGATGTCCAGTATTTTGGCCAGACTGACGACCTCCCATATGGGACGCCTATTGCCCCGTATTGTAGCGGCGAAATGCTTGAAGGGGACCATTGGTAAGATGTCTCATATTGAAAAACTCAAAATGCTCAAGCATCCCATATTCACATGGCAATACGTTGGCAGTCCTAGCGGTCACAGGTGTGCGTATATCAGCTATTTTATAATCACTTTGAACGTGGCTCATCTAATCAGAATTCAGGGTTGGAACTATCTGTTCTTTAATATTATTTTACTATTTTGAGTCTTTTGTTTTTAACTCAATTGTTGCATCAATGTTGCTCAAATGTTTTTTTTTGTGCTGATGCAGGACTTTTCATTTGAATAATCTTATGTTTTAGTTTGCGTCCAATACATTTTTTAATAAAAAGAAAAAATAAATCAAATGATTGAGATGTAGTACATTTCATTTTTATTTAAAGACCCCATAAAATCAAAATTACATTTTTGTTACTTTCAGTCCATGTCTAGTGCATTAATAAAAAAAAGTTACTCAGAGGTTCCTTTGAGGACAGAAATGTCTGGGTCAAAAAACTGCCATAATAATATTATTTTCCACTTTCAACGAGTTAATAATTAATTTTTGAGCTAATTTTTAACCAAAAATATTATATATTAATATTATTTTCCACCTTCACTGATTAACATCAGTCCTGATCATAACTACCAAATAGTTATTCATTTTCAGGATTTTAACCCTTTAAATACCAGTTTGTTTACATAATGCCACTGTTGTTTTTTACACACACACACACACACACAAACACACACACACACACACACACACACATTTCTCAATACACACATACAAAACACACTCTGACATCCATACCAACACACCCACACAATTTTAGCTGCATCATTTATTCAATTGGCCTACAGTGCTCTAATACAGCAAACAGAAAATAGGAAAAAAGCATGTATTTGCTCCATAGGCTAAACATGAGAAAAATGGCGCCATCTGGTGGAAAATATTAAAAATTAAAAATTTGAAGCCAGGGTTCCGGAATGAAAGCATAATATCATAGAATTCATGATTTTATGCTTTAATGGCACTGGGATCAAATATTGCAGTTTTAATGGGTTTCAATGGGGACATTTTTGTCCTGAGTGTAACTATTTTGTATACACAGATGTATTATAGGAACTGAGGTTGAAATATCAAAATTCCCCCAAAAATACACACCTTTGGCAAAATTTATGCCATTGGCATTAACACAGCCAAAATAAAAAAAATTTAAAAGACAAAAATGTCCCGATGGTCGCACAAGGGTTAAGGTAATTATTTAATATGTAAAAAGGGTTAATAGTAAAATTAATAGTAAAATTTGCAGTCTCTCTTTTCCGGCTAAACAGACTCCATAAAATTCATGACATCACAAAGCTGCTGAGAAATTATCCAATCAGATGCTTTCTAAAACGAGAACCTCCCCCTACATCTGTTCAGCGCTTCTGTCTGTGTTCTAACCGGTGCTGATGATGCCTTCGCAGGGCACTTCGAAGGGACAACATTCCGTGCTGTAGGGTCTTTCCAAAAATTATTTCCAATAAGAATGAATTAAAAAGTGAGTTCCAGTTCCCACAGTGGAGGTTAATTGTCTTCGAAGGGAATAGCACATAAGAATGATCACTTCTGAATGCAACACGGAACTTTTATGTGAAGAAAGGGGCTAGAGTTATTCATATATTTAATGCAGGCGTTTTCCAGTGGTTTCTTGGGATGTAAAGCACAGTGTTCTTTGTTCTTGATTTTTTGTGTATTGTGATTCAAAACATTAATATACTGTGATCTTTTACTTGCTTGTTTCTCATTCATCTGCATTGGACTTGCACAACGGCTTCAGTCTTGTTGTAAGCAAAGATGGCGATGTGCTGTGTGTGTTTGTGGTCTGGTTATGTATTAATGTTGTCAGTTAGATCACCGTTCGTTCTCAAGTCAGTGGAAAAGCAGGTGGGTATTGAGTTTGCTTCTCAGTTTCCCCATCTGAACACTGCCTGCCCTGGCATGAGAAGCAGCAGCATCACTTTAGTGGAAAAGGGGTATTTGTGTGGCTTTGCTGGGCTGTTCAACATGTCCTGCCCCAGCTTCATGTTTTATTAAGAAATACGTCAACACACCAAACAAAAATGCGCTCATCAAAGCAGTTCACTGGGACTTTAAATAAAGGAATAGTTCACCCAGAAATGAACATTTTCATCATTTACTCACCCTCATGACATCCCAGATGTGTATGACATCATTTCTTCTGCAGAACACAAATGAAGATTTTTAGAAGAATATTTCAGCTCTGTTGGTCCTTACAATGCAAGTAAATGGTGACCAGAACTCAGAAGGTCCAAAAAGGACATAAAGACAGCATAAAAGTAACCATATGACTCCAGTGGTTACATTTATATCTTCAAAAGGTGGAGATTTATAGTAAAAAATGACTTAAATATTGATCTGTTTTTCACCCACACCTATCATATTTCTTCTAAAGACATGGATTTAACCACTGGATTCTTATGGATAACTTTTATATTGCCTTTATGTGCTTTTTGGACCTTCTAAGTTGTGGTCACCATTCACTTGCATTGTATGGACCTACAGAGCTGAAATATTCTTCTAAAAATCTTTATTTGTGTTCTGCAGAAGAAAGAAAGTCATACACTTCTGGGATGGCATAAGGGTGAGTAAATGATGAAATAATTTTCATTTTTGGGTGAACTATCCCATTAACTGGACTTTCCACAAAAAAAAAAAAAAAAAAAAAAAAAAAAATATATATATATATATATATATATATATATATATATATATATATATAATATGCATTCCCACATGGTTATTAAAATATAAACCAGTTTTCATATAATGTGCAGAAAAAAAAGAAAAAAAAAAACTATACTGTGATATATACTGTTCCTGTGATGCAAGATTTTGGTCATGCAGCACAACCCTTATCTCTTCTTTGACCTGCTGTATACCATTATCCCATTTTATCTACTCAGAATGAGAGTGCAGTATGTTTTTCATTACTCAACTAAGAACTTACCCATAATGCATTACTACAAAGCAAAAACACTACTTATAGTACAGGGAAAACACTTTTTTGTCCTGCTTTTTCAGATATAACATGAGAAAAAAATAACTCTTTAATCCTCCTCATGTTTGGAATTATGCTCCTTTAAGAGTATTTGTGACCACGTTAGTAGCCGTACATTTAACAGAGCATCATTTATACATCAGACTGCCAACAAGTTAATGGCATATATATCATCAGGGCTTGACGATTGCTTTAAACACTTAAAGTTAAGCTAGGTTAAATCCCATTATATGACATTGCAAAAACTTGATTAGTGACCTAGTAATAGTGCAGAATCTTCTTCCTTTTACACCATAACATTTCTTAAAAAAAAAAAAAAGTAAAATCCTAAAACATCAATTCCATTTTAAATTCCTGATTTTCAATGGTCTCAGATTTATGGACCTCTCCGGACATATGTATAAGTAGTCTTCCTCTATACTGATACAGCTACATTAAATGAAATTTTCCAAACATGATCTGGTGTGACAGAAATAGTGTGTGAAAGGCCAGGTATTAATTTTTTGCAGTGAAGAATGTAATCATGTTCCCCTGCATGAGGGATCTTTGTAATTAACCTCAGTTTCATTTGCAGCATATGTGGCACGTGTGCAGTGCAGCTGTCTCACCTGTGTGCTCTTTCTGCCATCTGGAGGCCTAATACATACATGCAGTTTTTGTAAGACGAGGTCTCTTTTTGCGGTTTTTCTGCCAGATGATATGGATATTAACTAACAGATATTACTCTCTGCTTGTTATTAAACCAGAAATGGGTATTTATTGTGGGGTGGTGGGAGGTGACTTTAAAAAGTTCAAATAAAATATAGTTTTGAATTTTTCAAACATGTTTTGGTCAATAGATAACTGCCATACTTCTGGTTAATTTTGATGTTTGAATATTCTAAAATGTGGGAAATTGTAGTCATAAAGAAAGAGTAGGTGTGTCAAAACTTTTTTTTATAATGTAGCACTGAAAAGTCCAAGACCATTAGTGAAAATGCTTCCATTTGTCATGATTTTAATTTAATTCAAAGATTTTACAAATTATGGGAACACTTTACAATACAGTTGTATTTGTTAACATTAGTTAAATGCATTAGTTACCATGAACTAACAATGAACAATAATTTTACAGCACTTATTAATCTTAGTTAATGTTTATTTCTACATAAACTAATACATTTTAAAACTAAATGGGGTATACAGTGTTACCATTAGTTAATGAATTATGAACTAACGTGAACCAACAATGAACAAATGTATTTTCATAAATTAACATTAATCAATATTATTAAATACTGTTAAAAATATTGTTCATTGTTAGTTCATGATACCTAACGCATTAACTAATGTTAACAAATAGAATCTTATTGTAAAGTTTGACCCATATTTTATTATCAACATAACAATTTAAGTAAAAATGTTGAATTAAGTATTACTTCAGAATTCAGTCTTTGGTATATTCCCCTTGAAACTCACAAGTTTGAGCAACATGATGATCCATATCCTAGCATGATTTGAGAATATTCTTAAAATTTGACCTTGTGTAGAAAGCAGTTATCATGGTCAATGTCACAAATTAGATTGGTTATTTGATTAGTAACCTAGAAACAGTGCAGAATCTCAAATGTTTCTTTGTTCATTTTTTACATCATACGTGTTCTTTATATACATACATACTGTGTGTGTGTGTGTGTGTATGTATATATATATATATATATATATATATATATATATATATATATATATATATATATATATATATATATATATACACACACACACACCGATGTGCCAAAACATTATGACCACTCACAGGTGAAACGAATAACGTTGATCATCTCCTAACAAGGCCACATGTCAAGGTCTGGGTAGATTAGATGGTAAGTGAACAATCAGTTCTCGTACTCAATGTGATGAATGCAGGAGAAATGGGCAGGAGTAAAGACCTGAGCAACTTTGACAAGGGACAAATTGTTATGGCCAGATGACTGGGTCAGAGCATCTCTGAAACGGCAAGGATTGTGGAGTGCTCCCAGTCAGCAGTGGTGAGTACCTACCGACAGTGGTCCGAGGAGGGACAAACCATAAACTGGCTACAGGGTGTTGAGCGCTCAAAGGCTCATCGACGCACAAGGGCAACGAAGGCTATCCCGTCTGGTCCAAGCCGACAGAAGGTCTACTGTGGCGCAAGTCACAGAACATTTTAAATGATGGTTACAGGAGGAATGTGTCACAACATACAGTGCATCGCACCCTGCTGCATATGGGGCTGCATAGCCGTAGACCGATCAGAGTGCACATGATGACCCCTGTCCACCATCAAAAGCTGCTACAGTGGGCATGCGAGCGTCGGAACTGGACCTTGGAGAAGTGGAAGAAGGTTGTCTGGTCCGATGAGACAGGTTTCCTTTTACATCACGTGTACGGCCGTGTACATGTGTGCCGTTTACCTGGGGAAATGTACATGTGTGCCGTTACCTGGGGAAGTGATGGCACCAGGATGCACTGTGGGAAAACGACAAGCCGGTGGAGGGAGTGTGATGCTCTGGGCAATGTTCTGCTGGGAAACGCTGGGTCCGGCCATTCATGTAGATGTCAATTTGACATGTGCCAACAAACTAAACATCATTGCAGACCAGGTATACCCCTTCATGGCAATGGTATTCCCTAATGGCAGTGGCCTCTTTCAGCAGTATAATGCACCTTGTCACACTGCACACATTGTTGGAGAACGGTTTGAGGAACATGATGAAGAGGTTAATCTCAACCCCACTGAGCATCTGTGGGATGTGCTGAACCAACAAGTCTGATCCACAGCGGCTCCACCTTGCAACTTACAGGGCTTGAAGGATCTGCTGCTAATGTCTTGGTGCCAGATTCCACAGGACACCTTCAGGGGTCTTGTAGAGTCCATGCCTCGGTGGGCCGGCGCTGTTTTGCTGGCACACAGAGGACAAAGAGCATATTAGGTCATAATGTTTTGGCTCATCAGTGTTTATATATATATATATATATATATATATATATATATATATATATATATATATATATATATATATATATATGTGTTAACCCGCATCTCAGAATAGCATTCTGAGATGATATTCTTCTCACCACAATTGTACAGAGCAGTTACATGAGTTACTGTAGACTTTTTCAGTTCGAACCAGTCTGGCCATTCTCTGTTGACATCTCTCATCAACAAGGCATTTCTGGCTACAGAACTGCTGCTCATTGGATGTTTTTTTATTTTTTGGCACCATTCTGAGTAAATTCTAGAGACTGTTGTGCGTGAAAATCCCTGGAGATCAGCAGTTACAGAAATACTCAAACAAGCCTGTCTTGCACCAACAATCATGCCATGGTCCAAATCACTGAGATCACATTTTGTCCCCATTCTGATGGTTGATGTGAACATTAACTGAAGCTCCTTACTCGCTCCTTACTCCTTATCTGCATGATTTTATGCACTGCACTGCTGCCACATGATTGGCTGATTAGATAATCTCATGGATGATTGTTGGTGCCAGACGGCTGGTTTGAGATTTTCACACACAACAGTCTCTAGAATTTACTCCAAATGTTGCCAAAAACAAAACAATATCCAGTGAGCAGCAGTTCTGTGGATGGAAATGCCTTGTTGATGAGAGAGGTCAACAGAGAATGGCCAGACTAGTCTACGGTAGAAACACAGACATTGGACAACAGATAATTGGAAAAGAGTGTTATGGATCTTAAACCCACTGAGCTTTTGTGGGATCAGCTAGACTGTAAGGTGCGTGAGAAGTGCTCGACAAGACAGCCACATCTATGGCAAGTGGAGTCCATCAATGGAGCACCAGTGGAGAGAGTCAGCAGCTTCAAGTTCCTGGGTGTCCACATCACTGAGGAACTCACATGGTCCATCCACACTGAAGCCGTTGTGAAGAAGGCTCATCAGCGCCTCTTCTTCCTGAGACGGCTGAGGAAGTTTGGAATGAACCGCCACATCCTCACACGGTTCTACACCTGCACTGTAGAGAGCATCCTGACTGGCTGCATCTCTGCCTGGTACGGCAATAGCACCGCCCACAACCGCAAAGCACTGCAAAGGGTGGTGCGTACTGCCAGACACATCATCGGAGGTGAGCTTCCCTCCCTCCAGAACATAGAGTATATACCAGGTGGTGTGTGTAAAAAGCTTGGAGGATCATCAGAGACTCCAGCCAGCCGAGCCATGGGCTATTCTCACTGCTACCATCAGGCAGGCGGTATCGCAGCATCAGGACCCGCACCAGCCGACTTCTTGATAGCTTCTTCCCCCAAGCAATCAGACTTCTGAACTCTTGATCTCCCACGATCAAATATATCAGCACTGCACTTTATTACTCTCATATCTCACACCAGACTGTCATAAATTATATTATTATTATATTATATTCTCTCTTAACCACTTACTATCAACCGACAGCCTGAATGTCAATACAGTACAATACAACCTACTGTACATTCTATATATACTATATATACTTTTTTTATTGTATAATGTGTATTCTATATTGTGTGTATTGTATACTGTACATTGTATGTTATTATTTGTATATTGTGTTGAGTGTAATTATGTGTATATTAGATTTTAAACTGTGTTGTAAATCTAATGTTTATTGTAAATTGTCTCATCACTGTCACGACTACTATGTTGCTTGGAACTGCACCCAATAATTTCACACACTATTGCACTTGTGTATATGGTTGTGTGACAATAAAAGTGATTTGATTTTGATTTGATTTTGAAGTGATACAGGAAGCGTGGGGTGAAATGTCACCTGGTCAAACTGACAGCTAGAATGCCAAGGATCTGCAAAGCTGTCATTGCTGCATGTGGAGGATTTTTTGATGAGAACTCTTTGAAGTAGTTTAAGAAGTTCTGAAGTTTTTTTTTTTTTTTTTTTTTTTTTTTTTTTAAATTGTAATAGTAATTTTTCACATTATTAATGTCCTGACTATATATTGTGATCAGTTGAATGGCACTTTGGTGAATAAAAGTACCAATTTCTTTTCATAAGAGCAAAATCTGTACATTATTCCAAACTTCTGGCTGCCAGTGTATATATAAAATACATATACAGTATTTTTTTCTTAAACTTAAACTTTAATTTATAAATTTAAATGTTCAGTTTAAATAAAATTCGGAATCCCAGATATTCAGTGTAGTCCATCCTTTGACCAAAGTGAATGTGATGGAATATAGCGTGATAGAAGGTCACATAAGTACTGTGGAGCTAGACCATTCAAAGCTTTGTAAGTAGTTAGAAGCATTTAATGTAGCGACGCTAAGATTGGGCTGATATGATCATATTTCTTGGTTCTAGTCAGCACTCTAGCTGCTGCATTTTGGACTAACTGAAGTTTTGTTATGAAACATGCAGGACATCCTCCCAGTAATGCATTACAATAATCTAGTCTTGAGGTCATGAACGCATGAATTAGTTTTTCGGCAATAGAATCAGAGGGCATGTGTGGTAACTTATTAGCAATATTTCTGAGATGGAAGAATGCTGTTCTACGAACATTGGAAATGTGGTTTACAAAGGACAGATTGCTATCAAATATAACACCTCAGTTCTTCACTGTAGAAGATGACATGACAGTACATCCATCAAGAGTCAAATTATATTTTAGCGTCTTATTTTTAGAGGTTTTTGGTCCAATAATTAGTACCTCTGTTTTGTCGGAATTGAGCAGAAGGAAAATTCTAGCCATCCAATCTGTGATATAATTGATTGTGGCAAGGAGGAGGGCGGGGCCAGGCCGTGATGACGCATGCCCGGCCCCTAATCAGGCCATTCGAGCCAACGAGAGGGATAAAGGCCGCCGGAGGCGGCAGTTTGGGAGAGAGAGAGCTACAGGCAGCTGCCCTGTATGTGTTTGTGGTTATGTTTGTGTCTTTTTGTTTAATTAAATATTACTTTGATGCTTCGTCCAGTTCTCGCCTCCTCCTTTCCCTTTTACCCTGTTACATTGATACACTCTGATAACTTAGTGAATTGTGACATTTCGTCGGGTTTTGAGGAAATATAAATTTGGGTAACATCGGCATACCAGTGAAAACTAATTCCACGTTTCCTGATAATGTCTCCCACGGGAAGCATATATAAGGAGAAAAGCAGAGGCCCTAAAACTGATCCCTGTGGCACTCCATACTTAACTTTAGTTTTATCTGACAATTCCTCATTTACACAGACAAAGTGGTAGCGGTCGGATAAATAGGGGCAAATGCAACTTAATTCTCAAGCCTATCCAAGAGAATTTTGTGATATATGGTGTTGAAGGTAGCACTAAAATCTTAAGCACTAGAAGAGAAATGCAGCCACGATCAGAGGATAAGATCAAGTCATTTGTAACTCTGATAAGTACAGTCTCTGTACTATGATGGGGCCTAAATTCTGACTGAAACTTTTCATATATATACAAGCTGAAGTCAGAAGTTTACATACACTTAGGTTGAAGTAATTAAAACTCTTTTTTTAACCACTCAACAGATTTAATATTAGCAAACTATTTTTGGCAAGTCGTTTAGGACATCTACTTTGTGCATGACACAAGTCATTTCTCCAACAATTGTTTACAGACAGATTGTTTCACTTTTAATTGACTATATCACAATTCCAGTGGGTCAGAAGTTTACATATACTAAGTTAACTGTGCCTTTAAGCAGCTTGGAAAATTCCAGAAAATGATGTCAAGCCTTTAGACAATTAGCCAGTTAGCTTCTGATACTGAATTGTTCTGAATTGGAGGTGTACCTGTGGATGAATTTTAAGGCCTACCTTCAAACTCGGTGTCTTTTTGCTTGACATCATGGGAAAATCAAATAAAATCAGCCAAGACCTCAGAAAAAATTGTGGACCTTCACAAGTCTGGTTCATCCTTGGGAGCAATTTCCAAATGCCTGAAGGTACCACATTCATCTGTATAAACAACAGTACGCAAGTATAAACACCATGGGACCACGCAGCCATCAAAACTCTGGAAGGTGACGCATTCTGTCTCCTAGTGATTAATGTAGTTTGGTGCGAAAAGTGCAAATCAATCCCAGAACAACAGCAAAGGACCTTGTGAAGATGCTGGAGGAAAGGTAGACAAATATCTATATCCACAGTAAAACGAGTCTTATATCGACATAACCTGAAAGGCTGCTCAGCAAGGAAGAATCCAATGCTCCAAAAACACCATAAAAAACCCAGACTACAGTATGCAAGTGCACATGGGGACAATGATATTACTTTTTGGTGAAATTTCCTCTAGTCTGATGAAACAAAAATGGAACTTATTGGCCATAATGGCCATTGTTATTTTTGGAGGAAAAAGGGTGGGGCTTGCAAGCCAAAGAACACCATCCCAACCGTGAAGCATGGGGGTGGCAGCATCATGTTGTGGGGGTGCTTTGCTGCAGGAGGGACTGGTGCACTTCACAAAATAGATGGCATCATGAGGAAGGAAATTTATTTGGATATATTGATGCAACAGATATTGATATTGATCTCCAGACATCAGCCAGGAAGTTAAAGCTCGGTAGCAAATGGGCCTTTCAAATGGACAATGACCCCAAGCATACCTCCAAAGTTGTGGGAAAATGGCTTAAGGACAACAAAGTCAAGGTACTGGAGTGGCCATCACAAAGCCCTGACATCAACTGAAAAGGTGTGTGCAAGCAAGGAGGCCTACAAACCTGACTCAGTTACACCAGATCTGTCTGGAGGAATGGGCCAAAATTCCAGAACCTTATTGTGAGAAGCTTGTGGAAGGCTACCCAAAAAGTTTGACCCAAGTTAAACCATTTGAAGGCAATGCTACCAAAAACTAACAAAGTGTATGTAAACTTCTGACCCACTGGGAATGTGATGAAAGAAATAAAAGCTGAAATATATAATTCTCTCTACTATTATTCTGACATATCACATTCTTAAAATAAAGTAGTGATCCTAACTGACCTAAGACAGTGAATGTTTTCTACGATTAAATGTCAGGAATTGTGAAAAACTGAGTTTAAATGTATTTGGCTGAGGTGTATGTAAACTTCTGACTTCAACTGTACCATTTTTGGGTAAAAATTAACATAGTTGGGAGGACACTACCTTTTCTAGTATTTTTGACATAAATGGGAGATTTGAGATTGGTCTATAATTAGACAAATCTCCAGGATCAATCTGTGGTTTCTTGATAAGTGGTTTAATAACTGTGTGGGGATAGGGGCATGGTCGGGTGTCTGTTATTGGGAGAGAGGGAGTGGTGTGGTTCATCAAACTGGCTGGCATAATTTCTAACAGCTGTTTCTTGTTACAGTGATAGCAGAGGGAGACCTCAAAAGCAGCCCAAACACACCAGAGAGGGGAGAGAGCGACATGAGAGTGCGGTGTTGGTGTGTTTACAGAGAGTTTATGTTATTGAGAAGTTGTTTAAGAAATGTTATGTTGTGGAACCGTTAAGAAACCTGTTTGTGCACCTTGAGTTAAGAAGCCGCCAAGGACAATTGCGTGAACTGTGTGAGAGGGCTGAAAATAAACACTTGCCTGAACTTCATTGCTTCCCGACTCCTTCCTTCTTGATAACGAACTTCCAACAATAGTTTCCAACTCCTGCTCCAGGCTCAAGCGGAAGATCGGCAGGTGTTTTGGAGCCTGATCGCTCATGTGGGGGTTGCTACCTCAACCCTGGAGCCCGCATTGGCTGTCCCACCTTGGTGCAGATGGGGCCCACCGACGATCCCGAGGCATACCTTGACCTCCTCGAGAAGACGGCTGAGTTGTGGAAGTGGCCGCCCGACAAGTGGGCAGCCCGGCTGCTGCCGCTACTCTCTGGGGAAGTGCAACTCGCGGCCAACCTCCTCGTCTATAATGACCTGAAGAGAGCCATCTTGCAACGGATCAATTAGAGGCCATTAGAAGGCCATTAGAGCGGTCGGCATGCAGACATGTCTTTGTATTAGTCCTGGTGGACACAGGCCACCCCCGATCGAGTTGGGGCATATTAGATATCGGTAAGTACCCAGGGGGATACATATCAAGCTTTGGTGGATTCTGGCTGTTCCCAAACCTCTATCCACCAATGCTTGGTACAAGATGGGGCATTGGGCACAAATAGACGGGTGAAAGAGCGGTGTGTGCATGGGGATATTCACACGTATCCGGTGGTTACCATTGATATACTATTCAGGGGAAGAAAGCATAGAGTAGAGGTTGTGGTTAATTCCCACCTCACCCATCCACTGATTTTGGGGATGAACTGGCCTGATTTTAAGAATTTATTGAAGGAAATATGTGTGGATGTGTCCTGTGAAATAATGTCTTGGTGTGTGATGTGCAATGCTATGGCAGGAGAGGTGGTGCCAGGGCCCGGTTGCTATTGCAGACGGTTGAATGATTCCAATTTTGTTTCTGATTACTTAAATTTTATCATTAAAGAAATTCATAAAGTCTTTACTACTGTGCTGTGATGGAATATTTGGTTCAGCTGAAGCTGTATTCCTTACTAATTTATCCTATATATCCTATATCCTACATTTTACTATAACTTCTCCTCCCTGCCCAGAAGGTGGCGATATGCATGAAGAATGTGAATCACCAAAAACAAAAGAAAAATGTGAAAGATTTATAGTAAAAAAGCACTTAAATATTGATCTGTTTCTCACCCACACCTATCATATCGCTGCTGAAGATATCGAATAAACCACTGGAGTCGTATGGATTACTTTTATGTTGCCATAATGTGCTCTTGTGAGCTTCAAGGTTCTGGCCACTATTCACTTGCATTGTATTGACCTACAGATCTGAAATATTCTTCAAAAAATCTTCATTTGTGTTCAGAAGAAGAAAGTTATACACATCTGGAATAGCATGAGGGTGAGTAAATAATGAGCAAATGTTCATATTTGGGTGAACTATCCCTTTAAGTTAACTCAACCTGTGGCATAGACGCCATATTTGATTTCAGAGCTATGGCAGAGGGGAAGATTTTCTGTAAAACATGATTCATATTGAAGTCTGCTTCTCACACAAAGCTACTGTAGGACTTCAGAAGACATGGAATATAGCTAACACTTAGTATGGACTACTTTTAAAATATTTTTACTGCATTTTTTGTACATTTTAGAGTTTGACAGATAAGCTGTCATTGTATGAAAAAGAGCTGTGTGATGATTCTCCTTTTGTGTTCCACAGTAAAAAAATAACATCATACAGGTTTAGGTGGACAAACAATGACTGAAATTTCATTTTGGGTGAACTATTCCTTTTACATAGAAGAAGTATAATTTTCCAGGTACATTTCAGGTAGTCTGATGCGCAACGTTTGCCTACAATATTTACCAAAAAAGCAGATTATTATTAATTAAATGGGAAGAAATTCAATATTATACAAATTCCATTGACATAAATGAGTAAAATGTTCAAAGTATTTTGTCCTCATCGCTTACCCTGCTATAGGTATTGACAGTGTTGTGGTAATTACCTGCCCCCTTCAGACACAAACTGGCACATTTATCCCCTTTATCAACCTGTCTGATGCATGTCATGCATACCAATGTGATTCATATCCTCTCAACTGCAGTGATTTATCAAGACTGTCTGCTTCGATCAGTATCTGATTGACTGTGACTCATGTGACATTCAAACAATGCTATCTGCAGTCGCAATGATGGGTATGGACCTGTCAGCTTTCACACCTCCTCTCTAAAGGAAACACAGTCGCAGTAACAAAAACTAGTGAGCTGTTTACCTAGACAGCATTGTAAGTCACCAAAGGTGCTCTCCCGATGCCAAGGCTGTTCCAAAAAGTAAGCAGCAAAATTAAGATATTTTGCCTTATATTTGTGTGTGCATATGTATTTTTAGACACATACTACATAGTCACATACTAAGTAGTATGTAGTACACTGTCCCACTGCAGAAGAATACTATTTGTTCCTCTGAGGTTAGTGAAAACCGTCTCAGAATTAAAATGCATGGAAAGTGGTGCATTGCTGCAGTTAGAGGAAGGGACAAGGGGTTGGGGCACTGTTGCTAGGAAACACTTGTGGCATTGTTGTGCACTCCAACTAAGGAGCTGGATTGAAATGTCATGTGACCCCTCCATGGGCTTTACCCAGCATTTACCATCTTCATGCTGCCATTTGCACAAACACTTACCAAGTTACTGTCTCTCTCGGCAGGTTAATGTGAGTTAACTGGAAGTGTCTTCTGTCTTCAGCACTCCCTAGTTTACACCATAACCCCTCTTCAATTTCATTACTGGAAGGTATATTGATTTGAACACAACATTCTTCTGTGTCCTTATGTGCTATCAATGCCTACACACTATAAAGATACTAAACTGTGCAACAGAGGCTTCTCATCTGTATTAAAATTCAGTCAGTGCAGTATCAAAGGCCCCTGAGAGCCGTGGAGAAGCACAATACATTCCTCTCTGAAATAATACACCTGAAGCTACACACTCCCACAGCCACAACTCTCCCCTTTATGAACTTTTACAGTCAGCAGACAATGTATCTGGTGAAAATAACTCACTTTATTCACTGTGGATAAACTGACTAGGGCAGGAAGACGTGAGGTGAGTTTACTTTAAGGTGTGGAATTCAGTTTATGCTCATGATGATGAGACATGTACAGTGTAAGAATGTGCAATTCATTGAATAAGATCGGACGGACAAGAAGATGCCAAATTATGATGGGATACCGAAATGCCAGGCAATAACAAATGGATCAGATATAATATAATATAATATAATATAATATAATATAATAGGGATGCTCTCATATCAAAATTTCTGGCCGATACTAATTAACTATATATATATATATTAGTTAATTATTATCGGCCAAAACATTTTATATATGCAATATAACAATTTAATAACTCTACAGCTGAAGGAAAAGTTTACAAAATATTTAGATAGTAAGACTTATGACTGATATTTGTCAAAACTTGTAACAAAGAACTTTGAATTATTTCAACATTAAAATATTAATTACATGGACTATAGGCCCATGTAATAGAGTTAGGGTATAGAGTTATTAAATTCTACGCATGCAGAACTCCACAGAATTGGAACACCCATCATTCATAAAAATCTATACGTCTCCTACCTGTTGCACCCCAGAAAATGGGAAAAAATCCCCAGATTCCATCTGTGCCTGGTTATGATGAGTTGCTGATCTATGAGCACGTCACAAGACCTTTGATAATGAAGACAGAAGTTCAGGAGAGTACAAATGTTGAAATTAAGTGTTATTTTATTTATTTTTGAGTAGGATGCAAAAAAAGGTGACTTAATGTTGTTAATTTGGGATTTAGAACCAATTCTGTTTCACTGGGTTACCATTATGGTTAAGAGAGGAGCTTTTGGTTAGGTTGAGGACGGGTACACAAACAAAATGCGGTATGTTGTTAAAGGCCTACTTTACGATGAATTACTACATAACATTTAGCATTTTAATGTATGCTATTGCTAGCTAAAAGTTATCTAACAAGCATAACCTTACAACATAGATCAGTAATGTGACACAAAAATATAATATAAAGCTGAGGAAATGAATCAAGTTAGGGACACAAGTGAGTCTACTTAATAGGGTCATTTAAAAATAACTTTACTCCATTACGCCAAAATAACGTGAACAAATGATGTTTCCTTACAAAGGATTAATGAGCTAAACCAAGAGGAAAAAATATGTTGATGCAATATAACTGATTCATGTGGAACCGATGTACATGATTAAATCATGTAAAACAAAATTCAGTGCATGCTTTCAGTGCTGTTACTACAGAACCCTTTTTCCATTACTAGTACAATTTATAAAACAATTCTCTGTATTAATATTGACAAGAAGATAAGGATATTACATAATAAGTTCAAATGTTTCTGACCAGCTCTGTGTTTGGGAATAGTAGCTCTCAAATAAGAGGCAAAAGTGTTTACAGGCCAATATCAATATTGGTTAAGGGAGGCTCATCGTGTGGCATGAGCACATGTTTGCCGCAGTCGAAACAGGGCGCTATTTGTTCTGCTCTGAGTTCTACACAAGGGTAAGCAATATTTTGATTCCATAAGCTGCATGTATGACAGATATACCCTTGGATCTGTTATTATTCAAAAAATAATAATTAAAAAAAATGCTGATTTATATATATATATATATACTAAACATTTTATGATGTCATATCCAGAATCATTTCTTGTTTTTTAGAACTTTTACTTTTAAAAGATGCTGTTGAAATTCCTTCTGATTTACACTGTCCTGTTGTGTTGTAAGTATGACTCTGTACGTATCTTCAATTGTGTTGTAATTTAGCAAGATGTTACTTTTAAATAACTAATAGCATTGTCAAGCTCTAGCATTGTGGAAGCTTTTCAGTGGCATCATATTTTACTGAGTGTATGACTAAAGATGAACTGAGTAATAAAGCAGCAATAATGCAGTTATTAATGAGTCTTTTACCCTGTTGATTTCCATAATCATATAGTGATGTTAAAGAAGACTGAGAATAGACATGTTTTTCAGACCGATAGACAAAATATTGCTTGTCATAAAGACTACTCAAATCTCAATGGCTTGCACAAAAGATAAATAAGAATGATAGTAGTAGAAAGTATAGTGCTAGTCAAACCTGTGTGACTTTCCTCCTTTCACAGAACACCAAAGAAGAATTGTAACAGAATGCTCACACTACTCTTTTCTATTTAATGTAAACACACACTAACTAGTGGCTGTCAGGATTCAAAAAGGACAAAAAGCACCATAAAAATATAATAAAAGTAGTCCATATGACTCATGTGCTATGTCATGTCTTCCAAAGCCATGTGATAGCTTTGTGTGAGGAACAGACTGATATTTAAAGAATATTTCACCCAAAGAAAATACATTTCTCACTATTTTACTCACACTTATGCCATCTCAAACTCGTGTGACTTTCGTTCTTCTGCAACACCAATGAAGATATTTTCATGAATGTATGAAAAGAAAGAAGATGAAAGAAAGTCATATGAGTTTGAGAGGTCATGTCAAACATAGCTATCGTATGACAACTTTTATGGTACTTTTGTGGTGAGCTGAGTTTTTAAACAGCAGTTTTTCCCCAATAGAACTTTATACAGTGCTGTTAAACTATTACAATTTTGAATTGTTTATTGTGCACTCAGTCATAATTTGTCATTTTGAACGTGACACTGACACCTAGCGGTGTGGATGCAGCATCATTCATACAATAGTTTTCAGCTACCAATGCCATTGTAGAAATTCACTATTTACAGTCAGCCATGACTAATTTGTGAAAGTGTATAACAGGGCAGTTACTGAGATTAAGCTAGCAGTATTCAGCTGGTCATGTGATTCTAACTTGGCAGCCCCCATGTGCGGACCCTCTCCTTGTAGAATAAAACAGCTTTTATAAGGTTACTGATATGACTGGAGTCTTTATTTTATGTGAGTGGTAATGATTTTATATATACAGTTGTGCTCAAAAGTTTGCATACCCTTGGAGAATTGGTAATATATGCACCATTTTTAAAGAAAACATGAGTGAGCAGGCAAAACACATTTCTTTTATTTCTTATGGGATTCATATTCAACTGTAGGTTGTAACAGAATGGCACAATCATAAAACAAAACATGGCAACAATGAAAAAAATGAAATGACCCCTGTTCAAAAGTCTGCATACCCTTAGTTCTTAATACTGTGTATTGCCCCCTTTAGCGTCAATGACAGCGTGCAGTCTTTTGTAATAATTGCCTATGAGGCCCCAAATTCTTGCAGGTGGTATAGCTGCCCATTCATCTTGGCAAAATTCCTCCAGGTCATGCAAAGTCTTTGGTTGTCTTGCATGAACCACACGTTTGAGATCTCCCCAGAGTGGCTCGATGATATTAAGGTCAGGAGACTGTGATGGCCACTCCAGAACCTTCACCTTTTTCTGTTGTAACCACTGGAGGGTCAACTTGCCCTTGTGCTTAGGGTCATTGTTGTGCTGGAAAGCCCAAGAGCGTCCCATGCGCAGCTTTCGTGCAGAAGAATGCAGATTGTCTGCCAGTAATTTCTGATAACATGCTGCAATTATTTTGCCATCAATTTTCACAAGATCAAAAATCAGTGAGCCACCACCATGCTTCACAATGGGGATGGTATTCTTTTCACTATAGGCCTTGTTGACCCCTCTCCAAACATAGCGCTTATGGTTGTGACCATAAAGCTCTATTTTGGTCTTGTCACTCCAAATTACAGTGTGCCAGAAGCTGTGAGGCGTGTCAAGGTGTTGTCGGGCATATTGTAACCGGGCTTTTTTGTGGCATTGGCGCAGTAAAGACTTCTTTCTGGCAACTCAACCATGCAGCTCATTTTTGTTCAAGTATCGTTGTATTGTGCTCCTTGAAACAACCACACTGTCTTTTTCCAGAGCAGTCTGTGTTTCTCCTGAGGTTACCTGTGGGTTTTTCTTTGTATCCCGAACAATTCTTCTGGCAGTTGTGGCTAAAAATCTTTCTTGGTCTACCTGACCTTGGCTTGGTATCAAGTGATCCCCGAATTTTCCACTTCTTAATAAGCGATTGAGTAGTACTGACTGGCATTTTCAAGGCTTTGGATATCTTTTTATATCCTTTTCCATCTTTATAAAGTTCCATTACCTTGTTACGCAGGTCTTTTGACAGTTCTTTTCTGCTCCCCATGGCTCAATATCTAGACTGCTCAGTGCATCCAAGTGAGAGCTAACAAACTCATTGACTATTTATACACAGATACTAATTGCAATTTAAAAAGCCACAGGTGTGGGAAATTAACCTTTAATTACCATTTAAACCTGTGTGTGTCACCTTGTGTGTCTGTAACAAGGCCAAACATTCAAGGGTATGTAAACTTTTGATCAGGGCCATTTGGGTGATTGTTGTTATATTATGATTTATAAAGGAGCCAAACAACTATGTGATAATAAATGGCTTCATATGATCACTATCCTTAAATAAAAGACATTTTTTTTTTTTGCATGATCAGTCATATTTACAAAATCAATGCCAAAATTTCACAATTTCTGCCAGGGTATACAAACTTTTGAGCACAACTGTATATATGTTTCAAAATTACTATTCATTTCTTTAATAGTAAAACTTTTTAAATGAGGAAAAAAATACCGAGTGCACCTTTAATTGAATTAATCACAATTAATCGCATATATCAATCCTGTTTTCAAAGAGCACGTTTTGCATTTCTTCTGTGCTATTTTTAAATTGTCGGTCTATGTACAAATGCGTCAGATGGACGCTTAATACATTTCACTGTTTTTTTAGCATCATAAATGGCATGTTTTTAGGATGCTGTGTCAAGTTAACCGCTTTAGGCTTGGATCTGAATTTTTTAAAATCAAAATATCAATAACTACAGTCTTGACCAACACAAAATATGTATTGTTTTAAAGCTTAGAAGCTGTACTTTACAATGCATTTAGGCATAATGACCAAAACCGATCAAGTGCTTTGAAATTTGCAGACAAATCAGAAGTGTTCCATTTTGACAATTTCTTTTTTATTTTATTTTTTTATTTTTTTTACTTTATTTTGTAAAAAAAAAATAATAATAATAATTTCCCTTTTCTCCCAATTTGGAATGCCAATTCCCAGGTCCTCGTGGTGGTGTGGTTACTCACCTCAATCCAGGTAGGGGAGGACAAGTCTCAGTTGCCTCCGCATCTGAGTGTGACTCTACCCTCCCTAGCAACCGGGCCAATTTTGCTTAGGTTGCTTAGGAGACCTGGCTGGTGTCACTCAGCACACCCTGGATTCGAACTCATGACTCCAGGGGTGGTAGTCGGCGTCAATACTCGTTGAGCTACCCAGGCCCGTTTTGGCAATTTATAAAAAAAATATGCACTGCACAAATTATTGTCATCGGTAAAAACATCAAACTGATCAAATAGACATGTGTCGTATGTCATTGGAAAGCTTTCAAAGAGTAGAATACAACCAGCCTTTTATTTTACTCACAGAAATATACCCAAGTAATAGCTAAGTATATGTCTTTGACATACATGTTACATGTAAACAGGTGTTTCTTATAAGCCGCGTTCCCTATCTGTCACTCACTCGACGTTGTGTCGATGTAGTGACACTAGGAGTCACTCTCGGGAGCCCGAGACACCTCTGGTCTTTGATAAAAGGCCAATGAAAATTGGCGAGTGGTATTTGCATGCCACTCCCCCGGACATACGGGTATAAAAGGAGCTGGTATGCAACCACTCATTCAGATTTTCTCTTCGGAGCCAAACGGTCATGCTCATTGAGCTGAATACTACTGTTCATTCACCTCTGCTGGATCTGATGGCACATTTCAGCGGATTCTCCCTCCTCTGCACTGGTGCACTGCAGAGAACGCCCCTGGGCACTTCGGCAGAAAAAGCTAGAGAGTATAATTTCTGAAAGAGCTTTTCCCCTCTAAAAGAGTATATATTTCTATAAAAGAGCGCACACACGGAGCGTCTTTTTAAAGACGCATCTTTTTAAAGATGCCTTTCCGATTGCGTGTTATTCCTGGTTGCAGTCGTTATCTCTCAACTTCGGATGGTCATGATCGCTGTCTTTCGTGTCTGGGCGCGACCCACACAGTGGCAGCGTTTGTGAATGGTTCATGTTCTCACTGTGAGAACATGACCATGGCAACATTGCTTTCGTAAGAAAGCAAGCCACCCCAGCGGCTCCCCGCCTCGGTCCTTCTACCTACGGGTATGAGGCCAGCGCGGCTAGCACTGGGGGCGATTTGGGGACCCCAATGGGATTGTCTCCGCCGGGTATCCCCCCGTGGACCTCCCATTCCCCAGCACACTCGTCTGCCCCAGTCGGGCTTCCGGATGAGTTCGCCGGCTCGTCTCACGGCGAGTCTGGCTTCTTGTTCAGAGCCCGTGAAGATGATGAGCTCTCGAGCGCAGCATCGGAGAGCGGGCTTGTCCAGTCGGACGCAGAAGCCTCAACTGGGCTTCCCCCTTCGGGGACGATTGCCCAGTCACAGGCCAATGCCGAAATGACGGACATGCTTTCCCGGGCGGCCGCGAGCGTTGGGTTAGAGTGGAACCCTCCGCTCTCCCCTGAACCCTCGTGGCTTGATGATTGGTTTCTGGGCTCGCGGCGCCGCTCAAAGCAGCCACGCCCTGCTCCAGTGCCATTCTTCCCGGAAGTGCATGAGGAGCTGACAAAGTCATGGGAGGCACCTTTTACTGCGCAGTTCCCCCGCTGTCACTACCCTCGATGGCGGGGCGGCCAAGGGCTATACGGCGATTCCCCTGATTCATAAGGCACTCGTGGTGCACCTATGCCCGCAGAGTGCTGCCACCTGGCGCGGACGCCCTAAGCTCCCGTCCAAGCCCTGTAGGCTCACGTCGTCCTTGACGGCTAAAGCCTACAGTGCTACTGGACAAGCCGCCTCTGCCCTGCATGCCATGGCTCTCCTGTAGGTCCTCCAAGCCAAGGCGCTGAAAGAACTGCACGAGGGTAGTTCCACCCAGATTTGATGCAGGAACTGCGCTCGGCGACCGAACTCGCTCTCCGGGCAACGAAGGTCACGGAGCGGTCTCTCGGGCGGACGATGGCCACACTAGTGGTCCAGGAGTGCCACCTTTGTCTCAACCTAGACACAGTTCCTCGCTGGCCCCATTTCCCAGGCAGGCCTATTCGGTGACACCGTCGAGGACTTTGCCCAGCAGTTCTCGACGGTGAAGCAGCAGACGGAAGCAATCCGGCACATCCTGCCCCGGTGTGGCTCAAGATCCTGCACCCCGTCTGCTCGTCGCCAAGGGCATCCCCCTGCGGTGACTGCACCGGCTCCGCCCCTGAGACGGGCGACCCTGGGATGAGGGATCCCACTCACGTGGAGCTGGTAAGAAGACCATTCCATCCCCCAGTGGAGGGCCGGGTGGAAAATCTTTTGTTGCCTTTTTGTTTGATTTTGTTTGATGAAGTGCTTCGATGTCCCTAGACTCAGCACGGCCATAACGTGCTGTGGCACCTCACGCTCTGCCCTGCCGCGAGGCCCCACCTGCCGGTACGTCTAACGACGTTGTCCCCTCGGTCCCTCTCGCGCGGAACTTGGACGCGTGGCTCACGATTTCCAATCTGTCACGATGGCTGATCCGGACCGTCCGACACGGCTACGCGACCAGGCGCCCACCCAGGTTCAGCGGTATTCAGTTCACCTTGGTCAAGGGTGAAAACGCTGCCACCTTGAGCGTGGAGATCTCTACCCTCCTACGGAAGGACGTGATAGAACCTGTCCCTCCAGCCGAGACGAAGAAAGGGTTTTACAGCCCCTACTTCATTGTACCGAAAAAAGGCGGTGGGCTGCGGCCAATCTTGGACCTGCAAGTACTGAACCGGGCTTTACACAGACTCCCGTTCAAGATGCTGACGCAAAAATGCATTCTGGTGAGCGTCCGGCATCAAGATTGGTTCGCAGCGGTAGACCTGAAGGATGCGTACTTCCACATCTCGATCCTTCCTCGACACAGACCCTTCCTGCGGTTCGCGTTCGAGGGTCAGGCGTATCAGTACAAAGTCCTCCCTTTCAGTCTGTCCCTGTCTCCTCTCGTCTTTACGAAGATCGCAGAGGCTGCCCTTGCCCCGTTAAGGGAGTTGGGCACTCGCATTCTCAACTATCTAATCTGGCTAATCCTAGCTCACTTTCGAGTTGTGCTCTCACACCTCAGCCGACTAGGGCTTCGGGTCAACTGGGAAAAGAGCAAGCTCCTCCCGGTTCAGAGCATCTCTTTTCTCGGATTGGAGTTGGACTCAGTCTCATTGACGGCGCGCCTTATGAGTGAGCACGCCCAGTCGGTGCTGGCCTGTTTGAAAGCGTTCAAACAGGGAACAGCAGTTCCACTGAAGCTTTTTCAGAGGCTCCTGGGGCATATGGCATCCTCGGCGGTGGCCACCCCGCTCGGGTTGATGCATATGAGGCCACGTCAGCACTGGCTCCAGACTCGAGTCCCGAGATGGGCATGGCGCCACGGGACACATCGCATGGCCATCACGTCAGTCTGTCACCGTCTTTTCAGCCCTTGGACCGACCTCTCGTTTCTACGAGCAGGTGTTCCTCTAGAACTGGTCTCCAGGCGCGCTGTGGTCACGACAGATGCCTCCAAAACGGGCTGGGGTGCTGTTTGCAACGGGCATGCAGCCACCGGCCTCTGGACGGGGCCGCGACTTCATTGGCACATCAACTGCCTCGAGATGTTGACAATTCTGCTCGCCCTGCGGAGGTTCCGGCCATTGATCCAGGGCAAGCACGTGTTAGTTCGGACAGACAGCACGGCAACGGTAGCATATGTCAACCGGCAAGGCGGTCTGCGCTCTAGTTGTATGTCACAACTCGCCCACCATCTCCTCCTCTGGATTCAGCAGCACTTCAAGTCACTGCGAGCCACTCACATCCCGGGTAACCTCAACACTACAGCGGACGCGCTGTCACGGCAGGTTACCATCAGGGGAGAGTGGAGACTCCACCCTCAGGTGGTCCAGCTGATTTGGAGTCGATTCGGACAGGCACAGGTGGACCTGTTCGCCTCCCAAGAATCCTCCCACTGTCCGCTCTGGTACGCCCTCACCGAGGCTCCCCTCGGCATAGACATGCTGGCACACAGCTGGCCCCCTGACCTATGCAAATATGCGTTTCCCCCAGTGAGCCTGCTTGCACAGACCCTGTACAAGGTCAGGGAGGACGAGGAGCAGGCCGTCCTGTTAGCACCCTACTGGCCCACCCAGACGTGGTTCTCAGACGTCATGCTCCTCGCGACAGCTCCCCCTGACGAATTCCCCTGAGGAAGGACCTTCTTTCTCAGGGACGGGGCACCCTCTGGCACCCACGCCCAGACCTCTGGAATCTCCATGTCTGGCCCCTGGACGGGATGCGGTGGTAGACACGATCACTCAGGCTAGGGCCCCCTCTACGAGGCGCCTGTATGCCTTTAAGTGGTGTATGTTCGCCAAGTGGTGTTCTTCCCGATGCGAAGACCCCCAGAGATGTGCAGTCGGATCAGTGTTTTCCTTCCTGCAGGAGAAGCTGGAAGGGAGGCTGTCCCCTTCCATCTTGAAGGTGTACATTGCCACCATAGCAGCACACCACGACGCAGTCAACGGTAAGTCCTTAGGGAAGCACGACCTGATCATCAGGTTCCTAAGAGGTGCCTGGAGGCTGAATCCATCCAGACCGCACCTCGTTCCCTCATGGGACCTCTCCATAGTTCTTCAGGGTCTACAGAGAGCCCCCTTTGAGCCTTTGCAGTCAGCCGAGCTTAAGGCATTCTCCTTGAAGACTGCCCTCCTGACTGCGCTCACTTCCATCAAGAGGGTAGGTGACCTGCAAGCGTTCTCTGTCAGTGAAATGTGCCTGGAGTTCGGTCCGGGCTACTCTCACGTGATCCTGAGACCCCGACCAGGCTATGTGCCCAAGGTTCCCACCACCCCTTTTAGGGACCAGGTGGTGAACCTGCAAGTGCTGCCCCAGGAGGAGGCAGACCCAGCCCTGTCATTGCTGTGTCCGGTGCACGCTTTACGTATCTATTTGGATTGCACGCAGAGCTTTAGAATCTCTGAGCAGCTCTTTGTCTGTTTTGGTGCACAGCGGAAAGGAAGTGCTGTCTCCAAGCAGAGGATCGCCCACTGGCTCATTGACGCCATAACTATGGCATATCTCTCCCAGAACATGCCGCCCCCGGTAGGGCTACGAGCCCATTCTACCAGAGGTGTAGCGGCTTCCTGGGCCCTGGCCAGAGGTGCCTCTCTAACAGACATTTGCAGAGCAGTGGGCTGGGCAACACCCAACACCTTTGCAAGGTTCTACAACCTCCGGGTGGAACTGGTTTCATCCCAGATAGTGGTACGCAACACAAGCGGATAAGCCAGGGATAGCTGGCCAGGTGTATTGCTTGCACATTGCGCCTTCCACCTCCCTTGGAGCTGAAAACGTGCACCATTAATTCCCAGTAGTGTTCACAAACTTTGTTCCCTGGTTGACTTCCTCCGAGCCCTGTGGCAGTCTAATTAAGAGTCCTGTTCTGGGGTAGGTGCTCCGCATGTGGTGGTTCCCTGTAAGGCTAACCCCATGCGATATATATCTTCCGCTAGTTCATTTCCCTGTTGGCAAACTGCGTCTTCCTTGGGCAGAGCCCCTCTGCCCCAGTCTCCATATTTGTAGTAACTCCTCCCCCATTGGGCAGGATCTACCTTGAAGACTCTCCACATGGTTGGAAAGACCATGTGATGTATTCTTCCACTTAAATATCCCCCCCTCTCTTGGGCGAGGTGTGGTCTCCGCAGTGTCTTCTCCTTGGGAGGGACACCCCCCGACTAGACCTGGCGGCCCAGTCGGTTAATCCCCCTTCTTTTTTAGGGAGTGGAAAAAGAGAAGGGGAAAAGAGGCCACGACTGGGTTAAGCCTGTCTCTATCTTTGGGTAGTCGACTTGTCCCCAGAAAGGGCCGTTCGACACTCATAAATATGTTGGGGGAGGTTACGTGTTGACCTGGTGTGCTGGCTATGAGGCACACAGCAAGTCTGCCCACCACACACCGCCAATTCACATAACACAGTTCAGCCTTGTGGCGTTTCGTATAGGGACCCCTAGTGTCACTACATCGACACAACGTTGAGTGAGTGACAGATAGGGAACGTCATGGTAACTGGTGTTACCTCCGTTCCCTGATGGAGGGAACGAGACGTTGTGTCCCTCCTGCCACAATGCTGAGCTACCCGCTGAAATGGCCGGACCTTATATCGGCTCCTCAGCATAAAACCTGAATGAGTAGTTGCATACCAGCTCTTTTCATACCCGTATGTCCGGGGGAGTGGCATGCAAATACCACTCGCCAATTTTCATTGGCCTTTTATCAAAGACCAGAGGTGTCTCGGGCTCCCAAGAGTGACCCCTAATGTCACTACATCGACATAACATCACGTTCCCTCCATCAGGGAACGGACGTTACACAAGTAACCATGATGTTTTCACTTATAACTTCATGAAAATAAACAGAACAAAAAATAAAGTTTATTAAATAAAAAATTTTGCGGATTCCCATTAAAACAAGCCCAAACATGACGTAAACGGATGCATAGATCATTAGATAATCCACACAAAGCACTATGTGCACACAACACATAATGTGCTAATAAGCTTTCCTGGGCCAGAGGACTTCATCAGAAATTATGTAGTACATTGTTCAGCATCATGGAATGCTAAACCAGTCGTATTAGGATTCAGATCACTGCAACCAGAGGTGGAAGTCATCCAAATATGGTCAGAGAGGATCATTCACTGTAATTACATATGGCCACCAGGAGATGGCGCCAAGTACACGACACAGACACAAATGATGGCTCAAATGACACAGAATGGAACTGAATGAGATCTTGTTATTCATGCCTGTATGCTTTGGAGAAGGAGCATTCTTTTTTCTTTTTTTACTTTATTTTGTAAAAAAAAAAAATATTATTTCCCTTTTCTCCCAATTTGGAATGCCCAATTCCCACTACTTAGTAGGTCCTCGTGGTGGTGTGGTTACTCACCTCAATCCAGGTGGTGGAGGTCTTGCATGTGTAATTAAAGTGGATAGCCACACACCCCTGTTAAAACAGCAGGTTTTTGTGATGTAAAAAATTAAACAAAGTTAGATCATATCAGACTTGTGGCACCTTTAATGTAAAAATTACAACCTATGCAATGCCACTGAAAACCAAAGTGACACATTTCAGAGAAAATAAAAATAAAAATAAAAAACTTAGAATAACTTAACTGCATAAGTGTGCACACCCTTTTATAATTGGGTATGTGGCTGTGTTCAGAATCAACCAATCATCAAGCTCATGTGAAATAGTACACACCTGCCTTCACCTGAAGTGACTCTGATTAACTCCAAATAAATCTCAGCTGTTCTTGTAGGATTTTTCTGACATCTTCTTGGTTGCATGCTACTACAAGAGCCATGGGCTACAAAGAGCTAACAAAGCATCAACAGGATCTCATTATTGAAAGGTATCGCTCAGGTGAGGGCTACAATTTTTTTTCCAAGGCATTAGATATACCATGGAACACAGTGAAGACAGTCATCAACAAGTGGAGAAAGTATGGCACAACAGTGACATTATCAAGAACAGGACGTCCCTTCAAAATTGATGAAAAACAAAGAGAAAACTGGTCAGGGAGCCTGTCAAGAGGCCTACAGCAACATTAAAGGAGCTACAGATTTTTCTAGTAAGTACTGGTTGCTCCTGTGGCGGAATGATCCGTCACTCTGGCTCATCATCATCGCCCCGCCTCTTAAGGCCACCCTTCAGCCAGGCTCACGATGGGAGTTGGGCGGGAGAGCGAGAAGAGTTGCATAATTAATAAGCCTCGTTTGGTCAGCGGTGAATGAAGCACACCTGATGGGGATAATGCTTCATCACTGCTGTCTTTAAAACGCAGTGCGCACCTCTTCTCGGGGAGCCGGCTTCAAATCTCCATGTGTGCACACACTGGCATCCTTGCATGCCCAGGACCAGAGCTGGGAGGGATCGGATGAGTGGATGCGCTGCCGGACCCGTTCTTCGGACCCCCGGACACCATAATGAGTCACCGGGGGTGAACTGCTCACGTTGCCGCCAACAGGCTAGATGCCGAGCTGCCTTCCCATCACGCTTGCTGTGGGCCTGGGAAGACAGGCCGCCAGTGACGCCGCCGCCCCACGCACCGTGGACTTTGGAGGGGAGCGTGAGTGGCCGACTGACCCAGCCCGTGCCTGGGCTTTCCTATGAACACTACCCCACCCCTTTCACGGAGCCCCGTTCACCGCGAGGATACCAGATTCCCCCTTTATTATGAACACTATTCCCCCTTGGACACTTTATTACCCCTTTTGGACATTTTTACGTTTATTATTGTTTCCAATAAATGCCTCTCCGAGGCTTGATGCCACACCCACTGTGTCTGTCTCTTGCTCACCCTGCCATACTCCCTACATGTGACAACTATCTCCCGTATTCATCATCTGTCTCAGCTATGGGGCAGGGTGGCAAGACCAAGCCTTTTCTGATGAAAAAAAACATCCAAGCCCAGCAAAAACCTATATCCAGTCTCCCAAAACCATGTGGAAAATGTGTTATGGTCTGATGAGACCAAGATTTAACTTTTTGCCCAAAATTGTAAAAGGTATATATGGTGCAAAAACAACACAGCATAGCAGCAAAAGAACACCAGACCCACGGTGAAGCATGGTGGTGGCAGCGTCATGCTTTGGGGCTGCTTTTCTTCAGCTGGAACTAAGGCTTTAGTGATGGTGGAGGGAATCATGAATAGCTCCAAATACCAGTCAATTTTGGCACAGAACCTTCTGGCGTCTGCTAGAAAGCTGAAAATGAAGAGATCTTTCACCTTTCAGCATGACAATGATCCAAAGCACACATCCAAATCAACAAAAGAATGGCTTCAGCAAAAAAAGATTAATGTTTTGTAATGGCCCAGCCAGAGCCCAGACTTGAATCCTATAGAAAATCTGCGGGGGGACCTGAAGAGGGCCGTACACAGGAGATGCCCTCGCAATTTGACAGATCTGGAACATTTTTGCAAAGAAGAGTGGGAAAATATTCCCAAGGCAAGATGTGCCAAGCTGATAGACTCTTATCCAAACAGACTGAGTGCTGTAATAATATCAAAGAGTGCTTCAACTAAGTATTAGTTCAGGGATGTGCACACTTATGCAGTTAGGTTATTCTTTTTTTAACCAAAGTTTTTTCTCTGAAATGTGTCACTTTGGTTTTCAGTGGCATTGCATATGTTGTAATTTTTACATTAAAGGTGCAAAAATTCTGATATGATTCATCTTTGTTTAATTTTTTACATCACAAAAACCTGCTGTTTTAACAGGGGTGTGTAGGTTCTCTTAGTAAAATTATTGTTTTATTTGTTTGGAGAGGCTTGGAGATGTTTTTGGACACTAGGATAAATTATTTTTGTAATGCTATAACGTTTGATTGCTTTGTCGTATCAACACAAAATTGTACTCCTTTACAGTAGACATGATTGGGAACAAAACAAAACCATTTTTTCTGAACCACCTTATTCACACCCAGAGATATACAGTATAAATTCAAATCAGAAATATAAGAAACGTTTTTTTGTGATTTTTCAGCAGTTAATTTATCATAATCTATATCATTACAAAAATTTAAAAGTTTTCTTTAAAATTATATCAAACAATTGACACTCCTTGTTTCATTTTAGTTTTTTGTCGAGTTATAGGTCTTTAATTTTGAGTATGCCACTTAAACAGGGAATCTTTAGAAACATCTATAGAGCTTACAGGGTTGAAATAGTTTAAACTTTGAAACTTGTGTCTGGATTCTGTTGTGCTTTGTCCAGCTGTTAATAATAACTTTTTTTGTATAGCACCTTTTAACAACTTAGCACAAAGTGCTTCACTATACTAAGTAAAATCAAAAACACAATAAAACATATAATAAAACACATTCACATAGAAGCACTAAAAGCAAGTCTGTAGAAATGAACAAGACATAAAAAGAGACACAGATTTAGCAGAGCTAAATCCCCAGGCAAAGTTGTTCTATAATCGTGGGTCCTTCACTACAAAAGCTATATCACCTTTAGTTTTACATCTGGTAAAATATAAAGAGAAAATAATATTGACCCTAACAGAGAACCTTGCGGAACCCCACAATTTATTGTAGAAGAGGAAGATACCTCATCTCCAACAAACACTGCAAATTTCCTATTCGACATGTAGGACCTAAAATAGTCTAAATCCACCCCAGATATTCTTACCCAACTCTTTAATGTATCAATTAAAACTGAATGATCAAAATGTTCAAATATAGTGATGTCTGATTCTCGAACGAATCGTTCTTTTCAAGTCAAATCAAAATCAAATCCCTTTATTGTCACTCAACCATATACACAAGTGCAACAGTGGGTGAAAGTCTTGGGTGCAGTTCCAAGCAACATAGCAGTATGACAATTAAAATAAACATCTGATTTACACATAACACAGTTTACACATCTTGTTACACAACACAATATACAATATACACCTAATAATATACAATATACACAAAATAAGAAGACTGTATGCAATAAAAATATGTATATATGTATACCCCCCATTCAATCAGTGGAAATAAATATGAAGTGCGTGTTGATATTCAGCTGTCGGTTGATAGTCAGTTGCCAGTGTGTTATTAAGAGAAGTACAAAATGTGAGTTCAGTCTGAGGCTAATAAAGTGCAGTGCTGATATATGTATCGTGAGCGATCAAGAGTCCAAAAGTCTGATTGCTTGGGGTAAGAAGCTGTCATGAAGTCAGTAAGGGTCCTGATACTGCAATACCACCTGCCTGATGGTAGCAGTGAGAGCAGCCCATGGCTTGGGTGGCTGGAGTCTCTGATGATCCTCCAGGCTTTTTTCACACACCGCCTGGTATAGATGTCCTGGTGGGAGGGAAGCTCAACTCCGATGATGTGTCTGGCAGTTTGCACCACCCTTTGCAGGGCTTTGCGGTTGAGAGCGGTGCTGTTGCCATACCAGGCAGTGATGCAGCCAATCAGGATGCTCTCTACAGTGCTGGTGTAGAACAATGTGAGGATGTGGTGGTTCATTCCAAACTTCCTCTACCGTCTCAGGAAGAAGAGGTGCTGGTGAGCCTTCTTCACAATGGCCTCAGTATGGACGGACCATGTGAGTTCCTTAGTGAGGTGGACACCGAGGAATTTGAAGCTGCTGACTCCCTCCAGATTTTGAGCTGATTCTCAGCAAGCAACCGGTCAAGCCAGTTCACAACATCGAACTGAATACTGTCATGTCATGTCACTATCATGATCCTGCCTCTTCTATCTTGTTTTATTTTTGTGTTGGCAGGATTGTGAGTTTCTTTCTGTTTCTTCGGTCTTGTTTTATTTTTGTGTTGGCAGCATTGTGAGTTTCCTCCTGCCTCTTCGGTCTTGTTTTATTTTTGTGTTGGCAGGATTGTGACAGTTTCCTCCACCCATCTCACAGGTTGTTCCATGTGCTGTTGTTTCGCTCTCTCCCTCGTGTTTCTCACAGGTGCTGCTCAGCAGCTCGTGATTAGTGGCAGCACCTGTATCCTTTCTCCCTTTCCTCTATTTATTCTCTCCTTTGTCTCGTCTTTGTCAAGTCATGTTGTTCCTGTGAATTCCAGATACCCCAGTCGGTTTGTTTCGTGTTGTTCCTGTGAATTCCTTTTACCCCCTGTCAGTTTGTTTTCAGTTTTATTGTTTTTACTCCCTCGTGAGGGTTTTGTTTGTAGTTGCTTTGTTTTTGTTTGTTTTTTTTCAATAAAACTCCACCATTGCCATCCTGCATCTTGGGTCCTTCCTCAAAACCGTGACACTGAAAGAGCCGGTCTAAGAACTGTCGAAGTTTGCCGAGGATTACCGAGGAGTCTGATGAGTGAGCTGCTGATCCTATGAGTTTGCGGGTACCGAGGACATGAACAAGCCTGGGGCAAACTGTAAGTTTCTTTAATGACATCAAAAACAGACTGGAAATATTCTTATGACTAGTTTTATTAAATACAATTTTACACACATAGAGCATATCTGCATTTGTACATCAGTGTCTGTATTGGGTGCTTTAGCTGCAAAACTTTAATGTAGGAAACGTATCCAAGATGTAATCAATATCAGTCATATTCGACATGCAGGATCACAGAATGAAACACTCATGACAATAAATGGCATTAATATTATTACTTAATTGAATAAAAGGTAATAATCAGCAATGTGTGTTCACATATGGCTTTATTTAAATGTTTGAGCGTGAAAACCATGACTCAGGGATGTTAGAATTACATCCTAGACACATCATTACATGATGACATAAAAGAACCTTTGAATCGGTTTTTGAACCAGTTCATGGAAACAAACTGTCTGAAAGAACCGGTTCACGGGAATTAATCGGACTTCTCATCACTAATCAAATGCTGCAGTTAAATCAAACAATACCAAAATTTTGCATTTTAATGTTAAGTCCTATGTAAGGGGCTCTCAATCTGTGGCTGTGGCTTGTGAGATTTGCTGAGGCGTGCTGACTGCCCCCTGCTGAATTGATCCAATGGTATGAAAATACGTACTTTCAATACAGAATTTACACAGGGGTCAGGGGGAAAATAATTTAAATTTTTCTCTTACTTTTTTAAATGTTATTTTTTATATACTGGAATGAATCACTAAATGAATGCATTAAATCGACAGCCCTACTTTATACAAGTGCTTTGTATGAATTGGATAAATAATGTCTGGTGTTTGAGCCAAACAACTGTGTCGTTTTACCTTTTCAGCGTGGTTACACATGAAATGAGGAACAGATTATTCAAGGAATGTTCAGAGAAAAACAATATCAAACACCATTTTTCTGCATTTGTTCACCAGTGTTTTAAAGCAACACCGTCTTGCAAGAGAAATTACAAATATACATTGATAAAATAAAGAGCAATCATTTCAGTTCATACCTGTCTTTTCGTGATAATGTCACTGTGATGAGGAGGAGGGCATGGCCGGCGCTGAATCAGCTGATCAGTGGGAGAGCAAGATAAAGGGGAGCCGGAGATGCCAGTTCGAGAGAGAGAGAGAGAGACGCACGAGGCTGCATTGCATGTGTGTCTGTTCGTTTATGTTTTATGTGGTTTTAAGTTCATTTATATCATTAAACCTTTATGTTGACTGTTCAGCCGGTTCCTGTGTCCTCCTTGTCCGATCTTCTACTGTTACAGTCACTGTAAAGTCATTTCAATGGATAGCTCTCACCGGTAAAATCCTTTCATCCTGGGATCCTTAATCCATAACATGACAGAATGATTCTTACAGGTAAGTACTCCTCCCCAATAAAGTCCAGCACTCAGCAAAAAGGATATTCCAAGGGAAAGATGGGACATTTTTTTAATATATATTCTTTTAGGGAAAGGGAAAAATGGATGACACGCCCCCCTCCATAGCATATTCTTTCCTTAGGTATATATCTCCTGTTTGTTTACTTCTGTCTGCTGAAATACATTCACGTGACATCACGTGAATGAACAATCGTGGAAACTCGCGATTGCAAACAAGCCCACCAATCAGTCTCTTAAGGGGTATAAGGAGTATGAGACCTATATATATATATATATATATATATATATATATATACTTCAAAAAACCATACAAGAACATTAACAATTCCAAGGTCTAATATACAGATACCCATACATGTCATGTGGCAGCACTACATAGATCCCCCTCCCCCCCCCCCACCCTGGAGAGGTAAGCACCCATAAAAGCGTTTAAGATTAACAACATATACAACGTCTTCCTCTTGTGGGTTACCCCATTGGACTGCATAATTCACTGGCCCTTTTTTCTCTACAATTTCACCAGGACCCTCCCACTTGGGTGCTTAAGAAATTCTCTGAGGCCCTGTAAAGAGGATGAGCCTGAACCCAGACTGAGTCACCTATAAGAAAATGCACCTCTTTCCTACGGGAATTATAATACCTAGCTTGTCTGGCTTAGTGCGCCCGCATCCTACACCTGACCCCCTCTGTTATTTGGCTTTGTCTTTCCACCAGGGAGTAAGAATGAATAGGAGAGATTGGTATATGAATCAGCTGTTCCAGTGGTCCTTTTAATTGTCATCCTAACATCAACTCCACTGGTGTACTACCAGTTACGCAGTGTTAATCGCAAATCACAACTCATGCAACTACTGGTCCCAAGTATTATGGTGTTCACCAAACAAAGGAAGAAATCATTGTCTGGTGGTAAGATTTTGTACTACTCTCCAGCTTTTGCAAGTTTCTGACAGAACAAAGATGTAAATTGAGGACCTCTATCTGTGATAAGAAACTTGGGCACTCCCCAACATGTGAATTTCCTCTTTGAGAATCTTAAGAATCTGTGGAGTTTTACTGTCTCTCAGAGGGAACAATCCCACCCATTTGGTTTAATAATCCACGATTACTAGCAGATAAGTGTTCTGTTTCTTACTGCAAAGAAAAGGTCCCATCAGATCTATTCCCAGAGAAATTCCTGGTGCATTGACCTCTGTGGACTGAAGGAAGCCAGAAGGCTTGGTATTCTCAGGTTTGTATTTTTGGCAAGTATGGCAATTCTTTATATATTCCCATACATTTATGACCGAAGGCCACCAGGCTACTTCAAACACTCGCAGGAGAGTCTTCAGTCTTCCCAAATGTATCCCCTATGGGCTATTGTGGAAGTACTGCAGGAAGTTAGTAATGAATGATTAAGGCACTACCACCTGGTAATTTTCTCCTGCATCCTTTAAGGGAACTTTTCTGTATAGTACACCTTAGTGGTCCTCAAATTTGATACAATGGGCATGTGGCATTTTATGTTTTCCATCTGATTTCAGGTCTATCGTAGTGGAATTATAGGCTTGGGTCAGGGCTATTTCATCTAACGTATTGGGAATTTCAGCACAGTATTTAACTTTGGTAACAGTTAGACAATTCAAGCAATACCAACTTGTTATGGATCCACTGATCTTGATGGAGCATCAGGTCCTATATTAAGACATCCTTTCCAATACAGGACTTTGAAGCAGAATTGTTGAAGTCTCAATGTCCATCTAGTCAGCCTTGAGGTGGTCTTCGGGCAATTAAGAGCCCAGGCAAGTGCGGCACGATCCGTGTAAACTTCGAATTCTATTCCCTCCAAAAAGTGCCTCCACTTCTCTACTGCCCAAACCACTGCTAGGCACTCCTTTTCTGAGGTAGAGTAATTATTCTCCACACCTCTCAGTGCCTGTGATGCATATGCTATCACCTTATTTCCATCTGTTGTCTTTTGATTGAGTATGGCACCTAGACCAACATCACTAGCATCCGTATGGACCTGAAAAGGTAATAACAGGTTGGCTTGAGTCAATAAAGGAGGATTTTTAAGAGCTTGCTTGTGGACAACTACACTACCTTTACATTCGGATTTCCAGTTCCACTTTTTCCCCTTCTTTTTCAGGTGATCTAGAGGCGCAGTAAGTTCGGCAAAATGTGGTATGAATTTATGATACCACCCTGCTAGTCCCAGGAAACTCTGTAATGATGTTAGATCAATTGGTTCTGGGAATTCAGTAATGGCCTGGGTTTTTGCTGGGTCAACCTCGACTCCCTTCCCTGAAACAACATGGCACAGGAATTTAAGATGTCATTTGAAGAAATGGCACTTCATGTTAAGAGACAAGTTGGCCAGAGTGAGCCTTTGTTGCGCAAAGGTTTTAGAATATATAATGATATCGACAATATACACAAAATGAAGTTTTCCTCTGAGCTCAGCCAATACCTTCTCCTTTAAGCGTTGGAAGGTACTGTAGCAGGGGCATTTCGTCGACCATACAGCATAGATTTGAACTGAAATAACCCCATAGAGGGGATAAATGCTGTCTTTTCTTTACTCTTCTCCATCTCCAATTGCCAATATTCTGATTTCAGATCTAATGTGCTGAACCATGTTTTGCCATCTAGGGACTCTAGAATGTCATGTATTAAGGGCAATGGGATATGCATCTGGGATGGTTTTGATGTTTAGCTTCCTGTAGTCCACGCAGAACCTGAAGGATCCATCTGGTTTTGCTACCAGGACCACAGGAGGAGACCAAGAAAAGAGTGAAGGTTCATCGATGTCATCCTTCAACATTTGGGTTACCTGTTCTTCAATTATCTTTTTGTTTAAAAGGAGAGATTATATAAGCTCTTGACCTTACTGGTATTCCATCAACGGTAAAAATCTGATGTTTTTACATAGCTGTCCTGCCGAGCTTACCAGAAGTGGTTTGTGGCCAATGCATCATCTACTGAAGCAACTCCTCTGGCTTATCCATATCCCAAGCAGGAAGGGTTTTCAGCTGTGTGATTGGAAAGGAGAGAGGTAGAATTAGTGCAGGTGGAATGGCGTAATAAAGGCTTACCTTGGGTTGATTTTCCAAAGGAGTATTAAAGTGAGAAAGGAATGGATGGTACTCATTACCCTTTAGGGTTTTTGCCCCATAACAATTCTTCTTCATGTCAGGTATGGCTCCTGTGGCTCCAAGAAAATCTAAACCCATTATCAATGGAAAGGCCAGGTGAATATCATTCATTATATGAGTATTAATGTCACACTTAATGCCATGCCAGTCATAAGTTATGTACTGTTTCCCTTTAGCTGTAGGTATCTTCCCATGTGCCATTATAAACATTTGTGGAGTTTCCCCGTCTACTGATATCTCTTCTTTTCCCAGCTGTTTCCACAGGCTCTCCTGAATCCATGTAAAGGTGCTTCCAGTATCCAAGATGGCTTCCACTTTTTTCCCTCTCAACAAAAATAGAACATGTAAGAGATTGTTTACCCAGGATCTGGAGTCATGTTGTGCTATAGAGACCCTGCTGGATTCTTGGAGTGATTGCCACAATCAGCCTGCTTCTTAACACTCCTGTCTTTAGGATTTTGAGCTCTGACTTTCAGCCAGTAGTCTTTAGTACCCATACAGTTTTTTTTTTCCACCATCGATCCAATCTTTTCTAGCTGCTCCACTGAATTCACGGTGCCCCTCAAACATCCTGCCACTTGTGGGTTTATGTTATTCAAAATGCAGTTCACCACCTCCTCCTCCTTCACCTCTGGCTTCCATTTAAGACACCAGACTCTATAATCATAGGTAAAATCTCACAGATGCTGTCCAGGTTGCTGAACCATTGTCCTCAGCGTTTCTTCCACCTCATTAATGTAAACATCTGGGAGAAAAGCTATCATGAAAGCATCCTTGAAAGACTTCCAATTATTCACCTTTGTCTTTTCCACCTTCCACCAACTCAGTGCGGGTCCTTTCAAGACCGTACTCAAAGTTCCTATTAATTCAACACTAGGAAGTCTGATATCTAAATATCTCATACTGTTCTATGAAGTTGAGAACATTGGCTATTTCACAAGAATCGCCTAAGGAAGGAAATTCTAAATGTACAAGCACAGAATGAGGATGCACCGGTCAGACTAGAAGCTTCAGGTGTAAGAGTGGTATTAAGGCCAGGTGAAGGTTGTGTAACTACTGGGGCAGCTGAGGGGTTTAGAGAGTTACCATCTAAATATTGACTTGTAAAGCGATGGGCCCAGGAGAAATTTGAGACGTAGAAGGTGAATGGGAGAGAAGCTTGAGAGTAGGTGTACTAGTTTGCCTCATTTTTTTAAATCTCTGTTCCCATTTAGCGTCTCTCCGTAAGAAACAATTAACCACTTCTCTCTCCAGTTTGTCTAAAGACTGCTGGAAATAGTCCTCCATCTAAGCCAAACTAGCATCCAAAGCCTCCCCCAGACTCTCTTCCCGATTTACAGCACTTGTAAGAGAGTCTCTGAATTCTTTATCAAGATTTTGTACCTGTTCTATCACAACCAATAAATCTGCTTTAACTTGTTCAACCTCTGCCTGAAAAGTTAAAAAATTACCAGCTTCCAGCTCGTCATCATCCTCATCAGATTTGTCAGTTTCTGAGAGGTATAAGGAACTTAACATAGATGTGATTTCAGCAGTGGGGATTCGTCGAGATACAAATGGCCCCACTGAGAAATCTAATTTTCCATTCCCGCATCATTGGCCGTGTTTACATTATCATCGGCTCTTTGTTTAATCTCCATATTGCTATTTGTAAGCCCTTTTCACACCACCAAAGTAAAATAAGTCCCTGTACAGGCCACCATAATGTAAAGTTTTGCCTTTTCGGCGTGGTTACACATGAATTGAGGAATAGATTACTCAAGGAATGTTCAGAGAAATACAATATCAAACACCATTTTTCTTTCTTTGTTCACCAGTGTATTAAAGCATCCACACAAGTACATAAATACTCCCCAAAACAACACCACGTCTTGCAAGAGAACTCACAAATATACAATGATACAATAAAGAGCAATCATTTATGTTCATATCCCGTCTTTTCATGATTATGTCACTGTAAAGCCTTACGAGTCATTTCAATGGATCGCTTTCACCGGTCAAATCCTTTTGTCCCCCCCGGAGTCACGAGTTCGAATCCAGGGCGTGCTGAGTGACTCCAGCCAGGTCACCTAAGCAACCAAATTGGCCTGGTTGCCAGGGAGGGTAGAGTCACATGAGGTAACCTCCTCATGGTTGCTATAATGTGGTTCGCTCTCGGTGGGGCACGTGGTGAGTTGTGCATGGATGCTGCGGAGAATAGCGTGAAGCCTCCACACGCGCTATGTCTCCGCAGTAACGTTCAACAAGCCACATGATAAGATGTGCGGATTGACGGTCTCAGACGTGGAAGCAACTGAGGTTTGTCCTCCGCCACCCAGATTAAGGCGAGTCACTATGCCACCACGAGGACTTAGAGCGCATTGGGAATTGGGCATTCCAAATTCCAGAAAAAGGGGAGAAAATTTTAAAAAAATCCTTTTGTCCCGGGTTCCTTAATCCATAATGTGACAGAATGATCCTTACAGGTAAGTACTCCACCCCACAAAATTAGATATATCCTTTTAGGGAAAGGGAAAAATGGATGACACACCCCTCCTCCATAGCATCTTCTTTCCTTAGATATATATCTCCCGTTTGTTTATGTCCATCTGCTGAAATACGTTCATGTGATGTCACGGAAACTCACGATTGCAAACAAGCTCACCAGTCAGTCTCATAAGGGATATAAGGAATATGAGAGCTATATATCTTTAAAAAATAAACATACAAGAAAACATACAAGAACATAAACAATTCAACAATACATGTTATGTGGCAGCGCTGCACAATAATATAGTTTTTTTTTTAAAAAAATAAAAAAAATAAATAAATAAAATGGTTCTCTGAGATGCACTAATACAAAAGCATGACGAACAGCCTATTTCAGTCCGAAACAATGTCAGATGACAGTTTCTGAAGACTAAGCTTAAGGACTGCCAAATTTTGATGGGAAAAATAAATGAATGACTAAGATTCTGAAAGGACAATAAAACTACGTAACACAAATCTTACAGTAACTTTGGTTTAAAGTCAACATGAAATTAAAATTGACCTTATTTACTATGCCCCTGGGCACAAAGAAAAAATGTCTGTCTTCATAATCTGTCATCAAAATATAATAACTAGCTCTGCCTCTAAAATGTTTTTTCCTTTTTGGCTGTAAACACCTAGCTTGTGAGTATGTAAACTGATTAGCAAACAGCTATTTAGGCATTGTCAGATTATACTGTTGTAGGTAATGCAGGCTTCATAAAATCTTGCCAATAGCTAATGCAATAATTTCATGTCAGATAAGATTACTGTACTAAAGGTTACTGCTATAATAGCAAATGGGTTGCGAATAGAGGTTGTGCTAGAAAAAATCTTTATTTGCTGTAAAATTTCCTTCATGGTCTATTTTTATCCGTCATACTTGACTTAATTGTATAAGTACTAGGGCTACATTAAGGGGTGTAACATTCATTATAAAGGCAAATGCGTGAATAGGCCTATATGATAGATTTTTTTACTCCCAAGCGTGAGGCTGGTGCAACCAAGGAGTTCTAGGGTGAAAGTTCTACCTGTCAGTCAACTGCTGTGCTTAAACAAGATTTTTAAATTTGTCAGTTATGTGGGTTATGTGCAGCTTTAAAAGGAAATTACCGTCTGATCGGAAAATTAGAAAAAGCACACACATACATGCACAAGTACAAGGAACTTTTTCAGTGTGCCTGATATCAACATTAAGTGTCACAGATGAGAAGTACACACATCTTTGAAGCTCAGTAAATACAGATACAACACTAAAATTATTGAGAATTCTGCTTTAAACATGATGTTTGCGCTTCGATTAAGTATAATTGCAAAAACGATGCGCCGCTTTTTCGCACTTTTCATTATTATAATTTTTGCACTGTTATCATGCAGTAACACTGACATAATGATGGATGTATGCAGTCATGAAATCAGAGACCCTCTTCTCGAAATCCCAAAACAATTGGTCAAAAGAGAGTCAAATTACCAGGTGTAAATGAAAATGGCGCCTGTTATGCATTGTAACGCATCTTAATACCAGGGAATAAACAGGGCACACACACAGTGGGAGTCAAAGCAAAATCAAAACTGATGCACTAACTTAAAATATATATTTTTTTAATCGGTCAAAATGATGGACAGCATTTGGAATTATATTTAAAAAAATGGTTAATGACAGAGAATTTTCAGTTAGCGCAACCTCTGGTTGTGAATTATTTTTCATGTTGACTTTAATATTTATAACCACTTATTTATAGTAAATTTTTAAGCTCTATTTTTTTTTTTTTTTTTTATTGTTTCTTAGTGTTTCTCATGAGTCTTTCCTTGGAAAATGTAAAGAAAAAAACAGAAAAGATAAGGATGAGGAAAGTTCAGAAGGGGGAGCAAATGAAAATCGTCCAATCTGGTAAGAAGTTGACCACGATCATAAGAGCCAGCAAGATGTTAAATCGGACGAGAGGAACTGGACCTAGAGATGATATGGGCTGCACCAGCATTGGAGGCATCTGTCAGTGGAATACCTTCATCTGTCAGGGCAGATACCTGAAGGACAAATGTCGGGAAGAGAAATCACACCAGTGTTGCACGCCAGGTCTGGTTTTACAATCAATTTTGACTCTATTCCACGTTCTGGTTCCTTTTGAAAGTAAGATTAACTTCTGTACCCCCTTTCAGCTGCTGCATGGAGTACATTCTGTGCTGGCAGTCATCATAACAGGGTGCGAGCCTGTGACAAATATGGCTGTGGCGGCTTTAACTCCAAAAGGTACCTGAGATGCATCATTAATACAGAAACCTCATTCAGTAGACACTAAAAGCTACTACTAAACATTACACAGAATACTAATGAATAATATTAGCTAGTGTTTAATAAAATAAAAATCTTATAGACTTACATTGACGAAATATTCAAATGAGCCAACGGAATGCTTGTTCATTCAAACTCCTGCTTTAAAGCTGGCTCTACACCAGATGATTTTTCTAATGATTTTCAGGTGTTAGCTTCATTAACATAATCACCGGGCAGGCAGAGGGAGACAGAGCACAAATTAGCGTCTCTCAGTGGGAGGTGTTAATCACTTGACCGGGACACCCTGCTGAGTTAATGGCTTCAAGTACTGAAGAAACACATCTGTTTTGTTTGAAAAAATAATTCTGTGACTGAGAAGAACTGACAAGATGATAAACTGATAGGATTATTATTAAAAAAAATTTTATCACCCTCAGCTGCATATATCAAATGCTGATTAAAATCCATAGTTATTCTGTCATTCTGCAGAAATAATGCAAAAGCAACTAATGGGGCAGTGGTGGCTCAACAGCTAAGGCTCTGGGTTACTGATCAGAAGGTCGGGGGTTCAAGCCCCAGCACTGCCAAGTTGTCACTGTTGGGCCCTTGAGCAAGGCCCTTGACCCTATCTGCTCCAGGGGTGCCATATCATGGCTGACCCTGCACTCTGACCCTAGCTTAGCTGGGATATGTGAAAAAAAGAATTTCACTGTATATGTGCAAATGTATAATGTGTGATAAATAAATATAATTATTATAATGACGGATAAAAATGACCTTGACGGACATTTTACAGTTTTGCCGCATTTAAAACATAACCTTGTGAAAGCCAACAGAATCATGAAGAAAATGCAACATTGTAACTATTTTAGCCCGTGTTTCTGAACAATCAAGCAAGCTACAGGTCTGAAAATGCCCCAAATCTCTCTATTGCAATTTTACTCATGTTGTTATTTTGGCGAGCTCCACATGACCGGGATTAGAGAGAGATAGTTGCGGTGAGTCGTTATGTGTGTCATCCCTCCACCATTTTTAATAGGCAAGTGTGTCATACCTCTGACTGAAGAGAGCGACATCTCAGCTAAACAGTCTACATGTGGGACACCCTCGGCCAAATGAGTTGTTTTTGATTCTGTTAGTGTAGTGCCAGCTTAAGTTGCTCTCTCTGTCTCTCTCTCTATCAATCTATTTATCTATCTACTGTATGTGACAGTCTGTGTGACTATCTATCTAGCAAGCTAGCTGTCTTACTAACTACAAACTAGTCTTACTGTAATGTCTGTATATCCATCAAACTTCAAAATTTTAAAACTAGTTGAAACCAGAGACTATTTAACAGAGACAGGCCACTTCTATTAAAATCAACGGGAGAAATTGGAATGCCCAATGGTCAACGGGTGTAGAAAGGAAGTCCCGCCTTACAGGTAAAAGAGCCAATCACCTTTTAGATAAAGACATCGCCTGTCAATCAACTCAAGAACACGCTTGCACATTAGCTGTATACATTTTTGGTACCTCAGATTTTTTTCCAGAATAACAATATCAGTTGGGTTTATTTTGCGCATATAATCTCGAATTTGAAGGTACTTAAAAAACTGGGTCCTAGGAAGCTTAAATTTCATTACCAAATTGTCAAATGATGGAAAAACATTTTTTATATATAGACCCTTAATCTTTAAAAAGCCCAGATTTCCCCAAGTTTTGAAAGAAGTATCGATGACAGGAGGTGTAAAGTCCAGTTTTCTACTAATAGGCATCAGACAAAAAGAAGGCAGTTTCAAATATATGCATGATTGCTTCCAGATACAGATTGATAAATGTATGACATTTTCACCTTAGTCCGATTTTTTTTTTTTTTTTTTTTTTTTTTTTTAAACCGAGGATGCTAAAAGTACTGTTTCAAGTGCATCCGAGCATTCTTCTTTTTCCATATCTAAAATTGCGTTTTTTAGCATAACCTGAGGTAAAGAAGCACAATTTATGATACCAGTATTGTCAGATTTTACTGCTGATTTTAAATATGATTTTAGATCGTAATCTTGACCAACCGTTTTGGAGATTTCGGTCTTTCCCCATTCACGTAGATAGGAGCTGCACTGTCATGACTGGAAATAGCTTTCTGGGAGCGTTCCAAATATGTCCATCAGTGGACTGACTTGCTAGAAAGACTGTTTAAACTTTCAGAAAAGGCTTAGTCAAGACAACATCACAGTTTGTCTTGACAAACTTGCCATATCTGTTTAGACATATTATGAAACAGATAGTCCTGGATGCTGATTGGATAAAAACGGCATTCCAGAAGTGCTTTCCAATAGTAGACTATCAAAAAGCCAAAACAATCCAATTCACATACAAAAACTCTATCTATCCATCTAACAACCAACTAGTAAATCCCTAGCATCCACGTGCCACCTACCCAAACATCGTTGCAGACCAGGTACACCCCTTCATGGCAATGGTATTCCCTGATGGCAGTGGCCTCTTTCAGCAGGATAATGCGCCCTGCCACACTGCACACATTGTTCGGGAATGGTTTGAGGAACATGATGAAGAGTTCAAGGTGTTGCCCTGGCCTCCAAATTCCCCAGATATCAATCCGACTGAGCATCTGTGGGATGTGCTGGACCAAGAAGTCTGATCCACGGCAGCTCCACCTCGCAACTTGCAGGACTTGAAGGATCTGCTGCTAATGTCTTGGTGCCAGACACCACAGGACAATTTCAGGAGTCTTGTAGAGTCCATGCCTCAGGGGGTCGGAGCTGCTTTGGCAGCACGTGGAGGACAAACAGCATATTAGTCAGGTGGTCATAAAGTTTTGGCTCATGAGTGTATAGTAATAAAGGACTTAAATATTTATCTGTTTCTCACCAACACTTATCACTTCTGAAGACATGGATTAACCACTAGAGTCATATGGATTAAGTCAAGAAGCGATGAAGTGGGAGAGTAAGATAAAAAACTCATTGACTTGCTCATTTATTCAGAAAATGAATGAATGAATGAAAATGTTTAGCCTTCAAAGTATATTCCTTACTTCATCTTTGCTCTAATTTCTCTTGTACTCTATCTTCAAGGATGGGGTTAACCATAAAAGCAGTGGATATTGTGTGTGATGATTATGGCATCATCAACGCTCCTTTTTCTGGAAGTCTGAGCGGTCCTGTTGGCAGAACAGTGGGTGACTCCATTCAGTATGATGGTGTTAAGCTGTATAACACAGGTATATGACACTGTGACCTCTATGAAAAAAAAAAATCCTTTTCACTACCAAATGAGTTAGTAGTAAAGTATTGCTGAAACTACACAACTAATACATGTACAGTAAAGCACAATACACATGTGATGGGGCCTGAGGTTTGATTAACAATCAAACTCTATCTCAATCTCTTGTTGAACAACAAAGATTTTTTAATAGAGGATACATGGCAGGGTGCTAAGAAATGTTGTTCTTTCTTTTTTCTATTTCATATAAACTTGTGATTAAAAAATGTAAACTCCTCTTAAATATGTCTTTTTCTCAGTGCACTGTGTAAAGATCTTCAGCATCCGTCCATATAGTTACTCTGGGTCTGTTGTTCAGGGAGAGGCCATGGGTTACCTGTTACCCCTACAGGACCGTTTTTCTGGCATCACTTCACACCTGCAGCTTCAGATGTGTGACGGATCTGATCCCGCACCCTTCATATGAGACACATTTATGGAACATTTAATCAGTGATTCATTAGGAAGCATAATGCATGGCTTTAAACTTCATTTAAATAATCAGGACAAACATACTGTTTTACAACAAGTACAAACATAAAATAATTTCAAAATACTTTGGTAGTTGACGTGAAATATATTTGGGATGTTGACACTTTGACACATGTCATGTGGTGTCACATGCTGTACTTTAATTATTTTATAATTATCATGTATGCAGCTTTTATGACCTCAAATTAACTGAGGTACTACATGGAATATTTGTGTATTATATAATATTGTACCACAAGATGGCAGCACACATCTACAGAATCACAGGAACAGATTTCCTCCCGCCAAGTACACTACAAGTAGTGCTGTTTTTGCGTTGTCATCATTAAAACCTCTTATTAAACATGTTATTAAAAAGTAGTTTTTCAATTGTAACTTTTTATTAAAAAATATTTGATTTTGCAGACTGAAAAGGCAAGATCCCCCCCCCCCAAATCTATTTTAAGAGGAAATATTTATTTACATTTATGCATTTGGCAGATGATTTGATTGAAAGCAATTTACAGTTCATTTAATCTAAACATTTTAACAGTATATATGTTCCCTTGTAATCAAACAGATAACATGCTTGGACTATCAGCTACCAGAGCTGCAGGAACAAAATAGACAAAATCACACCATTATTTTGTGAATGATGACAATGAAAATCTTTCTACTGTTAACTGCAAACAGAATATTTATTCAATTTATAAATATTTTAATGACAATACTACTGTTTTGTAGGTGGTTAAAGAAATAAAATACATGCATTTAAGATGCAACATTAGTAAGTATGAATAAAGAATGTGGAAGCCATTCAAATGTGAAAATTCTAGCAGACAGTGTTTTAGGGTTTTGTGTTGGGTACTTATATTGTCACACAGTAAATGCTCATTGCATCCAAAAAATGACAATATTTTCACATTTCTGCTTTGTGCTTTATGTAAAATGACACTGAAAATGACATTGATAAGATAAAATAAAAATACACTTCCCCTTTAATATGTCCAGCAAAATTACGAATCCTACTATGGCGAAGGTTTATCTCATGAATATAAATATGTTCGTGCTGACGTTATCAGTAACCTACCAGTCACTTGTGCTAATTAATATTCATAAGACAATCTTTTACCATATTTGGAATAATTAATTCAGCAGCTGACTGGCGCCCACCTACTAACGTCTGCCTTTCGGCTAATCAGTTAAGAGTACTGGCCGAACATCACTGTACGTAATTAATATTCATGAGTCGAGCCTATGCCGTAGTGGGATTGTGTGATTTCGCTGGGTTTTTATTAAATTAGAGTTGGTGAGCTGGGATAGGCTGGGAGTTCGTTCGGTCCAGACTGCAGGAAATCCGACGTGGACTATAAACCCGCAGAAACGGACAGACAAACAGAGGCGAATGACTTTAAGCGAACGCGGAAAAGTGCGCCAGATTTGCTGCTGTGGGTCTGAACGGTATTTTGTATCTGTTTTTTGAAACTGAGATTATTGCAACATGCCACGGCGGACCGTACAAGACGTAACTGTTCAAGACGTGCAAAAGAGAAGAAACCCCAACAAACACTATGTAAGTTTATCTTTATGGGCCTTCAATGAACTTTTCTGAGTGGTTTATTTTTTATTTTTTCATCTAATGAAAGAGTTTAGTGGTGCATTTTGTGTTTGTTTCGTTGGTTTGTCTGAACAAAGAGGCTTGGAGATGTGATCACTTCAGAGGAGGATCAAGTTACACATCAGTACAACACACACCAAACTAGTGTTTATGTTATATCTATTTACTTGTGTGTTTTTCTTCTATTTTGGCCTTTGGAGGAGTATCACTTATGTACTATTGAACATGTATATTCCATTTACAGCTGTAGTTATGGCACCTTTATTTAGAGTTTCATTCCAGATGTTTTTACATCTGCACAAACACAACAAAGACTCTAGTTAGACTCCTTGAAGGCCTTGAGATTTAACATGAATAGTTATGTATATCTAATATCTAACATATATGAACATACCTGTTTATAATAATTTCATTTAAAAATATGAGATTCATGTATTATACTGTATGTATATGCATTAGTGTGTTTAAACCTTTGAAACTGGTTGCCATCCAGTGTAGGAATGCAGTGGAGGAGGAGGACATGTATACTAACTGATCTGAGTACTGTGCTGATCTTCTGTAATAGCTCCATGTTGTTCAAGGTCTTTTGTCTGGTTCACCACACCCTTTAAAGTCCTGAACACCCCCTAACCCCACTCCACTGCACTCTGAGGTTATTCTTCACAGGCCTTGGGTCTGATATCGGATACTTTCTGGCAGCCTGTGGGTTTGTTTTTTTCCAGTCCAATACAGACAACTGATATCACTGTATGTTTTGTTTATTTAGACTTAATGTGTTGCAGATAAAAATGGACAACACTGGTTTGAATGTTATGTTTTCCAGAATAACTTTATGATGAAAATGCTTTGTAGAAACTGGTTCATACAAAAAAGCTATATATATATATATACACAGTTGAAGTCAGAAGTTTACATACAGTTAGGTTGAAGTCATAACTCATTTTTAAACCATTCCACAGATTAAATATTAGCAAACTATAGTTCTGGCAAGTCGTTTAGGAAATCTACTTTGTGCATGACACAAGTAATTTTTCCAAAAGTAGTTTACAGACAGATTATTTCACTTTTAATTGACTGTATCACAATTCCAGTGGGTCAGAACTTTACATACACTAATGGCACTTTTCCACTTCATGTTACGATTCGACTCGACTCTGTTCGCTTTACTTTTCTGAGCTTGCTTTTCTGCAAATGGGTCTTCCAAATGGACAATGACATGACCAAGCATACCCCAAAAGTTGTGGCAAAATGGCTTAAGGACAACAAAGTCAAGGTATTGGAGTGGCCATCACAAAGCCTTGACCTCAATCCGATAGAAAATTTGTGGGCAGAACTGAAAAAGCGTGTGCGAGCAAGGAGGCCTACAAACCTGACTCAGTTACACCAGTTCTGTCTGGAGGAATGGACCAGAATTCCAGCAACTTATTGTGAGAAGCTTGTGGAAGGCTACCCAAAACATTTGACCCAAGTTAAACAATTTAAAGGCAATGTTTCCAAATACTAATAAAGTGTATGTAAACTTCTGTCCCACTGGGAATGTAATAAAAGTAATAAAAGCTGAAATAAATATATACAGTTGAAGTCAGAAGTTTACATACACCTTAGCCAAATACATTTAAACTCAGTTTTTCACAATTCCTGACATTTAATCGTAGAAAACATTCCCTGCTTAGGTCAGTTAGGATCACTACTTTATTTTAAGAATGTGAAATGTCAGAATAATAGAGAGAATGATTTATTTTAGCTTTAATTTTGCATCACATTCCCAGTGGGTCAGAAGTTCACATATACTTTGTTAGTATTTGGTAGCATTGCCTTTAAATTGTTTAGCTTGGGTCAAACGTTTTGGGTTTTGGCCCATTCCTCCAGACAGAACTGGTGTAACTGAGTCAGGTTTCTAGGCATCCTTGCTCGCACACGCTTTTTCAGTTCTGCCCACAAATCTTCTATCGGATTGAGGTCAGGGCTTTGTGATGGCCACTCCAATACCTTGACTTTGTTGTCCTTAAGCCATTTTGCCACAACTTTGGAGGTATGCTTGGGGTCATTGTCCATTTGGAAGACCCATTTGTGATCAAGCTTTAACTTCCTGGCTGATGTCTTGAGATGTTGCTTCAATATATCCACATAATTTTCCTTCCTCATGATGCCATCTATTTTGTGAAGTGCACCAGTCCCTCCTGCAGCAAAGAACCACCACAACATCTTCGGCTTGCAAGCCTCACCCTTTTTCCTCCAAACATAATGATGGTCATTATGGCCAAACAGTAACATTTTTGTTTCATTAGACCAGAAGACATTTCTCCAAAAAGTAAGATCTTTGTCCCCATGTGCACTTGCAAACTGTAGTCTGGCTTTTTTATGGTGGTTTTGGAGCAGTGGCTTCTTCCTTGCTGAGCAGCTTTCAGGTTATGTTGACATAGGACTTGTTTTACTGTGGATATAGATACTTGTCTACCTGTTTCCTCCAGCATCTTCACAAGGTCCTTTGCTGTTGTTCTGGGATTGATTTGCACTTTTTACACCAAACTATGTTCATCTCTAGGAGACAGAATGTGTCTCCTTCCTGGGTGGTATGATGGCTGCGTGGTCCCTTGGTGTTTATACGCTATATGGCCAAAAGTTTGTGGACACCATATGTGCTTAATGAACATTTGATTTCAAAACCTTAGGCATCAATTTCCCCCTTTGCTGTAATAACAGCTTCCACTCTTTTGGGAAGGCTTTCCACTATACTGTATGTAGTAACATGGCTGCAGGGATTTGCTCTCATTCAGACACAAGGCTTTCAAGTTGGTTGATGGGGCCTGACTTACAGTTGCTGTTCCAGTTCACCCCAGAAGTGATCAGTGGGGTTCAGGTCTGGGCTTTGTGCAGGCCAGTCAATTTCTTCCACGCCAGACACAGTAAACCATTTCTTTATGGACCTTACTTTGTTCACAGGGGCATTGTCATGCTGGAACAGAAAAGGGCTATCCCCAAACAGTTGCCACAAAATGCACAAAACCCAAGCCATTACATAAAAAAACATTAAGATTTAATGGAGTAACCAAATTCGTTAATTAGAAGGGGGTGTCCACAAACTTTTGGCCATATAGTGTACTTGCGTACTATTGTTTGTACAGATGAACGTGGTAACTTCAGGTGTTGGAAATTGCTCCCAAGGATGAACCAGTCTTGTGGAGGTCCAAAAAAATTTTTTTTGAGGTCTTGGCTGATTTCTTTTTATTTTCCCATGATGTCAAGCAAAGAGGCACTGAGTTTGAATGTAGGTCTTAAAATACATCCACAGGTACACCAACAATTCAGTACACCTCCTATCAGAAGCTAATTTTATAAAGGTTTGACATCATTTTCTGGAATTTTCCAAGCTGCTTAAAGGCACAGTTAACTTAGTGTATGTAAACTTCTGACCCACTGGAATTGTGATATAGTCAATTAAAAGTGAAACAATCCGTATGTAAACAATTGTTGGAAAAATTACTTGTGTCATGCACAAAGTAGATGTCCTAAACTATAGTTTGCTAAAATGAAATCTGTGGAGTGGTTAAAAAATGAGTTTTAATGACTTCAGCCTAACTGTATGTAAACTTCTGACTTCAGCTGTGTATACATATATATGATAAGTAGGGTAACACTATAGGAACCTTTAACTCAAATAAAATATAATAATTATAATAAAAAATTTTCATATTTTGGTCATATTTTACTCCAAAATCAAAAGAAATAAATACAAAATTATACTTTGTTATTAAGAAAATTAAGCTTAATAAAGGGATAGTTCCCTCATGCCATCCCAGATGTGTGTGACTTTCTTTATTCTGCAGAACACAAAGGAAGATTTTTAGAAGAATATCTCCGCTCTGTAGGTTCATACAATGCAAGTGAATGGTGGCCAGAATTGATGAAGCTCAAAAAAGCATATAAAGGCAGCATAAGAACAATTAGTTCGCTTCCACTTGTTTAATCCATATCTTCAGAAGCAATATGATAGGTGTGGGTGAGAAACAGATCAATATTTAAGTACTTTCTTACTATAAATCTCCACTTTCACTTCCACATTCTTCATCTTTTGTTTTTGGCGATTCACATTCTTCATTCAAATCGCCACCTACTGGACAGGGAGGAGAATATATAATAAAAAGAACTTAAATATTGAACCGTTTCTCATCCACACCTATCATATAGCTTCTGAAGATATAGATTTAACCACTGGAATTGTGTGTATTACTTTTATTTTGCTTTCAAGATTCACTTACATTGTATGGACCTACTTTTTATTTATATATGTATGTATTTATTTATTTTGTAAACTTTATTTAACCAGGCAAGTCACTTAAGAACAGAATTATTATTTGCAATAACAGCCTGGCAGAAGGATAAAGCCTCCTGAACACCAACAAACAATTGCATAATTGTCATAATTTTATTTATTTTTTTATTTTCGAGTGAAATGTTAGGCCACCTGGATATGTTTTTTTGCAATACAGGTTGTAGATTAGGAATATTAGGTTTCTGCATCACTATTTCAATAATAAATTCTACAGGTCTTTTGCAAAACTAACTGTCCAGTCATGTAAAAAAAAACAATGGCAGGATGTAGGATCCCTTTTTTTTCCCAAGCACTGGTCGAGCCAGATGGCATGACATCCAGTTGACAGCATGAGGTTATTCTGCTCTAATTTCTGTTCTGTATTTGTTTTACTGCAATTTCCAGTTAGTATGAGTAATTATTATTATTTTTTTTATTATGAAGCAACCAGGCTTTACGTCATTCAGAACAAAACATCACATGAACAAAAAGCTGTCACTGTGCAATGTTGTCACTGCTGTCAAGGTTGATAGCTGGGGTAATGTGATGTAGGGATGCATGACTATGACAAAAATGATGTTTGTCGATTATTTCCCTTTAGGGCTGTCAACATGGCAGAGAAAGTAAATTCGAAATTTTCACTGAAACATTACCAAAATTCGAATTAGATTCGAATTTTAAAGCTGAAGTATATATAACTTTTTCAGTGTTAAAATACTTTATCCCAGCTTAATATTCAGAGACAACTATTAGTAAGCCATTCATAGGTTAATTTTCTTAACACTGTGTCTCTGTGGCGCTATAAAAATTCCTGTGTTTTGAACAACGCGCTGTCCCGCCAGAACAATGTTACACAACTAATGCCATGAGTTGGGGGCGGGATTATCTGGTTGTTTGAACAACAGAAGACGAGGGGTATATTCAGAAAGCTGTTTTGAAAACATTGTTTATTTTTGCAATTCCATTCAATGGCGCTAGTGTCGCAGAAACTACATACTTCAGCTTTAAAGAAATTTTTTCAGGTAGGGGGAAAAAATCTACAAAGACATCTGATTATCTAATGCTGCCTTCATGTGCTATCAGAATTATCCTACTTGCCACTTCTGAAGTGGTAATTACGAGTATGTCGCGTTCAAGTGCTTTGTTGTTGGAAAGAACAGGAAAACTTTTATTTGGACACCATAACACATATTACTTAGTTAACTTGCTGACAATAATAGAATTATGCTCAAAACAAGTCATATTCACGGTGTAAAAATGTACAACATGCATCAAATGGTTGCTGATATACATAAATGAATATGACCGAAATGGCAAGCACTAACAATTAGCTTTATTTAGAAAAATTTATAAAACCTGTCATTCACTCCAGAAACTAAATAAATTATCTCACAGTTTCCTGAGTCATAATTACGACTTGAGGGGTCAGATTTGTGCAACTTCCGAGTGCACCAGAAGCACCGGCAGAACAGACCAGGGTGGCCAACTGTAGAGACCAGGGTGGTGCCAGCAGGATGGACCAAGGTGGAACACCTAAACTAGGCTTGGTGGCTTGACTAAGTGACTTGGCTTGGCTTGGTAACTTGACTGGGCGAGCAGGCTTGACTGGGCGAGCAGGCTTGAGCTGGTGTGACTGCTTGATTTGACTGGGCTGCTTGTTAGGTGTAAAGGTTTGACTTGACATAGTAGTTTGACTTGGCATAGCAGCATTACTGGATGTGTCGGTTTGCCTAAGCGAGATGGTTTTATTAGACAGGACAGTTTGTCTTGCAGTGGTGGCTAAGCTAGATGTGATTTCTTGACTTGTCATGGTTGTTTGGTTTGGTATAGCAGCTTGACTTGATGTAGTGGCTTGACTTAACATGATGGATTAAATCAAGCCACTACATCAAGTCAAGCTGTTACACCAAGCCAAACAACCACGACAACTCAAGAAGTCACATCTAGCTTAGCTACCACGACAAGAGAAACTTACCTGTTGCTTAGGCAAACCAATACATCTAGAAATGCTGCTATGCCAAGTCAAACTACTATGTCAAGTCAAACCTTTACACCTAACCAAGCAGCCCAGTAAAGTCAAGCAGTTACACCAGCTCAAGCCTGCTCACCCAATCTAGCCTGCTCACCCAGTCAAGCCTGCTTGCCCAGTCAAGTTGCCAAGTCAAGTCACTTAGTCAAGCCACCAAGCCTAGTTTAGGTGTTCCACCTTGGTCCATCCTGCCAGCACCACCCTGGTCCATCTCGCTGGCGCCGTCCTGCCGGCAACACCCTGGTCTGTCCCGCCGGTGTTCCCTGTTCCACTCTGCTGGCGCAACGCTGGTCCGACCCGCTGGCTCCTCCCTGGTCCTTCTCGCCGGTGCTGTCCTGGTCTTGATCCTGCCATTTTGGTCTTGTTTTATTCTTTTTTTTCTCCCCAATTTGGAATGCCCAATTCCCAATGCACTCTAAGTCCTCGTGGTGGAGTAGTGACTCGCCTCACTCTGGGTGGCGGAGGACGAATCTCAGTTGCCTCCGCGTCTGAGACCGTCAACCTGCGCGTCTTATCACATGACTTGTTGAGCGCATTACCGCAGAGACAAAGCACGTGTGGAGGCTTCACGCTATCCACCGTGGCATCCACACACAACTCACCACGTGCCCCACCGAGAGTGAACCACATTATAGTGACCACGAAGAGGTTACCACATGTGACTCTACCCTCCCTAGCAACCGGGCCAATTTGGTTGCTTAGGAGACCTGGCTGAAGTCACTCAGCACGCCCTGGGATTCTAACTTGCGAACTCCAGGGGTGGTAGTCAGCATCTTTACTCGCTGAGTTGTTTTATTCTTGATATGGCAGGATTGTGACAGTTTCCTCAACCCATTTCTCAGGTCGTCCACGTGCTTTTGTTTCCTCTTTCCCTCGTGTTTCTCATTAGTGCTGCTCAGCAGTGCAATCAGCGTTGCCATAGCAATTTTCTCTGCTTATTAGAAGATCAGCAGCACCTGTTGCTCATTCCTATTCCCTATATATTCTCTACTTTGTCTTGTCTTCCCTGCCAGATCGTTGTGTTTGCTCTCCAGTCTTGTCAGTCAGTCCATGTGAGTTCCTGTTAGTTCCTGTTCTTAGTTAGAGAGTTTTTGTTTGCTTTTTGGTTTTGTTAGTTTTCTGTTATATTTATTCACATGCTGCTTGTCTTGATTTTGTTTCCCTTCATCGTGAGAGGTTTTGTTTGTATTCTGTTTTTATTTTAATAAAGCCCAGTTTAATAAAGACCTTCAGGTGAGTTTTTAAACTAGTTCCAATATAATAATGGATATGTATTTGGTCGCAAAATCTCTCTAGCCTTCCTAACATCAGGCATAATGGAAAACTTCAGCAGTGTGGCTGTTCATTACTCTTGATGTTGTGATGCCAAACTCTGAGTTTGATGTCATTTGCTTTGGGAAGAATTGTAAACTTGGCATTTAGAGAGATCGACATGGATTTCACTGATAGCCACAGGAACGCTTTAGTTTATGTGGCAGTCATTGACTGATACTAAACATACAGTACTGATTTTTATTTTATTTATTCTTTATTTAAATGGTCAGCAATTGATTGATATTAAACAGTACTGATGTTTATTTAGCTATTTATTGTATTTTTGTTTTATTTATTCTTTATTTTCTCAGTGTTCATTTCTAGAATTTGTTGAAAATGTATAATAATAATAATGTCAAATGTTCTTTGATAAAAAAATATTTGTTTAAGAAAGCAGCCTTCTGAGTACCTTTGCATAGTCATATCGGTGAAAAATCCACATAGAAAAGGTCTGTTTTCATTCCAGCTCAAAAAATAGCTATATCGGTCACTATATCGGTAATTGGTGAATTTTCCCTCTCTAAAATCGGTATCGTATCGGTCTCAAAAATCCCATATCAGTCGGGCTCTAATATACGTATGACCCAGTGTGATTTTTATTTTTATTTTTTTAAAGTGTAAAATGCTGCGATTTAATTAGATAAATATATATTCTGCTGGCGCTGCTCATGTCATAGTGAATGAGTGCTCTGTTCTGACATCTACTATTTTAGCATATGTGCGGCTTTACACACTGTAAAGAGCGCAGCACATGCAGACAGTAAAATGAATGAAATTGCATAATTTTATGGTTTAATAATTAGGCTACACTAGAACATGTCATGATTTTAATTTGATTAATTGTGCATTCTGTTTTCCCCCAAATGTGTTAAATTCGTGTGTAAGCATTTGAAAGCAGTCGTGTATCAGTCAGACAGCGCACAGGGGTCGGATTGAGTCGGTAGTACCGCTACTACAGAAATACTGGTGTTGTGACATATATATTTTTTTTTTACTTTAGTATCGACTTTTCACATCCCTAGCTCAATCAATAGCATTTGTGGCATAGTGTTGATTTCCACAAAAAATTCGTGACTCGTCCAAAATCGAGGTTACAGTGAGACACTTACAATGGAAGTGAATGGAAAACATTTTTTGAGGGTTTTAGCGAAGCATTAGTTAATTACTTCTTACACTACATTTAATTCTTCTGTTAAAACTTGTGTATTATTTGAACTGTAAAGTAGTTTAAATCGTCGTTTTAATGGTCGTTTTAGGGTATAAGGATTTAAAGCGTTCCGTCATCATGGCAAGGAAGTTGTAAAATTGAGTATAACTTTACACAGAAAAGGTTAGTAAGTGATTTTATCACACTAAATTCATGTTAACACGCATATTGCTTCATCTTGTAGCTATACTTGTGAAGTATTTTAACAATTACAGATTGGCCCCATTCACTTTCATTGTAAGTGCCTCACTGTAACCCAGATTTGAGGGCTGATAAAGATATCATCAAATGTCTGTGACATCAAACTGGATGTGTTCTTATTCAGGTAGCTAGCTATAAACATGTCGAGAGTTTAGCTAACTCTAACTAACTTGGTCAACGAGATTCTCTTCAAACTGTTGACAGTAGTTGATCTAAAAGAGAAAACTGACCATAGAAGACCTGTTAACACAAATGTCTGCTATATTGCCCCATGTTTTTACTGCATTCAGTGAAAAAGAATAGTTATATTATGTGATTGCTTCATTGCACACCAAAACAAGTGGATATTTCAGCATACAAAATTGTAGCTACAACTTTAGAAAGCATGTTGCAGTAAGTTGTGGTGATGATGATAATGCTGGCTTGTCTGTGTCATGCTATTGGGCAGTTTCAGGGTGATTCTGTAACTATGGCCTCTATTGCCCTCAGAGCTGCAATAGAGTTGTTGGATTTTGGTGACTCAGGAATTTCCTATAGGTTTTTTGAATAGGGATTTTCGAAATTATGAGTAAAATAAGATATGTGGTGAAAATTACTTGAAGAGACTTTCACGTTTTGTTCTAGAACATAAATTATACACATTCAATTATGGATTTTGGTACAGCACGTTTTTCTTTGGGACAGCAGAGTACAAGAACTTGTTCTTCAGGCTAGAGAGGTGGGCTGTTATTGACATCATTGTCCAATCCCTGGAGAAGTAATGAAAAGCATGCATAATAAATACAAGATAATGTGAAAATACAATTATTGTATTGGTGCAAGTGGTATCATGGAGGGAAAAGGCTTTGTGAAACTTATGTATCTTTCCCAATCTTTGTGTGCCTTGCAAATAAACTGCCATCTGGACTAGATGAAAAGAGGTTGGAGACCTCTTAAAAGTCAAAGCAGTCTCTTAGGGGAGCTTAAACACCTTGCAGGAAGTCCCCAGGGTACCGTGTTCAGGCAAGAACAAGAGAAGAGAGCTGCTGAAGCTGAGTTGGCTGGCGCATACCGAAGCTATGCTTTGTGAAATTTACACTGCTCTCTCCTGACTTCATTAACAGAAACAGAAAATATTGGAAGACGATTAACATGGAGACTTCAGGAGAGACTTCATTAGCCGCATTTCCACTATCGGGCCAAATGAGGGTGCGCTAGTGCGTGCCAGGCTCAGTTGCGTTCCCACTGTCACTTCCGGGGCTTCATCGTGCCACTATGGGGCTTTCTCGGGGCCTATGGCCTTTGGCCCACCAATTGCCCTTGGGCCAAACAAGGCCAACCGGAGACTGAGGCGGAATCAGTGTCAAAGACGGAGTTTTGCTGAACTTGCCAGGTTGTGCATCCAGCGCACAACAGTTCAGGTTCGGGAAAAAAATTGAATAAATAAATGCGGGCACAGTACAAATTACTTTACATGGTTCGGTGAACTTTCATAGATGGTGTGCTGGGAAATCGTCCCACTGTTAGTGCAGAGACCACTCGGGACAATATGGCAGTCACAGTCGGTGAGTTTTCAATGCTAACTTATCTTGCTGTTTACATTCAATATAAACTCATTATTCTCGATAACATGATACCTCAGCTTGATCTTCCCTCTTGCTTGTGAAATGGGCGGTGTTTGTGACGTTGGCACCGCAGTGGCGTATTAAGGGCGGGTTTTTGGGCAACGCAGCAGAGTTATTGGCCCACTTGTGGGAACACAGATCGTTTTTTGGTCTTGCGGCTCGAGGTCTGAGGCTATTGGCCCTGGCTGGCCAGTTGATAGCCCTGTCTCGCACTGGCTCGATAGTGGAAAAGCAGCTATTGAGGAGCAGCTGATGACCACCAACTGAGAATTTCATCCATTGAAAAATGGGTCCAGTTTGCTGCCGTTTTATTGCTGTCCATGTTTACCTGTAACAGACTAATAGCGTGTTTGTAGAAATGATAGTGTTTGTTTTACTTCACAAGTCTTGCACCTTGTTCCATTGAAGTTCAAGTTGAAGCTTTCCAATTTATTCCTGTAATTTATTTTACATTCATCTCTACACTTTGCGAAAAAGAGCTATACTTCCTTAGCTTGAGACTGCAGCAAGACCTTAAAGGCCAAAGTATACTTCGGTTGTCCACGTTGCTGATCGCTCTATATGATCACAGTATGCATAACACAAATTTCGTCATCAGCACAGTCCGTGAGGCCCAGATTTTCTCGACACTCGCACAGTCCTGTGCACATCATTGACTAATAAAAAGTATCACAAAGTGGTTATAGTGCACATGCGTTGAACACGTTCATGGTTAAGTTTAGGGTTTGGGTAAGAAGTTACACTCTATGGTTAGGTTTAGATTTGGAGTTATGGTTAGGTTAGGGTTAGCAAAGCTTGTAATAACATTGTTCGTTGGGTTGTTTATTTTTCTCTGTTGGAGTAAAAGTTGTACGTTTTTGTACAAGCCAATGATTTCTTACGATTTTGCCATCTTGTACTATTATTACGACATGAGAACGTGTGAAATAATATATTGCATAACGCAATACATATATTTATGCTTCTGAAGATAGGCTTCATTTTCTTTCTGCAAAATGTGATTTCTTATGTTCTCTTTAGATTTTGGGAAGTGAGATTTACCGATTGGATCAGGGATTGCATTAACTGGAAATGAATCACTGTTGTTCTGATTTTACAATGCAAGTGAATTGTAATGAACAATCATTTTCTTTTCTTTTTTCACTGTAGGTTTACATCATCAAAGTGTCTTGGTCTGATGGCAGCAATGAGATCATTTTCAGACGCTACAGTAAATTTTTCGACCTTCAGGTGAGTTTTTAAACTAGTTCCAATATAATAATGGATATCTCTCCAGCCTTCCTAACATCAGGCATAATGGAAAACTTCAGCAGTGTGGCTGTTCTTTACTCTTGATGTTGTGATGCCAAACTCTGAGTTTGATGTCATTTGCTTTTGGAAGAATTGTAAACTTGGCATTTAGAGAGATCGACATGGATTTCACTGATAGCCACAGGAACGCTTTAGTTTATGTGGCAGTCATTAGACGGGCTGCTTTAATGGTACAACAGGAAAAGTCATCATATCCATTGCTCTTTCTGAGAGAAGTGTGTCAAAGTACTAAAGATCAAGTAGGCCTATCTGATGGTATCACATTTATTTTCCCTTTATAAAAAATGCATCTAGACAATACAGTAAGCCTGCTCACGACTGATTCAATCTTCTAAGATACATTGTTTTGGTCAGTTTCTAAAGCGGCATTACATATATCCATGTTGAGAATGCACTGTGACGAAAAATGCATCCAAAACGGCAGATAATCAGTATTGTTCCAATTGATAACATGTTTTAACTTAAGCGTTAATATTATTTTTACACTCAACTTTTTCTAATCATCCCTCAGACTATGTATACGATAATACTTTGTCAATTTGTCCAGCAGGTGAACTACAATAGTTTGTGAAAGTGTCTCATGAAATGTTTTCTTTCTCATTGAGCAACTCTATAACAAACTCGTCTTCGCTGCTGAAGCTTATTAAGAAATCAGTTTTATTTTACCAATCCACTCACTAGAGAATTAACTTGCTTGTCTTTCATATTGTGATTCCATTGTTTTGCAAACTTGACCAGTAGATCTTCTTCTGATCCATGATGTGCAGAAGGAAGCGCCACCTACCGTACCGGGGTAAAATTTTGTCGACTAGCGCCACATATTGTAAAGGCGTGCGATCGTTGGCCTCGCTTTTAATGTGAAGGGGCCATTCATCACAATTTGTTTCGCATTAGGATATAGCGTCGCCTCTGGTGTGCAATGGCCTTAAAATTGACAGCCCTAATAATAATATAATCTACTGATTTAGGGCAGTGGCCTGTTTGTGAAAATAAATGTATACACAGATCAAAGCACTAAACCTTAAGGAGTTTGTGAGAGACTAGATGTAGGTTTGTGCTGAACTCTCAGAACTATTGTGGCCAAAAACTTGTACACAGTTTATAATGGAAACCCGCTATTATTAGAAGCGCTCAGTGCAACTGAAGCAATTGAGTCAATTTGTACAAATGGACAGTAATCCTCAGTGTTTCCTGTGCCACAACTTTCTGAAAATATAAAAAAAAATGTATATTATACTGTGCCTTAATATGCATCTTTGTGCAGAGATTGTGGATTCTGCATTTGTTTCAGTTGAGAATGCTTAGAGTATTTGTCTCTGCTAAAGCTAATTGAGCTTTCTGCCGTATTGCATGTAATGTTTTTGTTCCTGTACATGAATGTTCAATAAACAGTCATTTCAATCTGGAAGCAATTAGTTTCAGCATATGTTGCTGCTTATAAAATTCTGAACAATGTTTATCTGTCCATTTAGATAAGAGCTGTTTTGCTTTACAGTGGATTTTTAGGCAGTGAAAAGACTTTTCATGTTCTGACCAAATAATTAACAAGTCAGTATAGATCTAACTACATTAGATGTAACCTACATTTTAAACTGTAAAAATCATACTTTGTCAATGGTTTATTGAGTTAAATTAAATGTAGTATACAATAAAATAAACATTGCTTCAAGTTTTTTATATCTTGTGAAATATGAAAACAATAAAATTTTCCCCAAATTCCACATTTTCCATTTTCTTAATTTTTTTTCTGAATTCCATTTTTTTAAAGTAGGGCTGAACGATTTGGACAAAAAAATCGAATTGCGATTATTTGCTGAAAAAAATAGCAATTGCGATTTGAACTGCAATATGATAAACATAAAACAAAAACACATGTGATTCCTTTTAACCAAAATTAAACCATGTTTTGCCCATACTGAAGAAATACTGTTCTAGAAAGGGTGTTTACACTTGAGTCCTCTAAATAAATAAATAAATAAAACAGTGTAGGGGGGTGGGTGAAGCATCACTTTTCATCATCATTTTTTTTTAAACCTAGCCAACTTGAATATTATATTATTGCAATAATAATAATGTTAAGACATTATTATAGAAATATATTATTGTATAATAATAATAATTGTCATTATTACTATAATAATTTATTATTTTATTTATTAAAATATTATTATTTAATAGTAATTTATTTCTTTAAAAATGTCTTAACTTACTATGCAGTCCTGGTACACCCTCAAGCCTTTTTTCAAACCAATTTCGGCGGAAGCTTTTATTTTGAAAACTGAAGGGACGGAAGTTTCTGTTGTTTGAAGTTGAGTTAACAACAGCCTTTTAATGCAGTGAAATGCTCTCATCTGCCTTGCTGTCAACAAAAACCCGCTCTCATGGTATTATTTTAAATGCGTATAGTAAATTGTAGAGGTCAAACATAGAGGTATGTGAAATGACTACAATGTGCAATTAAAGTAAATCTGGGGCACTTTAAATAACACGCTCCGATAATGATAGCACACCTAACTGAACTCAGAGCACATCTGTCACTCAGAGCACCACATAGATAGAGTTTGTGTGTATGGAGCACAGAACCACTTTGAAACCACAGGTGTAATACAATGATCCTGTTGTATTTAAGAAAGCACTACACACTACAGACAAATCAGCTGTGCACATAGGTGCAGCACAGCGGGCAGCGCGTTGAGACTTTTTATTTATTTAATTAAATCGCAGCACTCGCGGTTTGAAAATTGCACTGGGTCATATCGCGATTTCGATTTTATTTCGGTTAATCGTTCAGCCATTTTAAAGTTGAATAAAATGTCATCATCAAATGTGTCTTATCAAATTAATCCACACTTCAATCAAATGAAGATAGAACCGTTATTTTCAACAAAACAATTAAAAATTTTAAGTACTTCTTAGAGTCTTAAGTGCTTTAGTAAAGATCTTCACAACATAATCTAAAACACAACAATGAGCGCTTGCACATTCGTGTGGTCATGTAAACGCAATAAATGGTGTTCCTTTATTGGTGTAAGGTTTATAAACGGCAAAAGAATAAACAGGTGGAAACGGGTAGATTTTTGCCCAATTTCACGTGACATGTAAACACCTTTACTGGTGTTCTCACCGGGTTATCCAATGTGCGCACGTGTTGAGCGCATGTCTCTTCACGGTTTGACGACAAAAGCAGATAATAGCGCGATTATTTCAAATCTCATGTAAACACAATTTTCTTGCTTTGTCAGGTTTTTTAAATAAGCTGATTTCTGGGAATAATCAGCGTATTGGTGTGCATGTAAACATGCTCATTGACCTTGTTTTATGTCAAATAATGTGCTGCACAATAGAACATCACATTATATACATTTATTCATTTGGCAGACGCTTTTATCCAAATTGACTTACAAAAGAGGAAAACATAAGCGAATCATCTTAAGGAGACAGTGGTATGAAAAGTGCTGTATTACAAAGTTTCACTAGCATCATAATAGTATTCAAAACAGAATAAAGTGCAACAGGAATGTTTTTTTTTTTCTTTTTTTTTTTTCTCATGACTGGTTAAGTGCTCATGGAAAAGATGCGTTTTTAGTCGTTCTTTGAAGACAGAGAGTGAGTCAGCTTCACCGATGGAGTTGCGAAGGTCGTTCCACCAACGTGGTATGATAAAGCTGAAAGTCCGGGAAAGTGTTTTGGTGCCTCTTTGTGTTGGTGCAACAAGGCGACGTTCCTTAGCCGACCACACGTTTCTAGTGGGCGCGTAGCTCTGCATAAATGATTTTAGGTATGCTGGAGAAGACCCAGTGACTGTTCTGCATGCCAGCATCAGAGCCTTGAATTTGATACGTGCATCAACCGGCAGCCAGTGGAGAGAGACAAGGAGTGGTGTAACATGTGCTCTCTTTGGTTCATTAAAGACCAGACGTGCTGCTGCATTCTGGATCATTTGCAGGGGTCTAATTACACATGCAGGGAGGCCTGCAATGAGAGCGTTACAGTAGTCCAGTCTAGTTATGACAAGTGACTGGACAAGTAGTTGTGTGGCATGTTCAGAGAGGAAGGGTCTTATCTTCCTGATATTGTAGAGTGTAAATCTACATGATCTTGCAGTCTTTGAGATGTGGTCTGTGAAATTTAGTCTGTCGTCGATGGTTACCCCTAGATTTCTGACCGATTTGGAAGGCGTTACTGTAGTTGCACCCAGCTGCACGGTGATGTTGTGTTCAACAGCAGGGTTGGCTGGAAAGACAAGGAGTTCAGTCTTGGCTGGGTTGAGCTGCAGGTGGTGCTCCTTCATCCAGGCCGAGATGTCTGCCAGGCAGGCAGAAATTCGAGCAGTCACTGTGGTGTTGTTGGGCTGGAAAGACAAGTAGAGTTGCATGTCATAAGCGTAGCAGTGGTAAGAGAAACCATGTGCCTGAATGATGGGTCCCAGTGATGTTGTGTGTGTATATAGAGAAGAAAAGTGGCCCAAGCACTGATCCCTGAGGTACCCCAGTAAGTAGCTGATGTGACTTGGATACCTCACCTCTCCAGGCTACCTTGAAGGACCTACCTGAGAGATAGGAATTAAACCAGTCAAGCACAGTTCCTGTGATGCCCAGCGAGGAGAGGGTAGAGAGTACGATCTGATGGTTGACTGTTTTAAAGGCTGCAGAAAGGTCCAGCAGAATCAGGATGGATGATCTGGATTCAGCTTTCGCCCATCTCAGCGAATCAGTGACAGACAGCAGGGCAGTCTCGGTGGAGTGTCCACTTTTGAAGCCTGACTGATTGTCATCCAGCAGCTTGTTCTGTGAGAGATAGGCAGAGATTTGATTGAAAACTGCCCTTTCAAGTGTTTTTGCCATGAATGGGATGAGAGAGACTGGTCTGTAGTGTTCTGTTTGGGTGGGATTAAGTACAGGTTTCTTCAGCATTGGGGTTACTCGAGCCTGCTTAAATGTAGTGGGAAAAGTGCCAGTAGGTAGAGATGTGTTAATTATGTGTGTGAGTGCAGGTAGGATGGACGGAGAAATGGCCTGGAGAAGGTGAGAAGGAATGGGGTCAAGGGAACAGGTGGTGGGATGGTTGGAGAGGAGGAGTTTAGAGACCTCACTGTCAGTCAGAGGAGAGAACATAGAGACAGAAGAGTTGCATACATGAGACGGGTGTTTGACAGGGTGTGGCGCTGAGAATGTATTGCTGATGGTTGTAACCTTATTAGTAATAAATGTGGCAAAGACATCTGTTGTCAGTGATGTGTCTGATGGAGGGGGGGTGGGCAGAGAAGTGTGTTGAATGTTCTAAACAAGCTGCGAGTGTCTGTGATGCTGTTGATCTTGTTCTGGTAATAGGAGGTTTTTGCAGATTTAACGTTATCTGAAAAAGTTGCAAGCAGAGACTGATATTTACCTAGATCTGCTGGATCTTTAGATTCCGCCATCTCCTCTCAGCTGCCCTGAGGTCAGACCGATGTTCACGAAGGACGTCAGACAGCCAGGGGCTGGGTGGTGTAGCACGTGCTGGCCTAGAGGAGATAGGACAGATGTTGTCTAGACAGGTTGTTAAAGTAGAGCTTAGTGTGTCTGTGGCAGTGTTTACTTCAAGCATGTTAAATACATTTAGTGTGGGAAGAGAGGTAGAGACAGCAGTGGAAAGGCGTGAGGGTGAAAGAGAACTGAGGTTACGGCGAAAGGAAAGCAAAGGTGGAGACTGTTATAAATGAAAACATTGATAAACTTCTATTTGGTACAACATTTGACTAAATACTAGTAATATATTTCTGGTGCAATTTCTTAATTTTGTGTGTCAAGATTTTGTTTTGAATCAAACTTTTATTTTGGCGTGATGTCGGTAGATTCACGCTTCTGGATAAGTAGTGTGGCGTGTTTTGATCAGTCTGTATTCAGTATATTAGCAGCTTCACACATTCACTTTGCAGCGCACATCACATGCAGTATACAGTACATTTAATTAAATGTCATCCATTTGTGGTTTAATAATCACACTAGGACATCACAATTTTATTCATTTATTTTATTTCGGTGTAAAAGGAGTTTCAGAACACATGCTAAAATGAGTGTGTGAGCATTTGTACGTAGCCGTCTGTCAGTAAAACAGCGTGCGGGGACCAAATTGAGTCAGTGCTCGGTACTACTGGTACTGCACAAACACTGGTGTCGCAACATCTTTTTAATTTTAGTATCGACTTAGTACCGAAGTACAGGTACTTTTGAAATCACTAATTTAATATATTTGTTATATAATTTACATAAGTTAGAGATTTAGCTATATCCTGTATTTTACAGTATGTAAAAATCCATGTGCGCGGCGTTGGCATATCTATCAGTGGGCAGGGCTTCAAGTGAGACTGAGGGGGGAATTCACTTAAGACCCCGATATACTTCCAGAGAAGTTCTTATTCGTTCTTCATTCAGGGGTAAAAAGAAGTTCTAAACAGCCCAGCAATGGTATACTGTTTCCAAACATTCTGTCACACCGCTGTGGGAGGCCTTTATATATGAGAACACTACATGTAAAACCTAAACTAACGTAACATTAAAATGTCTTATCAGTGGCTTTATACCTCATTCTATGAGTAGAATTCACATGAGGTCAGTAAAAGAAGCTGTTTTAACCACTCAATGATGATTTAAAGTAATATATATGCAGTAGAAATGTTTACTTTGTCTTGTTTACATCTGAGTTCATGACGCTAATGCGCTAACACGCTATACACGGCCATAACATGCACTGATTACATTCTGTTACTGTAATTTATGATGACACTGATACTACTGCAAAGATGGGTGTATAAAAGAGTAATAATGGGCAAAATACAGACAAAAGAATGATGATAGATACATATCTTACTTTGGGCAGATGTGTCAATGGCTTTCGCTGCAGATGACATGAGTGAATGGGCACTTGAGAGTATTTGAGTACATTTGATTCCTTTTGTAGACTAATTAAACAAAAAAATTGCATGACATGGTCTTGCAAGCCGGTGTGTTCACATTGAATACTGACTGGAAAACGTAAACAAAGTAGAAGGTGGAGCTCCAGGTCACATGTACCGATGACATGGACCAATGGCAGCAAGGAGGTGTTTAGCAGCCGGTTAGAAGTTTCCCTAAAAGTTCGACCAGGCGAGCTGTTACAAACACAAAAACACCTTCTTTTTGGCCAGATTTTGTTTTAAATGACGTCAAACCCATGCGTTCTTCGATTTTGTATGACGTATATCTGGGCCTTATGATTGAATTGCTGTGAAGAATGAATGAATCTGTAGTTTTCATTATACTTTAGATCAAGGAAAATTTGATTCCTCAAATTTCAAACATATCATTGAAAAGTACGATTTAAGCAATTCAATGCTTTATATAGTCAAAAGATTGTCTTATTGTTGTGTCACATCTTCTAGACTAGTTCCTGTCTTCAGTGTTGTGTTTGTGGCACTCAACATCTCAGTCTCAAAACAATTTTCCTTCACACTACACCACTTTTCTTTCTTCCAAGAGAACACGAGTAGTTGGTGAATGGTAGTGCTGATGCAGCACATAGTGACGATAGGAAGGAACTGGGGCAGGACATGCAAAAAGAAAACACGCCAACCACTAATGCATTTCAAAAGTGAAGTGGATCTAATGATTCTGTTGTCTGAAGGTGCTTATATTGGTTCACTGTTGTGTTTTTTCCTCTGCTTTGGGGAAGTTGGAAATTTAAGAATGTCTCTGTAAAGGTTTGAATTCAACACACCCTTTCATTCACACCACAAGCCTGTTTGACAAATAAGTTTTGAGTCTAAAATTTCTTACCAGTACAACATTAAAGGCATCACAGTGAAGGTTTACTTGAAGTTTAATTGATCTTCTGTAACATGCATCATTTAAGTCAGTTGTCAGGCATTACATGATAAAAAGAAAAAAGAAAAACACCTACTCATTCTTTATTTTTACTATTTTCCACATTTTAGAATAAAAGTAAAGTCTTCAAATGACCAATAAAGTTAAACAAATCAAAACAGTGACTCCAGCCAGGTCTCCTAAGCAACCAAATTGGCCCGGTTGCTAGGGAGGGTAGAGTCACATGGGGTAACCTCCTCATGGTCACAATTAGTGGTTCTCGATCTCAATGGGGCGCTTGGTAAGTTTTGCGTGGATCGCGGAGAGAAGCATGAGGCTCCACATGCTATGAGTCTCCGTGGTGTCATGCACAATGAGCCACGTGATAAGATGCGCGGATTGACTGTCTCAGAAGCGGAGGCAACTGAGACTTGTCCTCTGCCACCTGGATTGAGGTGAGTAACCGCACCTCCATGAGGACCTACTAAGTAGTGGGACTTGGGCATTCCAAAATTGGGGAGAAAAGGTATACACATATACATATACATTTATGCATTTGGCAGATGCTTTTATCCAAAGCGACATACAGTGCACTTATTACAGGGACAATCCCCCTGGAGCAACCTGTAGTTAAGTGCCTTGCTCAAGGACACAATGGTGATGGCTGTGGGGATTGAACCAGCAACCTTCTGATTACTAGTTCTGTGCTTTAGCCCACTACGCCACCACCACTCCGTCATATATATATTGTTTTGATTATATATATATACTGTATATATAATCAAAACAATCTAAACTCATTCGTTTAATAAAAGTAAAATTATAGCTATGTAAAAAAACATTTAGGCACAGTTCATATTTGTCTACAAAACCATTTTTTTTTTTTAAGCATAAATAGATCAAAGATCAAAAGGTTTTTAAGATCATAAGAAACATAATTTCAGTTAAGTGTGTCTAAATTTGACTAGTGGTGTATGTCAGCAGCTATACTTATCCAAACAGCTCAGTTTTGGTGGATTCCACACATCACATCAGACAGGTGGCTGTCATGTGCAGAAGCTTTCTCTTTGTTCAGCAGAGGAAGGACTGCTTGTATGGATGTTGGAGGACTTGGATCATACAGGAATCTCAACTCCTATAAATGTCAAATATTGGAGTAATGGTCTTGGAAGCCTTTACTTGTGCGCTTCTCAGTTCATAACTTACACTGCTGTTCCTCTGATAAGGGTCTGATTTATTGGGCTTTCATGCAAACAGTGTCTAAAAGGGATAGTACACCCAAAACTGAATATTCTCTCATCTACTCACCCTGTAGTTTTAAATAGAAGTAGACCTATATATTGGTGCCGATATTTTCTTTTTGGAACTATCGGTTATCTGCAAAAATGCATGCAAAGAAAAACGTGACTTTATGGAAGCACCCCTCGTCAGCACCTACAACGTGTGTCCAACTTCATATATTGTGATTAATAATAATAATAATAATAATAATAATAATAATATATAGACTATAAAAAGCTCAATTTGGTCAGTATTAAAAACAGAGCATTGTAACGGAGGCAAGTCTCCATAATTTCAAAATAAGAGTCCCTGGTGTGTTTCAGGCATGTTTAGAGTTAAAAGTCCCAAGTTATGCACCCAGTCTTCTTTTTTCTGATTATTATTGGGATTTTGGTTGAAAAGTAAACTATATCTGGGGTTTTATTCATTTTGCACTCTGGCCTCTGTCTGATCTGACTAAGAAACTGTTGTAACATTCTGTGAATAGATTTTAAAAACAATCGGCCGATTAATCGGTTATCGGCCTTTTCTACCACCTTAGTTGGTATGCCATATCGGCATAGTCCATTATATGTTGACCTCTAGTTTTAAGCCCGTATGCCTGTAGAACACAAAAGCAGACGTTTTGCAGAAAGCTGCTCTTTTCCATACAATGTAAGTAAAAGAATATGGACGCTTTTGAGCTCCAAAAAGGACAATAAAAGTATCATAAAATTAGTTCATATGACTCTTGCCCTTTTATCATCTGAAGCCGTACGAGAGCTTCAGAATACTTCAGATTGTGTGGAAAAACAGATCACAATTTAGTTGTTCAGTTGCACGGAAAAGAAAAAAAGACTTTTAAATAAGGTACATTTACTTTAGAAGCTACACTGCATAAGATATTAAGATTTTCTTTTTCAGATAATCTATCTTGAATATAAATGTCTTGGGGCACTGACAGATTTTTTTGCATGTTTTAAACAAGTGAAAAACAATCTGCCAGAAAACAAAAGACACTTGTAGACATTCTCTGAAAACAAGTCTAAATATCTAATGCAGTGTTGCTTCTCTGGTACATTTATCTTGTTTTAAGTATTTTTAAATAAATTGACTGAAAAACAAGACAAAAATACTTAAGAATATGAATTTTTGCAGTGTATTTTTACTGAATTAAATTTCATAAAAAAATAAATAAAAACAAATCGTATTTATTTATTTTTTTACCTGTAATTCAGTGAAGGTCGTTTGAAGGTATTTTTTAAAAGATACTTTCATCCTCATTTTTTTAAATGTTTGTAAGCATGTTTAATATAGCCACTTATGGCACAAACTGAATTATCGGCTATAGAGCAGTTGCCCAAGTTACTCAAATACTCCTTCAAATAACCATTAGATTATCAAATTAATAGTTTTTTGCAGTCCTATTGTTCAGTGGAAATCTTCACTTTCACTGGAAAAGAGAAGCAAGAACATTATGCTCAATTTCTTCTTGTGTTGTCCATGGAAGAAAAGCTCATACAGACAGAATTTCTTTTGATGTCATGCTTGTGTTACCTGGGAAGTCTATGAGTATTTTAGTATTTCCTTTTATTTCTTCATGATGTCATGGCATATGGCAGTAATGGTAGTAGAGCTGGAAATGACTGTCTTTCCCAAAATGGAACCATGCACAGGATGCATAAATATTACTGATCTAAAGAGTGACCATCTGCTGACTAGAGGATGTGAAGAAATACTACTGAAAAAAAGTAAATTCTCTCTTTCCTTTCCAACCAAGTACCATTTCACCTTCAGTTCAATCCAGCTTAAAACTTAAACAGCAAATACAGACCTCAGACAACAAATACACTACTGTCTAGAGCTGTCAACAGTGCTAAGAAACTAAAAATGAATTTTTTAATTTGAATTATACGATATTTGTGGCGGGGGGGTGGTCATGTGTCTGTCTGTGGGAGAGGGAAAGCGGTAAGGCTCGTCACCTGGGCTGTAATTACTCTAACACCTGTCTCTCATTATAGTGATGGTGGAGGGAGACCTGATAAGGTTCACCAGAGTGGCAGAGGACAGAGAGAGAGTGGCACAGAGGAACAGAGACTGTCATTCAGAGAGAAAGCTGTTTTGAGTTGGCCACTAAAAGCAGTTTTGCTTTGTGTGTGTGTGTGTGTGTGTGTGTGTGTGTGTGTGTGTGTGTGTGTGTGTGTGTGTGTGAGAGAGAATAAACACTCAACTGTTCGCTGTCTCCTGACTCCTCCATTGCCCATGAACTTATCCTTATCACAACATTGTTTCATTTAAGCGAAAAAAGCAATATGACATCAGTGATCACCACATTTTTAATTCAGCTTTATCCAAAAGAGGCCGCAACAAATACATAAAAATCAAGCAGCACCGTGGTATATTGTTTTGTGGTATATTTGGTTGAACTCCATTGGGAAGCGGCATTTGCGGCTCAGACTCACGTCACCTCGGTAAGTGTAACGGCATGTATTTGAGCCCAGTACTCCAATAGGGAATGTTCAAACAGGACCCTAGACGGACAGCGTCATTGCTAAGGGGCCATTTAGACCGAACATGTTTTTGTGCTAAAAAGCTAGACGCCACAGAAGCATATAAGACAATGCAAGTGCCTCAAAAGACACACTTGTAAAAGTTGATCTTCTTTTTACATAACACAGTGTCTAAAAATGCAGAGTACATGCACGAGATGCTGAAAAATCAGCTGGATGCTGGCGACAGTCAAAGACATCCATCTAGGGCATGTTTATGTTGTCCTGCGAACCCTTATGCTGCAAGAGGCTGATAAGTGCACAAGACACAACAACCAAGACCACCACCCAAGTAATTTTCAGTGCTTGGCACACATCTTAAATTTGAATGCATTTTTTTTTCAGTCTTGTCTTAAATTTGGCAAATATTTAAAATTCCGATTTTTATTTGACAGCCTTAAGGTGGTCGCACCCAGGACGAGAAGCGCCATGCCGTGTCGCGGCTAGGACACGGCACAGGTATCAAACACAGGGCACGTCGATGCGGTTCAGGTTGCAGACAGTATACACAAAAGTTACCAGGGTAAATAATCTATGTCATTTGATAATGATTTGGGTTGAATTTAATGAAAATATGCGAGTTGCGCTTCGTGGCAATTTTAGCAGCCTCCGGAGTCGTAGCTGGGCGTCGCCAACAGACGGCGAGTGGCGGCAGTGGTGTGCGTACCTTCATAGAAAACAGTTGTTTTCGGCGGTGTGCAACTCCCCCTCTTTACTTTCTACTGACAGTCTTACTGGTCTTTCTTTAACCATATTGTGAGGGAGAGTTACCCAAAGGGTTAAAATAATCTAGAAGTAGGGTTGAGCGATTAAAACAATATAGATATTTATCGGAAAAAAATAACATTTTCGATATCGATGATAATTTTTGAGTAATTTTCAGTATTTAGCCTATGTTCCACATCTAGACGACCAGATCATGTACGTCTTGTTAAAAACGCAAGCAGTTCGGCAAAGTTATACATACAACTAGCTAACTGAATCACAGTCATGAAATCAACCTGTTAGGATGTATTAGCAGGCTAGCGGCTACATAGCCCTGCTGTCATGGAAACTGGTGAGACTTGGTAGCTAGCTAGCCATCTGGCTAATAAGATGATGTTGTGTACCAAACAAGACAGCACTGACAATACAATACAGCTATCGACTGAACACAACAATAACTCCGACATCAATACCATTGCTGTTTATTTATGCACTATTTAGTTAGTGAATTGTTTACAGTCCATAAAGCTGTCTCGCTAAAAACGCAAGCAGTTCGGCAAAGTTATACACACAACTAGCTAACTGAATCATGAAGTGTTTCTTGTGCTTGTGATGTTTATTGGAGGTTGGCAATCCAGTTTATGGTGCATTACCACCAGCTACTGAGCTGGAGTGTGGAGCTTCACAAGAAAGTCTTTTAGTAGAGTCAAACATCAGCTAAAGATGATGAATTTGGCGGAATTTCATCGGAAAGAGTTCGCACACCTTATGTAGGATTAAATCCTAAATCGAGTATACTTAAAAGGTACCTTACCCTCTTGAGTTTACTTGTAAACAAGTTATGTTTACATTCATTCTTGAGGTCTAACAAACATGTGGAAGGCATTTTCTCCCTCATTAATGGTATGAAATGTATTATCGTGATAAATATTGATATCGAATTATATGAAAATTAATATTGTGATATTTTTGGTCATATTGCCCAGCCCTATCTGGAGGGCTTCATGTTGGAAACAAACTTGAATCAAATAAATTGAGAATTTCAGATCGGAAGCACTGGCTATAAATATAAATAATAGTTTCATTTTTACCAATATGTAGAGCTTTAAAATGAAATCTCTGAGAAGGCTGACTCTGTTGTGGATGTGTGGTGCTCATTTGATTGTGTGGAAGCAGAAATTAGGAGTTTTACCAGTGTGCTGGTGCTGCTGAGTCATAGTAGAAGATATTGTTCCTCACTTTAATGAATCTCTGTACCACAGTATAAGCTCTGTCTGCCAGAATGACTGTCTCTCTCTAGCTGGTGGCATTAGTGTCAAAACACAAGTGAGTGAGAACAAAAGCACCATTAATGTTTTAATGCGGCAGTGTATTCCTTTAGTGACGTTTATGACAAACGTATCAATCGGCCAAGCATCTAGAGCATTCTGCATGATGCTGGCTAAACCAGTGCAATTAAAGCTACTTGTTTGTTTGTTGCAGTAGATAATATAAATGTAATTTATTAGTGGTTTTTGTTATGGCAATCATCACTATTATTGTTGCTCAGGTTTAGGATTATAGATTAAAAAAAAACCCTAACCCTTAGTATTAAACTTGCATCTAACTTGTTCTGCACCGTTTGTGCTAAAGACATGAATAATACCTCAATTCGTGTGGCAAGTCGAGGAGAGGTGTGTTATTACAACCCCATTTCCAAAAAAAGTTGGAACAGTATGAAAAATGCTAATAAAAACAAAGAGTGATTTGTAAATTATATTCACCCTTTACTATATTGAAAGCATCACAACTACACATTATATGATGTTTTACCTTGTGAATTTCATTCTTTTTTCTTTTTTTCAAATGTACAGTAATTTGAAATTAGATGATTGCAACACGCTCCAAAAAAGTTGAGACGGGGCAACTTAAGACTAGTAACAATTTGACGAGTTAAAATAGCAAGGCGATGTGAAACAGGAGATGTTAAACAGGTGAGGCAATCGTGTCATTGTATATAAGGAGCTTCCAAAAACTGGTACATACATAGTTCTCATCAAGCCGGACGAATTTCATACTTATAGTTATTAGCTCCGCCCAACATGATGTCGGCCATTTTGGATTTTTTGAATATTGCAGTCTCTGACCTTTTGTCAAGACTTGTCAATTTGCCAACAGGTGGTTCAGCAAATAATCCAGCACTTTGAGAAGAATTTTCTCCAAATACAGATTGGAAGGATTTTGGGCGATTCACCCTCCACAGTGCACAATATAGTTAAAAGATTCAAGGAATCTGGTCAAATCTCAGCGAAACGAAAACCATTTCTGAATGCATGTGATCTCGGATACCTCAGACTTAACTGTCTTAAAAAACGTCATTCATCTGTTATGGATATCATGAACAGGCTTGGGATTACTTTAGTAAACCTTTGTTAGTCAACACCACTCACTGCTGCATCCACAGATTCAAGTTAAGACTTTACTATGCAAAGCAGAAGCCATACATCAACACTGTCCAGAAGCGCTGCCGACTTCTCTGGGCTCATTCTCAGATGTAGAATGAAAGTAAGTAGAACAGTGGAACAGTGTTTTTTGTCTGAGTCCACATTTCAAATAGTTTTTGAAAAGCACAGCCATCGTGTTATCCGGGCCAAAGAGGAAAAGGACCATCCAAGCTGTTATCAGCCTCAGGTCTTAAAGCCAGTGTCTGTATGGGCCAGTGGTGTGTCAGTGCCCATGGAATGGGTAACTCGCACATCTGTGAGGGCACCATTAATGCAGAAAGATATGTACACATTTTGGAGCAGCATATACTGCCATCCAGCGCCGTCTTTCCAGGGACGTCCCGGCATTTTCCAGCAGGATAACTTCAAACCACGTACTGCACGGATTACAAGTGCATGGCTGTGTAAGCAGAGAGTGTGGGTACTAGACTGGCCTGCCTGCTGTCCTGACCATCTCCAATTGAGAACATGTGGTGCATTATGAAGCACACCATACGGCAACGAAGACCCCGTACATTTGTGCAGCTAGAGACCTGCATAATGGATGAATGGGGGAAAATTCCACTTTCTAAACTTAACGAACTTGTGTCTTCAGTGCCCAAATGCTTAATAAGTGTTATTAGAAGAAATGGTGATGTTTCACAGTGGTAAACACTCGACTGTCCTAACTTTTTTGGAGGGTGTTGCAATCACCTGATTTGAAATGACTGTACATTTAAAACAATAAAAAAAACTATGAAATTCACAGGTTAAAACTTAATATAATGTTTAGTTGTAATGCTTTCAATATAGCAAAGTGTGAATATAATTTACAAATCACTAATTCTTTTTTTTTTTTTATTAGCATTTTTCATTCTGTCCCAACTTTTTCGGAATTGGGGATGTACTTTTCTTAGCTACCAGACTTACAGTTTTCATCTAACAGACAATACAATGGGTGAAAAAATAACATAGACTTACACTGAAGGAGGGATACGAGCCATATCTAAAGACCAGAGTATCATAGAGACTTTGGGTTGGGCTCTTTTGATTTGGACCACAGAGGCGGATCTAGAAAAACTATAGAAGTTTTTTTTATGGGTTGGCAAGGGGGTGGCATGCGGACTATGAGGGGTTGCAACACCAAAGCAAGCGCCCATGTGTAGTTCTTATGGATTAAGGTACCAAGCTTTATTGCAGCAAGTACTAGTTCATAAATTGGAATCACTATCAAATTACAAATTTCCATGAATTTGCGATACAACTGCATTTCCACAGGAACAACATGGTAACCATTTTGCTACTGATTTGCCAACATTAAAAAAATATTTTCTGCATAACAGTAAACAATAAGTAACAAAGTTTCTATCTCCAGAGCACCAAAACATTGTTAAACTCTTCAACAAATTCTAAATGTTCCTTAGCTTCACATAGGCCACGTACACAATACAAAATTTCGGGAGTGACAACCGCATTTAAATGTGGCAGTGAATCCTCTAAATTTTAATTCCATGTGTGTACGGTACAGGACTGACTCCCGCAATTGAGATGATTGACAAATGATCACCATAGCAATGCTGCAGTGTCTCGTGCCTGTGAAACATGAATGCTGTTTAACCCACCACAGATGTATTACCATCTGAAAATGTTTCGCTAGCTGCCGTCGACAGAATCAGCATGTTTTTTTTACGCATGTCTGAATGACTGTTGTTAAACAGTGCGCGCGCTCTGGAATGTATTGTACGTTTACCTCGAGACCGCAGGACTAATAAGAGAAACTACAGATGAGAGAGACAGACTGGATTATTTGAATGAATAAAGACACATACCTCTGTGTAATTTGCACCAGGAGAAGCTGCAAAACTCATGAATATTAATTATGTTATGCACAGTAAAAGATTCTTTTAAATTACCTGTTTTGATAAACAGTCATAACATGGGTGTTACACTTTAAAAATAAAATGCAAATATAGCTGCAAGAAGCGATGACGGGCCCAAGCACCATGGGTCAATTTCCACCCAGTGGCTTTTGGAAAAAATACAAGGTGGACACATGCATTTGGCATTTGACATTATTCTAAAAAATCTTTAAGTAATTTGGGTAAATATAAGAGGACTATTTTAAAGTCTGTTGAAAGAGCCACACTTTCTGCTGCCAGGTGGTGGTGCTATGACCGTGACCCAAAATAGTCACATCCATGTGATTAGCCCCCAAGACTAAACATACACAGATCAGCCACAACATTAAAACCACCTGCCTAATATTGTGTAGGCCCCCCTCGTGCCGCCAAAACAGCACCAACCCGCATCTCAGAATAGCATTCTGTTTTGGCGGCACGAGGGGCTGATTTTGATCTATATCACACATTGCACACAGAAGATATGACGCACTTCCTGTTTCCCATTTTTCACCATAAATGTATTGCTTCGCCATGGTGACACCATTCAAAATATCAAAAATCAATTAGCAATTTAGCATCTATAATGTCTTGGCATGATGTTGCACAAATTTGGTTTCAGTCACATGAAACCCCTAGGAGTATTTAAAAGTTCAGTGCCTGTGATTTTCAGAAAATCCAAAATGGCTGACTTCCTGTTGGGCGGAGCTAATGACTGTGAGTATGAAAGTTGTTCAGCTTGATGAGAATTATATATGTACCAATTTTGGTGACTGTAGGTGAAAATGGGGGTGCTACAGAGACTCCCCTGCTCTGTGTAGTCATTTGTGTGTGGTGAGAGTTGAGGCAGTTTGACATGAATAAACCCCTACACAATGTCAACATCAACTATAGTATACTTATGACAGATGGTGGGGGGGGGGGGGCAATGCTTTTTTTTTAGGGTGGCATTTGCCACTCAATGCCACCCCGGTATATCCGCCCCTGCCTAGCAACCACCAGAACACCGTAGCAACCACTTACATATGCCTTGGCAGCCACTCACTAACAAATTCTGCATGGGCAACAAGCACCACTCACATTTTCTTCAAAAATTACAATAATCTAAATTGCATTTCATATTACATCTTGCAATTCCTCTCAGTTTTTTGCAACTCACGTTACTCATCTATGCAAGTTAACACTTAACACAAGTTAAGTTGACACAAGAGTTACACAACCCTTGACAATAATACAATTATATTACCTAACATTTCACAGATTTTTTTGGTTGTGAGCTCTATATCAGATTTACATTATGGGTGAATTGTTAGGCCTTCAGGCTTTGAGAAATGCTCTGTTGGAAATCTTCGCTCAGCTGATGAATCTAAACTCTGCTATAGTCATTAGTGAATGAATATTTAAAATGCACATATGATCAGCTTTAACGCCATTCTTTGGAAAGGCACAGGTGTGATTTCATTGGTCAACAGCTGCTTTCTGACTGGAATAGGGGCCTGGAAGCAAAGCTCAAAGCCCTTCAGATGGGAGGAAAATGTTCATTGGTGTCAGCAGAGAAGATTAACATATAGCTGTGAGGGGGTGTTCTGGAGGTGTAGGCTACAGAAAATGTTCCACTATGTCAGTAGGACTTTATAGAGCAAGCCACGCATACAGAACCAGAAGGAAAAATACCATCTGTTGAATGCATTAAAATCAGTATAAGAGTTTAAGTAAAAACCCTTGACTCACTGAGGTACAAGCACTGGAGTATTAAAGATGACCTAAATATTTAACATTAAATCAGAATGGACACTACTTACTAATAGACGTTCCTGGTCTTATTGTGCACAATTCATTCAGCCTGATCTCATGAAAATGATTTGATTCAGGCGACATTTTGCAAAATGGTATCACGTGGTTCCTTACTAGGGATGGGAACCGAGAGCCCGATTTTCATAACATTTTGTTCCGTTAACGGTTCTCGCAAGTGCAATTTTTCACTGATACGGGCCAAGCACTGTCCTGAAATACTCTTGACAGTACTTTCCTACTGTGGCAGCACTGCCCCCTAATGAATCTACAGCGTAAAACACAGCGTGCCCAGTGTAGTCCGATTCCCGAACAAATGACTCTTATGAGCCGTTTTTTTTTTAGTGAATCAAAAACACTTCAGTGGTGGCATCAGTCAGAGCAGTTACTAAATTACCTTGTACTTATGTACAAGTTAAAAAATTCGTCCTCAATAGTACTGAAAGGATCATTAAGAGGAATCTGAACCGGAATCGTTCAATTCCTTACGATTACCATCTTTATTCCTTTCATATATTGCAGCAGTTCTGAGGTAAAATGTCCACTGTGTGGCGCTAAAAGCGAGGTAAATGTTCTCCCAAACATATGAGTTTTTTCGAGTTTTAAATCATCAAAACCTACCTCTCTACCCTAAACCTAAACCTGCAATTGCTAATGCAACTACGAAAATTTTGGTTTCGTCTTTGATGGTTTCGGTTCATGTGTCGACTTGTGTGCTCTTCAGGACTCATATCCCGGTCCTTTGCATCGCAAGTGCAACACTTTGTCAGTTGAGTTACCGCACAATTTGATAATGCTTGAACAAGCTTGTAAATGTAGTTGGTTGTGTAATGAAAATGTTCAACTTAGCCTTAAAAGTCATACGGTATAGTAAACGTCTTTAGATGTCATAAGATAGCATTATGTAAGGAACAGGGCGAAAAGTGATTATGAACTGATAAACGGCTTATTTACTCGTTATTTGTGTGAAAAGGAATAAAAGTCATTGTTTTAATGCCTCTAGTACATACAACAAGCCACATTAAAATAACTTGCAAAAATGTACATATAGTAACGTGATTCTGTGAGACCAGGTTAAAATTGTACGTTATAAAAGTGCACGTTATTCCAGACAAAAGAAAAACGTTTGTCTTTGTCATTTTCATCAAAATCTTACAACTTGCTCTGCCTTAGAAACAATTTTCCTTTTTGGCTGACATCACTTTGACCATGTAGGCAAGGAAAATAATGTTAAGTAATGGTCAAATAGCTATTTTGGAATTGATTTAAGCTACTAAAGTCACGTCACAGAAATGTGATGCAAAATGTGACAGTTGAAATGGTGAACATGGAAACAGTGAAATGGGTTGCAATTGTTTTCTATTGACACTAAATGTCTCTGTATTATTGTTTTGTAGATGGAGCTTCTGGATAAATTCCCTGTGGAAGGTGGACAGAAGGATCCGAAGCGCAGAATCATTCCCTTTTTACCAGGTAAACATCATTACAGAACAGCCCTGTACATACAGTCAATTATAAAGTCCAGTTATTGCCTGCAGAAATATGTACATAGATCTCTGTCTATAAATTATACCCACAACACCCTAGTATCGTGGTGGTGATTTAAAACAAATGTTTTTTTTTTTTGCATGGGGCAAGCACCGTTCGCATTTTCTTAAAAAAATAAAATAAAATCTACTTTTAACTGTGCTTTGAAAGAGTTTTGAATAAAAGTTAAAATATAAACATTTTGAGCACTGAAAAAGAGAAAGCAGCTCTATTGAAAATACCAAACCAGTACACTTGAAATCAACTTAATACATTCATGTTTGGGATGAGAACATAATTAAATTGCGTAAAGTCCAAGTGATATTCAACAGTCATCAAAAGTGATATGATCACATTGCTATGAAATTTTCAAATGGATTCAGACTTCTAAATTATGGTGTTCACTCAACGTGATTTTTCCTGCTTGCTTGATTAACATATTTAAAATGAGCTAATGCAACACAATTATTTAGCATTTGATCTCAACTTAATTTGTACAACCCATTGTGTACAATCCATCTATGTTCACTTAATCCAATTGTGTTGGGACTATGTGAATAATATTTGTTGCATCAATGTATTGCTGAATCCTGGCAGGGGATTTCCAGTTCCCTGCATGCTTTGCATGGGACTGGATTGGGAGAGTAATTTCTTTTTATTAAGTGGTATTTTAATGCATTTCTACACAAAATGAAATGAATAGAAGACTTGTTCTTGTTTAATGTTGTGTTATGTTGGGATTTAGAGGAGTTTCTGTCAAGTTGGATGTTTTTTTTTATTTTTATTTTTTTATTTTTTGAGGTTAACATTGTGGAGAAGGTTGGATACATTACTACTAAATAATCAGTGTGTATTAATTTTCTCTTGAAGCAGAGACTGAGGGTTTATCAGTATAATGATTGATTGGGAATCTGTAAACTCTCAGCAGCTATATTTTAGCTTAACTATACTAATGAGCCAAAACATTATGACCACCTGCCTAATATGCTGTTGGTCCTCTGCTTGCCACCAAAACAACGCTGACCTGCCAAGGCATGGACTCTACAAGACCCCTGAAGGTGTCCTGTGGTATCTGGCACCAAGACATTAGCAGCAGATCCTAAAAAAATTCCTGTAAGTTGCGAGGTGGAGCTGCCGTGGATCGGACATGTTGGTCCATGTTGGTTGAGATCTGGAGAATTTGGAGGTCAGGGCAACACCTTGAACTCTTCATCATGTTCCTCAAACCATTCCCGAACATTGTGTGCAGTGTGGCAGGGCACATTATCCTGCTGAAAGAGGCCACTGCCATCAGGGAACACCACTGCCATGAAGGTGTGTACCTGGTCTGCAACAATGTTTAGGTAGGTGGCACGTGTCAAATTGACGTCCACATGAGTGGCCGGACCCAGTGTTTCCCAGCAGAACATTGCCCAGAGCATCACGCCCCCTCTACCGGCTTGTCGTCTTCCCACAGTGCATCCGGGTGCCATCACTTCCCCAAGTAAACGGTGCACACATACACGGCCATCCATGTGATGTAAAAGAAACGGGACTCATCGGACCAGGCGACCTTCTTCCACTGCTCCAAGGTGTAGTTCCGACAATCGCATGCCCATTGTAGGTGCTTTCCACGGTGGACAGGGGTCATCATGGGCAGTCTGTGGCTACGCAGCCCCAAACACAGCAGGGTGCAATGCACTGTGTTGTGACACATTCCTCCCATAACCATCATTAAAATGTTCTGTGACTTGCGCCACAGTAGACCTTCTGTCAGTTTGGTCCAGACGGGATAGCCTTCGTTGCCCTCGCACATCAATGAGCCTTGGGCGCCCAACACCCTGTCGCCGGTTTGTGGTTTGTCCCTCCTCGAACCACTGTCGATAGGTACTCACCACTGCTGACCGGGAGCACCCCACAAGCCTTGCCATTTCAGAGATGCTCTGACTCAGTCATCTGGCCATAACAATTTGGCCCTTGTCAAAGTCGCTCAGGTCTTTACTCCTGCACATTTCTCCTGCATTCAACACATTGAGTACGAGAACTGATTGTTCACTTATCATCTAATCTACCCAGACCTTGACATGTGACCTTGTTAGGAGATGATCAACGTTATTTGCTTCACCTGTGAGTGGTCATAATGTTTTGGCTGATCAGTGGATATAATATGCTAATGTGTTTGTTGCTAGCTAGCAACAAGCTGCAAGGTTCAACAGAGTTATTTGAACAGATACAATTTTAAAGGTACTGTTAGGGATTTTTTCATGGTAAGGTGTGGAAAAAAGTTCCTACTGTGTCGTAAGATATCTCGCCTGTCTCTGTGTCAGCACTAGACTCCATATACAGCAAATAAAAATGTGTCCGTGGACCGCAGACAATGATGCCTTCGACCTGTCGATTGTTTTGCGTGTTCTCATATTATTGTAGTTGCAGCAAATTATTGAGGCTTAATGAAATTTTTAAGCCATGTTGTTCATAACATTTGTCTGTTGAGGGTGCCATTTTGCTGCTGTTGTTTTAAACCATAGCTTTTTCGATGTTGTTCTCAATAAAGCTCATTTGTTATTTTTGGAGTGTGTTTTTTTTTAAAGAGGGGGCGTGGCTAATTCAGTGGCTCAGTCTCGTGAAAGTAGAATGGCCCAAATCACATACAGCACCTTTAAGTTAGGTTAACTTGATTCATTTAGTTTTTTGAGTACAAAGTTTTGAGTAGAGCCTACATTTATATTTAATATCAAAGAAACAATTTCATTGTGTGGAACTCATGTACATAATTGATTTAAGTTAAACCAACAAATGATTTATTTTTTTCAGTGAGTGTACTCTCTGTTCAGTGTAACATATTGAATGATATTGAAATCAGTTCAGCATAAATTGTGAAAAACTTTGCAGATTCTGTGTAGATCTACTTATTAACACTTTGATAACTTTTCTCATGATCAAGAGTTCAGTTGTTTGTGCAAGTTGGTGTAATACAATTAGACTAACTAGAAAACTTAGCCAGCCACATTGTTGTATATGTACTACAACAGTGGTTGACTTTATAGCAAGTATGTAGTACTTCAGATTAAACACACATTGTCTGTAATTAAGCAGGTATGCAGGTTTGTTTTGCTTGTGCATCAGACATTTAAAAGCACCTGAATGCTGTCTTTAAGGTACATACGAGCAATTTACAACCGTTTAACAAGTGTTTGGATCTACTGACTCAGCACTCTGCACAGCAATCCCTGTAATTACCTGAGCATCATATACAGCCCACTCCACATCAATTACTGAGCTTTGTAAACGCACTTAGGTCAAATATCTGATGACATACGCACTGTTCCTTTAATCAGAACAGATAATTATAGCTGTCTTAACTTCTGTCCCCTTGGATGATTTTAAAGAGACATTTTTTTAAACGTGACAAAATGAATGCATTTTCAAACAAAAGCGTGTAAGTGTAGACGTAGCTTAAGTAGCGGTGTTGCAAACAGAGTACTTTAGTATGTGTCCCAACCGCATCGGCAGAAGTTTCAGTAGATGTTTGAGAACCATTGGAACCAAAAATCATAAAAAGGTTTCGACCCTACTTGGCCAGTCCAACATTTTTTCCCAAAAGTAATGACATGTCATTACCATCGCACCTCATTTCAATCACACACGATATCTATGTAAACAGTTTCTCTATGTTAAAGTCCCCAGCAATTTTATCACACGCTTCTCATGTTAACACAATATGTAAGTATTGTGTACCTTCAAACCATGTGTATTTTAATGTTTTTTTTTTTCAGTGCAATGCCTTTAACACTTTTTTTTTTTTTTTTTTTTTTTTTTTTTTACAAACTTAGGGATGAGTAGAAATTATTTTCATCATGCCAGATGTGGTCCTTAAAGCTTAACTTGTACTGAACCTGGAACATATTTGCATAAAACCAAAGCTAGTGTGTAAAACATGCAAGCACACCCAAATCTAGCTGTCTAACACATTTTTTAGTCATGTCGTAACCTCGATGGGTTTGCTGTGAAGTGCCCCATCTGAGACTGTGTCAAGGTAGAGTTCAGATGTTGTGAGTGTGTTCTGGATCTTACTCAGCTCCACTCAGCACATGAGGTGCAGGGCAGTCACCCAACACATTAAACACATGCACCACATCACACAGCAAGGTGCTTTTCAATCCAGTTCTTCTAAATGTGTCATATCATGTGGCTAAAAGATCCACAACTTTAGGACCATGGGTGGTATAATTGTTTTTCCACGTTTTCTTGATTTTTTACCACATCCAGCAAAAATGCACCTCAGTATCTAATCTCAGTTCAGCAGGATATGAGTCATAAAACTTAAGAGGCTCATTTGTGTTCATTTCTTGGTATTGTTTTATGGACCACAATCTTTGTTTGGGCAAGTTTCATGCTTGTGGTAAAAGTCTTCCAACATCTGATAAAATGACAAAGTGTGGAGGGACATTCCCAAAAGTTTCCCAACATTTCCTTTAAACTTCCAAAACGGGAGTTTTGCGGCTTTTAGTTCATGTATTTTAGCATCGAGGTCCTCACTATGCTAGTGTACATCCTTAAGTTGACTAAATAAACTTTTGGCAGATATACACATTTAAAATTTACAGACCAAACAAACCAGTATATATAAGAAAATGGACAAGACCTTCAATATATCCCGCCCCAACTTCCTGTCTCAATAGGAAATACTGTATGTCAATCCAGGAAAGAGCACTGTGGTTGTCAAGCCATTTCACGGGGTCTTTAAAAACCCTGAGAAAAGTTCTAAGTGAGTGCTGATGAATGGAGATGGTGTGTTTTATGATGATTGTTTTCATGTCCTCATAGGAAAGATTCTGTTCAGAAGAAGCCACATCAGAGACGTGGCCATGAAACGCCTCAAACCCATCAATGAGTACTGTAGGGTAAGTCATGAATTAACAATACACACCAAAAACCACCTCACACATGACAAACGCATAATGCAATAGTTTTGCATTCCCTCTGTGGCAGGGTGAACAAAAGACAGACACAGTGGGTGTGGTTAAATAATAACATAAGGAGGGTAAAAAGGAGGAGAAGTGTCCAAGGGGAATAGTGTCCATAATAAACAGAGGAGTCTGATGGCCTCGTGGTGCGTAGGGTTCCGTGAAGGTCAGGGAGTGACAAGAGGGTTCGGTCCAGGTAAAAAAGACAGTGTCCAACAGCTGTACGCACTCCCTTTCTGGTTTGTGGCGTGAAGGGCGGTGGCTGCTCCCTAGCCGCTCTGCTTCCCTGGGCCACTGCGAGTGATGAGCATGGCGACCCGGCATCCTGGCCTGTCAGTCGCGACCTGTGCTCCAATCCCTGATGACTCATCTAATTTGCACTGGAGACTCCAGGGATACCGTTCCCGGACCTGTAAGGATGCCAGTGTGCATGCACAGTGGCTAAAGACCATTCTCTCAAGGAGAGGCGTGCTCTGTTTTTAAAGGTAGTGGTAATGAGGCTCTGTTAACTTCAGATGTGCCCTATCACATGCTGCTAAACGAGAATAGTCTCTCCTGCCGACTCCCATCCGGAGCCTAGGAAGGGTGGCTGGTCGAAGGGGCAGGGTGTTGCTGACTTCAGAGTAGGAGGTCATTCTGTTACACCTTGCATTAAGTTCTCTCACTGTTAATTTGGGTTCCCTCACAACAGTTTGCGTTCCCTAACAATAGGTTTTACGTACCCTCGCAGTAGTTTGGGTTCCTGCTAGGGTTGGGATCAATGCTTTTTTCATGCATCAATAATCTAAAGAGATTTTCCCAATGATTATCGATATATATCGGGATTTCTACAGATATAAATGGGGCTACCCATTGCACAGTAGTCTTTGTGTTTTCAAACATATTTCTCAACACAATGACCTGCTTCAGTAAAATGTTATATCACCCCCCTGTTGTCTCCCAACGCTGTTACACAAGACATTCAACAAAAGCCCAACTGAGTGAATTGGAAAGCATACAAATTAGGCTTCTAAGTGTGTGTGTATATATGTATGTATGTATGTATATGTGTGTGTGTGTGTACAGTTGTGCTCAAAAGTTTGCATACCCTTGGAGAATTGGAAATATATGTACCATTTTTAAAGAAAACATGAGTGAGCAGGCAAATCACATTTCTTTTATTTCTTATGGGATTCATATTCAACTGTAGGTTATAACAGAATGGCACAATCATAAAACAAAACATGGCAACAATGAAAAAAATAAAATGACCCCTGTTCAAAAGTCTGCATACCCTTAGTTTTTAATACTGTGTACTGCCCCCTTTAGCATCAATGACAGTGTGCAGTCTTTTGTAATAGTTGTCTATGAGGCCCCAAATTTTTGCAGGTGGTATAGCTGCCCATTCGTCTTGGCAAAATGCCTCCAGGTCATGCAAAGTCTTTGGTCGTCTTGCATGAACCGCACGTTTGAGATCTCCCCAGAGTGGCTCGATGATATTAAGGTCAGGAGACTGTGATGGCCACTCCAGAACCTTCACCTTTTTCTGCTGTAAGCACTGGAGGTGTCAACTTGGCCTTGTGCTTAGGGTCATTGTCATGCTGGAAAGTCCAAGAGCGTCCCATGCGCAGCTTTCATGCAGAAAAATGCAAATTGTCTGCCAGTATTTTCTGGTAACATGCTGTATTCATCTTGCCATCAATTTTCACAAGATTCCCTGTGCCTTTAGAGCTCACACACCCCCAAAACATCAGTGAGCCACCACCATGCTTCACAGTGGGGATGGTATTCTTTTCACTATAGGCCTTGTTGACCCCTCTCCAAACATAGCGCTTATGGTTGTGACCATAAAGCTCTATTTTGGTCTCATCACTCCAAATTACAGTGTGCCAGAAGCTGTGAGGTGTGTCAAGGTGTTGTCGGGCATATTGTAACCGGGCTTTTTTGTGGCATTGGCGCAGTAAAGGCTTCTTTCTGGCAACTCGACCATGCAGCTCATTTTTGTTCAAGTATCATCGTATTGTGCTCCTTGAAACAACCACACCATCTTTTTCCAGAGCAGCCTGTATTTCTCCTGAGGTTACCTGTGGGTTTTTCTTTGTCTCCCGAACAATTCTTCTGGCAGTTGTGGCTGAAGTCTTTCTTGGTCTACCTGACCTTGGCTTGGTATCAAGAGATCCCTGAATTTTCCACTTCTTAATAAGTGATTGAACAGTACTGACTGGTATTTTCAAGGCTTTGGATATCTTTTTATATCCTTTTACATCTTTATAAAGTTCCATTACCTTGTTACACAGGTCTTTTGACAGTTTTTTTTTTTCTGCTCCCCATGGCTCAGTATCTAGCCTGCTCAGTGCATCCACGTGAGAGCTAACAAACTCTCTATTGACTATTTATACACCGACACTAATTGCAATTTAAAAAGCCACAGGTGTGGGAAATTAACATTTAATTGCCATTTAAACCTGTGTGTGTCACCTTGTGTGTCTGTAACAAGGCCAAACATTCAAGGGTATGTAAACTTTTGATCAGGGCCATTTGGGTGATTTCTGTTATCATTATGATTTAAAAAGGAGCCAAACAACTATGTGGTAATAAATGGCTTCATATGATCACTATCTTTAAATAAAAGACTGTTTTTTTGCATGATCAGTCATATTTTCAAAATAAATGCCAAAATTTCACAATTTCTGCCAGGGTATGCAAACTTTTGAGCACAACTGTATGTATGTGTGTGTGTGTAATATATATATATATATATATATATATATATATATATATATATATATATATATATATATATATATTATATTATATTAGTCTATTGTGTACTCTATATATACTTTTTTCTTTTCAATATTTATCTATTTTTTTTTATTCAATTTTAATTATTTTTTTAAAAGTCTTGTTGCTGTTATTGTATTGTTGTACACTGGAAGCTCCTGTCACCAAGACAAATTCCTTGTATGTGTAAGCAAACTTGGCAATAAAGCTCATTCTGATTCTGATTCTAATTTAAATGTCAGCTAATATTGGGGGCCTGGATAGCTCAGTGAGTAAAGATGCTGACTACCACCCCTGGAGTCGCAAGCTCGAATCCAGGGTGTGCTGAGTGACTCCAGACAGGTCTTCTAAGCAACCAAATTGGCCCGGTTGCTTGGGGTGGGTAGAGTCACATGGGGTAACCTCCTCGTGGTCACTATAATGTAGTTCTCGCTTTCTGTGGGGCACGTGATGAGTTGTGCGTGGATGCTGGGGAGAATAGCATGAAGCCTCCACACGCGGTAACGCGCTCAACAAGCCACATGATAAGATGTGCGGATTGACTGTCTCAGACGCGGAGGCAACTGAGATTCGTCCTCCGCCACCCGGATAAAGGCGAGTCACTACGCCACCACGAGGACTTAAAGCGCATTAGGAATTCCATAAATTGGGGAAAGTAACGTGCCAATCAGTAATCGATATATCAATATTTTATGACATGCCGCATTCTCTAACAGTTATTTTGGGTTCCCTTACAATAGTTTTGCATTCCCTCACAATAAGTTTTAAGTTCCCTTGCAATTATATTGGATTTTTCGCAATATATTTATCCATGGTTTTACTACAGTAACCATATTTTAACCATAATATTTGTAGTTAACCCATAGTAATAATCATAAAAAAAATATGATTATTATAAAAAAACATGGTTACTTCAGTTTACCTGTATAATTACTTTATTTTATCATGAATATCATGCTAAAAAATATGGTTACTCTAGGAAAACCATGGTCAATTTTTTTGTTTATGATTTAACTAAAAATACCATAGTTAAACTATAGTTACTGTAGTAAAATCATGATGAATTTTCATAAGGGATGGATAAAGCTATTGCGAGGGAAAGCAAAATGTATTTTGAGGGAACGTGAAACTATTTCAGAAATTAATTTCCCTCACTGTCCTCATAAGGCCAGAGTATACCTCGGTTGTCCGCGTTGCTGATCGGAACGGGCACAGTATGCGTGACGCAAATTTCGTCACACCTCCCTATACGTTTTTACTGTGCGGACTGTCCGTGCGTGGCCCAGATTTTCTCGAAACGCAGACAGTCTGTGCGCATCGCTGCCACGTGCGCCTGTCGTTGACTGTACTAAAAGAGTATCACAAAGCAGTTGTAGTGCGCATGCGTCGAATGCGTTCATATCTGCTCGCGGGTCTTCTGAGGAAGATTTTCAGTGAAAATCACCATAAATATTGGCCTGTTCTACACACAAAGCTATCGTGTGACTACAGAAAGACTTGGAGGAGTCTAGAATAATGACTGAAAGCTGGCCTCATGTGTGGTCTTTGCTAACTTGTCTGTTATACCCACTGTATATTGAATGATGTCTTCCAGTCACATAAACCTACAAATAAAAAAAAACAGTTCAAACAAACAAGCCTTTTTTAAGAACTTCAAAAAGGTTACAGAAATGTTGTTAATGTTTTTGGTTTCAGACACTGTTTTTATTTACAATCCTCTGCTCTTTTGACTTGAAACGCTGTAACATGGAAGACTGCTCCATCTTGAGTTACCGCTGTGCTTGTCGTGGAATGGTTAAGTGGGGGAAAAAATACAGGAATTCACATTTGGCAGTTTAATGTGTGCTGTAGGGCAGGGGTTTGAGCTGCGCTGAGTTAGCCTTCGTCAGCACATCGTGGCTTTTTGTTGACTTTTTAAAGGGCTGTTTCTAAAGGAAACCGCTTTTTAAAATGTTGCTTTAAAAGTTTTTTTTTTTTTTTTTTTTTTCAAGGTGGCTGTGTGAAAAGGATTGTACCTACCTCTCTGGACTTTAATGTTCTCCAAAAATAACAATTAAAAATGTTTTTACAAATAATTTAGTTCCAGCAACTCCATGCATTACACTTCCCAGACATACTTATTTCAAACTTATTTCATCATCAGTTGGTAAATCACTGCTGTCGTTCATGCACTACAAAAGCATGGGCTTTCAGAAATTATGACTAAAGTGTAATGTGGGCATAGGCTTTAACACCCCTGTGCCCTATTTAGGATAAGCGGGTAGAGAAAATGGATGGCTGGATGTAATGCGGTTAAACTATATGAAATACAGACATGTCCTGCAATGTGACATACTATACTCCAAACTAAAATTATTTTAAACAGAATTTATTAAACAGAAAAATGGGTTGCAAATGTTTTATGTTGACTTACTTTTTAGTATGGAAATGTTAGCTTTCATGTGCTTGTCATACTTTGGTCAAAAACATTTGGAAAGAACCAGAATTTGACTTGTTCATGCAAAAATAGTGTTACTAGCTGCGTGTCCACTATCGGGCCAAATGAGGGCACACTAGTGCGTCCCAGTGCAAGTTGCGTTCCCATGGTCACTTCCGGGGCTTCATCGTGCCGCCTCGGGGCATCTTCGGGCCAACGGCCAAGCGCCTTTGGCCTGCCAACTACCCTTGGGCCAAAGAAGGCCAACTGGGGATTGAGGTGGAGTCAATGTCAAAGGTGGAGTTTCCCTGAGTCAGATCTCGCTTTCCACCAAGCAAAGACCAAAATAAGCAAACAGACTGCTGCTTCAGTCTCCACCTTGTTCATTTCGAGGACTAGCTAGTCTCCAGAATTTAATACATCAGCTTGAGCTTCCCTCTTGCTTGTGAAATGGTCGGGGTGTGTGACGTTGGCACCAAGGCGGCATATTAAGGGCGGGTTTTAGGACAACGCTGTGGGACTATTGTCCCGATGTTGGGAATGTAAATCTAATGTAAATCGATTTTGTTTATCGCAGCTCGAGGTCCAAGAAGCTGTTGATAGCCCTGGCAGTTGATAGCCCTGGCTTGCACTGATCGATAGTGGAAACATGGCTATTGAGTGCTTGACTGGCCCTATATTTTCCACTCAACACTCTGAAAGTTAATGTTTACCTCATAAATACAGCTTTTCGTCTGGTGTGTAAAGGGCAGTTCACACTGACAACCATTTGCAGCGACAAAGTGACTGGAATTCATTTATTTTCTGTTATTTCAGTGATTTTAGGCAACATTAGTGACAGCGACCACTGGTGATGTGACAAAATTTGAGCTGAGTTCAACTTTTTGCAGATGCGAAGTAATGCAATGCAACAACTACCAATGAGAATGCTGACAGTGGTCCGCCTGAAACTACAGTTGAGTAGGAATGCCTACTAGAGACCAATGGTACAGAGACTTGGCGACCTTCAGGGAATTAACATCTGTTAGTGTAAACACCCCTTTAGCTAACCTCTTCACTTTCATGTACTGGAACATAATCTAAATAAATGGGGGTGAAAGGTCAGAAACACTGAAAAATCAATTTTGTCGTTTGAATGGAAACCCATAGTACCCCAGAGGTTATCTTGATGGAAAGTGATGATATCACATCAACAGCTGCTTCAGAACTCAAAAATTGTTAACCTGAATCTTGCTGTCTATTAAGATGGTGTCGAGAAAATATATGGCTTTTTAGATAAATGGATTATACTCATTAGTGCTGTTTGTAATACAAGCATCACCATCACTATTAGAATACCACTCGGACCTTCTGGGTGTTTTTGCAACCACTTAAAAACACCGTAGCAACAATCTAAAACACCTTGAACAAGGTGACTTGAACAAATCTTATAGTACTATACCAGTATTTCACAACATTGTTTAATACTGTATAATGTTTACACCAAAAACATATCAAATTCATTTATAGCCAAAACACAGTTAAATACTTTCGAACAGTACAGTATATTCTTTAGATTCCCATGTGGAGATGCTGCACGTATTGTCCCGTGTTTCCCTTGTGATTTTGAGGGATAAATTCCCTAAACCTCAGACAGCTTCTCAAACCGATTTGACCAATTCAAAAGAATGAAATAGAATCAAAAGATTGTACTCAAACGATTCATTTGTGAATCAAATGTCACTATCACAAAAGTAAAAATGTATTTTACAAAAGTAAAAATGTAGTGAAGTAAAAGTGAAAGTCAACAGAAATATTTATACTCGAGTATACTTTAGTACAGTAACAAAGGATTTGGTTTGTTGCAATACACCTCTGGATGCTATTGGGTTGTTTCGGTTCATGGGAAAGTAATGAAAACACCCTCACAATTCAGGCAATTTTTAAAAGGTCAATGTCATTATAATATTCGAATACATTGACTCTGTTGTGATGTGGATTGATGACAGCAGCCATGCTACAGATTGTTTTTGATTTCAATTTAAGGGTTTCAGGAGTCCATAGGACGACTTCTAAGTTGTTGCTGGTTTAAGAGCTACTTTTAGCAGTAAAACAGTCCTAAAATTAGGCATGACACGGCCATAATTTTTAATAGTTGCTCCTAAATATCTGAGTTCAGAGCTATTTTTAGCCTTCAGATTCTTTTTTCTTTTTCTTTTTTTATCACAGGCCCTGGAGTCTTCAATTTATTTTCTCTTTCCATGCCCTTCTGTGTAGATTGGAATATATTAGTCTCTCTCTCTCTCTCTGTCTCTCTCTCTCTCTCTCTCACACACACACACACAAGTAGACACCCATAAAACAATCAAGGTAATGCGCCCACAGTAAAGAGCACACAATAGAATCCATTTGCTGTAATTGGCCTCCATATACTAAGTGTCTTTAGGGAATGCTAAAAATAGTGGAGGTCAGGTAATATGCCCCGGGGAGACATCAATCTGTGGACATCAGTGTTGTCCATGGAAACAGACATGAATATGATCCATATCCATCCAGTCACCATACAAACCAAGTGCTAAGTAACCATATATCTACGGAGCCCCTTAGATGATAGGGAGGAAATTTTGTGTTCTCTCGCAATACCTTTATCCATTCCTTATGAAAATTTACCATTGTTTTACTACAATAACATACTGTATTTTAACCATAATATTTGTGGTAAAACTGTAGGAACAATACAGGAAAACCAAAACTATGATAATAATAATCATATTCATTTTGCCCAAAAAACATAGTAATACCATAGTTAATTTGTGCTACATGTATCACAAATTGACTAACCAGAAAATTATTAACTTAGCAAAAATTATAATTTCAAAAAAATTGTTACGTGGTTACTGCAGGTTTACTATAGTGAAACCATGGTTAAAATGTTTTTTTATTATTATTATTATTATTATTATTATTGTGTGGAAACCATGGTTTTAAAAACCATACTTGTACCTCAAATTAACCATTGTGTTACTATAGTAAAACTGTAGTAGCCATTTTTTTTGGCAGAATTATTGATTTTTATTACCATAGTTTTGGTTAGCCTGTATTATAACTATGGGTTTACTACGAATATCCTGGTTAAAATATGGTTACTGTAGTAAAATCATGGTTACATTTCATAAAAGTTGGTTGTAAAGGTATTGAGGGAAGCCAAAATAATTGTGAGGGAATGCAAAACTATTAAAAAAAAAAAATAGTCCAAAATTCCAAAGTAAGTGAACCCTTGGATTTAATAACTGGTCGATGCTCCTTTGGCAGCAATAACCTCAACCAAGCGTTTCCGGTAGCTGTGGATTAGACCTGCACAACATTCAAAAAATATTTTGGACCATTCTTCCTTACAGAACTGCTTCAGCTCAGCCATATTCTTAGGATGTCTGGTGTGAACGGCTCTCTTGAGGTCATTCTACAGCATCTCTATAGGATTAAGGTCTGGGCTCTGACTGGGCCACTCCAACAGGTGGATTTTCTTTTTTTTTTAAGCCATTCTGTAGTGGAGTTACTTCGATGTTTATGGTCATTTTCCTGCTGCATCACCCAACTTCTACTGAGCTTCAACTGGTGCACAGCCACCCTGACATTATCCTGTAGGATATCTTGATAAACTTGGGAATTCATGTTTCCCTCAATGATGGCAAGAGGTCCAGGCCCCGAAGCACCAAAGCAGCCCCAAGTTAATGATGCTCCCTCCACGGTACTTCACGTTGGGATTATTTTTTCATGTTGGTATGCAGTGCCCTTTTTACACAATACGTAGCGCTGCATGTTCTTCCCAAAAAATTCAACCTTAGTTTCATCAGTCCACAAAACATTTTCCCAGTTGTGTTGTGGAGTGTCAAATGGTCTTTGGCAAATTTCAGGCACACAGCAATATTTTTGCTGGAAAGCTGCTGCTTCCTTCGTGGTGTCCTGTCATGGACGCCATGCCTGTTTAATGATTTCTGTATAGAAGTCTCATGAACAGAGATGTTAACCAGTTCCAATGATTCATTCAAGTCTTTATCTGTCACTCTAGGGTTTTACCTCACTGAGCATTTTGCGGTGTGCCTTTTGAGTCATCTTGACTTGACGGACACTTCTAGGAAGAGTAGCCACAGTATCGTCTCCATTTATAGGCCATTTGTATAACTGTGGACAGATGAGTATCTAAGCTCTTCGAGATAACTTTGTAACAATTTTCAGCTTTATGCAAAGCAACAATTATTGATTGTAGGTCTTCTGAGATCTCTTTTTTGTGAGGCATGGTCCACGTCAGCAGATGCTTCTTGTGAATAGCAAACTCAAAATGTTCGAGTGCTTTTTATAAGTCAAAGTAGCTCTAACCCACACCTCCAATCTGGTGTAATTAATTGGACGCCAGGTTTGCCAACTCCTGACTCTGATTAGCTTTTGTTGACATCATTAGCCTAGGGGTTCACATACTTTTTCCAACCTACACTGTGAATGTTTGAATGATGTATTCAGTATGTACAAGAACAATACAATAATTTGTGTGTTATTAGTACAAGCAGATTGTGTTTGTTCATTATTGTAACTTGAAGATCAAACCAGATTTTAAGACAAATTTATACATGAATGCAGATAATTTCAAATACTTTTTCTTGCCACTGTAAATTCTCATGTCATTTTGCTTTTCAAGTAAATGTGTCTTGTTTTAAGGATGTTTTGATATTTTTTTACTAGCAAACTAGGCAAAAATACTCCAAGGGAGACAAATGTTCCCTTATACCTCATCTTAGTGAAACAAGCATATTTTTGTCATAAAAACACCTATTTTATTAAGAAATTTGAGTGCTGGGCAAACACAATCATATATGCATTGTAAGAACAATTGGCAAGTCTGAACCAAATGTGAAAAATTGGCCCAGACTCTGTGTTGCTTGTACTTAAATGCCAAGTTAGGAAAGGTCACCTTGAGCAAATGCTACTGCATGTGAATTTAAAAAGCCCAGTTGGGTCAGACATCATAATTCAGCAGAAATGGACAGACGGGAACTCCTCCTTCAGTGTCTGTATGAAGGACAATGCAGGAGCACTCAGCTTTATTAAAATAAAAGAGCCTTTGCCAAGATTGACAACAGCAAAACACATCTAGTGTCAGCCAGTAGATGCATTTAGCTCACAGTATTTGATGTGTGACTGTTTTTAAGGCATGGCAGAGTTCTTTGAGTAGAAAGCCATTTTGGGCAATCTGGATTACTGAGATTTCAGCCTCATTATACTGTTTGCACTAAATTGCCAAAGGTTGTGGAGACCTTGTTCTAAGTTACGGGTTTGACTATTCAAACTCATATGGCAAAGGCTAATTTCATAGCTAACATTTTATTTATCCTTAATACACACAATTAAATAAAATGTTCACACTTTTTGCATAATTTGCAAAAAATAATTAGAAATGACACCCAATAAATATATTCTGCTCTCAAGTGATATTCACCTTGAAGTTCTTTGTTTTCTTCAAACATCACTTTTCTTAAAGAAATAGTTCACCCAAAAATGAAAATTCTCTCATCATTTTCTCACCCTCTGTAAGTATATACAATGCAAGTGAATGGTGACCAGAAAAAGCACATAAAGGCATCATAAAAGTAATCCATAAGACTCCAGTGGTTAAATCTATGTCTTGAGAAGATATATGATAGGTGTGGGTGAGAAACAGATCAATATTTAAGTCCTTTTTTACTATCAATCTACACTTTCACCAGCCCTTCCTATGTGCGTTCCTTGAGGGCCGAGTTCTTCTTCCTCTGTTTTTAGCCAGTTCTCGTTCATCATGCATATCGCAACCTATTAGGCAGGGAGGAGAAAGAAAAAAAGGGTAGGGGTAAAGCAAGAAAAAAATTATAAATAATTCATTTTTTCACAACAGCCCAGTAGGTGGCAATATGAAAGAAGAATGCAACCAGGCAAAAAACAGAAGAAATCTCATGAACGTGCATAGGAGGGCTGTTTGAAAGTAAATTTATTGTAAAAAAAATAACTTTAAATATTGATCTGCTTCTCACCACCTATCATATCACTTCTGAAGATATGGATTTAACCTCTGGAGTCTTATGTATTACTTTTATGCTGCATTTATGTTCTTTTTGGAGCTTCAAAGTTCTGGCCACATTCACTATGGACCAACAGAGCTGTAATATTCTTCTAAAAATCTTAATTTGTGTTCAGCAGAAGAAAGAAAGTCATACACATCTGGGATGGTATGAGGGTGAGTAAATGATGAGAGCATTTTTGTGTGAACTATCCCTTTAACAATTACTTACTTGGAAAAACTTTATTAGGGGCAACATTTTTCGTGTGGTGGAAATTACGGTAATTTTTTTTTTTTTGTTCTCGGTCAAAAATAACCGCCCCGCTAGGATTGTTTATAAATCTCTCATATTGCATATATATTGAATACAGAATAGGTGTCATTTTAAAGCTTAGAATCTAGACTTTACAATGCAAGAACTGTTTTGTTCTCATCATTTGCAAATTCGTTATCACAACAATTATATTCAGAGTTGGTAAAACCATTAAAAAAGATAGCCATGTGTTATATATCGTTGGAAAGGTCTCAAATAGTAGAATGCAATGATTGGTTACTGCATTTTTTCACTCAGAGGCCAAACTGCAGTGAGTATTAGTGTATGAAATTCCTACAGACACACATAAATATAATTACCAGAAGTGACTTTTTGTCACGTTTTTCCTTATTACTTTGAAACATACATATAACATAGATAATAACATTCAATAACTTACAGCAGAATATCCCGATTCAAACGAGCCCAAACACAACATAATATAATAATTAGATCTTGAAATATTCCTCAAAGAGTATACATGGAAACACAATGCACAAAAGGGCGCTCAACTCACATTGTGTGTGTGTGTGTGTGTGTGTGTGTGTGTGTGTGTGCATGTCCGAGGACTTTGTGTGTGTAAACACACATCCACATATGTGCACATCTAAAGAATTGGGATGCCCTGAACACTTAATATTTCTGTATTTTGTAGTCTTATTCATTTCCAATGGCCGGTCATTTGTGACTGGGAACACAAGTATAGCAAAGTTAAATAAAACAAAAAAATATAAAGAAAACAGTCCCAATTTTTTTTTTTTTTTTTTTTTTTTGTGCGTTCAGATTCCATATGTGATCAAAGTCAAGGAAATTTATTCCAGTTGGATAAAAAAAAAAAATATAATAATAATCATAAGAAAAAAAAAAGTACCTTCAATGAGTCAGATTTGTTTCTTGTTTGAATGAAATGTATTTTGCGGCACATGATTCTAAATCAAAATTCTGTTGGTTTGTTCTGTCACTTCATGAATTTTAAAAGCTATTAAGCATACATTATATAGTCTATATGAACTGATGATTGTCAAACCTTACTGACAACTCACATTCCTGAATGTGTGACATATTACATACCACAATCAAGACCGAGTAACTGTGTATATTTCTCTCTCAGGCCCTGATCCAGCTGCCAGTGTACATTTCTCAGTGTGAGGAGGTTCGTGTGTTCTTTGAGACTCGTCCTGAAGACCTAAACCCACCTAAAGAGTATGTTGAAGTTTGCTCTCTTCACAATATGCACTATACAGTAGGCCTACAATACACCCTGCTACTCCTCTAACACACTGTACCCTAAAATGCTAGCACTTTAGGGCAGGCCTTTAGTCATGGACTCAATTTTAGTATATTGTTTATGTGATAATGTTTAGAGATCAGATAGTAGATGATAAACAGATGGTCACTCCATCTCAGAAGTGAACAGGCTGATTGTCAGCATGACTTGTGCCGAGTGTTCCATGAATTCAGGAAGGAAAGCTGGCCATCGCTGTTTCTCATAGCTGTGACATGCTGTGGATGATGCTAAACTGCATTTTCACGCATTGCACAAGCTGTCCTTTGGGCAGGGTGCCCCAAATCACCTTAAACCCTGCTGAAAAAACAACAACATAGGGGGTCACCAGCGGTCACAACCACCTAGTGTTCAAACAAGGTTTTTTGATTAGCATAAACCAGCAAACCTTCTTGGTTAACTACCATTACCCGAAAAAGCTAATGGTCAACATGCTTCACCATTTTAGTTTTGCTGGTAAACAACATGGCTGTGCAGATCCACCAGCTAGACCAGCACCAAACCATCTTAGACAACAGGGCTGAATCTAGGGGGATGCGAGGCATCTTTTTCTTATAATTTACTCACCACCATGCCATCCCAGATGTGTATGACTTACTTTCTTCTGCTGAAAACAAACGAAGATTTTAAGAAGAATATTTCAGCTCTGTAGGGCCATACAGTGCAAGTGAATGGTGGCCAGAACTTTGAAGCTCCAAAAAGCAGATAAAGGTCGCATACAAGTAATCCGTACAACTCCAGTGGTTTAACACATATCTTCAGAAGCGATGTGATAAGTGTGGGTGAGAAACAATATTTAACCCTCCTATGGTATTCAATAATTTCACCTTCCTTTTGGTATTCGTGGTCATTTTTGACTGGAAAGTTTAGATGTGTAGTGCTTTTTTTATTTTTATTTTTTATGATGATGATAATGATACCATTGTTTTTTCCCTGAAGTAAGAACAATAAAATTATGCATTTCTTTTGGGATTTTATTCTATTTTGATCTTATTTACATGTACATTTCTAAATGTTACCATTAATTTGCATATACAAATAAGCAAATTTTTGGAAAAAATAAACTGCACTCCTGTAAGTTGAAACATGAAGAAAATACGAGAATGTGACATGAATTGGTGGCAGATTGCTGCCATATGGTGAACAAAATATAAATAACATGATTTGAAAACCATGTCATGCCAGTAACAGCCAGTAGATTGCTGTAGACACCTACTGTGTAGTCTGATGACTTGTTGTAACCTAATTTTATATTTTATCACAAGATATGCATTTGGATATACAGTATATATTTAGACATTATCAAACTATTATTTGTCAAAGTTTAGGATTTTAAAATGGATTTGAAGTTTGCAGTTTGTCATTTTGCTTGCAATCAAACCTGACCATCGTTTTACAAAGAGAAGAATACAGAATAATACATTTTCTAGAAATAATTTTTTTCAAACATAAAAATGTCATATCTCAAAGTAATAATGCATGTCTATATATGTCATAATAATGTCGAAAATGAACATCAAGAAACGGAAATGAACTGCAAAACTCTGAAAATTCAATTAGAGTATAAAACAGAAGAATCGGAGTAAACATTTTGCAATTTCAAATTTTCTATAGTAAAAATCAATTTTGCAAACATGTGTGTGCGAGTTTGTCAGATTGATGTCATCAGCTGGAAAACAACAGATGACTTGTAATGCCAACAGTGACCAAAAGATGGCTGTAGAGCTCCACTTATTGATGCCATGGTTCTCTGTGTGTTCTGCACTGTGTTACCGTCTCAGCCCTTTATTTCTGAGTGTGTTTATTTCATTGTGACTGATTTTATTTATTTTATTTTATTTTTTTTTGGACAACTGTAAAAATCACCAGTTGATTTTTGTGTGTGTGTAAGTGTGTTTGTGTGTGAGTGGGTGTGTATGTTTTGCACTGAGGATGTTTTAGAGTCTCACCCTGTAATTTATGTCAGTTTTTTTTTTTTCTACATTGTGGCTGATTTATTGATTGTATATTACTTTTCAGTTGTCAGTCAATTTTGACTGCGAATACCAAAGGTGTTGCTTTTTCTTTTTTTTTTCTTCTTTTTTTTACGACTACTTAGACTAAGATCGAATCAATCATTTATTTTTTCCTGTTCAGATGGCAAATGGAGGAAAAGTCACCAAGTCTTGTACTGCTCTGATAAAGAAATCAATTTTTATTACATTTAAAACATTTATTTCTGTCAAAAAAGACAACACCATAGGAGGGTTAAGTCCTTTTTTTTTTTTTTTTTTTTTTTTTTTTTTTTTTTAATTATAAATCTCCACTTTCAATACTCTTCTAAGAGTTTTTCTTTTGGTGATTCACGTTCTTCATGCATATCGCCACCTACTGGGCAGGAAAGAACATGTATAGTAAAAAAGGACTTAAATATTGATCTGTTTCTCACCCACACTTATCATATCACTTTTGAAGACATGGATTAAACAACTGGAGTCGTATGGATTACTTTTAAGATGCATTTATGTGCTTTTTGGAGCTTCAAAGTTCCTTGTATGGACCTTGTGATTTCCAGACCTGGAAAAGTAATAGAAAGTTGCAAAATCTTTAAAGTACTATAAAAATTCTGGGAATTTCCATAGTGAATGTACGTTTTTCTAGTTTTCCTCTGCACTAAAATATCTCATCAGCTAGATTTTGCACTTGTGTAGTGTAACACTTGCTTGCAAGCCATAGTGATGTCTGATTTGTGAGCGAGTTATTCTTTGGGTTAATGATAAGGTCAAAACGATTCACAAATCGGTCTGATGATTCATTTGTGAATTAGTTTGAATCATTTTTTTTAAAAAAAGTAATAAATTAATTGGTCAAAAAGGGTTTCTGGGTTTCAGTCGTGTTGTTATAGTGACTGACGTCAAAGCCAAAAGTCATGGACAAAAAATAAGTATTAGATATTATGTAGAACACCCTGCAGAATAACTGCATGAATGCTTTTTTTATTTAAAAATAAAAGCACTTACTTTCCATTGGACATTGGGCATTCTTATTATTAAGAATATGAATACCTAATGTGTATGTCTTTGTTTATAGGGAACCAACTGGAAAGAAGAAGTCAGGTAAGACATCTTATTTTATTTTTTTGAAAGTGTAAAGGGTAAGTTGGTCAGGGTATATAAAGGAATGGTTCACCCATCATTTACTCATCCTCATTTTATTCTAAACCTGTAAACTTTCTTTCATCCATCAGCCTTAGTCACAAATCACTTTCATTTAATAGAAAAAGAAAGATGCAATGAAAGTTAATGGTGACTGAGGCTGATGGATAAAAGAAAGTCGTACAGGTTTGGAATAACATGAGTGTGAGTAAATAATGACAGAACTTGTAATTCAGTTTATCTGTGGTTAGAGTGCCCTCTGGTGGCCAGGCACTTCATAAACTCATCAAGTGTTCTAAGTACATTTTTCATTTGAGGTACGCTATCATTTAAGAAACTTGCGTACATCTTGCACCCTTTCTTGTGTTTACTTTTCATTTAACTTTTCCACCTCCACCTCTTCACTCGTGCTCTCATTCATGTTCCCTCATCAGGCATTGTGGAGCGAGCGACTTCTTTCCTAAAGAGAGGTAGTAACAGAAACTTGCTTAGCCATGCTTTTTGTGTCTGAGCCCTCGACGTGTGGCCCCTTCCTTAGGAGGGTGTTCCCTAGGTGGGCAAGGGCAAAGCTTGGGTGCTCACTTGTGTGGTGTGCATGGCATTGTGGTGGTGGTTTACAGAAGGACTATTTAGCAGATTGTTAGTTCAGAAAATTAGTATGTACTCATAATGATAATAGTCATAGGGTGTCAAGTGCTTTCGACATTTAATCATGTGCAGGATATGAATTATAGATATCTATAGTCCAGTTTTCACTAGTTAAAATGCTAATACTTGAAATCAGCAATGGAATTAATTTTTATTAAAAAAATTATGTTTGCATTAGCGACAACGTTAATTCTTCATCAAAAATGACATAGTTACTTGCAGAAATGCCCATTCTTGATATAAAAAATGGAATTTCAACAAGTAAAACAAATTTTGATATCTGTAACTGCATTTTCACTAGTCATTTACTCCTGTTTAAAATGCAGTTATAGGTTTCTATAATTTATTTCTTAGTTGTTGAAATTCCAAATACACGTATTAGCAATGCACTTCTTACTAGTAAAAATTATATTTTCATATCAATAATTACATTTGTTACTAGTGCAAATGTCCAGTCCTGATATCAACAATGGAATTACAACTGATATCTGTATTTTGGTTTTCACTAGTGGTAGTGTTAGATTCAGATATCTGTAATGTAATTGGAATGAGTAAGAACGTTGTTAAGATATCTTTAATTACTCTTACATTTATTGGCATCTGAAATACATTTCCAGATATCAAAAATGAGCATTTTTACTAGTTGTAATTCAATTGAATTATATGTCTTTAAATCATATCCTACATGTGACTGAATGTCAAAAGGTTTTGCAGTAGCAATGAATATTTGTTTTCATAAGGAAAAAGAGAGCAGCGCATACACCAGATTAGTTTTTTATTTATTTATTTTTTTGGGGTCTTGGTTTTGCAGTAAAAAATATTTAAACATCCTTAAAACAAGATGCAGATACTTGAGAAGAAAAATGACATAAGACTTTTAAGGAATAGTTCACCCAAAAATGAAAATTCTCTCATCATTTACTCACCCTCATGCCATCCCAGATGTGTGTGACTTTCTTCTGCTGAACACAAACAAAGATATCCCAGAATATCTAAGCTCTGTATGTCCGTACAATGCAAGTGAATGGTGACCAGAAAAAGCACATAAAGATAGCATAAAATTAATCCATACAACTCAAGTGCTTTAAAATATGTCTTCAATGCAATCGCTTTGGGTGAGAAACAGATCAATATGTAAGTCCTTTTTTTTTCTTTCTATAAATCTCCACTTTTACTTTCCCACTCTAAAAAGGAAAGTGAAAGTGGAGATTTATAGTAAAAAAGGATTTTAATATTCATCTGTTTCTCACCCAAAGTGATTGCATCGCTTCAGAAGACATATTTTTAACCACTCGATTCGTTTGAATTACTTTTATGCTGCAATTATGTGCTTTTTGGACCTTCAAAGTTCTGGTCACCATTCACTTACATTAAAAGGATCTACAGAGCTGAGATATTCTTCTAAAAATCTTTTGTTTGTGTTCTGCAGAAGAAATAAAGTCATACACATCTTGGATGGCATGAGGGTGAGTAAATGATGAGAGAATTCTTATTTTTGGGTGAACTATCCCTTTAAGTCTTATTTTTAGAGAACTAATTACATTTAGTAAGATTTATGCTTAAATGCAATGGGGTAAGAAAAATAATAATTCAATGGGAAAGCAGGTTTATTTATTTTTTTCCTCAAATAGTTAGCAGGTTGTTGCCAAAAATTGGCCACTAATATAATAGATATATAGCTTTATTATGTTTAAATGCATCTGGGGTTCCAAAATGTGTCAGACCGCAGCAATTCATAACACAAAGCAAGTATGCGTTGCAGTCTCAATATTGCCAGTGGACATTAGTGTGAACTGTTCGCTTCTACAAAGCACAACAGTCTGGTTCCGAAAAAAAAAAAAAAAGATCAATAGGGTAATTGATTATTAGCAATAGCTAATAAACCTTTAGAGACAGCTCTTCCATGAGCTCCGAGGTTTTTTTTTAATTGTAGATATATGCTTCTGCTGAAGCCATCAGTCTATATTATTTCAACCACCACATTAACGCAAGAACGCACATTATACATGTTCAACCGGACTTCACGTTGGCAAAGTGTTGGCCAAGCGCTCGCATCTGATCATGCGTACTTGTGTAAAGTATGTTACTGGCCTTTGTTGTGCTCTCTTCAACCTTGTGATTAAGATGTTCACATCAGGGCTTTAAAAACTGTATAATCATTTCTCTAATGTATTCAGGGTTCTAAAGGCTTCAGACAGCATCTTTGTGGCTTTTTAGTTGAATTCAGTAGAAAGAAGAACTTATCTGAGAATGATTTCATCAGTGTGTTCAAATCAAAAAGTAGTTGATATTAAAGATGCTTTACATTAAAGGGATAGTTCACTCAAAAATGAATATTCTGTCATCATTTACTCACCCACGTGTTGTTCCAAACCTGTATGACTTTCCTCTGTGGAAATAAAGACACAAGAAAACTTGGAATATGGCGCATGAGTCATATGGACTACTTTGAGGATATTTTTATGGTGCATTTGGTCCTTTCCCCTTGATCACTGTACACTTTCATTGAATGAAAAGAGCAGGGCAACATTCAGAGCAACATTCTGCTAAATTTTCATTTTTTGTTCAGTAAAAAAGTTATACAGGTATATGATGACAAAATATTCATTTCTGGCTGAAATATACCTTGTAATGTTCCAAATATTTGGAGCAATTTCAGCAATCATGTACTTGTTATTATCTCCACCTTTCTGCAAAAACATATTTGAAATGTAAATGAGATAACCTCATGAAATCATTCACAGACACAAGCAAAGAAATTAATCTGGATCACAATCAGTGACTGCTTCAGTGTTTTAATATAAATCATTAAACTAATCTTTACGTGCTGCTCTGGTGCTGTTTATACCATCAGTTATATTGTTTAGTTTCTAATTAATGTTCTTTGTAAAGTAAACTAAAGTGTTTTAGTCTAGAAAGCCCTAAAAAAAAACATGCAATCATTCCACTCCATTTCCATATTTGCTGCAGCGGTGTTGATTTGGCGTGGGTTCACTTCCTCGCAAGATTCCCTGCACTAAAACTCCAGTATTGGCTTGTTTTCCTGCTTTGATCTTTTCCAATCACATTTGCTTCTTTCTTATCTTGTGGTGGAACATCAGAAGAGTTGTCGATACCTGTCCACTCTGTCCCTCTAGGAGGAGACTCATCCTTGGGCGACCCGCTGATGTTGGATCAGTATGTGGCCGTCACAGACTATGAGAAGCAGGAGAGCTCTGAGGTCAGCCTGTACGTGGGGCAAGTGGTGGAGGTCATCGAGAAGAACGAGACTGGTACGATTCTTTATTTGAAATCCAAAGAATTTCATAACTTATAACTGCTGTAAGTGTAGTTTTAAATTTTATTTCTCAGTATGAATTACCTATAAACAAGTTATCATACACACAATACATGGAATATTTCCAGAAACATTAGAGTATATTATTAACCCATTAAAAAATTTTCCCAGCTAAGTGAAGACATATATTTTACTCCATGGATAGCCCAATGCAACAAACTACATGCCTTTTCTAAAAATCAAAACAGTAAAGTATGTGCTATATTCTTGGTCCCAGTTGTAACTTGTGGGAAATTACAGTAAAATTTAGCTAATAATACGGTTATGTTCAATTGGTATCATTGTAAAGAAAACTTTTCATTTTTTTAATGATATAGATTGATACATTCTGAGACTCCCAGCCTAAGAAACTGCTGCAAATCACACAAAAAATATATATTTCTTATTTGACATTATATATCTCTGGGTGTACATAAGGTGGCTCTGAAAAACTGCTTATGTTTTGTTCCCAAGCATGTCAACTGTATCTGAGAACAATTTTGTGTTGATAAGACAAAGCAATCAGAAGTTATAGCATAACAAGAATAATTTATCATAGTATCCAAAAGTCTCTCCAAACAAATAAAACATATTAATTGTTCATAAGAACTAATTACACATGCAAACACAACAATGACTAAAAGTATCTATAGCATGCAGACATGATTTTAGGAATGAGATTTCACAGAATGAGTTTCATTCTGTGCCATTTGAGTCATCATTAAGTCTGTCATTTAATGGCGCCATCTCCTGATGGCCATATGTAACATTGTGTTTCGTGTGGATTATCTAATGATCTATGCATACCTTGTGTGTGCGCTCGTTTGAAAGATAATCATCTCTTCTAAATAATGATATGTGATATTGTATGTTCCGTTTATTTTTCGTGAAGTTATAAGAGAAAACACGGCATATAACCAACACAAACATAATTGTCAAAGACATACAGTTGAAGTCAGAAGTTTACATACACCTTAGCCAAATACATTTAAACTTAGTTTTTCACAATTCCTGACATTTAATTGTAGAAAACATTGCCTGCCTTAGGTCAGTTAGGATCACTACTTTATTTTAAGAATGTGAAATGTCAAAATAATAGTAGAGAGAATGATTTATTTCAGCTTTTATTTCTTTCATCACATTCCCAGTGGGTCAGAAGTTTACATACACTTTGTTAGTATTTGGTAGCATTGCCTTTAAATTGTTTAACTTGGGTCAAACATTTTGGGTAGCCTTCCACAAGCTTCTCACAATAAGTTGCTGAAATTTAGGCCCATTCCTCCAGACAGAACTGGTGTAACTGAGTCAGGTTTATAGGCATCCTTGCTCGCACACGCTTTTTCAGTTCTGCCCACAAGTCTTCTATCGGATTGAGGTCAGGGCTTTGTGATGGCCACTCCAATACCTTGACTTTGTTGTCCTTTAGCCATTTTGCCACAACTTTGGAGGTATGCTTGGGGTCATTGTCCATTTGGAAGACCCATTTGCGACTGAGCTTTAACTTCCTGGCTGATGTCTTGAGATGTTGCTTCAATATATCCACATAATTTTCCTTCCTCATGATGCCATCTATTTTGTGAAGTGCACCAGTCCCTGCTGCAGCAAAGCATCCCCACAACATGATGTTGCCACCTCCATGCTTCACGGTTGCTTTCACCTTTTTCCTTCAAACATAACGATGGTCATTATGGCCAAACAGTTCAATTTTTGTTTCATCAGACCAGAGGACATTTCTCCAAAAAGTAAGATCTTTGCTTTTTTTATGGTGGTTTTGGAGCAGTGGCTTCTTCCTTGCTGAGCAGCCTTTCAGGTTATGTTGATATAGGACTAATTTTACTGTGGATATAGATACTTGTCTACCTGTTTCCTCCAGCATCTTCACAAGGTCCTTTGCTGTTGTTCTGGGATTGATTTGCACTTTTCGCACCAAACGTTGTTAATCTCTAGGAGACAGAATGTGTCTCCTTCCTGAGCAGTATGATGGCTGCGTGGTCCAATGGTGTTTAAACTTGCATACTATTGTTTGTACAGATGAACGTGGTACCTTTAGGCGTTTGTAAATTGCTCCCAAGGATGAACCAGTTTTGTGGAGGTCCACAATTGTTTCTGAGGTCTTGGCTGATTTCTTTTAATTTCCCCATGATATCAAGCAAAGAGGCACTGAGTTTGAAGGTAGACCTTAAAATGCATCCACAGGTACACCTCCAGTTGACTCCAATTAGCCTATCAGAAGCTAATTGGCTAATTGCCTAATGGCTTGATATCATTATCTGGAATATTCCAAGCTGCTTAAAGGCACAGTTAACTTAGTGTATGTAAACTTCTGACCCACTGGAATTGTGATATAGTCAATTAAAAGTGAAACAATCTGTCTGTAAACAATTGTTGGAAAAATTACGTATGTCATGCACAAAGTAGATGTCCTAAATGTATGAAATCTCTGGAGTTGTTAAAATTTGTTTTAATGACTTCAACCGAAGTGTATGTAAACTTCTGACTTCAACTGTATAATTAGCTATTACTCGCTTCATTTTTGTCTGTGAGTAAAACACAAAAGCTGGTTGTATTCTACTCTTTGAGGGCTTTCCAACAACATATGACAGTTCAGTTTGATGTTTTTACTAATTCCAATAATGCATTTTTTTTTTTTTTTTTTAAATATAAATGATCAAAACAGAACTTCTGATTTGTCTGCAAATTTCAAAGCACAGTTTTGGTCATAATGCTTGCATGCACTGGAAAGTAGAGCATCTAAGCTTTCAAATGAGTCCTATTTTGTGTTGGTCAAGACTGTAATTATTAGTAATTTGATGATTGGTTTTTTTTTCTTCTCACTTAAAGGGTTAAATTCTGAATTTTCCCCGACTTGGTTAATCATAAACTAAATTCCTTTTAGTTTCTCAGTGGCACGAGTCTTGCCTGATAAAAAGCATATTATTGCACCCTTACAAAAAAATCTAGAGTTCTGGCAAACTAGCCGCAAACTTGCCACAAATTTGCCACTCATTATTTTCACATGCAAATGAGCTTGTGCACTTTCGCCGCAAATGTTTGCCAGAAGTTTGCAGCTCTTCACCGCTAGTGGTGAACCTGCAGAAAACCTTTGACAACAATGGACAATTTGCTGCAAAGCTTACATGCATGTGAAAACAATCAGTGGCGAATTTCCTGCAAGTTTGTCAAATTTGCCATGAACTCTTGATTTATGTTAAGCCAGTTCTGAAGTGTTAAGTAAGGTTGGATTTGCTCTACAGGTTGGTGGTTTGTTAGTTCGGATGACGCTCAGGGTTGGGTACCAGCCACATGTCTTGAAGCTCAGGATGACCCCGATGATTTCTCAATGCCAGGAGAAGAAGGTAACGCTCTTTTCATCAAAACTTTATCATCACAGACCAATCTAATGTAATGGAGCCCAGAATAAAACTACACTCCCTTAAAGGTGAAATGTGTAACTGTTGGATGTTAGAATACTTTCTCTTTTTCCTGTTTAATGTGCACAGGCAAGATAAGTAAGCCATTGGTAGGTTCCGCAGTCTGACATCAGTCAATGTCTGGCTCAACCAATGGAGTATGGGGTGGGACTACCTGTTTGTCTGACCAATTGAGGATAGGGGACAGGGAAGAAGGGCTGCAAGCCCTATCAACCACCCAGAACCTCCTAACAACAGCATAGCAATGTGCTAAAAAACACACTGTTGGAAACCACCTAGTGGTGGCCAGTTTTGCCTGGGCAAGCTTCACTCACGCTTTGTTCAGGAAATGTACAAATTGTCTTTTTTTTGCAATTCCGTTTGTTGCTGCTAGTGGCACAGAAATTACACATTTCACCTTTAAAGGAAGTACATTTTGGAGAAAATGTCTTACTCAGATGTCTCACATTTAGAATGGCAATGATACAAAAAGCAAAGTGAAGAACAGAGTTATTCAGAAGGGATAGTTCACCCCAAAATGAATACAAAAGCCATGAATTTCTCACCCTATGTTGTTCTGTCATCGCCCTGTATGACTTACTTTCTTGTTAGTAGATTTTAGTTTGTCACCATTCACTTTCATGGCATAATTTGTCCATTCACTGAAAGTGAATAATGACTGAAGCTAACTTTCTGCCCAACATCTCCTTGTGTGTTCCACAAAAGAAAGAAAGTCTACGGGTGACGATGACAGGACTTTCAGTTTTGGGTTAACTATCCCTTTAACTGCATGCACACTGTTGAGTCCACTCTTTCACTTAGACAACATGTCTTTGTGAAGTGATGAAAATGTATCTTCAGTTCTGCCCTACATGGCAAATATTAGATGTTTGGTAACCTAGCATATCCAGTGTAAAGAGAGGTGAAATCAAGATTCTCTCATGTGTGTGCTTGCTCTCTGCTGGAGTGTGCCGGAAGTTCTTGTCACTGCCGAGGCACGTCGGTCGCCGGCGTACATTAGGGGATCTGTTCAGCACAGGCTTTGGCCAAGGTTGAGAGCACACCACTTTATCTCTCTGTTTGTGACAATGATTTCCCCACCCTCAGCATGTGTGTCCTACTGTATGCAATGGTGCAGATAACATGCATGACCATAGCATGAAGCACTGAATAGGAACATTGTGTAAATGAATGGCTTGTATGTTTTGTTCATTTCCTTCCTTTTGCTTTTTCTTAGCTTACGTGTTGTTTACAAAAATTTCCCTTTTGTCACCCTTTTTTTTTTTTTCCTAAGAACTTTGCTTTTCTGGACCCTATAAATGATGTTGAATGATGCATGGTTTGTCATGAAAACATGTAAATATTAACAATCAATCAAACACAATCACAATTTAAACAAATCAATCATAAAAGGTAAGAGCAGGATATAGTGTCACCTACAATCTGTCCTATGTACAGCTTTTATTTGCTCCACCTAGCGGGCAACAATGCAGTGCTGAACGTCTTAGCGGGATAAATACGTTGGTATGGTTCTTCAGAGACCCCGCGTCCACATTTGTGGACATTACTTTTTGGCTTCGGTATAGGCTATGCATTATTTAATTTCATTTAAACCGATTGATCTCAGTTCAGGAGACTCTAGGCTGTCATTAAACTGTTAAACTTGCGACGCACCGAGTCATATGACAAAACAACATGCCGCTGATCTCAGTTGAGTTTTCTTTGGGAGAAATGGACACAAAACTACACCTGGTAAGAAGTTTTTTTAAGTTTTGACTTTAAAACTTTTTTGAGTCAAAAGAGTAGTCTGTAGTTTCATCCGATATGCCATTTAAATTATTTTATCGATTTATCACGAAAAGGCACGCTGTTAAACACAATGACCACGTACGTAGACTATAGGCTAATTGTCCTTTTATATATCCTATATTCATTGTGCATTATCACATTGAGAATTGAGAATTGTTTTTGCATGTTTCTTAGGGGCTACTAGTTACAAATCAAAAAGCAGAATGAAAAATGCACACAGCAGTCACGCTCTGGTCTCAGGAGGTTATAGTGACTTCACTTCTTAACACTATAATAAACCTAGCCCTAATGAGAGACCTGAGCCATATCTAAAGAACAGAATATACTAGACTTAGGGGTGGACTCTTTTGATTTTGGCCAGTAAGCATCTGCTTAGTAATGCCCTACAACCTAGGATACCATGCTAAAAATATTTTGACTTGTCCTTCCTTTTCTAGGTTACAGTGAGGCACTTACAATTGAACCGAATAGCCACATTTCCACTATCGTGCCAAATGAGGGCGTGCTAGTGCGTGCTACGGCCAGTTCCCACTGTCACTTTCAGGGTTTCATCGTGCCTCCTTGGGGCTTTATTGGGGTCAACGGTCAATGGCCATGATTACCCTTGGGCCAAACAAGGCCAACCAGGGATTGAGGCGGGGGGGAACGTGTGCACAGTACAAATCCGTTAAAACGACTGATGGACAAAGCGGACCCAAAGAAATTACTTGCCTTGATTCGGTGAACTTTCATAGATGGTGTACTGGGACATCATCCCACTGTTAGTTGAGAGACCATTAGGGACACCATGGCAGTTACAGTCGGTGAGTTGTCAATGCTAAATTATCTTGCTGTTTACATTCAATATAAACTCTGTATTCTAGATAACATGATACCTGAGTTTGAGTTTCAGTCTTGCTTATAAAACGGGCAGGGTGTGTAATGTTGGCATCGCAGCGGCATATTATATGTGGGTTTTTGGTCAACGCTGCAAAGTTACTGTCCCGATGGTGGGAATGCAGATCGATTTTTGGTCTTGCGGCTCGAGGTTCTAGGCTAATGATAGCCCAGGCTCGCACTGGCCCCATAGTGGAAACACGGTTAATGAGGCCAATATTTGGAGGGTTTAAAAGGTAGAAATGTGAAGCTTGTAATTTTATAAAAGCACTTACATTCATTCTTCTTTTAAAACTTGTGTATTATTTTAACTGTACAGTTGTTTGAATTCACTTTTGCAGGATTACAGGGTTCACAGCGTTATGTCGTCATGACAACGAAGTTGTAAAATTGGATATAACTTTGCACAGAAAAGCGATTTTTATCACACTAAAATCATGTTAACATGCGTATTGTGGAGTATGTCAACGTTGATGGATTGGCCCCATTCACTTTCATTGTAAGTGCCTCACTGGAACCCAGATTTTAGATTTATTTTTTTATTTTTGTAAGGAAGGACGAGTCGAAATACATTTTTGTGGTAATCAACATTATACCACAAATGATGTTGATTAAGCTTAACTTGTATTGAAACTGGAACATTCCTTTAATAGAGCGCCCAAAACTGTCATATAATTATCCATGCGGCTCATGCGTCAAGTCTTCTGAAGATATCAAATCACTTTGTATGATGAACAGACCGTAATTTTAAGTAATTGCCAAATTAATACCAATTCAAATCATACTATCAAATCAGATCATTAATAAAGTGCTTAAACAGCTGTGTGCTTTTTCCGCTTATATTTCACTTCCTATTGTCATCTTTGTGTCCAACACTTTCAGAAATTTCCTCTTCCAGAACATTGTTCTTCCTTGTACTTTAAAACAAGTCATGTGCATGAAGGTTCACAGCTCCAGCTCATCCTCTCATTTTTGAATGTCAGGCAGAATGTTTTTGCTCAAGAGCACCTGTACTTGGATTTGAAATCGTTTAAGATAAACCCATGAAATATCTCTTTCAAAACGTTTTTGTCAACCCTGGTACATTCAAAATGTTGAAGGGTTTGCGTGGTTGAAGGTCATTCTGCAGTGCGCAGATATGAAACGAGTATTGGATTCAAAAACCTGAAAAGGAAAGGAGGAATAAGAAAATATTGAAACATTGTTCCCATCATTGAACTGCTATGAACAGAGAGAAAACACATTTAAACAACCAAACCTGGTAGTGTCATGTAATGTGTTTAGATTGTGATTTTGTATGAACATGTGAAATAATCATTCTTCCCAGCAGATGTACTTATTATCATCTTCACCCTGTTAAGTCTCTGGCAAAATTTGCAACTGCTGTTGTAAGCGTATAAGTCATTTGATTCACAAATAAATAGCTATATAGAGGCTTTATATACATTTTGAAACTGAACAAAACAAATAAAACATATATAGGGTAAATGGGCTGTAGTGGTTGGATTTTATTTATGAACTAAAAGTAAACAAATTCTTTTCATGTCTCCAGAGGAAAAGTACACGGCGATCTATCCATACTCTGCTCGTGATCAAGATGAAATCGATTTGGAGAGAGGCATGACTGTTGAGGTCATTCAGAAAAACTTAGAAGGCTGGTGGAAGATCAGGTAAAAACAAACACAGATGTCCCCAGAAAAGAAGACCTAAAAATAGTCTCTTCTCAGACTAAGAGTTGACTCCACCCCCTCCCAGGTACCAAGATAAAGAGGGATGGGCCCCGGCATCCTATCTGAAGAAGGCTGACATTCTCAGTCAGAAGATGGCGGCAGGTGCTCCAGTTCACGCCAGCACTAATGATCTAGATGTGGCTGGCAAACAGCAGAATGCCAGCAAGGAAAACAAGGAGAATCAGAGGGACCGATTTTCACCATTCTCAGACAGCAAGCGCAGTAAGTACACCTAAAAAGGTTTCTTATGGGGAAAAAAATAAATAAATGTATGAATACTAGGGATGGGACAATTCACTCTGACTTCGATTCGATTCCGATTCTCTACCAAACATTTAATCTGAACTTTGAAACCAGTAAGTACAGATGAAATGTCATGTGCAGGCAGATACGATCCAGGTTTTAATCGTTCAGGCTCATAGAATGAAAAACTGTCTATTAGTAGCATGTAAAGGCAATTATACATGGGATGTGGTAACCAAGAGATCCCTATTCATTTTGGGATAGGGAAAGGGGCATCAGACGACTACACGGAGACGCCTCCGCTTGTCAAGCTCGTTCACGAGAATTCAATCGCATTTTCATGCAGAACTCTTTGCAGCACGCACTGTGAAAGATTAAAATGTTTTATTTTTTCGTGGCTGCCGCGTGTCATTGACTGTATTCAACTGGTTAGCTCCCATCAGAACAGTCTGAAATTGCCCCCTATTCTGACATTCACTGTAAAATGATTTAATTAAAAACTATAGAATGTAACAAGTGAGTGTTTTCATTCACAGCCAATGTCTGCCCACCAGTCATATTATTTAAGCCAAGTTCTATTCGTGGTTAAACTGTTTTATGGAGAAATTATAAATTTTAATGAGATACAAAAGCAATATTAACATAATATATGTCATACATTATTCAAAACTGTTTGCATCCATTTGACCAATGACAGAGAATGCTGAACTCGGCAGTATCCATCCATCCATCTTATGTAGGTTCACGGGTGAACTTGGCTACATAAACTTTCTTTATTTCAAAGTGCGCTCCCTTTCCCTTTAATTTCGCATGCTCCACTCCGTGTCTTTTGTGAGAAGGTTCGTGTAATATGAGATGGACACATTGGGTATTAATATATAATAATAATCGGGTCTTAAATTTTGTAATCAATGCATCAAAATTTATTTGATGGATCGATGCATTTTCCCACCCCTAATGAATACCCTAATTAAAAGACCAGCAAATCATTTGGATTCTGGTCCCCAGAGTGGGGCGCTGGTGTCCCCACAAGCCTTTTTCACTTGATTACCCAACATTACTACCTTGGTCACCCAGCTTCACCAGCTAAGTTTTACTGGCTATGCTGGTCCACCAGCTAGACAAGCACCAACCAGCCTAGACCAGCATGGAAATTCTTACTGATCTTTTCAGCAGGCTAATTTAAGTTACTAAAGTTTACCAAAGCTTCCTCAATCAGGCTATGCATATACAGTATATAATATATCCAATAGTTCAGGATAAGGTAGCTGTACCTTAAATATTGCAGTGTTAAGGTGGAAGTACCTTATAACTGCAGTGTAAAATACTGGTAACATAAAGGTATCATTACTCATACATATCATCTTGAAAATGGTATCGATGCATTTTATTTAAATCAGAAAAACAAATATTATAATTGCCTCAATTTCTTTTTTGAGAATGCAATTTAGTCTTTCTGAACTCTGTCTGTTTCACTTTTACAGAAGCAGGTGCACGACAAAGACCTCCACCACGCCGGGATCTTACAATAGTAAGATTGAAACTTGTTGTATGAATGTATCTCGAGTGTTTGTTCTTCTGTTTTCAACATGAACGTGAATGCACAGGTTTTTGACATGATAAATAGGGTTGCCAACTTTTTGCCACACAAATACAGGAAATTTAGCATTTTGAGCACTTCAATACGGGATGGGATTCCCCTTAGTGTTTCGCCACCCATCCTGGACAAATAAAATATGGGACAATAGGTGTCCCACATACTTCAGGATCTTTATTTTGGCCAAAATACAGGCTTTCAGGCTAATATTGGACAGTTGGCAACCCTAATGCCAACTTTGCATAAAATTCTGATGCCTCGGTTGTCTCCAACTCCTTGAACAGCCACGAGGAGTGAACCTGCCTAAACCGCCAGTTCCTCCGCAAGTAGAGGAGGAGTATTACACCATAGCTGACTTTCAAACAACCATTCCCGATGGCATTAGCTTCCAGTCAGGAGTGAAAGTTGAGGTGAGTACAAAAGGAGACAACACTTATTTCATTACTGGCAAGTTCTCCGATGAATACATCCAGCTGTTCCACCTGCATCTCTACATTTACCTCTAATACTTCCAGGTCATTGAGAAGAACTCCAGTGGTTGGTGGTACATTCAGATAGATGACAAGGAAGGCTGGGCTCCAGTCACATTCATTGATAAGTATAAGAAGACCAGCAATGCCTCTAGGCCTAACTTTTTGGCCCCCCTTCCTGGTGAGATGGCTCAACTGAAGCTTGATGAAACCTCCAGTATTAACGCCAACTCAGTAGATAGTTGGTCTAAACCCCTGCCGGATGAACCTTCATCCAACTCTGATTTTCCCACCCGTCCCAAGCTGAGAGAATGGAAGGCCAATGCAGTCAAGAGCAGTCCCCATCTCTCAGGGCCTTTACCCCCACCTCCATCCTCACCCACATCTGAAGAGAAGCCAGCTTTGCCACCTAGGAGAGAGTCCATCAACAAGAGCCTAGAACTGGAGGACAAACCCAAAATAGACCTTTCCAAACCTCTCCCACCCAAACCACTGGCTCCAGGGGTCATCCTCCCATTGGTGACCCCAAAAGCCGCTCCTCTCAAACCGGACAAACCCCAAGAGATTAAGAAAGAAGAAAAGAACAAGCAACTCCACCTGCGCAATGAGATGGGCTTGGAGTGTGGCCACAAAATTTTGGCCAAGGAGGTGAAAAAGTTTAACCTCAAGCCTGTGGCAAAGCAACCTCCAAAGCCCAAGCCAGATTTGCATGAAGAAAAGCCTGATTCACCCAGCCCAGCCCTGTTCGTAAAGCCGAAACCAGTTGTCAGACCAAAACCTGCCCCTGCAGCAAAACCAGAGCCAGCAGCTAAGAACGAATTGGATATCACAAACCTGAGGAGTAAGCTTCGTCCATCTAAGCCTCCAGAGTTTGGTGGCAACTCAAGTGATCCTAGCCAACAGAATGACTCCTCATACAACACCTTAAATAATGGCAAATCAAATGAAGAGCCAAAATGCCCCCCTAAGCAACAAAATGGCCATGACCCATCAGAAACGACTAAACCACCTTCAACTGCACCAAAAGAGCCACCACAAAGGCCTTCTGTGGCTCCTCGAAGACCTCCACCACCGAAGAAGGGTGTTGAGCCTGCCAGTCCTACAGAAACCAAAGCTCCTCAAAAAGACTTTCAGGAGGCCAAGCCAGCTGTTCTTCAAGTCAGACCCCCACCACCCAAAACGAAAGCTTTCGCTCTGCCAGCCTCCAAGGAGAAGGAGGAACCCAAACCAAAATTGCCTGTGCCACCGAAGCCCCTCATTAAAACAGAAAAACCTGGACCTCCGAGAGATAAACTCCCACCCCTGATCAAGGAGCCAGCCAAAGAGGAGCTGTTCTTAGCTGTGGCAGACTTCGAAGGAGATGAGCAGACGCCTGGCTTCAAAGAGGGCGCTGTTTTTGAAGTGCTGGAGCGGAGTACCAGTGGCTGGTGGTTTTGTAAAAATGTGAGCGATGGGCCAGTGTTGGAGGGCTGGATCCCTTCAAATTATCTGACCAAGAAACCTTAGGTACTCTGACACAGCTGCCTTTTATTGAAAACTTATTTAATTAACATCTTTTATTTATGGGTACCTTTTTTGATATTTTTCACATTACATTCCATCATTTGTAAGTTCAACAGGCCATAATAATTAGGTTGCTTGCTTTTGTGTAACATTCCCTTTGGGGAAAACCATGTGTAAGATGTTCTTTCAGATGTTAGCATTGAACATCACATTACTTGCCCTTTTTATGTTAATCAAACCTTTTTTTAAATGTATCGCTGAAGGTGACTAGCAATATATTAACGATCTTTCGCCGCCTCCATGATATTGTGCCTCAATATATGAAAAGTGTGCAGCGCTTTTTGCGTAGTATATGCAAATAAGCAAAACGTGTTGTCTATGTGCAGTGTATATCAGCAGATATAAATTCTAGATTAGAAATGGAGTATGATTCTATATTACACACAAATGTCAAATTAGAGCTAACATGGCAAAACCAAAGCTTGGAAACCTTTATAAAGACTTAAACGCTTACTATATTTCCATTACAAATCTTTTAGTTTACAGCTAAGTGTTAATAACTAATAGCAAGCCATAGAAATTACTTGGTCTTTAAAGAAATGTTTTCTGGTGCTACTACAAAGCTCTTTATCGAGATTTTGCTTATTTTTCCACTTCAGTTTTAAATAAGAATTCTTTCATGCTTTAAATGTGCACTTTTCATAGATTTTGTGTAGAATTGTGCACTGTGGAAAGTAAAGTTGTGCAGAAACAGACCTGAACAAATGACCTTATGGTTTACAGTACAGTGGCACCCATTTCTATTTTAATTTCACTTCATGACTATCACTAAAATAGCAACCCCATTTGTTTGCTGTACTAATCGTCTACATTTGTAAATAAGAATAATGGATTACCTCAGAGCAGCCACAATATCGTCAGTATTGCCCAAACTCCTAAGTATTTTCATACCGTTAGCAAAGGTGCTTAGATATTTTACAATCATTGTCAAATGTTTTAACATTCATGCTTGACTGGTTTCAAGCATAGATTTGATAAACATGTTTATTGTTAACAGTACATTTGAAAATGTGTAGTCATTATGTTACTTAAAATATCTATGTTGTATTTTGACATTCTTATTGTCCATTGTTGATCAGAAAACTGAAATCAGTGTTAAATTGGTGCCCAATCGGATTTGTTGACAATACCGGGAGCACCGAAAATCATATGCTCACTTTGCTCTATGGTCATCAGCTCCTAGTTGCTTATAAAACTATTTTATCCAACGTCCCAACTTTAAAAAAATGTGCAAGCACCTGAGTTAAGTGAATTAGGAAGAGAGGATAACCGAATGTGTTCTGGTGTGGCTGTACTTAAAATAGAGTTCATTTGCAAGAGAAAGAACATCATACTATGAGGATTAATACCGCATGTACTGTCTGGAAAGTGATTGTTAATCTGTGTTTCTCTCATATGTGTGTGTATGTAGGCATTGGCAGGAATTGCACTTTGGAAACTCAAATGGGTCTTTTTGCGATTTGTGAGCAAGTTAAAAGGATGACGTGGGAGATGTGTTGACATTTTTTCTTTTATTTTTCTCCAGATTTTTGTGATACTTGTTTTGTCCATAGTATTTCAAGTTTTGACTAACTTTTTTTTTTTACTTAATGTAAACCAAATAAACATTTTAAATAGTTGATGTTTTTAATTTGATGTATAAGCTGTAACAGTCATACTGATATGAGATCCATGAGTGGGACAGTTATCAAGGGTACAGTTGTTTTGCTGACTTCCATTTATGCCTGTTCTTTAAAGATTTTACAAAGAACTGAAAACATTCTGTATTCATGTCTTTTATGATTTGTTTTCTTTTTGGTTTTATAATCCTAGAGAATTTATGGAAGTGGATTGTGATTGGTGACTACAAGTTCTGCTTTACTGGCACTTTACAGAGTATTTCATACTTATTCAGGCATCGATAATCAGAAGATTTTCCTGATGATTATTGATATATATCGATTTTTGTTCAGATATAAATAGGGCTGCTCATTGCACAATAGTCTTTTTCTCTTCAGACATATTTCTCAACACAACTTTGGTAAAGTGTGAGCGGCAGGGTTAATTAAAGGGAGTCACACACCGGATGCATCTGGCGGATGACATGGCAAGTTCTAAAATTCAAAACAATTATTTATTTTAACTTTGTAGACACACATGGCGTCAACATTCTGAAGTGCCACAAGTCGCATAGTTCTTCATTAAATTTCACCCAAGTCATTATTAAAGGATTATTTACTCTAGTATAACTGGATGATATATTGTGTACAAGGATCTTTCATAGAGCCTGCACAATGTATTTTCAGTAACAAGTATGTCGTATTGTGGTTTGACAGCTTGAATGTAAGACCCATTCATGGTTACATACAGAGAAATTGCATAATAAACATTGTGCAGTTACACCAGTTTCACTAACCTGCAAACTCATCAACGTCACTTTGTTCATTCTTGAAGTACAAAAACCTTTTTAACTTTGGACCACCTTCTGCGCCGCTTCAGCTCGTCCTGTGTGTGTGTGTGTGTGATCGTGACCGACTTCAGTGAATGGTATATCGCCCTCTTGTGGTCTCCTAACGCTATTACGTCAGACTGTTAAACAGAGGCCAACTGAGTGAATTGGAAAGCATTCCAGTTGGGCTTCAAATTAAATGTCAGCTAATTTACATATCAAAATAATGTGCCAATCAATAACCGATATATCGATATTTTATGACATCCCTATTACAGAGTATCAAAAATATTTCTTTATCAAATATTGCTCAGCGAGTAAAGACGCTGACTACCACACCTGGAGTCGCGATTTTGAGTCCAGAGCATGCTGAGTGACTCCAGCCAGACTTCTTAAGCAACCAATTGGCCCAGTTGCTGGGAGGGTAGAGTCACATGGGGTAACCTCCTCATGGTCGCTAAAATGTTGTTCTTGCTCTCAGTGGGGTGCATGGTGAGTTGTGCGTGGATGCTGCAGAGAACAGCGTGAAGCCTCCCCACGCACTAGGTCTCCACTGTAACGCGCTCAACAGGCCACATGATAAGATGCGCGGATTGACGGTCTCAAATGCGGAGGCAACTGAGATTCGTCCCCCGCCACCCGGATTAAGACACTACACCGCCACGAGGATTTAGAGCGCATTGGGAATTGGCCATTCCAAATTAGGGAGGAAAGGAGAGAAAAAAAAAAGAAAAAAATATTCGTAAAATATATATATATATATATATATATATATATATATATACACACACACACTGTATGTGGCACTTGAGGGTTTGAGAAGAAGACCCCAAATTTGTACTAGTTGCAGTTGAGACTTTCTCTTATGGGTGTACCAAATTTAATAACTTTTTTACCAAATAGTTCTAAAAGCTGCCACAGAATCCCATACGGGAAGTACCTACACAGCTTCAGTTCTTGGGCCCCAACTACTTGTAAAACAATTATTTCTATACAACCGCTAACCGAAATGGATTCAAATAAAGAGAACTCTACAGGTGAATTATAAACATCTCATTTATTATATGAACTCTTGTAAGACAACAGTTTTTTACACTGAGACATCCATCCACACGAAACCTTTGGTTACTAGACTTAAAGGAATGATCGAAATTGTGCTGGGAAAACTTTAAAAACTGGAATACGAGAAATTAAAAGTAATTGTATAGGAACTGAAAAACAGGTGTAAATCTCGTACCAAATGTTTATACATGTTTTGGAGAATGGATAAAATAACACAAAATAGGTAAAATCTGAACACATTTAAAGAAAGAACTCAACATATTGCACTTTGGTTAGGTGACAGTGCTTTGAACAGCCAACAATATGATAAAAAGAAATAGGAAAACATTATAATTTCATATGAAGCATCTTCTTTTTAGCGTAAACAAAAATCAACCCTTATGTTAGTGGAGTCTTCAACTTTGGCGTTTGCAGGTACGGTCAGTACCAGCACGGTCTTATCCCATCCAGTGTGTTGTGTTTACAGTAAATGTGCCACTGACAGTTTGGTGGCAGAGTATAACTCACATTTTGGTGAACATCGCAGAATAATAATAAAAGTGGCAAATTAGTTGCGTTCTAATACGTACACCGACAAAAAACATCTCTGATGACAATAAAAGTATGACAAGTAAAATAACTTAAATGTACCAATTAAAAGTTGCATTTCTGCAGTTCAGTTTAGTAAAGAACAACTTTTGCAGCAGTTCAAAAAATTACAAAATGTAAATTCCTTTGCAACAAAATGTTTCCAGCAATTAAACATTTGCACAAGGTTGAAATTGGTTATATAATTTGTTAGAAAAATGTAAAGCGAATATTGATGTATACGTTAAAAGATTATTGAAAAAAAGTAAAAATATATAAGAATATATAATGTTTATACAATATATTTGGCAATTTAACTAAAGATCAAATTTGAAGATCAAAAGCTTTTAAACGAAGGCAAGAGGGTCTAAATTCAGATCTTGTGTGGTAAATAAGAAACTAATCCAAGTGAAACAGCTCAATCCCCCTAATTAATTATTCATGAGCACATGAACCCTTTTTAAATCAATGTATCATATCAAAGTACTTTTCTCAATGTTGACCAGAAATCTACCAATGAACCCGGTAATAAATGAACATAAAAGTACAGCTGGATGTGATTACTGATTTAGACATTTAAATATGCCGTTACGAGCAAAGTAGGTCAATTTTGGTGATTGTTTTTTTTGGTAAATTCTCAGCAATAGTTTAACTTAGTTCTTTGGCTTTGCACTGCTTCAGTGTGATAAATCCGGTTCAGTTAACGCAAAACTTGCTTTAGGAGCTTCAAACTGCACTCACTGATTTTCATTGAGATCTGTGAGCTAATATCCGATTAAACCTTCATAAAAGTCTTCCACGAAAAAGTAAAACACTTGGTGTGCAGTCCGCTGACGTGAGGGTGTGTTTTGGGGCAGCAGCTCATGTGGTGGAGGAATCAGCGTACGGCAGGAACTTGGTGAGTTTGTTGGGCGAGCCGAGGTTCTGAAACTCAAAGTCTTCACTCATCTTGAAGAAAATCTCCTGCTCTTTTTGCTTCTGGTTCAGTTCATCCTCCAAAACCTGAGAGAGGAGACAACACAGTTTACATCTACAATCATCTGTAAAACATCTACGTTTGTAAATGTGTAGATGTCTTGAACAGCATACAGTGGTAAAAGTGCCTGACAGTCAATTGTTTATTAATCAACAATGCAGTTAAATCTAGCTAACAATACTAAAAACACAGTTGGGTGAATTTAATAAAACCTGTAAAGAACACTTCACCAAAATTCAAAATGAAAAGAACAAAAATACAAAGTTATATTTTGCTTAAATGAAGCATATTTTAGAACCATTAAAATGATTTCCATTGTGACATTATTTTCATGACAATTAAACATTTTTCAACCACATTCTCAGAGAAAAACTCATTGTCATTAATGTAATGAGGGGAAACATTATATATTATTAAAATTGTACGTACTACATCATGGTATTTATTCTGATTTAATTAAACTAATCTTTATTCTGTATTACTAATCTAATTACATTTATACATAATTTTTAATGAGAATCACCACTGAGAATAATTATAATTACAAATAAAATGCCCAGATGCATTATGGTAATGAGTAATGAGAATTTGGGGGAAATATGCTTATTTGTCAAAAATGTCACAATGAAAAAAAAAAAAAATGTATGGAATATCTTTTATGCAATATATATATATATAAATAAAAAATATTTGTGTGTATAGTAATAAGAATAATAATTTTTAGTTATATAGCTCTTTTCTCAGTACTCAAGGTACTATAATAGTCTTATAAAAAAAGCAGAGGAAAGAAATATGTATGTGAAAATGTCAAAAAAAAAAAAAAAGTGTATATATACAATATATACTGTGTATATGGGGTGGGTGGTTTCTGTAATATAATATTTCATAAAAAAAAATATATATATATATATATATATATATATATATATATATATATATAAATTTTTTTAATTTATTTTTTTTATAAAATATTATATTATATTTTTACTTGGTTTATAATATGATCCAAACATGTTTTCTCTGGTCTCATTTTACAAAATAAATAAATAAATAAAAATAAATCCAATAATTCATAAATTATATTGTAAATATTCACAATCTTACATTAAACATATTTATTTACTTTTTTTTTTTTATCCTGTCTTTGAGCGCCCGTGATTTTTGCTCTTTGATGACACTAGATGACAGCAAGTAATATAAAATAGAAAAATCACTGAATATAATTATGTAAAGCGAGCTTAAGTATTGCGAAAAGGACTAAATAAATCAATCAAATATTTTAATAAAAATGATATATGCAGTATATCCACCGTTAAATCTGCTGTCAATGGGACTAAAGGAATGTCTTATACCAATTGATTTGCCTAAAATGCAAATATATCATCCAGAAACTATTTCTGCGTGTATTCTACATAGAATCATCTCTCAGGTATTTATGTGCTAGTACTGTGACATGTCAGGAGAAATGAGTGAGCGTCAGACCTTCTTCCTGGGCTTCAGCTGCTCTCTCCAGTCCTTCAGCTGCTGGTTGTGCTGCTCATCCAGTGACTTCAGACGCAGTGTCTCATTCTCTATCAGCAGATGACACTTCTCGTTCTGCATGATACATTCAAACATAACAGTTACAGGACTGTTCGATATCTGCTAGAGGTTTATGGTGTCCTCTCTTACAATATTTGACCAAGTCAGATACATTAAAGAAAAGCAAATTACAAATGTAACGGTCTGGCGTTTGTACATCGCCAACATCCAAAACGTTTGCACAGACTCAAGCGAATCTCACGATTGTGCAGTATGTTTGTGTCACCTGTAGCTGCTGTAATTCTCTGATGTTACTCTCACACTGGCCGATCATCTCCCTCATCTGATTTTCATGTTTCTGCTGCTGGTGCAGTCGCTCCGCTTTCTGACGCTTCTCCTCCTGTCTGGAAAACTGAACCGGAGAGAGCCAAGTATTAAAGCGGAGAGCACATACACAGATGAGAGGTGACAGAAAGAGCCGCTGTACCTGTTTGATCTTCTCACGGTCTTCTGCAGAGCTTCCGGTGGAGTTGATCCTCAGGCTCTTCTTGAACATCACCATGCGTGTTTTGCCCTCGCTGCGCTGGATCTTGGGCAGTCTGTTCTTCTCCTGCTGCTGCCGGGCCTTCAGGATCTCGATCATGCGTTGGTTATAACACTGCATATGCTCTTGTTCCTGTCACACCACAAATCATCAGATATGGGTGAGTGTCAGACCACTGAATTATCTTTCACATCAGTAGAAAGAGCTGAAGCTCTCAAACCTTCTCGTGTTTCTTGAGGAGCTGGTGTCTCTGCAGGAAGTACTGGTCCTTCAGCTGCTGTTTGAAGAGCTGGTGTCTCTCATGAAGGTTCTTCTCTTCCAGGTCCCAGATAGTGGCCTCTCGCACTAGCAAAAGGAAACAGCGGTTGGATTGTAAGCAATGAGCATACACCCAAGAGTCCAGAATGGACATTCGCACTACATAATGTTGTGGTCTCATGGTATTTTCACGATGCCACTCGACATAACTGCTGTGGTCCCAAAAAATTCCACATTTAACTTGGGGACTCGGGGCAAAAATGCTACAGAAATAAAAAAAAATGTAGGGGCAAAAAAAGCCCTTGTAAAGGCTTACTTAAATATATTATCGTTAAAGATGTCATAAAATAATGATATAACGATTATTAATTGCCATGTTACTTTATCGATATATTTTTGAGGCATCGATATATTAACATTAGCTGACATTTAAATTAGAAGCCTAATTTGTCTGCTTTCCAATGGCGTAATAGCTTTGGGAAACCACAAGGGGGAGATATAACATTTACTGAAGCCGGCTGGAGAGGCACAGTTGCAGTCCAAAGTAGCTTTCGCTGGACAAAAACGCAGTCTCAGTGTGGATGGAATGCCAAAATGTAGCAAAATGAATGTGTTTTCAAACAAAAACATATTACTGTGGACATGGCCTTAGTTCAGGCATGAAACCCTGAATGGTGCAAATCAGCTGCTCACATGTGATATTTTAAGCCAATCAGCTCACATGGTGCAAGCTGATAGGTCCTTTGAAGTGTAACAGGATAGCCAAACAACCTGTTTGCCAAATATTTAAATTTGCTCAGTTTGCAAGCTGGTTTAACTGTAGCATGGTGAGAGAATTTTCTCTGAAACCCTCCTCCTCACCAGCTCCGCTGGTCTAGATCTGCTACATGGGGATTTAATTTATGTCTAATTGTGTAGTAGCACATCATACATGACTTGTGTTTTTCTAATTGTGCAGCAACAACAGCATGTCCACATACTTAACTCAGTATTTCTGTGTACATTCTAGCAGTGACAAATGTCTGTACTCGCTCTGCAGCAGCAGCAGCATAGCAGATCTAGTCTGCCAAGACCAGTATCGTATCAATACGTCATACCCACATTAACATGCTAAATCTATCCAAGAGTTGTCATGACTGAACTGAAGTTAATTACTTTCAGAATTGAGACAAAAAAAAAAAAAACGTTTTTTTTTTTTTTTAAACTAAATGTTGATCTGAAACACTGAAATCACATAAAGTGAAAAAAAGAATATCATGTCATTCTAAAATGTTTTTTCTATTCCAAATCTGTCTTAAAGTTAATTTCTAAAGCTTGAGAAATTAAGCTTTATCCACTTATACATACGTCACCCAACCCCATATATACCTCTAATGAGATGTTGTTTGTTGTTGAGGCACTGGCGCTCCGTCTCAGAGATCTCCCGCTTGTTTTCGTCAACGATCCTCTTCAGCGTTGACTCAAGATACTCCTTCTGATCCGCAACAAACCTCTCTTCCTGTACAAAGAACAGTCATGAATTATAATACAGACAACCTCTGACACAGACAAACACTGATGATTACAATAATAATGCTCAGCCTATAGTAGATGTCACATGATGTGGCCATCCATTTGTGAAGCATACCTCAGTTACTTTCATCTGTTGAAAGTTGTTCATTTTGACCTTCATACTGTCTTTCCTCTGACTCCTTGGAAGTTTCTCCACCTCTTGTTTTACCTGAGACAAAATCAACATACTGTATATGTATATGCCATCTATCTACTGTGGCCCCACAAAATGTTTGCACACGTTAGTCACACTTGCAAACATTTAATTTCACATTTCAGAAATGACTCATTCTGTCACCTCTTTCTTCTTGTGCTTCATCTGGTCCAGGAACTTTTGGTAGGCTTTTTCCTGTTCGGCGCGGATGCGTTTGGTCTCGTCTCGCAGTCGTATGGCGTGATCCGTCTCCATCTTCTCTATGGTCTGTTTCTGCTGTTTCTCCATAGTCTCCAGCTCTGTGTCGTAGAATTTCTTCTTGGCCTGAGAACACAGACATAGATGGATATTTCGGCACTGTTACTCATTTTGAACAATGTCACATGGACTCTTAAAGTGATTATACTGTAGTGTCAGAGAGACACTCACATTCATCTCCTGGTCAAATCTGCGTTGCATCTGCTCTCGTTGGTCTTTGAGTTTGAGGTTGAGCACGGCCTGAGAGCGATGCTGCTCTTTCTGTAACAGACGCAGCTCTCGCAGTTCCTGACGCCTATGTGCAAGAACACAGACATTTACACACATGCACAAAAAAAAATTGCAAAACACCATTATGTTATGGTGTTATGGTTGGTTGCCAGACCATTGCTATGCAGTTGCAAGGGTGTTCTGAGAAGTTTCCATCGCTAAGGTATTCTGGGACGTTTCCTTCAGGCTGAAGTCAAAAGAGTCCACTCCCAAGTCCGAAATACACCAGAGACTCTTAATATCTGCACTCCCAGGTGCCCCTAGTTGTAATTCTCTGACAGCTTGTGAATTCACTCAATTCAGGAATCTGTTTGGCTAATTTATTAAAAAGACACTGTTCAAAAACATAATTCGTCTGCGAATCGGATACCATGTCTTGCGTTGTGTTTGTTGCATGCAACAAACTCATCTCAACAGAAAGGGTGAAAAGTGGCAGAAGACACTGAAAAGACACTCTAAAAGATGCAATTCAATAACTCAAAAGATGATATCTGAGGAAAAAATCAAAAACATAAAAGCACACAAAGTGTTCCTGGCTGTCGCCAATGGAAACTTGATCTTAAATTATTGACACAGTTATTTATTATTTGTTACAATTATTTGCCCATTTTAGTCACAATCTGGAGCTCTGCTTATGGACTGGTTCTTTTGAAGTTACAACGCAAATCATTCAGCGCGACCAGTGTAGTCCGATTCACGAATGAATGACTCTTATGAGCCGACTCTTTTGAATCTACAGCGCGAAACATTCAGCATAATCAGTGTAGTCTGATTCCCGAATGAATCACTCTTATGAGCCGATTCTTTTGAATCTACAGCACAAATGAATGAATGACTCAGCGTAATGAGCTCATAAGAGTCATTCGTTCGGGAATCAGACTACACTGAATGTTTCGATTCAAAAGAGTCGGCTCATAAGAGTCATTCGTTCGGGAATCAGATTACACTGATTACGCTGAATGTTTCGTGCTGTAGATTCAAGAGAGTCGGCTCATAAGAGTCATTCGTTCGGGAATCAGACTACACTGATTACGCTGAATGTTTCGTGCTGTAGATTCAAAAGAGTCGGCTCATAAGAGTCATTCTTTTGGGAATCAGACTACACGGATTACGCTGAATGTTTCGTGCTGTAGATTCAAAAGAGTCGGCTCATAAGAGTCATTCTTTCGGGAATCAGACTACACTGATTACGCTGAATGTTTCGTGCTGTAGATTCAAAAGAGTCGGCTCATAAGAGTGATTCATTCGGGAATCAGACTACACTGATTACACTGAATGTTTCGATTCAAAAGAGTTGGCTCATAAGAGTCATTCTTTCGGGAATCAGACTACACTGATTACGCTGAATGTTTCGTGCTGTAGATTCAAAAGAGTCGGCTCATAAGAGTGATTCATTCGGGAATCAGACTACACCGATTACACTGAATGTTTCGATTCAAAAGAGTTGGCTCATAAGAGTCATTCTTTCGGGAATCAGACTACACTGATTACGCTGAATGTTTCGTGCTGTAGATTCAAAAGAGTCGGCTCATAAGAGTGATTCATTCGGGAATCAGACTACACTGATTACACTGAATGTTTCGATTCAAAAGAGTCGGCTCAGAGTCATTCGTTCTGGAATCAGATTACACTGATTTCGCTGAATGTTTCGTGCTGTAGATTCAAAAGAGTCGGCTCATAACAGTCATTCGTTCGGGAATCAGACTACACTGATTACGCTCAATGTTTCGCGCCGTAGATTCAAAAGAGTCGGCTCATAAGAGTCATACGTTCGGGAATCAGACTACACTGATTTCGCTGAATGTTTCGCGCTGTAGATTCAAAAGAGTCGGCTCATAAGAATCATTCGTTTGGGAATCAGACTACACTGATTACGCTGAATGTTTCACGCTGTAGATTCAAAAGAGTCGGCTCATAAGAATCATTCGTTTGGGAATCAGACTACACTGATTACGCTGAATGTTTCACGCTGTAGATTCAAAAGAGTCGGCTCATAAGAATCATTCGTTCAGGAATCACACTACACTGATTACACTAATAAATGGCATTTATTTCCAAATATTTGTTCCTCGAAAGTATTAATCTGTTAAGGAATTGGACCCGGAACTGTTAAAATCCTTACGATTACCATCCGTAGTCTGCGGTGTAGATAAGGCTCGGGTCCCTCCTTCATTATCAGTTTATGAAAGATCTTATTGCCCGCCACACAGAAATCATAAATCTTTCAGTCAAGACGTACGATTTCAGGTATCATTCATGTATAGCCCAAACAGTGCAGGACAAGTTTATAAGCCAAAGTTTAATACAAAGGATTATGATTTTGGTCAAAACTCTATGAACTTGAACGTGAGGATGGCAAAAAAAAAAAAAAAACCTGTAAATGTAATATAGAATGAATTTACTTGGTTGCTGAATGTTGAATAACACATGCCAAGTGTCCCGCTGAACAAAGAATGTCCAGAATGCAGCAACCGTCTGTTCTGTGACTGTCACGGCCCACAGACGGCATCATGGGAAAAAACGCCCTCCTCTCATTTATTATACGACTTCACAAACAATTGCACAAAATATACATACTGCAGAAATAGTAAGAATAGTATGCTATTCTGAACAAAACCTTGGAGAAGATCTAGTGTCTGTAATTGATCTAACACACATGTACAAGCACTTTCACACCACTAGATGGCAGAAGTGAATATGTCTTGCACAATGTTTGTGTGTGATAGAAAATAAACTCAATATAATCTTCCACCAGCAGCTGAGGTGTTTCAGCAGAACAGATCAGCCCAAAAACTGAACAGTTCATGAGATTTCAAATGATGCATTGACCTGTTTAAGGGAGATCTGATCACTCTATATGGCCTTTAAAAACCCACTTCCTCTGGCAGTGCACTATGATTCTCTTGTGTATTTACGTCCCATTCGGAAAGACCTAATGCCTTAAATAGTCTGTTTATTCAGCCGATATCCAAGAAAAAGTGAATAAACAAACAAACAGCTGTTTCCTCCTAAAGAGCTTGATTAAAGGGAGAAAAGAGAGGTGAGTGTGTGAACTTGCCTGAGGAACCTCATCTCCTCATCTTTCTTCTCATCGTCAGTGATGATTTTGGAGGTGGTGACGCTCACTTCCACACCATCAACCCGGAATTTACGGGTGCGTTTGAGTGTCTTTTTGGAGTCCTGGAGGGGAAAAAACCAGTAATGAGAGAAATGAAGAAAAAAAAAAAAAGAGACTGTGATGGGTGAGGACCGGGGTCAGAAATTAACCATGGCTCGGGGGGGAAATGTCATTAAAGTGCCAGAAATGTCCAGATATTTAAAATGTAGGGCGAACAAATGCTGTAGTGGAGAATTCCTGATTCTTTTTTTATTATTTGATATATGAATATTTGTCTGATATATGAAAAATCTTAAAGGTCCTAAATGTAGACGAAATGTACTTTACGCTAAATATAATTTCATATTTAGTCTGTGAATCGAATATGCGAATCAAAAATGACCACAGCATTTTCTTAAAAGGCTTTGTGAGAATCACCCGCCCACAAAAATAAAAACTTAAAAATCAAGATGTTGACTTGTGTTGATGGGAGGATTTGAGGTTGTGGGCAGAAAATGACAAAAAAAGATTTGAAAAAGTATACCAGAACCAGAAGCACAATAGAGAAAGAGAGAGGGCTGTGAACAGGAAGTAGTGAGATTGCTATGATCCTGCAAAGCCAGTTCTGACAGGAAGCGGCAGCAGCTCATGAGCTGAACGTGGACACCGCATGAGCGACACATGTACGACAGCTCGAGAGAGTATGAGCGGGAATCTCACCAAACCTGTCAAGAAGAATATGTCCAGCTCATATTTCACCCCAAAATCAATAGCAGGAAATTATATTTGGCTTAAAGAACATTAAGCCTGTTTTATGACCAATAAGATTGTTTGCATTGCAACATTTTTGTGCCAACAATTTAGCATAAATTTAGCACAAAAAAACAAACCTTGGTCTCAACTGTAATCCAATAAAAATAAAGATATATGAATATAGGAAAAGTAGGGATGCACCGATATGAAAATGTTTGGCCGATACCATTTTTTTATTAAAAACTATAGGCTGATAACGATACTAATATTTTGCAACTTACCGCATTTTGTCATCCGATCACTGTTTTACTTGGGAATACTTAAATGTACAAAGAGGTACAAAGGCTTTTTCATTTATCTAACAATAAATCATTTCCACTGAACATCGGATCTGTTGAATCCAATGGCCAATCCACAGGCCAGAGATCCACAATGAAAGATACATACATACATAAGATAAAAACATTGAAAAAATGAATAAATATGAAAACATGATGATTGATATGAAAAAAGGTTATTTTGCACTTCTAAAACTTTACAGTTTAAAACCCAGCCTTTTAAGGTTTAATAATCCTGCAAGGCCATTTTGCAATTTCAATCTTAATTCGATCGATCATGCAGCATTAATGGATATCATACCGATAACTCAGAGGTCAAAGTCTGCTAGTTTCAAAGCGCTTTAGATGGTTTGCCTCATCATGTATCCTATAGGTGAGTGCCGCTTTCACAATGGTCACATATTTATTTTTAAATTTTTTGCATTAAGGTGAGAACGAGACAGAATAATAATTACATTTACATGTTCCAAACCTTCTACATATTGTGGCTCTTATTATTTCTGGATTGTGCATTTGAATTCACAGGGTGTGTTACTAATTCATTATAAATAAAGCATCATATCGGCGATTTTCATGCTTATTACCCATTGTGGAGGTGAAGGCGTGGCCGAGCGCCTGGCTGTGGAGAGTGAAGCAGTGGAGATTAATGGTGAATGATTTCCACCTGTGCTTAACACCTGACTTGTGTTTCAGTGAGGAGTGATTGGGGCTTTTAAGGAGAGGAGACAGCACAGTCGAGAAACAGAGCCCAGCTGAGAAGCTGCTTGTGTGTTGGCCGCTGCCGTGTTGCAACTTTTGAGTGCTTGATTTGAAGCATCACCGTTGCGCTTTAAGCGAAAGCGTTTATTTTTGTGAATGAAAGAATGACATTCCTGAGCTGGAATCACCATCCACCGCTTCCTCATTCCTGAACCTCATTACACTCATATGCAGATGTTTTTAATTTGGCCAATAATTGGCCAATAAATATCGGCAGCCAATACATCGGTGCATCCCAAAGAAAAAGTGTTTATACATCATGGTAGTATGCACTGTACTGACTTTAATTGTAATGCAATGACTTTAAAATCAGCATAATTTAGAGGTAGACCGATATATATACCGATTAATCGGTACCGATAGTTGCTTTTTGGAACTATCGGTTATTGGCAAAAATGTTCGCCGATAGTTGCTGATAGTTTTTTTTATTCCTCCGTGTTCCTCTGATAATTACATTTTTACATTGAAGTGAGCATTCAACGAATTTATGGAAGCATCCCTCGTCAGCACCTACAACGTGTGTCCAACTTCATGTATTGTGATTAATAATAATAACAATAATAATAATAATAATAATAATATAGAGACTATAAAAAGCTCAATTTAGTCAATATTAAAAACAGAGCATTGTAACGGAGGCAAGTCTCAATTTCAAAATAAGAGTCCCTGGTGTGTTTCAGGCATGTTTAGAGTTAAAAGTCCCAAGTTATGCACCCAGTCTTCTTTTTTCTGATTATTATTGGGATTTTGGTTGAGCCTTAGGCTGGTCACAATAAAAGGCCACTCTAAAATGTGCAGTTTTACTGTATTGGGGGGGTCCGGGGGGGTCCGAAAACCAGTCAGTATCTGGTGTGACCCATTTGCCTCACGCAGTGCAACACATCTCCTTCGCATAGAGTTGATCAGGTTGTTGATTGTGGCCTGTGGAATGTTGGTCCACTCCTCTTCAATGGCTGTGCGAAGTTGCTGGATATTGGCAGGAACTGGAACACGCTGTCGTATATGCCGATCCAGAGCATCCCAAACATGCTCAATGGGTGACATGTCCGGTGAGTATGCTGGCCATGCAAGAACTGGGATGTTTTCAGCTTCCAGGAATTGTGTACAGATCCTTGCAACATGGGGCCGTGAATTATCATACTGCAACATGAGGTGATGGTCTTGGATGAATGGCACAACAATGGGCCTCAGGATCTCGTCACGGTATCTCTGTGCATTCAAAATGCCATCAATAAAATGCACCTGTGTTCGTTGTCCATAACATACGCCTGCCCATACCATAACCCCACCGCCACCATGGGCCACTCGATCCACAGCGTTGACATCAGCAAACCGCTCACCCACACAACGCCATACACGCTGTCTGCCATCTGCCCTGTACAGTGAAAACCGGGATTCATCCGTGAAGAGAACACCTCTCCAAAGTGCCAGATGCCATCAAATGTGAGCATTTGCCCACTCAAGTCGGTTACGACGACGAACTGCAGTCAGGTCGAGACCCTGATGAGGACGACGAGCATGCAGATGAGCTTCCCTGAGACAGTTTCTGACAGTTTGTGCAGAAATTCTTTGGTTATGCAAACCGATTGTTGCAGCAGCTGTCCGGGTGGCTGGTCTCAGACGATCTTGGAGGTGAAGATGCTGGACGTGGAGGTCCTGGGCTGGTGTGGTTACACGTGGTCTGCGGTTGTGAGCCCGGTTGGATGTACTGCCAAATTCTCCGAAATGCCTTTGGAGACGGCTTATGGTAGAGAAATGAACATTCAATTCACGGGCAACATCTCTGGTGGACATTCCTGCAGTCAGCATGCCAATTGCACGCTCCCTCAAAACTTGCGATATCTGTGGCATTGTGCTGTGTGATAAAACTGCACATTTTAGAGTGGCCTTTTATTGTGACCAGCCTAAGGCACACCTGTGCAATAATCATGCTGTCTAATCAGCATCTTGATATGCCACACCTGTGAGGTGGATGGAGTCTCTCGGCAAAGGAGAAGTGCTCACTAACACAGATTTAGACAGATTTGTGAACAATATTTGAGAGAAATAGGCCTTTTGTGTAGATAGAAAAAGTCTTAGATCTTTGAGTTCAGCTCATGAAAAATGGGGGCAAAAACAAAACTGTTGCGTTTATAATTTTGTTCAGTGTATATATATATATATATATATATATATATATATATATATATATATATATATATATATATATATACACACACACACACACACACACACACACAACCGGTCAAAAGTTTTGAATTTATTAGAATTTTTTTTTTTTAGAATAATAGTAAAGTCATCAAAACTATGGAATAACATTAATGAAACTATGAGAATTATGTTGAGACTAAACAAAATCCAAAATAAATCAAAACTGTGTTATATTTTAGCATCTTCACAGTAGTCACCCTTTGCCTAGAATTTGCAGACATGTACTCTTGACATTTTCTCAACCAACTTCTTGAGGTATCACCCTGAGATGCTTTTTAAACAGTATTGAAGGAGTTCCCATCTATGTTGGGCACTTATTGGCTGCTTTTCTTTATTATTTGGTCCAAGTCAAAAATGTCAAAAACTTTTTTTAAATTTTTATTACATTTTTGTTTTATAATGAAATCAATTAATATGGTGGCACAATTATATTTTTGTCTACAAAACTAATTTCAAACATTTAAGCATACGCCTTCAGATCAAAAGACTTTTAAGATCATGAGAAACATTTCAGTCAAGTGTTTCAAAACTTTTGACCGGTAGTGTATCTATATATATATATAAAAATATAATTTTTTTATTTTGATGTTAAATGTGACATGGACATGTCTTTGTGAGATTCTCATATTCACACTGAATAACAGCAGTACATGAGCTCAGAATACCACAATGAACTTTTGGATTTCTTCGTGCAAGGAATTTGTATTATCAAGTTGGCACATGTACCAATGGCATCCTGAAGATTGCACGCTCTAGTTAATCAGATCCAATACGGTCATGATGGCGATCAATTCTGCTAAGTGACATGGTTTGGATCTTGTCAGACAAATGTCATCACTTAAGCATTAAGACCTGTGTGTGCTTAACACAGCTGAGTAAACATACACATCCTCCCTGAAAAGACACTGAAGGAAAAGAGTTTGTGTCATTTCATCTATACAGTATCGGGGAGTACCGGTAACTAACTAAAAGTAGAGATGCTAACTTAGCTACGTTTCCAGTAGTGTGACAGTAGCTAATCAGCAAACTACTTATTCCAAAAAATAGCTATGAAGCGTTCTCTCTCTCGATTCAATTTATTGAACTGGTTCCAAAAAAGGCTTCACTGCAGAATGTTGATGATATCTTTTTGTGATCAAATATTTTGTTAAATGCTGCCATTTATCTGCATTTTTGACTCACATATATAAATTAGGGTGTTTTATTAGTTGCATTTAGTAATTAAATAACTGAATGAGTCTTTCTGGTAAACTGCAAAGTTACTGGAATGAATCAAAATCCCCAGTACTAATTAATATATCCGTTTAAGTTAAATTACCCTAACTGAGATCCTCACTGTTTTTGTGTCCGTTAAATACTGCTCTGATTTTACTAATAAAATATAATCTGAAATTCATAAAGATATTGCCCTTTTAAATAGCTTCAATACAGTTAACTACTTTTTATTGGTATCTTGCAGTGTAGCTTAACTGTAGATTAATTACATTCTGTAGCTTGACACACTACAGATCTTTGAATCTAGCTCTGTGAAGTATATGTGTTGAGTGTGTTAGGAGTCAGTTATGCTATTGTGAGGCACTGTATGCTGTCCGTCCATCCTGTGATATGGTTTCAGTCTGCCACAGGTTTCAATACTTCTACGCAACCATTTATAAAAAAAATAAAAAAAATCATCTTTGGATCATTTTGACCCTGCAGTATCAGAACTGAAGGTCAGGAAAGAGTTAAACTGATGAATTCCACTGAGTAAAAAAGCAGACATGAGAAATGAGTCTGTTTTCTGGCACCCTAAACAATGAACAGAACGCCAGTGATGGCCGTCCCGACAATCATCACATAGAGACTGATGTACAATGCTGAATGAACCAGAATCAAAGAGCGTTTGCTGGTAACGGATGGAACATCTGACATAAGCTTCAAAGACAAGCTGCTTGAAAGATGCGAGTGAATGACTTCATTTAAAGAAATGTTAGGGGTTCAATACAAGTTTAAGCTCTATTATGACAAAAAATCATTTCAATTCTCCCTCAACATGTAAAAACAAGAAAAAAAAAAATCATGTTTAGAGTTACAGTTACATTGGAAATCTATGAGGCAAAACGTTGCACTGGGACAAACATTAAAATACACGGTTCAAAAGCATAACCACAATACTTAAAGTGTGCAATTTGTGCACAACTGGCGGCACGAAAGGGAATTGCAATCTGTTTAAGTGCTTTGGCTGTTCCAGACTAAATAACACCTGTTCAACCAATAAGCCATGTAACTTCTGTACAATATGCACCAGAAAGGGACTGTTTACATAGAGAAAAATCCACCCACAGAAATGACTTTAGCCCCTTAATCTCTGGTGCATATTTGGGCTGCCACCCACAATTTTTCACACTCAAATTTAAAAGCTCACCATTCACACATACTGTGGACTAATTGCAAAAAATTGGTCAAAATTTTTCAGAAATCCCCCTAAATAAAGACTTAAATTATTCATAAATAATATTGTATGTATTTATAATCTTATGATAAAGAGAGTTTTTTTTTCCTGTTTTTGTCGTCCTAACTTTGTAAACACGTAATTCTATTCTGTTCACTCTACCTCACTTTGAATTAGTCTTATTCCAATAGGTGGCAGCAAGCACTAGAAAAAATGTTTTTTTTTTCTCCATCACAATCTGAAATGTAAGTGGTGCTCTAATGCATTTTAGCCCTCATTGATGTGCTCGTCCATAGACATTCAGTCTAATTTTCAGTTCATGCACCTCCCCCATTGTTTCATTGAATATCTCAGCCTCTGAGTGGATTAGAAGCTCAGTTTAAGAGTCATTATAAAGCTGATGCCTTGTGATGGTATATAACATTTTATCATTATATTTTTCTGATGATTTGTTTAGCATACTTTTACTTCTGGATGGCATATTTTGTTCTGGATATCTAAGATATAACATTAGATTATTCAGCCAAGCAAGCTCACAGACAAGTACACAATGGCTCATTTTTTAGAAAACTGCCTACGGTAAAAGCAGATCTAAAGTTTTTAGCTATTGGGGACTTACAGCAGCAGTTATCAGAGCATAAATGAGATGTTTATATTTGATGACTTACAGAAATCATATTTCACTTTGTGATTCTTTTGAAAATCTTTCGAACTGTGGTATTAGGGGAACACAATAAACTGTACAGTCACATTCCTGAGAATGAGAGCTTTCATTTGATATATGACTAGTCTACTTAGACTTTTATTTTCATATAAATACTTCTACCCCATTACCTCTAGGGGGTGCTAATTTTCAACGCGAATGTTTTGAGGCCTTATTATGTTACTTTATGTAATATAAATGCAGAAGTGATGGTTATCTCTGAAAAGGTCAGATTCTACGCTTTCAAATGATACCTCATTATGTACATATGGACTTATGTACAGTATATAGTTATATACAGGGAATTTAACTTTTTAAGCTCAAACTTTTTTCACGAATTATTATTAGAGCAGGTCTACTTTACATTTTATATTTTTAGATTAGGTTAACGAATTTTAGGACATGTCTAAACAGTTTAAAACCTTGATATGTGTGATTTTATTTTCTAGAAATAAACATCAAAATAATACAAATGAAATGTATAAAATTAAAAAATACAATACAATCAAACTAAATCTTACATAAGCCGTTCTATTTTACATTTATTTGATTATTTTATATTAGGTTTACAATTTTTAGGGCATGTCTAAATACAGTTTAAAACCCTGATGTGTGTGATTTAGTTATTTTTTTAGCAAATAAAACATTAAATAAATATAAAATTAATTAAACAAAATTTGGGGTAACAGGGTTGCAGATTTAGCCTAAATTAAGCTATCACTGAGAAGGGGCTTCCTTATTGGGACCAAATGTTGCTTTGAAGTTTTTTATAAACTTATATTTACCATAAATTACCATTAAAAAAAATGTGGGACACAGCAAAATATTACGCATTTGGTATTTAAAATTAATAATTAAAAATAGTTTATGGAATGAATATCAATTCAAAATTATGACACATTTGTAGGATTTTAATTGTTCGATATGGTCAAGAAGGTCGAAACATCCGAGGTGTGACAAGACAAAATCAGCATGTTAAAAGGATAGAGCACCAAAAAATAAAAATTCATCAATTTACTAACGGAGTGTGAAAACTGCAGTATCTACAAAATCCATACTGAAACCAAAAAGAACTTTGAAGCCATTTTTCTCAGTTTCAGTGTTGCCATAGTTTGTGCCTCTTTTAAAAAAAAATAAGAAGGGAAAAAAAAGTAATGGGACACCAATCTGTACCATATTAGTGAAAAACACCATCTATGTCACTTCCTGTCAGTCAAATCTTTAATACATGCAGAACTGTACGGTTTCGTCCATTGAGCATTAGGAAGAGAGTTCAGGCAGAGTTTTGGGAGGGCTGATTTGGATGGGTGAGGTTTCTGCAGACAGGCTCGCCTCTGTTTGACAACTTCCACACCCTGTTTGAGCTGTGTACCTTCACTGTACTACTGTGTGTACTGCCCGCTCAGTGCCGCCACATATTTCCAGATTGTTCCACTTGCACTCATAAGCAGGGCTCTGTTCAACTGCGGCCCAAATGTGTAGCTGGCGCTCATGCGGTAAACAGAGGTCAACATGGTATATGTAGAAGTGGAAGTATTAATGAAAAGACCAAGTGTTTTATTGGTAGGGTGACCAGATTCTTGCTTGTGGAAAACGGTACAGCTCCCTCCCAGCAAAAATGAACATGACGTATCCTTGCCTAGGCGCAGATCAATGCGAAGCAGAGGGTACAGTCGCATCTGTAACTGTTGTCACCTTGTACTTTCTGCTGGCAGCAGTTTTCATCAATGCGCTTGTCCTTCAAGAGTTTATCGTAAAATGCAGAGTAGTCCAGTCCAAAATTAAGACGTACGAAAAGCATTGCCTTCATGACTGTTACACTGAGTCGAGATTTATCCGAGATTTATATTTTTATAAGGACATCGATTTAACACGTTAATTCAGTGTGATTAATTATACAAAAAATAACTTCATATTTTTGCAAGTCTCAGTCAGCAGGGGGCAACAAACCACACTTACCGATTGATGTATTTCGAGAAGGATATAGCTGCAGGAAGTGCTCCAAAAAGGAGAGGGAGCTCCAAACTGGCATTAAAGATATAGTGCCCCTTACCTAACCCTTTACCTTAACCGTGAGTGAAAGTGACGCCCCCTTTTGGAGTTGGCACAACCCCCTTTTGGAGTAACCCCGCCCTCTTTTGGAGATTCTACCCCCACTTGGAGGTCTTCGGCCTGCAGCTATACCTACTTGGGTATTTCAGAAAGCATAAAATGAGTAAAGGAGCCACACAGCAGTAAATGTTTCTCCTTACGTTACGTAAAAGACAGATGGACGGAGCACAACTCAGAATAAAGGGGTCTTAAGACGTGAAAGTTTAAAACTATTTTTGAATTGGCACAAGCTCCTAAAAACACAGTATTTATAATGTTTATTAAATAATCGTTAATATAAAACCAGTGAAACATGGAAAAACCACAGCGAGACACTCCAAAAAAGTATCCGTCTGATGCATAAACCAAAAAAAAAGTAGCACAGACTGATTAGAGAATGCACATTATGCAAGGTTCATTTTGTCAATGTGTGCTGATGAACGTTTTATTTTTTTTTATTTTGTCAATGATAAAGATGAGACATAAAAGACGCTTAACATAATGTTGATGAAAATATGACGAGAAAAAAATTAGACTGCAAGATATTAGCTAGAGGTCGACCGATTGTGGATTTTGCCGATAGCGATAGGTGGTGGAAAAGGCGATAACTGATTAATTGGCCAATAGTTAAAAAAAAATAAAAAAATCTATTTATAAAATGATAAAACATTTCTTAGCCTTTGCTTAAAAGAGCATCATAAATCCCAAAAGCAGTTTATTGTGCAACCAAAATCGCAATAATAACCAGAAAAATACAATTCGGTGCATAACGTGGGACTTTTAACTATAAACAAGCCGGAAATACACCGGGGACCTGGCTCCATTACAGAGCTCCAAATTAAACTTTTTATAGCATATATATTCACCAGATGAAGAGAGTTTTGTAAATATATATGTGGTGAGCAGGGCGGAGCCGAGCGGCGTCTGGGCAGAGCAACACCGGCCTCGCGTTCCAGTGAGGGGAGGCGGGAGTATTTAAGGAGAAGAGACAGAGGCAGACGGGAGAGAGATGCACAAAGCTTGTCCACGTTCTCGTGTGTGTTTTATGATTTGACGTAGCTGGCTGAAAAGCAGTGCGTGTTTTTGTTTCTTTATACGCTGAAAAGTGTTATTAAATGTCTATGTGTTTGTCAAGCCGATCCCAGCTTCCTCCTTTGCCACCGTTAAATGTAACAATATAGATTTCGCCAGATGAGAAAAATCTCCGCAACTACTGGCAGAGATTTTTGCCAATAACCGACAGTTCCAAAAAGCAACTATCGGCACCAAATGTTGATGAAAATATGACGAGAAAAAAATAATACTGCAAGATATTAGCTAGAGGTCGACCGATTGTGGATTTTACCAATAGTGATAACCAAGGTGATGGAAAAGGCTGATAACCAATTATCCGCAACAATCGGCAGGGATTTTTACCAACAACTTATAGTTCCAAAAGGCAACAATCGGCACAGAATATATCGGTCTACCTCTAATATTAACAATGCACTAACACTTTGCAGTGTTTTTTACGCATGCACTTTTTTTTTATTGAATTGACTGAAATAATCCAGTCACAGTATGTTGGGAATATCCCCGCTTGAGCTGTAAGAGCTGAACATCTGTACAATGAACTTTACTACCAGGCTAATTACCTCACTCAAACACATCCCATCTATTTGTGACATTAATCAGCTACATCCACAACATAAACGTACATCTGCACAGACAACAAAGCCAATGAACAGGTAAACCTGAACTAAGCTTGTCAAAATGCGTAAAACAGCTCACTAGGTTTTGGAACAGAGCTTTAGTTTTACTAAAAAGGAACTTTACAACCTCCAGCAAACAGGTCTATTGTGTACAAAAAAAACAGAAACAAACACAGACGTACCCGAACAGAGATGGTGCCGGTGTCCTTGTTGACGGACATGTCTCCAGACATATTCAGGCTGATGTCCATGTTCTCGCTGCCAGCGTCAGAGTGTCGCTTCGATAACCTGCCATTTGCGTAAGGAACCAAACTCTCCACATCCTTCCCAACCAAAGACGACCTGTTGCTCATCCCAGACACAAGGTTTATCCGCTCCTTGGATGTGGTTATGTTGAGCATCTCGTACGGTTGTTTGGTGGATAGAGGAGAGTCTGGAGCTCCCTTTTGGTGGGCTTTTTTCTCCGGATCCTCAGGTTTCACTGACATCACCGATGGTTGCTCTTGGGTGTCTGAAGAAGACTCCAATGACTCTGAAGGTTCTGGTTCGGAGTTCTCAACCACTTTGGTGTCCTCCTCCAAGGTAGGTGTGCTTTTCCCATCCTCGATCCCGGAGTCAGAGCTGGAGGTCTTGCCTGATGTCTCGCTCTCGGGTTTGTCGTGATCTTCATCAGCGAACTTATCGCTGAGGCTGTCCTCCTGCTCTCTGATGGGGGTCTCGGTGGACACGGGCTTCCTCGGCTCCTCTTCAACCTCCATTAGAGTTTCAGTGAGGTGTGTGTCATGAGGATGGTCCCCTTCTAAACTGGCTTCACTGGGTTCAGACGGGTCCTTTCCCGGGGCCTAGAAACAGGTTATGATAGAGAGAAGGTTATGATATATACACTACCAGTCACAAATTTGACTGAATTTGTTTCTAATGATGTTATAGACCTGTTGTAGGAATGTATAAATTGTGCCTACACGTGAATTTATTTACCAAAATAATTGTTTATTTTTTTAATATGGAGAAAAAGTTGGAGCACATAGTGAAGAAAAAGTGGAACTCCAATACGGTTTAAAAAGCATTCCTGTTAAATGGCAAGTCACAGGTTTATTAAAGTCAGTCAGAGTAAACAAATAATGCCACAGCTGGTTTTATGAGCAGGAAAGTCCTGTCAGTGGCCACACTCAAACTTATGGAGGAAATGTATTGAAATGATGAACAACTATTAATGAAGACACTAGAGATTGCAACCGGTCAGAGACCAGTGTAAACTCATACACCACAGAAGAATTTAGCCCTCATGTCTTGTAAAGTACAGTTTTAAAGTCTTGCTCTTCCCTGATTCTTACTAAAGATAACAGAAGTTGAGATGTCTAACTTAATATTTTTGCTAAACTTTGAGGATAACTCTCATGGTTCAGTCCATTTTATTGTCTCTCTCTGTCTTTGATTCCATTCTCTCTCACTTATGACTAATCTATAAACCATAAAGTGCATTGAAAACAGAATAATAATAATAAAAAAAAAGATTTTTTCTGAGGAAACTGTAAGTGGTGCATGTTCTAGGTGGTTGTTAGGGCGTTGGTGTGCGGTTGCTAAGGTGTTCTAAGTGATGTTTAGCTTTTTTGCTATGTGGTTTCTAGTATATTCTGAATAGTTCCAAGAGTGTTGCTATGCAGTATCTAGGGTGGCTCTGGGTGGTTTCTAGGGCGTTACTATGCAGAATGCGAGGTCAAAGTCTCTTTCAAGGCAAGTCAGTCCACTCTGCGGCCATCTTGGGAATGCTCCAGAGTAGCAATTTTTTATGTCTCCAAGCAGCATAAAAGCACCGGTCCTATCTACTTTAAATGGGGAAAGACCGAAATCTCCAAAACGGTTGGTCAAGATTATGATCAAAGAACATATTTCAAATCAGCAGTAAAATCTGACAACAATGGTGTCATAAATTGTGATTCTTTAGCTTAGATCATGCTTAAAAATGGCAGTTTTCAGGCCGATCCAGCTAATGCATGTGCACATTTTCGAGTTAACTGAAAGGCGATGTCAGTATCTCAAAAGGTGATTGGCTGTTTTATCTGTTAGGCAGGACTTTTCTACACCCACCATATTGGGTGTTCCAATTTCTCCCATTTATTTTAATAGAAGTGGTTCTTTTAAGGCCAAGTAGTCTCTGATAAAGTGTTCTGGGTGATGTTTAGTGCATTGCTAAAGTGTTCTGGGTGATGTTTAGTGCATTGCTAAAGTGTTCTGGGTGATGTTTAGTGCATTGCTAAAGTGTTCTGGGTTGTGTTTAGTGCATTGCTAAAGTGTTCTGGGTTGTGTTTAGTGCATTGCTAAAGTGTTCTGGGTTGTGTTTAGTGCATTGCTAAAGTGTTCCGTGTGATGTTTAGTGCATTGCTAAAGTGTTCCGTGTGCTGTTTAGTGCATTGCTAAAGTGTTCCGTGTGCTGTTTAGTGCATTGCTAAAGTGTTCCGTGTGCTGTTTAGTGCATTGCTAAAGTGTTCTGGGTGGTGTTTAGTGCATTGCTAAAGTGTTCCGGGTGGTGTTTAGTGCATTGCTAAAGTGTTCTGGGTGGTGTTTAGTGCATTGCTAAAGTGTTCCGGGTGGTGTTTAGTGCATTGCTAAAGTGTTCCGTGTGCTGTTTAGTGCATTGCTAAAGTGTTCCGGGTGGTGTTTAGTGCATTGCTAAAGTGTTCTGGGTGGTGTTTAGTGCATTGTTATATGTTCTGAGTGGTTTTTAGTCCATTGCTAAAGTGGGTGGTTGCCAGGCCATTGCTATGTGATTGTTTATGGGTTATGTGTCAATACGTTACTATGTGGTTGCTAGGTGGTAACTTACTGGCCTGTGTCAAAAGAACCCTAGCTCAAGTATTTTTCTCTTGATATGGTTCGGTCCCTTCTTCAACATACAGCAAGTCTATGGGATTTGTTTTTTACCATTTAATTGTCTACCAGGCAAAAATCGTATCAATATTCACTTATACAGTTGTGCTCAAAAGTTTGCATACCCTTGGAGAATTGGTAATATATGTACCATTTTTAAAGAAAACATGAGTGAGCAGGCAAATCACATTTCTTTTATTTCTAATGGGATTCATATTCAACTGTAGGTTATAACAGAATGGCACAATCATAAAACAAAACATGGCAACAAAGAAAAAAATGAAATTACCCCTGTTCAAAAGTCTGCATACCCTTAGTTCTTAATACTGTGTATTGCCCCCTTTAGCAGTGACAGCGTGCAGTCTTTTGTAATAGTTGTCTATGAGGCCCCAAATTCTTGCAGGTGGTATAGCTGCCCATTCGTCTTGGCAAAATGCCTTCAGGTCATGCAAAGTCTTTGGTCGTCTTGCATGAACTGCACGTTTGAGATCTCCCCAGAGTGGCTCGATGATATTAAGGTCAGGAGACTGTGATGGCCACTTCAGAACCTTCACCTTTTTCTGCTGTAACCACTGGAGGGTCAACTTGGCCTTGTGCTTAGGGTCATTGTCATGCTGGAAAGTCCAAGAGCGTCCCACGCGCAGCTTTCGTGCAGAAGAATGCAAATTGTCTGCCAGTATTTTCTGATAACATGCTGCATTCATCTTGCCATCAATTTTCACAAGATTCCCTGTGCCTTTAGAGCTCACACACCCCCAAAACACCAGTGAGCCACCACCATGCTTCACAGTGGGGATGGTATTCTTTTCACTATAGGCCTTGTTGACCCCTCTCCAAACATAGCGCTTATGGTTGTGACCATAAAGCTCTATTTTGGTCTTATCACTCCAAATTACAGTGTGCCAGAAGCTTTGAGGCGTGTCAAGGTGTTGTCGGGCATATTGTAACTGGGCTTTTTTGTGGCATTGGCACAGTAAAGGCTTCTTTCTGGCAACTCGACCATGCAGCTCATTTTTGTTCAAGTATCGTCGTATTGTGCTCCTTGAAACAACCACACCGTCTTTTTCCAGAGCAGCCTGTATTTCTCCTGAGGTTACCTGTGGGTTTTTCTTTGTATCCCGAACAATTCTTCTGGCAGTTGTGGCTGAAATCTTTCTTGGTCTACCTGACCTTGGCTTGGTATCAAGAGATCCCCGAATTTTCCACTTCTTAATAAGTGATTGAACAGTACTGACTGGCATTTTCAAGGCTTTGGATATCTTTTTATATCCTTTTCCATCTTTATAAAAGTTCCATTACCTTGTTACGTAGGTCTTTTGACAGTTCTATTCTGCTCCCCATGGCTCAGTATCTAGCCTGCTCAGTGCATCCATGTGAGAGCTAAAAAACTCATTAACTATTTATACACAGACACTAATTGCAATTTAAAAAGCCACAGGTGTGGGAAATTAACCTTTAATTGCCATTTAAACCTGTGTGTGTCACCTTGTGTGTCTGTAACAAGGCCAAACATTCAAGGGTATGTCAACTTTTGATCAGGGCCATTTGGGTGATTTCTGTTGTCATTATGATTTAAAAAGGAGCCAAACAACTATGTGATAATAAATGGCTTCATATGATCACTATCCTTAAATAAAAGACAGTTTTTTGCATGATCAGTCATATTTTCAAAATTAATGCCAAAATTTCACAATTTCTGCCAGGGTATGCAAACCTTTGAGCATAACTGTATTTAATATCACACTTCTCCTCAACAAGACGCAGGATTTGAGGAATAATTCATGTCTGTAGCACAAATGGTGCAGGATGAGTAACACACTGTAGTTTAAAACTTTAGATTAGGGGTTAGTTATCCCAAGTAAGAACAATAACAACAGTAAGGCATATCATATATAATATATTGAAGTATGTCTTTTGTGAAATTCTTCTTGTTAAATGTTTTTATAACCACTTTTTCTGTGCAATAGGAGGGTCCAGTGCTTTAATTCTAAAGAAGCGTGAATGGCATGACTTTTGTTTCATTATTTAAGTGGTTGAAGGCCACGGAAGAGGAAGTTATTTTAAGAGCTATTTTTGAACACTCATACCATTGTGCCATGTCACCACTTTATCCCTGGAATACAAGGAGGGCCTAGCATTGCTCTTTAATTAGAGACACCAATGTTAAAGTTGGGTGTGAACACGTTCTGTTACAGTCAGATTATGTTTGAGGAAGTGACATCACAATCACATTGTGCTGTTTCGGGCACAACTCGGTGTAGTGGTGCCTACTGCCCTTGAGACGGGTGTCCTGAAACAACAGTATGGCTATTAGAGGTGGGGGAAAATGCTCCCTCCCAAGTATTGCGAAATGTTAACTAACAATATTAATGCATTTATATTCTAACTCCAAGAGCGATATTTTTAGTAATTCGCAATGCTTCATGGGACTGTACATTCTTCCTTTAAGACGTTAAGTACAAAGTCTTGTACGTTGTCTTTTTTCCAGATTTCCTACACTTTTTAGCTTCAAATGAAAGTTTGTAATGTTGTGATTCTCCTCCGAGCTGATTGGTTTGGTTCATGGCTTAGAACACTTTATTGAAAAATTATTTGAAATCCTAAGAAAATTAATTGGGAAAAATACTTCCAGAACAAAAGTCAAAAGTGGGCAAACACTGTTGTGCTCTATTGTGCTGTATATATGTGCTGTCGCCTTCCACCAATAAGCCTACATGGAAAACAGATTCAACTTTTGATACAATGTCACTTACAGTTCGTCAACAAGCTACAACAAAAGCATCTCTCTTTGTGCCTTGAGCACTTCTCCATTAACATTATTTATATGATCTACAAAACTATCAGCACAAATTGAACTCAGAGATATTGAGAGTGCTTTATAAGTGAGAAATGTCAGACCTGTACAAGTGAGAGGTCAGTCGGCTCATCATATTCTGCTTCTTCATGATTGTCCTCAATCTCCTCCATCACTTCAGCTTTAGCCTCTGCTACCAGCTCTCTCAGTGGCCGGTTTGTCTTCACGGAGCTCACAAATGGGTGCTGAAAAACAGACCAAATGTAGAAAGATTATTCCGTTTCCATTTTACAATCATAAGAGTATAAAGTCAAAGTTATACACTGATAGAGAGTTACTGTAGATAGACCGAGATAATGTGGATAGAACGATAGGCAGAACGATAAACAAAATGGCAGACAAACAAATGATAGAGCAAACAAACAATAGAAAGCACATTAAAAAAAATGACCTATAGAACAAATAGAACGAACATTAGAACAAACTAACAAACAAACTATAAAACTAACGATAGAATGAACGAACAAAAGAACAATTGAACAAACGATAGGACAAAAAATAGATCAAATGAACTATACAAGAAATAAACGCTAGAAAGAACAAACAAACAAATGATAGAACGAACAAACAATAGCATGAACAATAGAATGAACAGAAAAATAGAATGAATGACAAACAAATGAAAGAACTAACGATAGAACAAACAAATTATAAAATGAATAATAGAACGAATAAACTATAGAAAAAACTAATTAACGATCGAATGAACGAATGATAGAACAAACGAATTATAAAATGAATAATAGAACGAATAAACTATAGAAAAAACGAATTAACGATCGAATGAACAAATGATAGAACGAACGAATTATAAAATGAATAATAGAATTAATAAACTATAGAAAAAAACGAATTAACGATCGAATGAACGAATGATAGAACAAACGAATGTTAGAACGAACGACAGAACAAACAAATGTTAGAACAAACGACAGAATGAATGAGACAAAAAACTAAAAAGAACTAACGATACAACAAACAAATGATAAAACGAATAGAACGAACAAACGAACTACAGAAAAATACTAATTAACAAACAAACAAACGAATGTTAGAACGAATGACAACAAAAATGTTAGAACAAACAAATGAACAAACTAAAGAATAAATGAATGATAAAACAAACAAATGGCAAAAAAGAATGCTAGAACAAACAAAAGGTTAGAACAAACAAATGAACGATAAAATGATTGATAGAACAATAGAACAAACCACCGTCAGAACAAATGAATGTTAGAACAAATGCTAAAATGAACAAATGATAAAATAAACTATAGAACAAACGAATGTTAGATCAAACTTAAGAATAAACTACTGACAAAACAAACAAATGATAAAAAAAATTAAATGATAAAATGCACGCTAGAACAAACAAACGAAGGCTAGAATAAACAAATGAATGATAAAATGAATGAGAACAAAAGGACAGAACAAATGAATGTTAGAACAAACGTTAGAACTAATTATAAAGCAAACGACAGTACAAACAACCATCAGAACAAACGAATGTTAGAACGAATGCTAGAACGAACAAATGATCAAATTGACAATAATGAATGAATAAACAAATGGGCGACAGAATGAATGAATGATAGAACAAACGACAGGACAAATGAATGTTAGAACAAACAATAGAATGAACGACAAAACAAACAAACCATTAAAATGAACGAGTGAGCCTGTGGTTTAACTATGAGAATAGCTGAGTTAGTTGATGGTTCAGAGGTGCACAGGTACAGTGAAAGCTGTGAAAGCACTTGTGTAATGGAGAGAAACGCTGCTCTCATATTTTATTCAGCTGAGTTTCACCTTGTTTAATTGAAGTGTCACAGCTGCTGAGCACATGCGATGGGGAGTCAAGCGTTAAAAACACATGGCCAACAATATCAATTACCCTCACATATATGACCACAACTTACCCTGACAATGAAGAGAAAACTACAGTCAATAAAGACAAATACTGCACCCCAATTCATATACTTTCTGTTCTAAATATTATGTCATTTTTTTGCATGCACAACCCCTTGCACAACAGAAGGTACATTTGTGACAGATCACTTTTGACTTTTCAGTTGCAGAAAAGTGCTAAGGAACACGAGCCTGAAGCTCCCATTTATAAATAGTTCATAAATGTCTGTAAGTAATAATGAATTGTAGGGTAAAGAATCTACAGTATGTAGCCAAATTACAAACTTCAGTATTTTTGAATCCGAAAAATAGAAACATTAAAAGTGCTCTATTTTCAGTTACAAGTCTCAAGTTTAATTTGATTTTTTCAGTTATCATTTTTTTTTTTTTTAAGTTTTACATTTCATTTCAGTGCCAAATCTCAGTTTGTATTTTTTTATTTTTAGTAAGCAAATATTAATCAGTTGCCATGCCTAATTTCGATTTTTTTGCACTTATTATAATATAATGATAATATAATTCAAGAATTCAGAAAATTCAAGACTTTATTGTGGAAGAGCAAAGCATTGATACAAAACGATACAACCAATACTAAAAGTGGCTTTAGAAGTTAATATAAAAAAAAAATTGTTTCTGTGATAAATCTAAGGTTTTAATTTTATGTTTTATTTTTAGCAAGCAAATATCAGTAAGTTGTCACACCCAAATTCTATACACACACACACACCTGTCAAAATGGGGCCTAAAAGTCTAAAATTGTAACCTGAATTTGCAAACCTGAAGATTTACTTTAGATTTGCTTACTGTAAATAAAACTTAAGGTATCTATAATAATGCTGCCTATACCTTTTGCAGCATTCTCATAAGGGCAGTTCACTAGGATCACATGGTGTGTTAAACCATTCTATTTCAGGTATTTTATGGTTTCTCAACCTTCATCTTGGTTTCTCTGGTCGCTTCAAACTACAGACCTGCCTATAAATGCTTAGACTTTGTGGTAAATGTTTGGTGAAGTACTGACACGCAGGATAAAATGTAGATATATGAGCTCAGGGTACAGCACTTCACACAATAACATAATGCCTCCTATCAATGTCACCTTCAGCCCATAAACCATTTGTCACTCAGGCTGTTGTGTGTGTGACAGAGCGTTACATTCAGTAATACGAAACAGAAGAGAAAATGGTATCAGCAGGGGCATAGATTCTGGGAGGGATGGGGGGGAGCCTACATTATATGCTGCAAATGGCACCAGTCGTGTCACTCGCAGCATCATATACGTACAAGATAAGCCAGTCTACAGTGAAAAAAATGTGAAGATACATTGTGATTTTTTTTCCCTCATATTTTCGTTTTGATAACTGAATGAGAAGAATATTTCACATACATGTTGCCCCATGGAGTTCTGGAGAAAACAAACTTCCCCATTCAAGTAGATAGGAGCTGCACTGGAAATAGCCTCCTGAAAGCCAACAGTGGACTGACTTGCTAGAAAGGCTTTGTATATAATAAGAGTATGACCATATTCCAATATTTATCCAAATTTTCTTTTGAAAGTAAACAGTCATTGTCAAAGTTTTTGAACTCCTCAGCTCTTCGGTTCTAGTTTCCGCCAGTGGTTAGGGGAGGATCATGCAGAAATATCCCACACCAATAATGAAAATTGCAGTAATTCCCTCTGTCCACCGAGACAGGAAGTGACTTCTTTGATATGGTGACCTGGGGTTTTCTAAGGGCATTTCCTTCAGACACGTTCAACTGCACATACTGTCTGAAAGAGCCTTGAGTTTAAATAAATTCAGACTCCCGTTGGGAAATGTATATGGGGTGTATAACATGAGTATGTGTGAAATTCCTTACTTCGAGAAGCTGAGCAGCGGTCGGCCTCGTCTCTGGGTTTTTATCCAAGGCCTTTTTCAGGAAATCCTTAAATTCATTTGACCTAAAATATACAAAACCTTTAAACATTCACACAGGAGAGGTATACAATCTCTTATAGCCAAACTCTGTCATAGAAGACATATTTTTAACAGATCTTTGAAATGATGAAATCTATAAATCTAACTAAACAAGCGACAGTTGTACTGAGAGAAAGGCCCATCTCTGGGTAGTACATTGTAGGTCAGTACATTGTTAGGCGTTCACTCACATAACCCCCCACCCTTCTTTGTGGCTTACCACTTGGCGGGCTGCTCCAGGGTGGGCGGCTCAGACTTAGCAATTTTTAGCAGGACCCTCATGGGGTTTAGCTCATGGTGGGGCGGCTCGATCTGAGCCAGCTCTATCAGTGTGATGCCCAAAGACCAGATATCTGCTTTGTAGTCATATGGAGCGTCCTTCATGGTTTCACACATCACAACCTCAGGAGCCATCCTGAACACATGGGACATATCAGAGCAGATCCATCAGGTGCTCACTAGAGTCCCATAATGCACATGCAATAGAAATCTCAGCCTGGCAAGCTGGTTTTAGAGGTCTTGTGGGTACTGGTCAGACTGGGAGACCAGCTAGCTGACCAGCTAAACACCAGCGTAACCAGACCATGAGACCAGCTAAACCATCTTAAAACCAGTATTTTTTTTATTTATTTATTTTTTTCAGGGCAGAAAGATCAAATAAAAAAAAATGGATTGGACGACATTTCCATTGAGAAAACCTGTCGTAAAGGGCTGCAGGCCAATCACTGACTAGCCACTAAAAGAATTAATGAAGAAAGACAGAAATGTGAGGGCATGTAAATAAAGTGACGCTGAAATAGGCAAGCTTCTGTGTGTCCTGAAGGGCCAAAGGTAAGATAAATAGTTCATACATTTTAGGACATTCAAGCTAAACTTTAGTTAATGATTGATTACCTGTCCAGTGTGGTGTGACAGAAACCCTGAATATCACTGGAGTAGAATGCTATAGATGTTTGAAGTGATTTAAAGCAGTATGATATAGTCAAAACATTCATTCAGTCCAGTAACAGAGGACCAGAGATAATGTTTTTATATTTAAAATCACTTACCAATATGGTGTCCCTATAAAAGAGTCTCGTCTTTGGAGAGTTTTCATGTTTTTTGCAGAAACGCCAAAATCAGCTGCAATAAAACCAGAGATAGTGCATTATAAGATTTGGTCCTTCTTCAAAAATGCAACATTACAACTTCTACAATCTCTTGAGTTCTTAAAAGCAGGTATTAATGTCACTTCAAACATCTGTAGATGGAACTTTACCAGAATACATAGGTCACTCGGTGAAGCTTTCAGACATTCCCTTACCACACCTTTCACAGTTTTAGCACATTTTAGCACAATGTGAGAACTTTTCAGACGGCCCCTTACCCACCATAGGCACACTTTTCAACGAATATCAATGTTAAATTAATGATCTTGAATGATTTTGCGGTGATGCCATCGGACCAGCTTAAATACGGGACAAATCACATCCCATATTGAATCAGTATCATTTCATTTTTAAATACGGGATGGGTGGCAACCCACTGGCCAAGACCACTGAGATGGGACAGGGCAAAATCACCATTGTAGGGCAGAAATGAAGCTAAAACTACATACTATCATACTGTATCAAAAGAATTGTGTTTTGATACCACAGACAACTTTGTTGTGTTCTGATAGAATTTGCATGTTAGCATTAGCATCTAGCTAACTTCATTACCCTAAAACGTATTAATAAAGTTCAACTTCATCTTCTACTGAAAAAGTTAAGCACAAACTGTCACAACCTCATGTTTCAAACTGTAACAACCTCCTGTTCCATACCTCAAAGTATTGTGGATGCGCACTTCAGACAAAGTACAACATTCTGGCATACTTTGGCATACTGTTATTAACACACTATGATTTGGGATTCACCAATTTTACATACTATTTAGCAAGGATATTATGTGAATTGGGACGCAGTCTATGTTTTGTCTAGTGTGATTGCATGCTGTATATGCACATTTTTGTCTGGATCTAATAAAGTAAAGAAAAAAAAAAACACACATTAAAATGCAATTACTGGTGTTACTTGAATACACCTGAACATGATGAATATTCAAAGTCATTTTGAAATATATTTCTTTTCTTTCTGGGGCTTAAATTAATAAAAAGTGGTGAAACCATCCACAGGCAAAAAATAAATAAATAAATAAAGTTTTATTAAAATGTGAAAAAAGAAATGCTGCCATAAGTGGTTTGTAGAAATCTATTATTAATATTATGATGATGATGATGAAGCAATTGAAGCAAAAAAAAATACCAAATAAAAATCTTAATATTCTAAAAAATGTTGTCCACCAAATTTGTTGTCTTGTGACAAAAAAAGCCATAAACAGTGAGGACCCTTTTAGACCCTCATGACTGTATGTGAAGTTAAAAATAAATAAATGGTAACACTTCATTTTAAAGTGTCCTTGTTATAAATATACATACAAATTAAGCATTATTACAAGTAACTAACCCTAATACAAACCCTAAACCTATACCAAGTACATGTTGTTAATAAATAATGCTCAGTATTGAAGGGGGTCTGGGAAGCTCAGTGAGTATTGACGCGGACTACCACCCCTGGAGTCGTGAGTTCAAATCCAGGTGTGCTGAATGATTCCAGCCAGGTGTCCTAAGCAACCAAATTGGCCCAGTTGCTAGGGAGGGTAGTGTCACATGGGGTAATCTCCTCATGGTTCTCGCATTGATCGCGGAGAGTAGCATGAGCCTCCACATGCAGAGTCCCCACGGTGTCGTGCACAGCGAGCCACGTGATAAAATGCGCAGATTGACTGTCTCAGAAGCGGAGGCAACCGAGACTTGTCCTCCGCCACCCGGATTGAGGTGAGTAACTGCGCCACCACGAGGACCTACTAAGTAGTGGAAATTGAGCATTCCAAATTGGGGAAAAAATAAAAATAATGCTCAATATTACACTGTAACAAGGACACTAAAATAAAGTGTAACAAAATAAACATTTTGAAGTTTTATCTATTTTGAAGTCTTTTTATGAAAGACACATTTTGTTCAGGTCAAATAGAGTAACACTTCTTGATATTTGGGACTCAAAAATACATGATATTTGTAAAAAAAAAAAACAATCTCTCAAATATGTTTGAAAAGTTTTTTTTTTTTTTTTTTACTTTTTAAGGAATGATTGTTAGTTGTGTACACAAGTATATTCAAGGAGCAAGCACAGTATTTTATTACCACTTACTTGATGTTACACCACATGGCATTCTAACAGTTATGAAATCTTTATTTTTTTGTAGAAAATGCTGGACACCAACATTCATGAACTTGAAACATTTGTTTGTAAACTAGATTTGTAAAAGATTTTTCATTTTTATTACCTCAGACAACCTTATCTCTCAATGACCCCATATGTATTGGGGGTTTCTGTGCACATATAGTTAATACTGATGATGATTATTAGCTGAATTTCCCAAGTGGAGATCAAAATGTGTTTTTCTGTCTACTCGGGCACATGCAGGGTTTCCATTTATGTTCATGTGTAAGCTATGATAGATGGCACCCCATAAATTTTATTGAGCTGATTTCTGAAAAACCTGCATCTGAGGTGAGTTAAAATGATAAACATTACAGAGATTTTACCAAGGATAAGGGATGTATCACACTTCAGAATCTCAGCAGATGCAGTAGGTCATCCGGTAGTGTTTACTAACCGTTTCATGAATACAGAGTTTTCAGACATCCTACTCACTTGGCATACTATATAGCAGGGAATTAAGCATATTACGGGGCATGTTTCTCTCAAAGGAACTGTTGAAGGGCAGTTACTCTAGGATCTTTTGGCCTGATATTCTGGAGTGTCATTAACCAAGCAGAATTCTGAGGGATAATTCTTTCATCCAGATACTAAATCCTGTGAGACTCGAGTGAAGAAGTGTAATGAAATATCATTAGTCAGGTTTTGGCAAACTGGTGCACAGCATAATCCTCATACGATACTTTTAAAAGGTTTATGGGGAAAGTTAGTCTTCCTGTGACCGTGTGTGTGTATAATGGTGTGAGAGGTCAACAGAAGGAGATCTTCTGTGATAAAAATCACACTAGTACTCATGCAAAGGCCATACTTTCATTAGGAGCCAAGTCCCGAAGGGGCTGTAGCCCCTATTGTATCCGTTAATTTTCCGTATTATTATTCTTCTTTTGGTTGGGAGTTTATAACAGCCCATAAAACCGTACGTAGGAAAATGATGAAATTTGGCACACTGATTGGGGTGGTCATGAATAGCCACCATACCATATTTGGGGTCTCTAGGACATACTCTATAGCGCCACCACCATTTTTTCCCCCATATCGGCCATACTGCCATTTTTAATTATATTAAACTTTTTTATATCTTTTGAATGCATTGTTGGATTTGAAAGAAAATTGGTATGCTTAATCAACATCATGTCCTGAGGATACTGAGCAGTTTGGAGACAGTGCTACATAGTGGTCAAAGTGCTTATTCAATATTAGCTAAAATTTTGTTGTATTATTGCGTGCTTATTCTAAGTTTTCAGAAAATGCAGAGAGAAAATGTCAAAATGTATTGATTGATTTATTTATTATTATTTAAATCCTGCCGGTTCAAGCCCAGCACAAGGCAAGTTGAAAACAATATAGAAGTTGCAATGAACATCGTATCCGGACTGTTCTTTCTTTCAGTTGTGTTTGATATCAGCTCTCTGACATTTTGAATATTATAATAAAAATGTTATATTTTAAATGAATTAAAATTGAATGAAAATTGGGATGCATCTTCAACATCAAGTCCTGAGGGTACCTGTGCTGTATGAAGACAGCACACTTATAGTTAAAAAGTAAACCCACACTTGTGTGCTGACTCCAAACTCAGCTTGTCTCTTTGCCACTCATTGAGCATGTCAACTGAGTGGTACTGTGTGTTAAGCACTGGACTATAATTCTAAAATAATGGGTTTGAATCCCCACTTAAGCAGGTTTGATTTCACTTTTACTGGAGTCTTTGTACTGTGCTTACTGAATGATTGCAGGGCTAATTGAATTTTGATTTTCATCTTTGTTGTAAAGTTACTTAAATATGAAGTTGATCATGGTAACCGCTGTGTTTGGATGTGCTTACTATATACATGTTATGACACTCTGGTGGCAAAATACACCATAGCCACTCTGAGGGTCCTATAGGTCCTGTAGGCCATAAAGGCCATATAGGCAATTTAGGGGGCTTGCACCAAAGGTGCGTAGCCCCTATTGTATCCGTTAGTATCATTATTATGGCCGCCATCTTGCATTATGACATTTACAGTTGAAACTTTTCACGTCCTTCAAACTTTGTCCTATTTGTCCAACAATGAAATAATCTCAAATTAATCTCCAGACCAAGCCACACAGAACTGACCAGAAATCATTTTAATTTGTGCTACCGTTCAAAAATTATGCCAACGCAAAAATGGATATGAGGCTCTATCTCGGCAATGCTTTGTCCTGAAGAAACTAAATTTGCTATGCTTCATCAGGACCATGAGCAGAGGTAACATGAAAGGTTTGGTGACAGTGCCACCTATGGGACAAGAAATGTCAAAATTGGCTTCTGAATCGTTTGTCTTAAAATGATTTCAAATTATGTTTGGTGTCTTTGGATTCCTTGGGTCATGAGGATTTCAATTTTTCCAATATCAGGCATATAACCTCCCTGCTATTTAGAATTTTATGAAAAAGTAATGTACATTTAAAATGCTTTGCCTGATTTGAATGAAAACTGGAAGCGGTCTTCGACATCATGTCCTGAGGGTACAGCACCACATAGTGGTCAAAATGTTTAGTCAATTATAACAAAACTTTTAATGTATCATTGCTTCCTTATTCTAAGTCTTTTGAAATTGGCAGAGATACATTTCTAAATGTTTATTCAATTATTATTTTTTATTTAAAACCTGCTGCTCTCAGCTTGGAATGTCTCTTTTGCACTTTTGAGAAGTGTCAGCTGAATGGCCCAGTGGTTAAAGCATTGGAATATAGGTCAAAACTTTGAGTTTGAGTCCAGGGAAGAGCTTTTTTATTTTATTTGTACTTCTGTTGATCTCGGAGTCTTCATATTGTGCTTACTTCAATGAGATTGTACTTTATTGCGTAATTCCTGCTTCAACGAAAAAAAATTACCAAGCTGTGACTATAACTCTCAACCTAGAATGCCATTCTGACGTCAGTCAGACTTATTGGTTGTGTGGTGCAGTGGTTAGAGCGCTGAGCTTCAGTTCAAAGGACTGAGTGAACCCCTGTTTGATACCCACCTCAGCTGGTATAAATGTTGTGACTCTGTTGTGCCAGAGCTCTTTGCATTGTGCTTAGGGAATGGCTTTAGGGTTTGGCTCCGATCATTGCTGCTTGCAGCTATATTTCCATATTGGTTCTGTTCCAAAACTTAGTTAGCTGCCTATCTAGAAAACATTTTAAGGCCTCCAACACAAAGGTTTTCCAAAAGGTAGGCAGCACCATTTTGCTCCCTACTAAGATGGAACTGGACGAATTCTAAGGCAGCATCACGTGTCCTTTTTTGAGAACACAATCGTAGAATGCATGACAGAAAGTTTAGTGACAAAATTCATCCAATAGAAGAAGTAAAATTTCGACTATTATTTATTCTTATTAGAGAGTTCAAGCAGCAAAGTTTCTGAAATCCTATAGAACCCAACAGTCTGGTTCCAGGAGTAAAAATCCCATTTATTTTCTCCATAGGGGAATTGATTAACCTTTACACCTTTAAAGACAGACCAACTGTTAGCTCAGAGGTCTGCATTGTTTCAACTTAATTTTTAAAAAATTGTGTTTAATAGAGGAACTTCCAGTGAAGAACCTCACTACCCACAATCCTGAACATAGATCCACTAATCAGAGAATCATATCAAACAAAGCTCACCAAAAGATCTCTGCAACGACCACCCACTCTCATGACTACACTCTCAAAATAAGTATATATTTACAGTACTGTGCAAAAGTTTTAGGCACTTGTGGAAAATGTTGAATAGTGAGTATGTCTGCAAAAAAAAATGCCATGAACAGTTTTCATTTATCAATTAACATCATACAAAGTTCAGTAAACAAAAAAAAAAAAAAAAAAGCTAAATCAATATTTGGTGTGACCACCTTTCAAAACAGCACCAATTCTCCAAAATTATTTTTCCTTAGAATCCTTCAGTGCCATCATACAAATGGTCATATGGATTTCCATTTCCACCCAGAAAAGTTTTCCATCATTTCTAATTTTCTTGAATTACTTTTTCAGACACATATATTTCAATGCTGTTTTTTCAGATTTTCAGAAAATTTGGTATGTATCATCTAAAGACCCTCATTGCAAAAATGTATCAAAAGAATTTATTCATCAAACCATTTGACAGATACAACCCTCTATCTGCACTCCCATTGGTAATGAGTGCTTCACATCAATACTCATTTGCACTGCTCAACTTTGTTGCATCGCAAACGGTCGCTGTCGCTCATATCACCGGAAATTGCCAACTCTCACTAAAAACTAATGACTTCCAGTCACTTTGTCACTGCAAACTGCTGTCACTGTGAACACTCCTTCAGAAAGTACCTGCCTATGTATTCAACAGACAGTGACGCAGTTCACTAGGTATTGGAAAGGAGTTAATGGCTCTCAAGTTTTTTAGTGCCCAAAGACGCAAGAGTTCATTTATGAAAAAAAAAGACATTTATCTAGAATAGAAACTTCTTCGGATCAACTTAAACCTAACCTAAACAAATTCAGACAATCGGTCCGAGGACACATTAACATACTCACCTAGCTTGATGTCTCCCTCTAGCATGAGGAGGATGTTTCCGGCCTTCAGGTCTCTGTGGATGATCTTCATGCTGTGGAGGTACTGAAGAGCCTCCAGCATCTGTTTACAGACCACCTGAATCTGAGGCTCCTCAAGACCCCTGTCCAACTCTACAAACAAACAAACACCAAACTGCTTCTCATCTGAATCTCTGAAATAATGTTCAGGTCACATTTAACCTCAAAATCAAAAGGAAAAACTTAAAATATTATATTTTTCTTAAAGAAAATGAAGCCTAATGTAGGACCATTAAGAATATTGCATTCTGACATGACTAATGACTATGAAGCACATTCCCCCAAAATTATCATTACAGTAATTACATTTTACTCTTATGTTTGTGTAATTCATTATTCTCAAAGGTCATTCTCATTAGACTTTAGACATTATCCACATGCGTGTACTTTGTATTTTGGCTTCGCTATAAGCAACGCATTATTTAAATGAATAGAAATCGACTGTATCCTGTTCACAAGACTCTAGACTGTCATTTAAAGGGATAAACTTCTGCCGCACAGAGTCAAGTGACACAACAGCATGCCGTCGATTTCCTTGAAGCATTCCTACAGCCACAATGCTAACTAAAGTGCCTTTGGTAAGAAATCTCTAAAGTTATTTAACTGAAACCAGTTTGGTTGTAAAGAGTAGAGTCTCTAGTTTCATTTGATACGCCGCTTTAAAAAATGCATTCATTTTTCACACATCAGTGACCTGATAAACATGATGTCCACATATGTGGAAACTTGTACCACATTTCCTCAAAAGTAGAAAAAAACATGTTAGTTATTTTGAATTACTTTCAACTCTAACACATCTGTGAGTCATTTCACTTCATTTAATATACACTTTGTAATATTTAATTTTGTTAATTGGAGCATCCTTTAGCTTTCTAGGCAGCTAAGTGCATTCAATCCTAAAAATCGACCAAATGTTCAATTTCAGGCTGTAGATGATGTTTGGATCACTCAACGTGTTTGACAGACTTGGGACAATGATAATCAGTACATATATTCAGAATTTATAATGTATCATTTTATTTTAACATGGTTGGCAGTGATTGGATAATGCTTATAATTAGAATTATTTATTCAACTTTACAGAAAATCAGCTGAAATGTCTGTAACATCTCAACATGAATAACCAACACACCTGGACACACAATAAAGAATTTGATTAAAAAATCTGACTTTCTATAGATTTCACAACTTAGTCCTGCTGTCCACATATGTGGACATACATTTTTAGGAAAACGATTTGCTCTAGAAAATAAAAAATGTTTTTGCTAGTTTATTAGGTGCTACTAGTTACAAATTAAAAAGGGAAATATAAAATGCACACAGCAGTTTCTGGGGACTCTACTGGTAGGTGGACCTCGGACCCTCTGGGGCGGTCCGGGGGCATTGTTCCCCATAAGAAAATGTTGTACATTTTAAAGTTAAATGCGTCAATCTGGTGCACTTTGAGATCAAAATTAAGAGACTAGATCAGTGTGCTCTTGTAAACAATTTTGTGCTCTAGTAGTAATTTAATCATAAACACATTGGTTGTATAGATATGAATGGTGATGACATGGCAAAAAAGTCACACCCACAAAACATAAACGAGACGGAGTTTAACGCAGTTCACAAATGGTCAAAACACAACATTGACTAGAGCATACATTTGAGCCAGGGCTCCACTTTAAGCATTGTCATGTAAAGTAAATTGGTCATTCTCTTGTCCGGAGATAAAGTTACATGCTCAAGTAACATGTCAAAGTTTATGTTGTATCTTTTTCTAAAATTATGACCGATGCACAACCTAATAGTGAACCTATACAATCAACTCAATTCTCTGCGACAGAAATGTAAACTGCTCTGGGTAGGGGAGGAGACTATTGTCACATGATAATTATTTTATGTTACATATGGTAGTCAAATAAAGGAAAACCTCCACCATCATTAACAGCAGGGGTGATCATAGTTCTATGGAATGAGATCTACTTTTTCATCATGTTATTGCAGCAACATCTACCATGTACAATAAAGGATACACATTATCACAATACCAAAATTTCAGTAGACTTACAGGGAGTGAGAGATGCTTTGCCGAAGCAACGGTGCAAAACTCAATGCTATAGATCTTTTTATGTAATTATGAGAAGTGTAAAAATATTTTCAGTTCATTATGAAACTGTGCGGGCTGCCACAGTCCAAGTAATTAATGGGAAACACTGGAATCACTTTTGAGAATAATGAAAATGACAATAAAAAGTCAAATGTCCAGATGCAAAACATTAATGAGAATTTGGTTGGAAAATGTGTTTAATTGTCATGAACAAAATATCACACCACCAAAAAATTACTCATGATGATTAATTATGTATTATTATAATTAGGGCTGCCATTTAACGTGTTAATTCTGTGTGATTAATAATAATTACATATTGAATTATAGTTATTTGAGGGGCTTCCTCAGCAAACATTTGCATATGCGATTAATTGCGATTAATTTGTTTAATTAATCGGCATACCATGCAATTAATTCGATTAAAAATCAATTGACAGCCCTATTTATAATGAATTATTCTAATTAAAATATATAAATAATAATATTAAAATATTATATTGTATTCTAATTAATTAAAATATTAATTTTCCTTAAAACAGGCTTTGTATTATTATTATTATTATTATTATTATTATTATTTTGTGGTGAAACATGACCAGAAACACGTTCTTGACAGGTTTCATGGGATTTACTGAAATACACATGTATGCAGGTCTCATTCTACAGCCTGATTCATTCTACGTTTTGTGAAGAGAAAGATCATATTTGACAAAATGTGGCTTTTTAAGGGCCAAGTGCTGTAACCTAAGGCAATGAACTGTGAGTGACCCTGACTAGCTTGTTCATAAAACATCCAAAATTATGCAATATCCTGTTTCAACTACAGAAAAGAGAGTTTACCTACTCACCCATGAGCTAAGAACTAACAACATCAAACGACGATGCTGGGGGCTTTCATAAAAATAATAACATGCGATGAAAGCAGAAGGATCTTACCTAACATAGTGGCATCGACCGCACCTCCAGGGCAAAACTCGATCATGATCTGTAGGGAAGAAATGAGGTTGAACATGAGGTGGTGTTGTGAAGGAAAGAGATTTCTCAGGAGAGGAACTCAGTGGGGTTAACAAAAACAGAATAAAGTGGCGTAGTCAGTCTGTTGATGGAGGTTCTCTGAACATTCAGGTCACAGCAGAACACTGATTGATTCAGATTATTGATTCAGTTTATTTATGAGCGTCTGGACTTGTTTTACACTCACCTGAGTAAAACTTCTGAGTGAAAAAAAATGTATAAGTTTGCAAATATACAACTAGTCAAAAATTTGGACAAACCTACTACTTTTTTTTACATTTTAGAATTACACAAATGGAAGTATTGAAATTATGTAGTGATAAAAAAATGTTAAGGGAGCTAAAAAATTATAAATAAGTGAATAAATGATGGAACGGTTCATCCAAAAATGAAAATTCTGTCATAATTTATTTACCTTCTCTCATGAAGGTGTGACAGACGTCAAGATTTTCAGTAAGAAGAGCAGTCTGTCACATGGACTACTTTTATGATACTTTTGGGTACTTTTTTTAAGCTTTACCCTTCTGAGACTCGCGTCCACATGAGTGGACATTACGTTTTGGCTTTACTATAGGCTATACATAATTTCATTTCATTTAAACTGACTAGGTTGTCATTAAAGAGTTAAACTTTCAACGCAACGAGTCATGTGACAAAACAACATGGCGCCGATCTCAGCTGAGTTCTCAGCGGAGAAATGGCAACAACTACAACTGGTAAGAAACCTCATTATGTTTTTACATTAAAACCTATTTGAGTCAAAAGACTAGAGTCTCTAGTTTCATCCAATATGGCATTTAAAAAATGTCACCGATTATCACATGCATCCAGAAAATGTTGCTTTCAGAAGCTGTATACAGAGTTAAAATGAAAATAAGGTGCATTTCGAACTGTTCTGAGACCATACAACTAGTTACAAATCAAAAAGGGAATGGAAAATGCACACATCAGTCATGCTCGGGTCTCAGGAGGTTAAAGAGAGTAACCATCAACTGCCATTGTTTTGAAAAGAACTGGGACTGGGATATTAATAAAGTCTATTATCATATTTATTTTTGGAGCACATTTAAAAACCACATACGTAGACCCAATGTGCTGTACAGCTGTAAGAAAGCTTAAAAAGTTTAAAAAGGAAACAAAAAATGTACTCAAGCCACTGTTATTTCTAAGGAAGTTGAGAAACTGTGTGTCCTCAACTGATTTTCTGCATGTGTTTCTGGACTGTGCATATGTTTTAGTTTTAATTCCTCTAATTGAGCACATTTACAGAAGGTGTAATGCTGTAAAATAAGCACAAATCAAGATTTTAAAAACCTAGCAGAAAGAACATTCAGCCTTTTTTTGCTGCATTTGTATTCAGTCATCTCTAAAGCCATTATGAAACAAAATTGCCCCCTTTATATTCTTAATGCATATTTTTTTTTCACATCTTGCGATCTTTTAACATTTCAGTTCACCAATATAAACCTGCCTTCAAGTAAGTAGTAAATAACCCTGTATCATGCAATCATATATCATAAAACGACAAGTATTAAAGGGATAGTTCACCCAAAAATGTCAATTCTCGTGTATGAATTTCTTCTGACCGTAAAGACATTTATTTCAGCGCTGTAGGTCCATACAATGCAAGTGAATGGTGGCCAGAACTTTGAAGCTCCAAAAAGCATGAAGGCAGCTTTAAAATAATCCATAAGACTCCAGTGGTTAAATCCATATCTTCAGAAGCGATATGATAGGTGTGGGTGATAAACGGATCAATATTTAAGTTATTTGTACTATACATCCCCACTGTCACTTTCACATTGTTGTTCTTTTGTTTTTGGAAATTCGCTGTGTCATATCGCCATCTACTGGGCAGAGAGGAGAATTAATTGTAAAAAAAGGACTTAAATATTGATCTGTTTCTCACCCACACCTATCATATCACTTCTGAAGACATGGATTAAACCACTGGAGTTTTATGGATTACTATTTTGGTGCCTCTCTGTGCTTTTAGGACTATCAAAGTTCTGATCACCATTTACTTGAATTGTATGGACCTACAGAGCTGAAATATTCTTCTAAAAATCTTAATTTGTGTTCAGCAGAAGAAAGAAAGTCATACATATCTGGGATGGCATGAGAGTGAGTAAATGATGAGAGAATTTTCATTTTTGGGTGAACTATCCCTTTAAGAAATAACACTGTTTTTAGTATTAAAGTAACACAATTGTATTTAGTAATAATGATATCATGTGTGCAAGAATGTCCCAGATAAAGCATATTTTGAAAAGTATGCCTGTAGATATAAAGCTCTATTTATTAATAAAAGGTTTTCACTGTGATGATGAGTTTACAAACAACTAAAGGAGTATTGTATGTGTTTTAAATGAGAACCATCTTCAGTAATTTATCATTTTGTTACTGCACAGTAAAGGCAAATTCCTGAATCATTACAGAATGCATTTTTCCTTGCAAAACTTTCCCTAGATTAATAGGGTTACTGCTTTTCTTGTTGGTGTGAGCCAAGAAAACTTATGATTTATACCGCTTGCCATCACAATAACTGACCAAGAGCTTCACATATTATAATTTTCCCTGTCAGTAACATAAATATATTTCTGAATGCAGTTCCCTAAATTATAAATGTAAAAATAGGAAATGTTCCTTTTTAATTAAATTCAACATGAAGACACAACAGCAACTTTCACAAGCCTGAGTTTGAGATGAGGAGATGAGAACCAACAGAGGAAAATAATAAGGAATGCGTTGTGATTGTCATCTACTGAACCTGTCAATCAACCTATCTGACCTACTTTGAGACACGTCATTCCATTTTTCATTTTTTGTCCAAATATTCTTTCTAAAATGTATGTCGCAAAGAGAGATTCTTCTGTTTTCAAGCAGAACTTTGTAATGTCTTGACCAAACCGGGTCAAAACTGCGAAAGAATCCAAAGCGATTTGTTCAAGGAAATACTGTCCCGTCAAAGCAAAGCCCACCCCACTCATGTCTCGACCCCTGTGGACTGCTAAACACAAGTGTGTGTATATTTAATGATGGAGGCGATAACACAGCGACACAAAGTTTCACAAAGCCTCCAAGATACATAAACCACATTCCAAAGCAAAGACACACACTGTCAACCCAATGAATCAATGAACCAATGAACCATCCAATGAATCCACTGGATGCCACTTTCTTTGATGACCAACTATTTCACCTTAAGTTTAAAACTTAGCATTAATGGGTTTCTTTTTAAATCCCCAACCATAACTATGAGCAATAGTAGTATGGTAATAGTGATTCTTCCCCTTACAAACACCTGTAATAAACCTTTAAATGCACACAAATCTGTGCTGACCATAAACAAAAAGTTCACTGGTCACATGACCCGACTATTATATAATCACCATATGATCAACAAACAGTAGATACAGCTAGAGTTGCCATAACACAAAAGAATCTCTTTCAATGTATTCATTACGAGCGCGTGCAATGACGACGCTGCCAAACGAACCACTGGCTGCGCGGATAATCCAGCCATTTCCAAACAAGAGCTATGGCTGTGTGTTTACAGAGAGAATGTACAGGAAGTGTACACCCAACATTATCAAAGAGCTACAGCCTGCGGCTGAAAACATACACACTAGAACAAGGTTTCCTAAAGTGTGGGTTGTGGCCCAGTCCATTGCAAGGGAGTTCCTTGAAAAAATCAAGTGTTATTTCTAAAAGATGATAGATGACATTTACCAACCAGTCATACACACATTTATGTGCAAACAATTTCATGCAGAAATCATGATTCAACAATAAGTTTGCACTTAAATTTAATCTTAATTTTCGATCACATTTATAACCAACAGTAACAACATATCCAGAGGGCCATGTTTTCTGCAAATGATTAAAGTAGTGAAATTCTGGGAATAACCTTTTCTGTGCACGCAAGTAGACAACTCAAGTATGCATTTATTAGTTATATTTAGGAAATGTTCATTTTGCATTTTGAATAGAAGAAAACTTTTCCTAAAAATAAAAAATAAAAAAATAAAAAATAAATAAATCAATAAATCAAAGAGATAACAGGTCGTCAAGGCAACTAGTAGGATATTGCGTTACATGTTGCGCATTGAGCTGAACCACCAACTTAAAAGGTTAAGTGTTCGGTCAAACATCAAAACCTTGACATCAGCAATGCTGCAACATCATCCGTCACATACGGTTTGATGTTCACCACGGGGTTCTTGGCAGAAATGCCACCAAAAGTGACAAAAATTCCCCCAAAATTCTAAATATAGGGGTGAAAATTGTACCTGTTATGAAGTTGAGTATTTGTAAGATCCGATATAGTTCTTAATATTCTATTTTAGGCTTAGATACACATACACTGCTGGGCCAAAACATTATGACCACTCATAAGTTAAGCGAATAACGTTGATCATCTCTTAACAAGGCCACATATCAAGGTCTGGGTTGATTAGATGGTAAGCAAACAATCAGTTCTCGTAGTCAGCGTGATGAATGCAGGAGAAATGGGCAGGAGTAAAGACCTGAGCGAAATTGTTAAGACAAGGGCCAAATTGTTATGGCCAGACGACTGGGTCAGAGCATCTCTGAAACAGCAAGGCTTGTGGGGTGCTCCCGGTCAGCAGTGGTGAGTACCTACCCACAGTAGTCCGAGGAGGTACAGACCACAAATTTTAATGATGGTTACGGGAGGGGGCCTGGGTAGCTCAGTGGTAAAATACGCTGGCTACCACCCCTGGAGTTCGCTAGCTCGCTAGTTCGAATCCCAGGCCGTGCTGAGTGACTCCAGCCAGGTCTCCTAAGCAACCAAATTAGCCCGGTTGCTAGGGAGGGTAGAGTTACATGGGGTAAACTCCTCGTGGTCGCTATAATGTGGTTCGTTCTCGGTGGGGCGCGTAGCGAGTTGAGCATGGTTGCCGCAGTGGATGGCGTGAAGCCTCAACAAGCCACGTGATAAGATGCATGGGTTGATGGTCTCAGACGCGGAGGCAATTGGGATTCGTCCTCTGGACGAGCACATTGGAAATTGGGCATTCCAAAATTGGGAGAAAAAAAAAAAGAAAAGAAAATTATGGTTACGGGAGGAATGTGTCACAACACACAGTGTACGTGTGGGGCTGCGTAGCCACGGATCGGTCAGAGTGCCCATGATAACCCCTGTCCACCATCGAAATCTGCTACAATGGCCATGCGAGCATCAGAACTGGACTTTGGAGCAGTGGAAGAAGGTCGTCTGGCCCGATGAGTCCCATTTTCTTTTACATCACATGGACAGCCGTGTAAGTGTGCGCTGTTCACCTGGAGAAGTGATGGCACCAGGATGCACTGTGGGAAGACAACAAGCTGGGCAATGTTTTGCTAGGAAACCCTGGGTCCAGCCATTCATGTGGATGTCAATTTGACACGTGCCACCTACCTAAACATCGTTGGAGACCAGGTACACCCCTTCATGGCAATGGTATTTTCCTGATGGCAGTGGCCTTCTTACAAGTATAGAAATAATATTTACATTTTAAGTAGTTTGAATGTGTACTGTAGGGAGACCAATGTGTAGTTCTTCACTATGAAATCAGCAAAAAAATATTTTTTTAAAAATAAAGTTGAAATAACATGGACCGATGGCTTCAACAGAAGCATATACCATCGATTAACCAACATGATCAAGAAAGTCAGCATGTTGTTTCCTAGAGTTTCAGTACCTTAGAATTGGACACCACATGCAAACTCCCCGACAACCGGTATCTCCTATCAGACCATAAAAGTAAATCGCATTTGCATAATAAGTGACGAGCACGATTCAGAGATTGCATTTTTCCCTTTAACATTACATTTTTACTCCACTGATGGTCTGTTTAGGTTTGGGGATTGGTTTTGCAGGGTACAGTTTATAAAATATGCATTCCTCCTCACTGTATTACAGCCTGTACAGATGAAAACAACTCGCTTTTGGCGCCCCTCCGTGGACATTTCACCCAGAAAATTTAGCTCACACATGCCCATAAACCCAACAACACTTACCTCTTTGGCCACTGGGGTCAGTGTTTCACATTTCTGTAAGCACAGAACGATTTTAGCGAAAAAAAAGTCGACCCACTGTTTCCGATTTCACAGTGAGATCAGTCTGGATTAACAAACACGGAGCTCACTGTAGGTCTGTCTTTAAAGGGAACAGACCATTTCATTATTCAAATAATTTGTTTGTTAAAGTACAGTATTTGACATAAAATGTATATTTTTATGGCTAGAAAAAAGCCCATTAATTCAGGCAAGATGTTGTTGTGGATTTCATGGTTTTCATGTTGTACTGAAAGGGGCTGGTGGGCCACCAATATATTCCCTGATATCTTCAGGGCTGTGGGGTTTCTCTTGAGTTTTAGAAAATTTGCACTAGACCTTGAAAAAAAAAAAATCACATAAACAAAATAAAACTGAGATTAAAAATCACTTGGAGGGTCCTTCAAAAATAAGATACACTATAATGAAAAGGTGAACTGTTTTCATGTAAACATCAACCAACACAGTGTGAACTGGAGAAACCAGTCGTCATGAGTTCAGCCTATGAATCAACAGCTGTTACCATCTCAGAAATGTTTGGAATATTCTAGATGACAAGCACAGTGCCCACAGGTACAGGAAGGCAGTGCAACCAGTTAAACAACAAGAACAAAATCTGATTAAGACTTTGAGAACGCACACACACACACACACACACACACACACACACAGGTGAGATTTCAAGCGCCTACGCACATATCAAGCAAACACAACAAGAGGTTAAACAAACAAACAATTGACACTTTAATGAGACTCGAGTGACTCTGGAAACTCGCCCTGAACTCTATTGAGCTTGTTGAATAATTGATTATGATGGTCATCACTTTCACCTCACTGGCACCCAGCTGCACTGTCATTTAGATAGAAACAGTGAGCCACAGATGCTCATATATACTTAACTCAAGTGCCCTTAAAGGGGAGATATTGTGGAAAACAGGATTTTTCTTGATCTTTAGAAATAAAAGATTTTGATGTACTATACAGTCCCACACTCTTAGAAAAAAAGGTTCTTTGGGGTTCTATATAGAACCTTTCCACCTGGCTCAAAGAACCCTTTAGGGTTTTATATGGAACCTTTTCTTCTAAGAGTGCAGGCTGTGTTCGGAATTGAATATCAGCATGATAATTACTGCATACTCCTCAGAATACACTCTTTACTGCCTATTAATTTTTTAAATAGTATACAAAACTTTGTAACCCTTTATGCAAAGCAACAATTCTTGATAGTAGGTCTTCTGAGATCTCTTTTTTGCGAGGCATGGTCCACGTCAGAAGATGATTCTTTTGAATAGCAAACTCAAAATGTTTGAGTGCTCTTTATAAGTCAAAGTAGCTCTAACCCACACCTCCAATCTCATTTCATTAATGGGATGCCAGGTTTGCCAACTCCTTACTCTAGCTTTTAGTGACGTCATTATCCTAGGGGTTCACATAATTTTTCCAACTTACACTGTGAATATTTCATTGATTCAATATGTACAAGAACAATACAATAATTTGTGTGCTATTAGTTCAAACAGATTGTGTTTGTTCATTATTGTAACTTAGATGAAGATCAAACCAGATTTTAAGACAAATGTATTCATAAATGCAGGTAATTCCAAAGGGTTCACATACTTTTTCTTGAAACTGCATATTTGTACTTAAATAAAAACAAAATAAAATAAAAAACACACACAAGGGGGGGGGGGTGGACTGTGCCCCCTTCAACGTTTCTCATAGTACCATTGTCTATTAAAATAATACCAGCCAGTAAAAAACAAACCAGCTAGTGACCTTCATCTCTCTCAGCATTTCTAGAGATACTCCGAGTTCCTGCTGTAGTTTAGTTTCAATGTTAGACAAAATATAAGGTTTGTAACATAGTGTCTCAACATTGTCAGCCAATGTACTTGAGCCGAGAGAGCATGTGAGTGTTTGATGAGAGTAAAGAGAAGATAAGAGAGGATTATGTTGGAGGTCTTGAGCGGACATCCTTTATCCGTCTGCTTAATTGGCTTTTACAAGCAACAGTTTACAGAAGCTCAGAATGCCAAGGCCACCGTGCTGTGATTAAGTGCTAGCGTACACACGTGAGCACTGTCAGTGATATAGTATGCTTAATCCATGTCATGAGAGGGCACAGATCTAAGATCACACAACTGTTCCATGCTTACATGACTCCTTACAGTCATGAACTTCAGTAAACAACATCTCAACGTGACCTCAGAGAAACAGCACATAGTTGTTATGGGTGAAGTGTGCAATTTTTTAGATGTTTTAAATTCTTTTCTTACCCAGCTTGATATGCAGAGACAACTTTAAGTAAGCCATTAGTAGGGTGATTTCCCTCAAAAGTGTACACACTTTTGAGCACACCGACCAGTGTGACTCAACTAGGGCTGGGTGATGTTTCAAACATTCACAACATAAATCCCAATGATCTCAACACTGTAAACTGTCAAACATACACTGCACTTTAAGTTTTCCTGATTTTCCTAATGATATTTTATTAGTTTTTCATCATATTGGTAAATTTATGGCTTTTTAAAAATAAACAAATCCATGTTTAATCAAAAAATATGATATATATATATATATATATAAAAAACACGTTTATTGTTCAATTGCAGTATCAAGTATTTACATTGATTCGTTGAACGCGTGTTAAAACCGTTACCGTTTCTAACAAAACCGGCATTTCTATAAAGAGTGTCTGTAGATGAGTGCATGTAAACAAGATAAATCTCGATGTGATTAAAGTGAATAAATTGAAAGAGAGTGCCATGCATGATTAGAATTTAAAAATATTTTTTGTTGTTTTTGATCAACAACTGAATGAAGAGAGACATTATTCAATGACAAATGGGTCGAGTGGATCTCGTCTTTGGACACACGGAACAACTTTTACACTCAAAATGCAGTGAATATTCAACAACTATACTACACAATTACTGGTGAGTGAAATCTAAACATTTACCAGCCAGTTGCCAGATATATACATTTTATTTACATAGCACAAAATTTGGTAGCAAATTAGGACTGATTCTCTCACTGTAGTAGAGGGTTGCACTTAGTGTAAAAGACTGATCTTGGGATTTTAGAATCGATATAGAGATCGTTCAAACACAACACAATTTATTTTTATTTTAATGTGTATTTTAAAATGTAAAATATAATAAAAAAAAAAAAAAAAAAATTATATATTTTTTATTTTTTGCCTATTCACCTGTAGCACCTCCACTTTAGGAGGAAGAATTTTTTTTTTAACCAGAATCCAGAATTCCCTTGTAACCAAGCTGTGACCAAACTCTCCCTACCCCCCCCCCCCCCTCTCTCTCTCTCTCTCTCTCTCTCATTTGGTCAAGTTAACTTGACACACTCAAGTTAAAAAGATCAAGCACTTGTTATGTTTGACAACAAGTGTGCAACCATTTCCTTTTACAAAACATTGTAAACATTCTCAACTGGATGTTTTTCATCAAGGGATTTTATGTCCAGACAGCTCATCCACACCCAAACATGTTCGTCTATGACACAACTCAAGGGTTGCCCAGACAGCTGTGCCAAGCTTCTACCCATGATTACAAACATTGCTTGATTTAGTGCACAAAATTGCAAATTTAACATGGATGTGAACATTAATTACTAAATTAATATACTAAAACAATCCAGCTGCATTTTGACGACTAAATGAGCATACTAAAACAATCCGGCTGTATTTTGACGACTAAAGTGACTATACTAAAACAATCCAGCTGCATTTTGACGACTAAAGTGAGTATACTAAAACAATCCGGCTGTATTTTGACGACTAAAGTGAGTAAACTAAAACAATCCGGCTGTATTTTGACGACTAAAGTGAGTATACTAAACCATCCAACTTTACTTTCGTGACTAAAGTGAGTATACTAAAACAATCCGGCTGTATTTCGATGACTAAAGCGGGTATACTAAAACAATACAACAGTATTTTGGTGACTAAAATGAGTATACAAAAACAATTCAACTTTACTTTCGTGACTAAAGTGAGTATACTAAAACAATCCGGCTGTATTTTGACGACTAAAGTGAGTATACTAAAACAATCCGGCTGTATTTCGATGACAAAAGCGGGTATACTAAAACAATACAACAATATTTATTGACAAAAGTTAGTATACTAAACCGTCCAACTGTATTTTCATTACTAAAGCGAGTAAACTAAAACAATCTGACTGTATTTTGGTGACTAACACGAGTATACTAAATCCAACTGTAATTTTTGTGACACTAAAAAACTGCAAAGAAGAAAAAACTACAGATTATCAAAATTTAGTTATGACTGAAATCCTGTCTGACTATGATCTGTCCTGTGACAGTCGGGTTTTGCTCAACAGTGCTCAGATTCAGACAAAATGGAGTATGAAAACTGCAGTAACTACAAAATCCACCAGAAAACCAAAAACTCTCAAGCCATGTTTGAAGCCAGTTTCAGTGTTGGCAAAGTTTATGCATTTTGCTTTTGTAGGGCAGAATAAAAGGTAGGTACAGTATCTAAAGTAATAAGATTTTTTAATTTCTGAAGATAATGTGAGTGGTGCTTGCCCTCATGTGTTTGAAACTCGCCACCATAATGCTAGGGTGTTCTGGGTGGTTGTCAGGGTATTGTAATGTGGTTGCTAGGGTGTTCAGGATGGTGTGCCCAAGTCAAAGACTCCACCCCCAAGTCTCTAAGATATTCTGGTCTCTATGGGCAATAGCAATAGTTATGCTTGCATTTAAAGATATAACTCATGAAGGGTTAGATTGTCAGCAGGTCTGTGTGTTAGTACAGTATTTTATAATTGATGTGTTAAGGGTAAAGAGATCTTTCTCATCAGTCTTCTGGGGTTCAGAGAACAGAGAGAGAGTGTTCGAGCACTGAAAGGAGTTTCACCCAAACACCAGGATCTCAGGAGACACGTCGCCCAGACAAGCAAATTTACCTTCACACTGAGGAATTCCAGCAATGCTTTAACCGGATCGTCATTAACAACTCACTTTTACAGCCAGATACCATGACACCATGTCATCTATGGAGTTACAATAGTGCACCACTGGACTGGAAATACAACTCCAGATGCAGGAATAGTTGAAACATATTTGAGGAGAATCATTTTAATATGGGCGTGTATGACGTCTCCAAGGATTAGAAATATTGAGCAGTTCAAAAATGATGTAAGACAACACCCTTTGTTGTTTTGATTAACTGTGTTCTGGCTGGTTTAACGGTCTTACCGATAGTTTGTTTTCGTAAAAGAAGGCGTCGAGCAGTTTGACGATGTACTGATGGTCACAGGATGCTAAGATGTCGATTTCCACCATGTAGTCTTCCAGCTCCTCTGCGCTTTTGGTTTCGATCACTTTGGCAGCAGCCAGCACGCCCGTTTCTTTATTCTGAGCCTGAAAAACAAACCAATTTCACATCAACACACGGCATGATTTACATGAATGTATCCTTCTGATATTCTAGTTCCCAAAAAGAAACTTCTGCGATCATCCACTCACCCTCGTATTGTTCCAAGCCCATATGACTTTCTTTGTTTCACAAAAGGAGATATTAGACAGAATGTTACTCTGTCAACATTCGCTTTCATTGCATCTTTTTTTCTCCATACAATGGAATTGAATTTTGACTAAGGCCAACATACTGCCAAACATCTTTCATAGAAGAAATTAAGTCATTCAAGCTTAGAACAACATGAGGTGATTTTCATTTTTGGGGTAAATATTCCTGTCATGGAATGATGTACAGTCAGTCAGTTATATATGCATTCATGTTATATAATATATCTGACCACTGAATGCAACGATTGACCAATCAGAACAGAGTATTTCAGAGAGCTGTGTAATAAATCTTGAAAACATACTGTAAATAGACTGCAGGTTTTGTTGGTTATATAGCTAAGACAGGACTGGTCTCCAAGCGTGAGAACTGAAACCTCTTTGGGAAACACCTTGTGTTAGTAAACAGCACTGATCAAGGTGGGGTCTGTCATTGTGGTTCTCTGGCAATGTTTTCAGAGGAAACCGTGTTAACAAAACACTTAAATGCAAAACACTTCCACTTTTTATAGCATCTCAACTTATAGCATACACACTACAACATGCTTACTGTAGGTTTAACTTTAGAGCTTGCATAAATTTGACATGTTTATAAAAATAAAGTAATATACTGTAGGAGAGAATGACAGTAGGCAGAGAGGACTCATTTATTTGGGATAAAGCATCACTTTTTAAACCAGATTTTGTATTTTGCTTGTCTATGCAAAACTTGCCACCATGATGCTAAGGTGTGATTGTTTGCCAGGGTGTTGTGGGTGGTTGCCGGGGCGTTATGTCATGTGGGTGCTGAAGTGATCTGCGCTGCTTTGGCATTGCTAGTGGGTTCTGGGTGGTTGCTAGGGCATTGATATGCAGTTGCTAGGGCATATGGAGTGGTATTTAGCAGAATGCTGTGTGGTTGCTGGGGCATTCAGAGTGGTATTTTGCACATTGCTATGCAGATGCTGGGGCATTCAAAGTGGTATTTAGCACATTGTTATGTTATTGCTGGAGCCTTCGAAGTGAATTCTGCGCCATTCTGAGTGGTTTTTATAATCATGTTCCAAGTGGTATTTAGAACCGTGTTCCGAGTGGTATTTACAATTGCATTCTGAGTGGTATTTAAAATCATGTTCAGAGTGGTATTTAAGGTATTTAAAATTGTGTTCCGAGTGGTATTTAGAATTGTGTTCCGAGTGGTATTTAGAATCGTGTTCCGAGTGGTATTTAGAATCGTGTTCCGAGTGGTATTTAGAATCGTGTTCCGAGTGGTATTTAGAATCGTGTTCCGAGTGGTATTTAGAACCGTGTTCCGAGTGGTATTTAGAACCGTGTTCCGAGTGGCATTTAGAACCGTGTTCGGTATTTAGAATCGTGTTCCGAGTGGTACTTAGAACCGTGTTCCGAGTGGTATTTAGAATCGTGTTCCGAGTGGTACTTAGAACCGTGTTCCGTATTTATAATTGTGTTCCGAGTGGTATTTAGAATCGTGTTCCGAGTGGTATTTAGAATCGTGTTCCGAGTGGTATTTAGAATCGTGTTCCGAGTGGTATTTAGAATCGTGTTCAGAGAGGTACTTAGAACACAATTCTAAATACCGAACACAATTCTGAGTGGTACTTAGAATCGTGTTCCGAGTGGTACTTGGAATCCTGTTCCGTATTTATAATTGTGTTCCGAATGGTATTTAGAATCCTGTTCTGAGTGGTATTTAGAATCCTGTTCCGAGTGGTACTTAGAACACAATTCTAAATACCGAACACAATTCTGAGTGGTACTTAGAATCGTGTTCCGAGTGGTACTTGGAATCCTGTTCCGTATTTATAATTGTGTTCCGAATGGTATTTAGAATCCTGTTCTGAGTGGTATTTAGAATCCTGTTCCGAGTGGTACTTAGAACACAATTCTAAATACCGAACACGATTCTGAGTAGTATTTAGAATCCTGTTCTGATTGGTACTTAGAATCGTGTTCCGTATTTAGAATCGTGTTCCGAGTGGTATTTAGAATCGTGTTCCGAGTGGTATTTAGAATAGTGTTCAGAGAGGTACTTAGAACACAATTCTAAATACCGAACACAATTCTGAGTGGTACTTAGAATCGTGTTCCGAGTGGTACTTAGAATCCTGTTCCGTATTTATAATTGTGTTCCGAGTGGTATTTAGAATCCTGTTCCGAGTGGTACTTAGAACACAATTCTAAATACCGAACACAATTCTGAGTGGCACTTAGAATCGTGTTCCGAGTGGCACTTAGAATCGTGTTCCGAGTGGCAGCTGTTGCTGGGGTGTTCTGAGTGGTATTTAGCACATTACTATGTGATTGCTAGGGCGTTCATAGTGATATTTAGTATTGCATTCGGAGTGTTATTTAACACATTGCTAGGGCGTTGTATTTAGTATTGCATTAAAGGGTCACGACACCCACTGTTTCAGCACAGCCAAGTTCTCACCAGTTTAAAAAATGCCAGCCTTTACATCAGCATCTTTTAACTTTATATGGTTACGGTAATGAGAATCATCATTGAAAACAATGGGAATAGTTAAAGTTGCTTACTGGCCCAAGTCAAAATAGAGCACACCCCCAAATGATATTCTGGTCTCTAGATATGGCTCAGATCCATCCAAAATATGTTTGATAATTTATAAGAGTACTAACAGACCTCTCCTCAACAAGCTGCATGATTTGTGGAATCATTCATGTCAATGGCACAAACGGTGTGGGACTAGTTGTCATAAAGTTTAATATTTAAGGTTAGGGGTTTGTTTAAATCACAATTATGAGCAATAGTAATAGTGATGCTTACCTTAACACTAATTAACCTCCGTTCAATCAAACAACAGGAAAATAAACTCCACACCCTGTGACTGAGAGGAGCTAACATACGTCAAAGAGTTTCAGGAGTTTCATTTTCATTTAAAGATTAACTCCACATGACCAGCATTGCATCTTACTTTTTATGACTGCAACTTCTGTGACTGAAAATACATGGTCAAAATATGCATGTGCGCAAAATAATGACCTATATTGGCATTTGAAAAGCAGGTTTTATAAATGAGACACAAACGGGTGAAAACATTCATTCACATAAACTTACATTGAAGGAGGGACTCAAACCATATCTAGAGACCAGAATACCAAAGAGACTTGGGGATGGACTAAACACCTAGAAACTCCATAGCAATGCCCAAGGAACCACCCATAGCACCCTACCACTGTGGTGGCAACTTCTATCTCTACTCTCTGGACACAACGGTCTGATTGTGCCAAATAAAACCTGAAAAATAGACAAGAATGGCATTACATCTGAGAGAAATAAAGAACAGAAATGTGGAATTCACTGGCACTCAGTTAATTTGTTATGAGTTTCCATGTCAGCTTTACAAATGTGTGAAAAAGTGTGGTCAATCCCATTCTATTATTGTGACATATCTACCTCTATACTGCATGTAGGAACAATATGAACTGTGACTGATCACTTTACATGCCAGACTGCTCTTCCTAAGTGGGTGATTCTTAAGCAGAATAAGATGCAGTATGGACCAGTCCTTTTGCTGCAAAACATCTAGCTATGCGAGACTACAGCTGACCTGTCTCACTACTAGAAAACACTCTAGGGGTTGATCTCTTCAAATGAAGCATAACCATAAATAAAGCACTTGCATATCCCAAATCCACTTACATATCCATTGAGCAGATTACAGCACTTGCTCCAGGGAGTGGGGAGGCAGTCAAAGCTTTTGATGTAATCGGAGTCAGATATCCTGGAGGACCATTTTAACACTCTGACCAATAACAGCAGAATAATAGACTACTTTCAACCTGAGTGATGGTAAGTTCAACACATCAATAAAAAGGTTAACCCCATTTACTGCTGTTGACACCACACTCTGAGGAACACACTCAAGATGTTCTTAGATGACCATATGGACCCTCAAAGTTCAGAACAGCTTAAGAGGCCACAGCACAGAACTGTTACCTTTCATTGGGATTTTTAAATTTTATAAGGAGTAAAAAGGTGTTATACTTCATGTAGACCAGTTCTATTAGCTGGTAGGGATAGTTGACTAGTCATCAAACAGCCATTCGGAAAAGTAGCGCAAAAGTCGACTCTCTACACATCATGCATCAACAACAGTCATTTTTGTTTGTATGTGAACGCTCCAAACTAACTCAGATCATCTTAGGAGTTCACTATGTGGTTTGCTTATAATGTTCATTTTGAATGTATAGTGCCCCTATTTTACATTAATGTGAAACCTGAACATCGTTACAGCTTACCATTCAAGTGGGACACAGAAAATCGTGTTTTGTGGTCTAATGCTGCGTTTACGCCCTGACAGAATTACCGTTTTATGAAATTAATTTATGAGTGATTTTGTTGTTAATGGTGACAGCAAAATACTTACTAAATTAATTCACCTTTAATTTATTTTGCAAAATCTTGAAGAACGAAGAAAGCGAGCATAGACTATAATAAAATGACAGTCAAGTGGGAAAAGTCAGAGCCTTCATAAAATTCTAACTTGTAATTCATGTAAAAAAAGACGAACCATTTTTCTAGTCAAAAACGTCTACAGTAATTGACCCTTCGCTTATTTCTGCCCTCCTTTAGATAACGTTGCTCGCTCTGACAAGCTTTGCAGAACTTATAGGAATGAATGGGAACAGTGCATTGTTTTGGCAAAATATTCTTATAAACGGAACAAATAATATTCTTACTTGTGTTACTATTACAAGTGACCTGGCAACAATGTTTTTTTTTGTTTGTTTTGTTTATAAAATTCCACTTAAAACTACTCAAATACAGATTACTAGTAGAATAGTAGACTCGCATTGGAAAAAAGCAAACATGTCAGAGAAATGGAGGACGGCAACAGTTGCTAAAATAGGATTGTTCAGAAACCATTTTATGGTAGGCTTAGCAATGGGTCAATTCTGGTAATTCCGACATGATATGAACTCCGCAAGACAAATGTTCGTCCAGTTGTCATATTGTTACTAGTAATTTTGGAGAAGTCTGAGCTTTTATAAAATTCAGAGTTTCCAACTTCCGAGTTTGAAAAAGATGTTAACTTTTTACTAGTAAGAAACTCATAATCTAGGTAATTCTGACATAACATGAATGCAACAAGACAAATTTTCCTCCAGTTGATGACATGGTACTAGTAATTACATTACTTGGGCATTCCCCAGTTTGGAATGCCCAATTCCCAATGCACTCTAAGTCCTCGTGGTGGCATAGTGACTCGCCTCAATCCAGGTGGTGGAGGACGAATCGCAGTTGCCTCCACGTCTGAGAACATCAATCTGCACATCTTATCACGTGGCTTGTTGAGCACGTTACTGCACAGACATAGCGCGTGTGGAGGCTTCACGCTATTCTCCGCGGCATCCATGCACAACTCACCACGTGCCCCACCAAGAGCGAGAACCACAATATAGCAACCACGAGGAGATTACCCCATGTGACTCTACCCTCCCTAGCAACCGGGCCAATTTGGTTGCTTAGGAGACCTGGCTGTAAGTCACTCAGCATGCCCTGGATTCGAACTCGTCTTTACTCGCTGAGCTACCCAGGCCCCCCAGTGGCGGCACTTTTATAAAATTCAGAGTTTCCAACTTGCGAGTTTGGAAAAATTCATGAACTTTATTTACAAGAAAGAAACTCGTAATTATGGTAATTCCGACATGACATGAACGTAGCAAGAGGAAGTCGTGATTAGTTCTACGACTACTTGATTGGACAGTCTCGGAAAGTCGTAGAACTAAATAGAGTAGTCGACTAGTCATTAGTTGCTTTTACACATGCAGCCTTTTCTGGAAAATTAATGCAATTTTTCCATTTAGAGGTAATATGTAAACGAACGGGAAATACTGGTAAATCAGCCCTGGCAATTTCCCGGAACAAGGTGTTGTAGCATTACCAGAAAAGTTCTGAATTAATGCTATGTGTGAACGAAGCCATAAGATGAACGGTTTGAACAAGTACGACATCAGGATGCGCTGATGTCAGAAGTCTGCTTAGGGCCAGTAACAAAGTTCTGACGGAGATGACGCAATTACTGCATGCCGTTTAACACCTGTGGCTCAGGAGTCAAAAATGCTGCTAAATTTGACAGATAGTAATCTGAGTGAAGCTTAAACCAAAAACCTAAAAAGCCTTTGATTTTTATGCCATTTTGGTCACCAAACGTGAATGGTAGCAAAACACATAAAAGACTAAAAGCCGTTGCATGTGACAATACGGCAATTTTTCTACAATTTAATAGGTTTCATGTGTGAAAATCAGTTTAAAAACTGTAGAAGGATAAGAATAAACTGTAAGTAACATTGTGCTTCTATGAATATTTAGGTAATAGCTAGGCCTTGGACTCTTTATTCACTCTCTTTAGTTTATTATAGTGAATAGGGCCCATTCTGTATCATGTGACCACAACAACTGAATGACCAAATGAAACTATTTCTAAAGAATAACATGGCAAATACAAACACACTTGTGAACACACTTCTCCCTGTATAAAAGTTCAATACAGTAGCTTAAATCTTTTCAATGAGATGGGTGGAAATTATGAAACTAACTATACTATTGGGCAGGAAAAAACAATGAGCACCATTCTAGATCCATAGATCTTAGACTCAGTATTTGATCTTGGTGTGGTTTAGCTCATGTGTGCATAGATCGGTGGAGAATGTTCATATCCACCCATAGAGGAGACATTCTTATCAGTGTGAACCCAACACCACTGAAAGCTGTTGATTAGCAGACTTCAGTACTATACCAGAAACATGTGACTTTACCACACAATTCTGTCTGAAGAGCTCTCGACCACCACTCTATGATCTTTACACACAGAGCTGCAGGTCAAAGTTGACCTCAGCATTCAGGCGCAACAGGTTGTCATTCGCAATGTGCCCATGGACGTTCACATGCGTTCCATCAATAATTAACAGTTTAAGAGCTACTCGAAATTAACTAGGAGAATACAACAAGACTCCTTAATATGCCAGCAGAAAACTAAGAAAGGATTTGCTTGGACACCACTGGCATAATTTATGTTTCTCATGATCTTAAAACCTTCTGATCTAAAAAGACTTATGGTTTAATTGCTTGAAATTAGTTTTGTAGACAAATATAAATTGTGCCTGAATATTATAAATATTCATTTACAATACTAAAGTTCTTTTTTTCTTTTTTTTTCTTAAAAAGCAGGGTTGCCAACTCTCACGCATTTGGCATGAGACACGCTTTCAAGCTCTGTCTCACGCTCTCACGCTTCCCAAATGAATCTCACTCCAAATAACATGACGGTGTCAACAAATCTTGCTCGCAGAATTTTTCCATCAGTGCGAGACTTGAATTTTCAGGCTGCCGAAGCAAATTTACCACCATAACATTCACCAGCATGCTCCAGAGATAACCAGATAGGATAACCAGAGCTCTGGGATAGTGCAGACAGAGCGGAACAATTGCGCGACTTAACAAGCCTTCACTCGATATCTCAGCAGAGACCACAAAAATTTTGCAATGCACCCCATCTGAATTCTACAGAAAGAAGTCAAACCTCTCAAACTGCTAGACAGACTTAACATCATTAACACCACTGATGAGGCTTTTTAAAATACACATCACCATTTCAAAATATGTATCATGTTTATTCTGTAGTAACACAGTGACAGAAAAGTTATGGTTTCATATGACTGTAAATCTATTAGGGGGAATCTATTAGGCCAAGTACAATGTAGAATAAAGGGGTTTAAAGTCTGGACATTCATTTTTTTTAACAAAGTTTTCCTCCTTTTCAAATGATGTCTGAAATTACAAAAACTGGCCATGGTTGTGTCATAGTGTATGTGACAAGTCAGCAAAAAAAACAAACAAAACAAAACATCCGTCTTGGTGAGGTATTCATGTAAACACACTTACATCTAAAGTGAACATAAACAGTAGAGAAAAAAGCAGATTTGTATTAAAATGTCGGACTTGTAAGTATACAGTGCATCCGGAAAGTATTCACAGCGCTTCACTTTTTCCACATTTTGTTATGTTACAGTCTTATTCCAAAATGGATTAAATTCATTATTTTCCTCAAAATTCTACAAACAATACCCCATAATGACAATGTGAAAGAAGTTTGTTTGAAATCTTTGCAAATTTATAAAAAAAAAAAAAAAACGAAAAAGAAAAAAAAAAAAAAAAAAATCACACAAGTATTCACAGCCTTTGCCATGACACTCAAAATTGAGCTCAGGTGCATCCTGTTTCCACTGATCATCCTTGAGATGTTTCTACAACTTGATTGGAGTCCACCTGTGGTAAATTCAGTTGAGTGGACATGATTTGGAAAGGCACACACCAGTCTATATAAGGTCTCACCGTTAATAGTGCATGTCATAGCACAAACCAAGCCATGAAGTCCAAGGAATTGTCTGTAGACCTCTGAGACAGGATTGTATCAAGGCACAGATCTGGGGAAGGGTACAGAAAAATTTCTGCAGCATTGAAGGTCCCAATGAGCACAGTGGCCTCCATCATCCGTAAATGGAAGAAGTTTGGAACCACTAGGTCTCTTCCTAGAGCTGGCCGCCCGGCCAAACGGAGCGATCGGGGGAGAAGGGCCTTAGTCAGGGAGGTGACCAAGAAACCGATGGTCACTCTGACAGAGCTCCAGCGTTTCTCTGTGGAGAGAGGAGAACCTTCCAGAAGAACAACCATCTCTGCAGCACTCCACCAATCAGGCCTGTATGGTAGAGTGGCCAGACTGAAGCCACTCCTCTGTAAAAGGCATATGACAGCCCGCCTGGAGTTTGCCAAAAGGCACCTGAAGGACTCTCAGACCATGAGAAACAAAGATTGAACTCTTTGGCCTGAACGGCAAGCATCATGTCTGGAGGAAACCAGGCACTGCTCATCACCTGGCCAATACCATCCCTACAGTGAAGCATGGTGGTGGCAGCATCATGCTGTGGGGATGTTTTTCAGCGGCAGGAATTGGGAGACTAGTCAGGATCGAGGGAAAGATGAATGCAGCAATGTACAGAGACATCCTTTATGAAAACCTGCTCCAGAGCGCTCTAGACCTCAGACTGGGGCGAAGGTTCATCTTCCAACAGGACAACGACCCTAAGCACACAGCCAAGATAACAAAGGAGTGGCTCCAGGAAAACTGTGTGAATGTCCTTGAGTGGCCCAGCCAGAGCCCAGACTTGAACCCGATTGAACATCTCTGGAGAGATCTGAAAATGGCTGTGCACTGACACTCCCCATCCAACCTGATGGAGCTTGAGAGATCCTGCAAAGAAGAATGGGAGAAACTGCCCAAAAATAGGTGTGCCAAGCTTGTAGCATCATACTGAAAAAGACTTGAGGCTGTAATTGGTGCCAAAGGTGCTTCAACAAAGTATTGAGCAAAGGCTGTGAAAACTTATGTACATGTGATTTTTTTTATTTTTAATAAATTTGCAAAGATTTCAAACAAACTTCTTTCACGTTGTCATTATGGGGTATTGTTTGTAGATTTTGAGGAAAATAATGAATTTAATCCATTTTGGAATAAGTCTGTAACATAACAAATGTGGAAAAATTGAAGTGCTGTGAATACTTTCCGGATGCACTGTAAATGTAAGCTAATAGACCTGCTGCTGTCTAGTGTGTCATTATAATAATCAAACAACCATAACAAGAAAACGAGAAAACACTCACTGCTCTTGACTGTGTAACTTTAGTAGCTTTAAAAAGTATTAATGTATTATAATCATACAGTGAAGACCAGTAGTAGTATTATGTTGTATTTCATTCTGTATGTTTACTTGGATACTTGAAACTGCTGTTAAAAAGCACTGAATTTTCTTAAATTAATTATCATGTGACAATAGTCTCCTCCCCTACCCAGAGCAGTTTACACTTCAAGTTCAAGGAAATCCACTGTTAAAAAGACAAAAAAAATTTTTTTAAGTTCAATACATGCATGATGTTTCCAAAGTCAATAAGTAATCGTGTTAAATTATCGTGATCTCAATATTGACCAAAATAATCATGATTAGGATTTTTGCCATAATCGAACAGCCCTATATAGTACTAGTATCAAATACACGCCCTGTGTCCAGGGCTGCATTCAGGTACTGTGGGGCCCCAGGGACCATGTTGTCAAAATCTCACTCCAACCAGGTAACCAAAGTTGGCAACCCTGTTAAAGAATGAGTTGGAGTGGTCTAGTAAAGGAAGCAGCCAACAAGTGTCCAGCGTAAAGGAGAACTACTTCAATACCATTTAATTTAATGTTATTGGTTAAATGCATTTTTGTTCACTTCATATCTCTCATACTTCCAGTTGTTTTTTCATAGTTTTGATAACTTTTTATTTATTACTACTTTAGGTGCTAACGGACCGTCTTATAAATACTAGAGGTCGACCGATTGTGGATTTTGCCGATATCGATAACCAAGGCGGTTGAAAGGCGACAACAGATTAATCGGCCGATAGTTTTTTTTTATTATCGATTAACTTTCCTTACTATGAAGTGCACAGGCATTGAGGCTACAAGGGTCCAAAATGAAAAAAAAAAAAAAAATTCCAAAAGCAGTTTATTGTGCAACCATCTGGTGCATTTAACTACTAACACGGGACTTTTAACTACTAACAAGACTGAAATACACCAGGGACTTGGCTCCATTGTAAGGCTCGCTATGCAAATAGTTACCACATATATATTATATTTACCAGTTTTGTATATACATTAGAGCCGTCAGAGTTAACGCATTAACACATGCGGTTAATTTCAAATGTTTAACGCGTACATTTTCCTTAATCGCGTTTAACGCATTTGCGATGTATCCGCACACAGTCATTACACTGACGCAAAACCACAACACACAACAGCAACTCCGTATCAATGATCAAGTGATGGAAAACAAAGCTTAACGCTATTTGATGTCCACAACAAGCCCAGACAGGACTTGTGACAGAAATCAAGTACTTTACAGCCTCTGTAAGGTGCAATTTAAACACCACAGAAGCACGTCAAGTCTTAAATATCGCAAAAACGCAGAATGAGACATTTTTGTCTGCAATTGCTTTTCATGTGGAGTTCAAAGCGGCGCTTGATGCTGGCGTTGATGCGCTTCACTACTGTAGCAAAGCAGATAGCCACAGTCTGCCAGCCAATTAATATTGTGGAGGGTGAGAGTTTAAGAGATTTAAGGCTCATTGCATTGAATATGCATCCTATGTGGAGACTAGTTCTTTTAAATAGTCAAACTCCCACTCAGACTTTTACTTAAACGTTTAATGTTACTTGAATCGGTGCTATTTTAGTGCATCTTGATTCTGTGAAAAGCTTTGTTTGAAAAATTTTAATAAAGCATTTACTGTTGCAAATTGTTTCATTTTCTTTCCAATGAAGGAAATTAATGCAATTTGACAGGAAAAGAAGTATATAGAGAAAAAACACTTCAGCACTTTTAAATCACGATTAACTATGAAAAATAATGTGATTTTTTTGCGATTACATTTTTTAAATGACTGAGCACTAATATATATATATATATATTTTTTTTTTTTTTTTTTACTAGATAAGGTTTATTGATGAGGAATACAATTTAAAAACACAACTATTGGCAGAGATTTTTGCTATTAAATATCTTTAAATGCATGCACTTAAAGGCCCTAAAATGCTTGAACCCCATTAATATCTGCTTGCAGCTATATTTATTATTATTATTATTATTACCATTATTCTCTGCTAAAACTGATCATGGAGACTAAACCATAAGGCCTGCTCAGTTCCAGATAACTGATCATCAGGAGAGGAAGTTTGATGTGTTGTTTCTTTGTGTCAGATACTTTTACAAATCAAGAAACCTTAGTAAAAATTTAACATATCTGGATTCGATTTATTATAGTAAGTCACCAAATGCGTACCAAATACAAATACAGTGAACAACACGCCAGTGGGCTACTACACATTCAAGGCAGGACCTTTTTTCACTACAAAGGACCAGGGCCACAATAAAATGTTATTAGTGCTTAATTCTTGTATATTTAACAGCAAATGCTACAATTTATTCTCATTAAAGCAAACTATTTCCTGTTGTTCTAAATGACGGCACACTAGGCAGTAGAAAAGAGCTCATTTTTTTGTCCTCATTACCATCTCTGTGCAGAATTACTCATAACACTCTGACACATTTCCTCTCTGCAGATGACTGAGGTCCCACAGCAAAACAGGAAGTCCACAGATATCCCCCCTCATGTCTTTCTTTAGCAGCACAATACTGATTTTCTCATTACAGGCATTTTAAAATTCTGATTACCTCTTTTGTCCACTAGCACAAGGGGAATCTCTAGAAGTGTCTGTTATTTGATCAAATGTGGTGTTAAAGTCATCCAGGCAGGCTGATTTGGCATTTATGGTTTTAAATTTTACACATTTTAAATTTTGACTATAGTACAATGAATTCTCTCTCCACAGTAACTTATTGGTAAATGGCTTCTCATAAATCACACTAATAAAATGTGCTTTAATAATATCTGTGAGGAGCCTTATGCCACATCCTCACACATTTGAAATGTTTAATACAGCTCAGTGAGCACAAAACACTGTCCTGGCACTCTGTGGAGCACTCGAAAGACTTCCTTTAAGAAATTACATCAGCTAGACGAAAACAAAACCTGAATTAAGTCAGATTGCCCACAGCAAAGTCCACAGCAGTTGTTCTTGTAGAATCAGTTATGAAGAAGTGAATGTCATGAAACCTATCAAGAACATGTTTCACCCAAAAATCAAAAGGAAAGAAAAAAAATTCTTTTTTTTTCCATTGAGATTTTTTTGCTTTTGATGTTATTTTCAAGACACTTTCAAGACATTTTCTTACCAAATTCTCATTACTGTAATGCAAAAAAATAGTCACATATTATTTAAATTGTAAAGTATGTATACATCATGATAATGTATGTTGTACTGCTTTTAATTCTAATGAAAATATATATATATAATTTGTTTCCTCTGTAAAATGTGACAAGAGACTCTTAACCAGAGGTCCCATGCTCTAAATTGTATTTTGGAACTACATAAATGATTGTTAAAGTCACAATATTACTTGCATGGATCAATAATCATAGAAATTCCAACGAATTCGAAATTCGACATTGTGACATTGCTTTATGTGAATAAATGAAAAGTACTTTTCTAATATTCAACATTATCTGTACTTGAGACCTTCGTTTTGTTGGACAAGAAAAATTAGCTTCATAGTACGTGACCCACATTTGGTTTTCGACCATTGAATAAGAGTCAAATTAAACGATTTTCAGATGGAGCCACATTGAAAGCCCCATAACTCTGGGACTTATGAACCCAAATTTAAAAGGATAGCAGGATATCTTTAATACTTCTAGAGTAATAGGCACTCCGACTTTGGACAAACAGCGTTTGTTTTTTCTCTTGAAATGTTGGACTCACACCACTGGCATGTAATGCAACAAGGGGTGTTCAAGTGAACTGATTTTAGTAATAAACCTACCGATCTCTGTGTAAAAATAAAATAATGATGATGCCACCTTTTTAAAAGTTATTTTTTGCCCTGTAGTTTTGCTCCAAAAATCATTGGCGAAAATGGTTATTTTGCCCAACCCCCTGTACAAAATACTGGATTACTCAGTTAATATTGATCCATGGCATTTAATATTTTGCCTTTTGTCACCACTTATGTTTATCTTTCTTCAGAAAGTGTTAATTTCAGCAGAGGAAGTTTCTAAAAGAATCTGGTTGATCTGACATGGAATAAACCTAGAGTATTATTTCTTCACCTCACTATGAAAACGCTCGAGTTAAAGTTGTATTTAACCCCAGTCAACCCAGTCTCTCGGGGTCAGAGGGTTACAGTGACCCTGGATGTCATGGGTCATTTGAACCGCCCCAGAGGTCACCACAGATTCTGCTGGGGACAAAAGACAAATTCAGCATTTCCTACACGAGTGCTCCTCTCCGCCTACCGAAACTGCAGCACATTCCAGCATCTTCCTACACAGTGACTGTAAGCAGGGCAACAGGGTGTACAGTAGTAGCACCTTAAGGGATGCATTACTTCATGCCACTACAATGCATATCACTATACTTGTCAGTACAGGAGTTGCACAATAAAATATTGAGTCAGGTGTGCTTCATTTCTTTCTCATAGTTGCATCACACTTAAAACACACACATTTTTCTAAGTGTAAAGAGTATGAACATAATATAGGATTTCTATACACGTTTAAACACTTGAACTTGACAATATTACCATGTATTTTAATGTAAATAATAGTGCCTAACCCAACTTATTAATCATTCTTACGACATCCATACATGAATCACACAGTGTAGATAGTTCTGACAGTTAATGATAAACTTGGTTTACGAATGTGGTGATGTGTTTTAAAAAGATAAGCAGCATAGTGCGCACAAAAGTGTTATAACATAGACAACACTTTTTGTATCACTTTATATTATTTGTTTTTGGCATGAACTCTAGTAATCATGACCACAAACGCCTGCCAAACAGGAATTTTGTCAAATCCTACTATGCGGAAGGCTTATCTTATTAATATTAATTACGCATCGTGACGTTTGATCTCATGGCCTAACTGATTGGCTGAAAGGTAGACAATAATAAGCGGACGCTAGACAGCTTAGCGAATGAACGAATCGTACTCTGGCGAAGGCTTGGCTTATGTATATTAATTAGCTTAAGCGGTTGGAAGGTTAAGAAAAACGTCAGCATGATAACATTAATATTCATGCACTTCTCCCTCGCCATAGTACGGTTTGCCGATTGCCGTTTCGCTGCCAGTCCAACAGGTTTAAAAACTCACCTTATAGACTTTCCCGAAAGCACCATCGCCCAGTTCCCCGATAATTTCCCACATGTCGTTCGGGTTAACATCCCGGTGAACGTGCTCATATTGCTTGACTTTCTTCTTCATGTCAATAGTAGGAAGCCGAAGAATCTTGCTAAATTTTGCAAAAGCCATTTTAAATGATATAGAGAGGAGGCTCAAATGCTTAAAAAATAAAAAATAAAATAAAAAACAGATGATGTGTAGGTGATTACTCAGATGACTTCAGGAAAAAATAAAAGCGAAAACTGAGTTGAAACTATACAATACTCCACAGAAAGTAGACATCTTCACCATTTGAGAAAATAAACGATCTCAGATTTCCAAAGGTTTATTCCACTGCACTGGGTCAATGCGGACTGTCCAGGAGCGAGTGAAGCACGTTTAACTCATGTTCTCTTTCACATGAGCCTGTTATCACCTGTAACTCACTGCTGCTGTGACTTTAAGAGGCACACAGAGACACGCCCACTTCACTCTACTGCAGGACTATGGGATTTGTAGTTTGTAAAGCTTACACATAAGCTACAAGCAGACCAAGTACAAACAAAAAACGGATTTATTGCAATGAATCCTATTTAATATTTGTATTTAATAATGAGTTTATATAATCTGCTAAAGACACACAGAAAACAAGAAGGTACAGATCTAAACTCTGAAAAAAGTATACTTTTGAAGAACATCTGTTGCACACAAACTCCACTTAGTGGTTATATACGGGACCATTAATGTTACATATACAGTATATATTATTTTCAGGTCAATATTATACATCCGAAACATACATACAAGATTTATTTTGAAACTCCTGATTAATTAATAAAAACAGTAAAGATAAAAAATACAAATATAGAAGAATAAAGATGTAACATAACATCAAGGAAAGCATTATAAACAGTTGACATGACATGTCAAGCAGTGTCCTGCAGTGTAACATGCTATATTTCATCTGAAACTATTTTAAACAACATTTTTCCTCTTAGTGTGCATGCATATAAGGAAAATACATACGTGAGATCAAGTGTGCATGACAGATTTTTAAAGTTTTATTTAATTAATAAAATAAACAATAGTAACAATATAATCAGCATAATATTGTTGAAAAATAAAACATTCATGTTCATTATCATCTACGCTTGTACAGAATATAGAAAAAAGGCAATATAGAGTGCTTGATTATTTTTATATTTGATCAACATACAACTCTAAATGTGGAAATAATATAATAGTGCCATATAATCATAGAGCACATATCAGCGCCCACCTATAGATTATGAATAGCATCTGTTTCAATTATGAGTGAAGGCTTTATATGATTTTTTTTCAAACTCCCTCCAGTGATGTATGACATGAGTTCAGCCTCTCCATCCTCTGTGCTCTAATGCTGCACAGTTATCATGGGTGAAAACCAACTCCTACAACACATAAACAACATTTAAGAGAAAATAATGTTTTAGTGAGTAAGCTTTTTGGGTAAATCTCATGAAAACTGCCAAGAAATTTCAAGAAAAAATAAAGGAAAAAAAATCAGACAAAATAAGAAATTATATCTTTCCCGAAGAAAATTGAGTATTTATACATAATTGTTATATTTGTAGTCCTGCCTTTAATTAATGCTGATTTTAACATAATAATAATAATAATAAATATAGCTGCAGGCCAGGCACCAAAACTGCATTCACTGCACCACACTTACAAGGACACAAAGAACACATAGACTGAATACAACATGCAAAGCAAATTAACACAGGGCAGGTTTGATCCTGTACCTCACTGCTTCATGTTTTTGTGCACTATCCACTGCAGCATACTGCCACAGAGCTAACAGCCACCAAGCTGAAAGTTAGCACTGCCAATTTTTCGGCAAAGATGAAAATCAAAATTAGAGTTCGGCATGGAAACCGCATACCTGGTCTCAGGACTGTTCATAACAACACTTTTAGTGTGTCAAATATGATCATTTTTCTATGTATGCTTCAAAGTGGTGCCTTAAACTCACATTGAGGAGAAAAAGGAAGAAGAACAATAAGAATACCTGTAAGCAGAAATTATCGGGGACAAACCCTGCATCTATTCAGTAAGCACAATACAAAGACCTTCAGTACAATAGAAATTCAGCTGTAATACTGGTCTAGGTGGGGAACGAAGCCACGACCTTTGCAACTGTAGTCCAAAAATGTACGTGCTGCACCATTCAGTTGACATGTTCAACAATGGCAGAGACATCATAAGGTTTGATTCAGCACACAAAAGTGTTGGTTGTCTTTTGAACTATAGGTGGCGCTGTCTCCAAACTGTTCAGGTACCTCCAGAACATGATGTCAATGATGCATACCAATTTTCTTTTAAATCTGACACAAACATCAATTGATGAATCATCGTTCATGATGATATATACATGTTTAATAAAATTCAAAATGGAGGAGAGGCAACATGACCGATGTTATAACCGATGTTAGGACATACGGTTCAAATGTAACGGGTAAAAATAGTCATTTTTTACATTTCTTGACCCATAGGTGCCGCTGTCACCAAACTTTGCATGTACCCTTATGCTGCGTTCCATTCAAAGTTAGATGTGGGATACTCCTACTTGATATACTGCTGATCTCTGACCATAAAGGCATTCCATTGCCAGATGCTCGGAAGATGACATGTAAAGAAACAAAACTGAAATGCTCTCGTTAGCTTAGCAAGGTGTTCAACTGTCACCAGAGATTTCTCCTAGCAACCCAGTTGATAAACAATGCTGCAACACTAGCATTTGTGCTACAGGTGTACAGTAATCATAAGATTATAATTTACCATGCTTTGTACATCTGCAAACGTTTGTTAAACAAGTTTTAATATCATGTAATATAGGGACTTTGACTCACTGATCAATATTATTTAATGAAAGGTAATTTTTATCAGTAATTTTGTACATCTCTCTGGGTGCCGACATGTTTGTGTGACGTCATGCAGCTGCATCTCAGCGAAGATTTCTGCACGAGTTTCCAAGTTGGACGTATGACTACAAGTGGCGTTCCATTGCACTTTTCCTAGTAGGAATTTGTCAATTCTGACTTTCCGAGTTGAATGGAATGCAGCATTAGATCATGGTCCTGATAAAGAAAACCAAGTTTTGTTTCGATAGGATAAAGCATTGTCAATACAGCCTCACTTCCTGTTTCACATCCACCTTGTTAATTTTGCATTGCTGTAACTTTTAAACAAAGGCAAAAATCGAAATTCTGTATCATCATGTCTGTGCGGCTCGGTTTGAAGATTATTTTAAGCAATTATATGGACACATCGGACAAAGTTTAAAGGATGTGAAAAGTTTAAACCGTTAATGTCACAATCCAAGATGACGGCCACTGTAATGGGTGCGGTTTTTAATGTGAGGGATCCATTACAATCATTGTGAGGAGAGTAATTATGCACTACAAAAAAAATAATAATAATTCTAGGACAAATGGTTCAAGAGATATGCGCAGTTTTAGCATTTTCCTATGAACGGTTCTATGGGCTGCTATAGACTATTGGAGGAAGAAGAATAAGAAAACAAAAAAATACAAAAGATACAAAAGGTGCCACAGCGCCTTCATTACTGTCATAATGCAAAAAAAAAAATAATAATAATAATAATAATAATAATAATAATAACAAAATAAAAATAACAAGGTATTAGTCCCTAAATAGGCTTTATTTATTTATTTATTTATTTTTATGCTGAAATATGACCCGGACGTTTCTTCGTGAGATTCAGTAATTTCCATTCATAATAAAATAAAAACCTTTGTACTAATACAGAGCAACCAAAACTATGGTGAGAAAATCATAATTCTCCATCAAAAACATGGTTACTACAGTTTTACTAATAAAACTCCTACAACACATAAACAAACTTTTAAAGAAACAGGCACACTTCAAATGATCAATTTCATGTCTCAATTCCTCAAAAAATAAATAAATCAATAAAATAAATCAATAGGGTAAACGTAAAGATAGTAGGTAAATATTAGAAGATATAATGGCTTTATCAAAGCAGTTGATATAAGGGCTGATTGTAGAGACCTTCTACTGAAAAAAGAAAAAACGCATAAAAGAGTCATTATATTTAGTATATTTAGGTTCCTATGGTAATAGAAATAAAGGTATGTCCTACCCCATGACATTTTTGTGATATGATGATGTAGAGTTGTCGGATCATAGCAGCGAGCGCCTGCACTTTCCTGGTGTACGCACATCGCCGTTCTCTCAGGCCGCCCAGCAAAGACAGATACGAGTTCATAGTGGACATCACACAAGCATTCTGTCATCACACAGAATATGTGATTGATCCATTTTACATGACAATCAATAATTTCTTCAGCAGACAAATGACCTTAAGATCATGTTGTTTAAAGTGGGTAAGCTGTTAGGGTAAATCTCATGGAAACTGTCAAGAAATGTCATATTTCACCTCAAAATCAAAGAAAAAAATAATAATATTGTGAGAAAAAAAATGTAAAAAAAATACAAATAATAATAATAAAATGAAAACAGTATTATGCCAAAAGTATTTATACATCATGGAAAAATTTGTTGTACTGCCTTTAAATTATGCTGACTTTAATAACAATAATAATACAAATAATTATAATAATAATAATTGTGTACAGACAGGATAGTTTTCATTGCTGTCACAATGCAATTATTTATTTTTTTTAAAGATAGAAAAAAAATAAATCTTAATGGTCCCTAAATAGGCTTGGTTTATTTATACTTGATTTTTGTATTTGATTTAGTTTTATATTTATTCCTTATTTCTATTATTTCTTATTTTTTGTATATAAATTATTAGCTGAAATATGACCCGTACATTTCTTAATAAGATTCACCCATTTTATTTCACAACATCTGAAAATGTAAGCATGAAAAACTTCCTCTTATGTCCTCTAAATATATTTCAGAATTATTTTACACCACAAGCAAGCTTTATCTCTCAAATAATGGATTGACAGATTTATTTTGCAAGTATGTTTTATGTTTTTTTGCATGTATATTTTAGATTTATGTTCTGCAAGGAGATACTTACATGCACGTCAATGTACAGGTCAGGCAGGTGAGCTGTGCATCTATACTGCAACATAAAGCACAACAAATGAACATTGCTGTTGTGACATATTGTTTTCATATACTCACCTCAATTCATTTTAGACTTACAGTGTCGTGGTCTCTTTTAATGTCCGTCGCTCTTTGAGTGATCTCTTTGCCCATGCTCAATACTTTCATGTAACAGGTTGGTGGTATGGGGTATGGCTGAGCCCACGCCACGGGCATCAGAACCAGAACCAGCAATGTGTATGTAAGCATGCTGACTGCTCCCTGTGAACTGCACAGCTCTAAGAGCACCATTTATATGCTGCTTAACACTGCAGAATCAAACATGTTGTGTTCATTATGAAACAAGACATGATATATGAATCAATTACACAGGAATTCACATCATTCATTGTCAAAACACTATTGCTGGGGTGCTCAGCCAAGCCAAGCAGGAACTGACAGAATATTCCACAATGTTGACTTTGAGAAAAAAAATTAAAAATATCCTATTGATCCAAGGAGACTGGTGGTCTATCTATCTATCTATCTATCTATCTATCTATCTATCTATCTATCTATCTATCTATCATCCATCCATCTATCTATCTATCTATCTATCTACCTATCATCTACCATCCATCCATCATCCATCCATCTATCTATCTATCTATCTATCTATCTGTCTGTCTGTCTGTCTGTCTATCTATCTAACCAACCAACTAACCATGCATCCATCCATCATCCATCATTCACCCACCTATCTATCTATCTATCTATCTATCTATCTATCTATCTATCTATCTATCTATCTATCATCCATCCATCCATCCATCCATCCAACCACCCTCCCACCCACCCATCCATCCATCCAACCACCCACCCACCCATCCATCCATCCACCCACCCATCCATCCATCCATCCATCCATCCATCCATCTATCATCCATCCATCCATCCATCCATCTATTTATCTGTCTGTCTGTCCATCCGTCCGTCTGTCTATCTATCTATCTATCCAACCATCCATCCATCCATCCATCATCCATCATCCATCCATCCATCCATCCATCCATTCACCCACCCATCTATCTATCTAGCTAGCTATCTATCCGTCTGTCCATCCGTCTGTCTGTCTATCCATTCATCCATCCATCCATCCATCCATTCATCATCCATCATCCATCCATCCATCCATTCACCCATCTATCTATCTATCTATCTATCTATCTATCTATTTATCTGTGTGTGTATATATATATATCGCTGTCTTTGCTGACAAATAGCTGTTCCCTATCTACCAATCACTGTTGGCGATTTACAGTTTTTCTCAATCGCTTTGGCTCATTTTTTGAAATAGTCTTAACATTCTCTAAACTGTAAGTGCAATTGTCACAACTGTTTTATGGGACATCACAACTCTATTGAATGTTTGCAAAATGTAGTAACTCACCCAAAACATTTAATTAATGCTTCAAAACCTAGTTATTGTGTCAGTAAATTGGCCAATGCCACCAAAATGAGCCGTTCTGGTCAAAATGTTTAGATGTTTTTCACCATGGCAGTCAACCCTGGAAATGTTTGTTTTATACAAATGTCATTTTGTTCTACTTTTTTGTTGACACTGACTGCTTACTGTATTATACAAGAATGTCAGTTTTGTCTAGCTGAATGCATTTACAATGGATCAATTATATATATGTATCCAAGACGTGGGTATTTTTCATAATGTCAGGTCATAGGGATAAAGTTGTCACATTTTTAGTGGGGCAAGTTGTCACATGTTTTAATGTATATGTTGGAATTTTATACAATTTATTAATTGCAATTTATGTTGGCCAAAACAATGGTTTGATATTTTTGTGTTACTTTTTACATTTTTACTTTCATGAATCATTTTATGATCATTGTTTAATAACTTTTTACTTTTTCAACTGAACTGAAAAGTTTATAACAGACTCTTTAATGGCAGGTCCCATTGTGTCAAACCCTATATTCCACCATTATGTTACTAAAACTTGTTTGCCCAGAATGCGTTTTCTTAGCTAGTCTTCATCCTTGTGAATTGTTTGTTTATGAGTCACATTTAAAGGAATATTCCGGGTTCAATAAGTTAAGCTCAATCGACAGCATTTGTGGCATACTATTGATTACCACAAAAATTTATTTTGACTCATCCCTCCTTTTCTTTACAGAAAGCAAAAATCTGGGTTCCAGTGAGGCACTTACAATGGAAGTTAATGGGGCCAATCCGTAAACTTTAAAATACTCACTATTTCAAAAGTATAGCCAGATATGCATGAACAATATGTGTGTTAACATGATTTTACTGTGTTAAAATCACTTACTAACCTTTTAGCTAATTTTACAACTTCATTGCCATAAAAACATAGTCAACAAATCCTAAACCCCCAAAAGACTATAAAAATTATGATTTAAACAGCTTTCCAGCTTCTCAGAACGAACCGAAATGAAAAACATTTAGTTTTTAGTTCCTGGTGGCAATTAACATGCCACAAATGCTGTCGATTGAGCTTAACTTGTTTTGAACATGGAATATTATTATTTAAGTTTTTAAAAGTCAAGATGACCCCTACATACATGTGTAATATTTAAAACAAATTTGAAAGATATGTAATAACAATCATTTTTCTAAAGTAAAAACAAAATTTGTGCATTTTGGGGTAGATATTATGGTATTTAGACATTATTTTGCTTTAAATTTCTAAATTACACCATTAATTTTCATATAAAATAAACATAGTTTATATTATTTTTTATGTTAAAAACCTTTATTTCAGTAAATGAAAAGAGTGTCAAAACATCAAAATAAATAATGCATTGGAGGTCTCTGGTGACATCTGCTGGAATAAAAATGTATTACATGAAATAACTGTGGCCAGTAGATGGCTTCAGTGCTGCATGCATTGGCTGATGTCTATAAGCTCATGTTCTAACAAACTTAATTTCTAGATATGCATTTGATATATATTTAAACATTATAAAAAAACTATTATGTCAAATTGTAGCATTGAAGTGTCAGATTTTACAATGATGCTCCAGTATGCTGTCAAACATGACCATGCTGCCACAGTCAAATCTGATTGTGTTACAAAGAAAAGTTATTATTTTGTTACCTGTCATTTATTTCAAACATCTAAATTCTAGCATGAACTTTGTCACACAGGGGTCAGACTCAGACTTAGCATTGCATTGTCTCTGATTTATTGATTTTTATGTGACAAATAAAAAATAATAATAATTTAAAAAAAAGCTCTGTGTTGTAGTCTTTCCCATTCATTTGAGTGTTACACACAAGTGTTACATTTTTGTCACAAAGTCTCCCCATCTAATCCCGTCCAAATTTTTTGTGTTCAGATGGCTTGGACCACTCAGATAAAGGATGCCATATTTATTACAGAAACAAAATGAAAATGGGGAAAATATGGCCCAGAGAATAAATACACATTTCTGAGAGTATTGTCATCATGTTGCATCATATTCAAGTAATCATTTGTTCCAAAGCTTTATAGAACAAAGTATTTTCACTAAAATAAGGATGACGTTATCTTCAGCACTTAAATTCAGGGAGGTATAGAGGGCTTGTACATGCATGAAGAAAGTTGGACAGCTTATTTAGGAAAAAAAAAAAAAAAAAAGAAGAAAAAAAAAACTATAAAAAACAAATGAGACCCGTAAATGTCACATACCTGTGGTCTCCATGTTACATGATTGATCACATACAGTCTGCACTCAATTAAGTTGCCAAGATCGCAAGTGAAACCAGGCTCCCAAGAATAAGGGCCAATAATGTCCTAGACAGCATTATTTCCAAACTCACTCAAAAATATTTGAAGATTTATGCATTTTAATTTCATAACAAATTCCATCAAATTAATTGAGCATTCTTTAATAAAAATACAATGTAAAAATTCAGTGACAAGCTATCAATATCATAAAACACATTGATTTTCATGCATTTTTGCATCCACAACTTCTATCTTAAAGATAAATCATGCACAGCATTGCATGTCAAGATTTAAATGCATAACCAAAAAAGACTGTTATTGAGAACTCAAAGATTGTCTCAATCTGCAGTCTGACAGCAAACATATTTGAATTATAAATTAATTCAGTATGTGTGTAAAATCATAATTGGGTAAAAAAAAATATTCCATTTCAGCTCTGTACAACTAGAGGGCAGCATAACATCTGCAGAATCTTATTGCTTGACCTTCACTGAGAACAAAAACCGGCTGAGTTCAGAATGGAATCCTACTCATACTAGTTCTGCCATATCAGTCAATGCAACTATGCAATTCTGAACTCAGCCACTAACTTTTCTTTCTGAATACATAACAGCTGTATAATTTAAGTTTGATTCTTTGTGACGTAGTATGCATGTGAGATCAAACATGTTATGTATCTTTTCAGGAAAAGGTGGCTATAGTGCACTTGTAAATGCCATTTAGGCTATAAAAGAGCTGTGTGTGCATCAAGCATCTAATCTAGTAAAGCTCTCTGAAGTGCCAAGAGTGAAATGGTGATTTGACTTGAATTTGAGAGATCCTATTGCTCTAACTGTCTAAACAGGCTTCAGCTCGCAAAAACAGATGACCCAGAGCAAATTCATTATAGCCTCATACTGTATAAAGAAAGAAATGCATGATAAGCAAATATCTTAATAAGAAACCCCATGACTTTCACAGAATGAACAAAAGGATGAAAAGAAAAAAAAATCAAGTTTAAAATGTACTCACAGCGTTATTAAAAATTTAATAATTATATTCATGTTGTTCTCTTTGACTAAAAGGTGCACTCAGTAACTTTTGTCTTTGTGTTATCTTGGACTTACACTGACACCTTGGATGCAGCATCATTTAAACTCAATAGTTTTCAGTTTCAGATGTCATTGTAGAAATGTAGTATTCACAGTCAGTCATGATTACTTTAATCAATGAGTGAAAGTGTCAAATAACAGGACGGTTACTGAGATTAAGCGAGTAGTATTCAGCTGGTCATGTGATTCTAACATGGCAGCCCCCATGTGTGGCCCTCTCCATGTAGAATAAAACAGCTTTTATAAGGTTACTGATATGACTGGAGTCTTCATTTTAATGTGAGTGCTCATGATTTCCTACATATATTGTAAAATTACAACTCATGTCTTTAGGAGTTAAACTTTTTTAATGTTGACAAGATGACGTGGGCGGATGCTGAGGTTGTGTGAAATCAGCAGAAAAATAATTGCCAAGCAGCCTCTTTTTAATGCTGCACTTCATACTCTGGCAGAGTTCATTTTAAAAAAAATCAACACTGAAATGATATCCTTGTCCAGCTGTGTACGAAGCACCACCCACTCAGAGGTCACTGCCAAATCAAGCAGCTTCCTATTGGTCAATGCGGTGAATGTTTGCCATAAAGTTCACCAAACTCCACGTGAAATCCGTGAGGGGGAATTCTTCACCACTGGAAGTCCATCGCGCGATATTCATAATCGCGCCGATTCCTATTGAGATGATTGTAATTTCGCCCACGGAATTTTACGTGCGAAGGTATGTTTGACCCAGTATTGGGTGTAATGCATTACTAAGTCATTAATTACTGTAATTAAATGACTTTTTCATTGAAAAAAGGATGGGATTACTCTAAATTAATTTTTCAGTAATTTAATTACAGTTACTTCTGATGTAATTGCGTTAAATACTGTATAGACTAAAGAACAATTCTATACAAAACAATAGTGGATTTAAAATCGAAATGTAACATCTAATATTAAAATCTATGTTTTCTAATTTAACGCTGCCCCCTTAAATTCTTTGGCCAGTTCTTGAATAATTTATTTGATTTGATATGATTTATTTGAAAGAATTAAAAAATCAGTTTCATGACTTTCCTTGTATTTTTCATCTGGTCAAGGTTGATAAGGGTTTTAGAAAGTAATCAGTAATAAGTAATGCAATTACTTTTCAGACAGAGTATTGGTACAGTAATCTAATTGCACTGTAGAAGATGTAATGTGTAGTTAGTAATTAATTACTTTTTTTAGAGTAACTTACCCAACACTGGTGTGACCGCACCTTTAATCGTCATTTTCAAAAAACAATTTAGGCATATTTTTAAGGGTGAAAAGTATTTAAAATACCTGAAATATTATGCGTTTTTGAATTATGAATAAATAAACGAATACATAAAATGAAAGAATTCCGGGGCCTGGGTAGCTCAGCGAGTATTGACACTGACTATCACCCCTGGAGTCACGAGTTCAAATCCAGGGCATGCTGAGTGACTCCAGTCAGGTCTCCTAAGCAACCAAATTGGCCCGGTTGCTAGGGAGGGTAGAGTCACATGGGGTAACCTCCCCGTGGTCATGATTAGTGGTTCTCGCTCTCAATGGGGTGTGTGGTAAGTTGTGCATGGATCGCGGAGAGTAACATGAGCCTCCAAATGCTGTGAGTCTCCACGGTCATGCACAACGAGCCATGTGATAAGATGTGCGGATTGATGGTCTCAGAAGCAGAGGCAACTGAGACTTGTCCTCCACCACCCAGATTGAGGTGAGTAACCGCACCACCACGTGGACCTGCTAAGTAGTGGGAATTGGGCATTCCAAATTGGGGAGAAAAGGGGATAAAAATGTTTTTTTTTTTTTTTTTATGTAAAAAAATGAATGAATTCCATATTCCATTTATTTTCTTGGGGTTTTACCATTTCACAACCTGAACTAATCATGCCATGTCATATTAAGGTCATATTAGGGTTCTCAGCTGGTTAGTGGCGACCCAAAAAACAGGGTCATGAACAATTTACAAAATGTTCATTTTTCCTAGTCAGTCTATGTCATGTTAATCATTTTTACATTTGTCTGGGTCTATGCAGTTCATGGTAACAGCAATACATTTTAGTGTTTGATTTCATAGACGTCCTTGTTTTCTTTAATACCATACTTTAACCATTTTAAAACTGTGCTGGGTCGCCATGTGTCCAATGTAAAATCAGGGTCCTGAAGCAAAACCAGTTAATGAAATATTTATTTCTTAGTTAATACTGCACACCCTCCTTGTTAGGACATGCCCCACAAATAAATAAATAAATAAATAAATAAATAAATACATACTTTCTTTTTCATTTTAATTCAGAAATTAAGAAGTGTCAAATCATTGTCTGCATGAAGGCCATTTTTAGTGTTTTTTTTTAAATAAATTATTGTTAAATTAATAGTTCCAGACGAGCGCCACATCAGTAACCAAACCTACGAGTGTCTGTTTGATTAATGATCCGATTGTACAAACACTGCGTCGATGTAGAAGCCAATCACAAAGTTCTCGAAGAGACCAGCAGCAGACTAACACTGAATACAGATGACTTTAACCACATCACGCGCGAACCTCCCCACAAGTTGGACGCTTTCACCCATCATCACCACCAGATCAGAGCAGCATATAGACGCATGATCATCATTGTGCTCAACAGTTGAGGACGCGAGCTCACCGTCACCGCTCTCAGATCCGACGGACAGGCAGCGGGGTCGGAGACACTTTCGAGACGGTTCTGGCTGTGTGTTTATATGTATATCGGAGGTGAGCAGCATATGCAAGTGAGTGTGTCACTGACTCCGGCTCTGCATGGTTTTGCTGACAGCATTGCGGTGTACCTTACTGAGTGTAGAAGTTGTGCGGGATACTCTCGATTCATGTGTCATAACACTCACCTTTACACTGCAGTCAGCTGTGTGATTGTGCATCACTGCCGGTAACCTGCGATCGTTCTTTCGATCATTTACTAATCGGATTTGATTCATCTTGGCATGTAATACGGTAGGTGAATGCTTTCTATTGCGCTCTTATGATGTAATATCATATTACACTAGTCTGGAGTTCATCTACAGGTCTGTTTGAGTCTTAAGACAAAAATCATTCATTCACATTTTATTGTTACTGGTATTTTAAATCACTGAAAAACGTCGAGTAAAATTTACTTAATTATTATTTCTCAAGTTTTTGCATGCAGTTTTTCTAAGTACATGTTAATGCTATAAAAGTAAGTAAAATAGACCTAATTTCATGACATTAGGGCCTGTATTGAAGTGACAGAATCAATTTAACTTAAACATTTCAGTAGCTTTTACTTAAAAATCTGATGTACGTGGTATTTAAATAAGCTTAGTAAAAATGTAAACGTAGCCTACAATTTACTTAAACAGTACTCATTTACAACTTTCATTATTAACATGTTACAAAATGCACTATAATGTACAATTATGGTAACAATTAACAGATCTTTTTTTTTTTTTTTTTTTTTTTTTTTTTGATCACGAACGGGTCATTTTAAGTAGAAAATTAACTTCAGACTTCACAAAACAAGAACAACAAAATCAACAATAAAACAGAGAAACCAAGCAAGCTCATTAATTATTCAAACCCGGTACAGGCTGGGAAAACCAGCTTCAAAAAGTTAAGTAAAATTTACTTCATTTATTTAACAATGAAATGTATTTATATTAGGGAATAAATATGACAAGGCTTTCAACTTTAGGACTGATACACAATGACATATTGTAAAAAGAACAAATAATCATAAATAATATGTATAATTGTATAAGCTAAAGCAGTAATTTTTACAAGTTTGAATTACAAAAAGAAATGTAGTGTTTACTTAATATTTTTATGTTCATGCTTAAACTAACTTATTCAATGTAGAAAGTACTTCACCACAAAATAATTTTTGACAGTAATGATACTGGGGAGACTTGGGCTAGTTATTACACTTTTAACTCCAGTGGATATTTCTCAAGGTGAGTTTATTTTTATAACTAAATTTCTGTATACACACATACTTTAAAGCCTTGGCTAATATATATATATATATATATATATATATATACACACACACACACACACACACACACACACACACACATTTGTGTATTTGAACTTGTGACTCAAAATCTTTACTGAGATGCAGTATAGTCCTTGTGAAACCTTTCCAGTTGACACAACTAGCCCGCTCTCTCATACAATGTAACATGATAACTTTAATAAAAAGTGTGACCAGATATTTTCTAACATTATCACTAAACTCCGCCCTCTCATGTGTACTGTCACAGGTCATTCTGTTAAAGAGGTTTATATCCTCATCAACCAACACAGAGATGTTTCCATTTTAATCTGGAGAAATCTGAAGAAGACATGGGACTTGGACAGTCCAGCAGGACATCGGTCAGTGAGGACACAGCAGAGGGTAAGTCTTACTCTATAACAAAACATGTTGTTGAGATAAGGTTGAGATAAGAGGTTGAGGAAAAGATCATGTACAATCAGCCAGTCATTATCGCAAAATAAACCCCCACAAGGTGATCAGGAACCCGACGTGAAGAGTGAGGGCTCTTGTATCACTCTGAAGGGGCACATTAATCCTCTTATTACACGGCTACTCAAAAAATAAATAAATACAAGGACATAAAATATTGATTTGTGTTGAAATGATTTTACATGGCGAAAAGTGATACGAGAGACATGAAACTAGGAGAGATAAATTGGAAATTGGCAGTCAGTTACTCAGTTTAGTGATCATTATACCGAAATATTTCACCACAGAATGCTGCTATTGACGTCAAGCTCCAAAAAGAACAAAATAACACCATAAAAGCTAAATGACTTGTGCACTATATTCCAAGTCTTCTGAAGACATACGATAGCTTTGTTTGAGGAACAGACCGACATTTAAGCCGTTATTTACAGATAATCTTTACAGATAATACAAAAAAATAAAAAATTATCCCAACTTGGTGTGTGCCGTGCATTTGATGTCAATGATTCTAAATACCACAAACATTTCCAGTCACAGAAGTTAAGTTTAAATGTTATTTGTGTTGAAAAGCAATATTTGATGTTTATTTCTAACCTGACAAAATAGACATTGACAAAACAAGCTAGGATGAGAAAAAATAATAATCGTTTAAATTATATTAATAACTATAGTCTTGACCAATACAAAATAGGTATCGTTTGAAAGTTTAGAAGCTCTACTTTCCATTGCATGTAGGCATTATGACCAAAACTGAACTGAAAAGTGCTTTAAAATTTGCAGACAAATCAGAAGTGTTTCATTTTGATAATTTATAAAACAATTTGCACTGTACATGTTATTGCAATCAGTAAAAACATCAGACTGATCAAATAGTCATGTGTCATATGTTGTTGGAAACCTCTCAGTGAAAGAGAGTAAAATACAACCAGCCTATTTGTTTTACTCGCACACAAAAATATACAGGGTAATTGCTAAGCATATGTCTTTGACAATTATGTTGGTGTTGCTTTTATGCCACGTTTTTCGCTTATTACTTTACAAAACATAAACAATAAAATATCACATACCATTACTTAGAGGAGGTGATTATCTTTCAAACGAGCCCACACACAAGGAAATCAGATGCATAGATCATTAGATAATCCACACGAAGCACAATGTTACAAATGGCCACCAGGAGATGGCGCCAAGCACATGACACAGACTCAGTGATGACTCAAATGACACAGAATGAAACTCATTCTGTGAAATCTCATTACTAATATAATGTTTTCATGCTATGCAAACCTTTAGTCGTTGTTGTGTTTGCATGTGCAATTAGTGCATTATTTACAATTATTATGATTTATTTGTTTGGAGAGGCTTTTGTACACTTGGAGATGTTTTTGGACACTATGATAAATTATTTATATAATGCTATAACTTTTGATTGCTTTGTCATATGAACACAAAGTTTTTCTCAGATACAGTTGACACGATTGGGAACAAAACAAAAGCAGTTTTTCGGATCCACCTTATTTACACCCAGAGATGTCAAATAATAAAAATAAAAAAAAGTACATTTTTGGATTAATTATTTTGTTTTGTTATTTTTCAGCAGTTTCTTAGGCTGAGAGTCTCGGAATGTATCATAATCTATATCATTAAAAAATTTGAAAATTTTACTTTACAATGATACCAAAAAACGTTTATTTTTTTTATTTTTTTTTAGTTATAAACCTTTAATTTTTGGTATGCCACTGAAACAAGAAATCTTTAAAAAAAAAAACACCTTCAGAGCTTAAAGGGTTAACCTCACGTAATTGTCTGTATTTTAATTTCACTTATTTGTGTGTGTGTGTAATATAGTTATAGCTAAAAACTGAAATATCCTGTCACACTTAATCAATGTTCCCTTCCTAGTACTCCACTTTTCACTATTATGTTTGTTTTAAGAACTCATAAGACTGCTCACTTTAAAAAAGCTAATCCTCCAAAGCAAAGCCCATAAATCTCACAATCTCTTTTATTGAGATACTTATAAATCTGTCTGTGTAGATAAGTCTAAAAAGTTACAACCCAGATTCCAATACACCTGTGTGTGTGTGTGTGTGTGTGTATGTGAGGAATAAAGAGATAGCCCTATAGTACAGTAAGTGGAGTTACAGGAACAGTTGATTGGCCTATTTTACTTGGTGAATTCAAAGTTAATATGGTTGGGTGTTGCCAGGGCATTGCTATGTGGTTGCTAGGGTGTTGTGTATGGTTGCTAAGGCATTGCTAGGTGGTTGCTAGGGTGTTCTGGATGGTTGCTAGGTGGTTGCTTACTGGGCCCAATTAAAAATTCCATCCCCAAGACTGGTAGGTTGTTACTAGGGCATTGCTATGTGATTGCTAGGGTGTTGTGTATGATTGCTAAGTCATTGCTAGGTAGGTGCTAGGGTGTTTTAGATGGTTGCTAGGAGGTTGCTTACTGGGCCAAGTAAAAAAGTCTATCCCCAAGGCTGGTAGGATGTTGCTAGGGCATTGCTATGTGGTTGCTAGGATATTGTGGATGATTGCTAAGGCATTACTAGGTGGTTGCTAGGGTATGGTTGGTAAGGCATTGCTATGTGGTTGCTAGGGTGTTCTGGATGGTTGCTAAGGGATTGCTTTCTGGGCCAAATTAAAAAGTCCATCCCCAAGACTGGTATGGTGTTGACAGGGTGTTGCTATGTGGTTGTTAGGGTGTTGTGTATGATTGCTATGGCATTGCTAGGTGGTTGCTAGGGTATGGTTGCTAAGGCATTGCCAGGTGGTTGCTAGGGTGTTCTGGATGGTTGCTAGGGGGATGTTTACTGGTCCGGTTGAAAAAGTCAATGCCCAAGACTGGTAGGTTGTTGCTTGGGCATTGTGTTGTATATGATTTCTAAGGCATTGCTAGGTGGTTGCTAGGGCGTTTTGGATGGTTGCTAGGGGGTTGCTTACTGGGCCAAGTGAAAAAGTCCATCCCCAAGTCTCTGTTGTATTCTGGTCTCTTGATATGGTTTGGGTTTCTCCTTCAATGTAAGTCTATTTTTTTCACCAGTTTTAAGATTTAGATACCCTCATGGTGATACTTCATTCTTTGCTCAGAGCTAGAAAAAAGGATGAAACAGCTGAGCAACAGTATACTGTTTGCGAACCTTATGACTCGCTCATGCCGGCGTTTAGAGGACCATTTAAAGATGAGACATACACTGTCCTGTCATAAGACTACACGTAATACATTCTATGAACAGAATTCACATGAGATCAGTAAAAGAATTTTAACCACTCTACAAGGATTTAAATAAATATATATGCAGTAGATAATGTGTAATTTGTCATTTTTACATTTGCATTTGTGGTACTAATGCTAATGCTAACAAGCTATAGGTGGACATCAGTGCTGGGTAGATTATTTCTGAATTGTAATATGTAACTGATTACAAATTACACAACTAAAATTGTAATCTGTAATGTATTCTCTTGGATTACATGCTTTAGGTAATCTAATCTGATTACTTTCGGATTTAACTCTTGTTTATTTGATGTCACATGCCTTCAACTTGAAAAGTACCATTGTATCATCTTTTACCTTTCTGACATAAAAATACAAAGAGGGAGAAAATATATTCCATTCTTTATTACAAACAAAAAGATTTAAAGTATATCAGTATTTTAATTTAGAATTAATAAAAAAATAAAATAATTAAAAGTACTTGATTTTGCAATCTGATTATGTAGCCCCAATTACATGTAACCCCGCACTGGTGGCCATAATAAGCACTGGTTATCATCTGTTATGTAAGGAATAATGTACAGTCAGCCAGTTGTTAGACCCCGGAGGGGTCTTGAATCACCCCGTAGGGGTTTATTTACACGGCTACTAACCAAATACATGGTTTAAATTATGTAATTATGTGGGAAGAAAGAAATAGCTGAACAGCTAAATTCCACTTCTGGTTTCTGTTTGTGTTTATTTTGTAAATAATGACCATCTGACTGCTCATTATCCATCTCAAGACTACTTGCCAAATAAATAAATAAATGGACATGAAACATTGATTTGAGTTGAAATTATTTTATTATTTTACTTGTATAGATCTTATAGATTGTAGAGAAGTAGGAAAGATGACTCACAATACCCGGATGACCGGTTTGATATCCCCGGATATGCAGTTGTTATTCAGAAATTTCAGAACAATAGATGGCACCACTGACCAATCAGAATCAAGTATTCCAGAGACCCATGTAATAATATATTTTATAAACTTTTATACTGTAGACTTAATCTAAAAAATGACATATGTTCTTGAAATATGTCTCAAACAAGTGATCGCACAGATGTAGGTACGTTTTCAGCAGCTTGGTAACTGCATTCAGTGTGTTTATGTTGACTGATCTTGACTGAGAGAACAAATCAAAAAAAAGAAAAAAGGAAAAAGATCAAAGGAGGAGGAGCACCAGGTCACACCCACTGATTATGTTGACCAATGGCATTAAAAATGTGTTTAACATTCGGCACAAAGTTTTAAAAGTTAGCAATGGCAATCTGTTTCGAACCACCGCAAAAACACGCTCTTTTTGGCCAGATTTTGTTCAAAATGATATCACACCCATTCTTCCTTTGATTTAAGTATATTAGCACCTTTATCGTCCACTAGATGAAAATCAGCACAGCACATCCCTCCTCACCAAGCTGCATGAATTGAGATATTGTTCAAGTAGTTCTTATTGTTCATGTTTGATGGAGAGTAAAATGTTATTGTTTATAACATTATTTTGTGTATATATAAGTTTGAGTTTCGAAGGTTTTGAAAGACGGAGAGCCATTTTATTCATTGTAAATTTTTGTTCAAAGTTTGACATCTTTAGGCAATATTTTGGTTTATTCAAGCCCTGTTGTGCTCATTGTTGTTCACTTAGAAATGGGGCATTTACTATTTAGGACATGCACATGACCCCTGGAAAAAGGGTGTCAGCATTCTCAAGTGGCTGACCTACATCATTTACCCAAATTCAAGAGACTGCCTGTAATCTGTGTTTTAAAGATTTGTGTGTGTGTGTGGGTGTGTGTACATATATATATATATATATATATATATATATATATATATATATATATATATATATATATATATATATACACACCTGTAAAAAGTTCAAAGGAATGAGGCAGCGGGAGACGGTGATTCCAACTCAGGAATGTCACTTTTATTGACAAAATAATATGTTCGCTTCAATGCACAATGATATAGCTTCATATAACGGCATCGGTCAACACACACAAACAGCTTGTCAACTGAGCTCTCTCTCTCTCACACACTCTGAGGACTGGCCCTTTTATTTCCCCATCTCTCACTGTGAACACAGAAACAAAAAACCTTACCGCTTACTCTCTTTCCAGACAAATGCTTGACCATGCCCTTGCCTCCACATACCCCCACTGCCCGACTCAGGCCGGGGAACCGTCCGGACTAACGACTTTCTGGAGAGGAAGTCCGCAACAGCCATCTGGGCCCCCGGCCTGTGGACCACCTCGAACTTAAACAGCTGGAGTTCCAGATACCAACGGGCTCTCTTTCTAGTGAGATCAGTCAGTGAGCTGGTGACATCCAAATAATTAGGCACAAACCTTCAATAATAGCCAGCCAGCCCCAGGAACTGTCTCACCTTCTTTTTGGTCTCGGGTAGGTCGCAATCTCCGCGGTTTTATCAATTTAGGGCCTGCCCGTGACCCAAGTGGAATCCCAGATACAGTACCTCCACCAGCCCAATTGTGCACTTCTTCGGGTGTGCAGTGAGCCCCGCTCGTTGCAGCGACCTCAGAACGGCCCCCAGATGCTGCATGTGCTGCTGTCGGTCATTACTGTAAATAATGATGTCATCCAAATAGGCAATGGCATATGCAGTGTGCAGTCTGAGGACCCTGTCCATAAGATGCTGAAATGTAGCCAGTGCCCCAAACAAACCAAACGGAAGGGTCACAAATTGGTGTAAACCAAATGGTGTGGAGAAGGCCGTTTTCCACGGGACAACGTCGTTAAGGGGATCTGCCAATAACCCTTTGTTAAATCCAGTGTTGAATAAAAGCGAGCCGTGTCCAACAGATCAAGCAGTTTGTCAATACGAGGCATTGGATACGCATCAAATTTCAACACCGTGTTGACTTTCCTATAATCCACACAGAACCAGACCGAGCCATTGCTCTTAGGCACCAGAACCACCGGGCTGGCCGAATCACTGTGGGATTATTCTATTAACCCCATATCGAGCATGGCCTTTAATTCTTCCCATGCTACCTGTTTCTTGTGTTCGGGTAGGCGGTAGGGACGACTACGTACCACTACTCTGAGTGTTGTCTCGATGTGGTGTTCTGTGAGATTAGTGAGGCCAGGGAGTGGTGAGAACACATCCGAAAAAACCTTTTGCAACCTCCGTATGATGTGGCACCGAGAGGTGGTCTCCACAAGGGACCGGGGTGAACTGATTGGCTTTTAGATTCTCCTCCGGTCTGAGCTCCTCCCTCTCTGGAACTACCATCGCCAAGGATATGGGGACCGCCTCTCTCCATGGTTTTAGTATGTTGAGGTGGTAAATCTGACGTGCCCCGCCCCATCCATAAGCACTTCCTCATAGTCGACTTCCCCAACTCGCCATGTGACCTCAAAGGGCCCTTGCCACTTTGCGAGTAATTTCAAGCTCGATGTGGGGAGCAATACAAGTACTTTATCTCCCTGTGCAAACTCCCGTAGCCGAGTTCCTCTATTATACAGATGTTACTGACGTTCTTGTGCTGTAAAAATTCTGTTGTGATAGTTGCCCCAGTGTGTGGAGTTTTGCTTTCAGGTCAAGAACATACTAAATTTAATTTTTTCTCTGTGAAGATCCCTCCTCCCAATTTTCCTTCATGATGTCTAAAACTCCACGGGGCTTACGCCCATGTAACAATTCAAACGGGGAAAACCATGTGGAGGCTTGTGGGACCTCTCGCACTGCAAATGACAGGGATTCGAGCCACTTATCCCAGTTCCGAGCATCTTCATGCACGAACTTCCGAATCATATTCTTTAAGGTCTTATTAAATCATTCGACCAAGCTTATCCGAATCAATTTAATACCCAATAATTCGTACAGCTTGCATAGTGTTCATGACATAAAAGCAGTGCCCTGATCAGTGAGGATTTCTTTCGGAATCCCCACTCGGGAGATATTTCTGAAGAGTGCCTCCGCAACGCTATGCGTGGAGATGTTGTGCAAAGTCACTGCTTCTGGATATCGCGTTGTGTAATCCACCAGGACTAGCGCAAAGCAATGCCCGTGTGCTGTCTGTTGTAATGGCCCGATGAGGTCCATGCCAATTAGTTCCAAGGGGACCTCAATTTATGGGAGGGGGTGCAATGGCGCTTTTGGAGTGGCTGGCGGATTCACCAGCTGACATTCACAGCATGCTGCACACCAACGGCAAACATCCCCGTGAATGCCCGCCCAATAGAAATGAGACTTGAGATGGCTTAGTGTTTTCCCCTGTCCCAGGTGACCTGCCATCGGATTATAATGAGCCGCCTGGAATAACATTTCCCAACGGCTCTTTGGTACCAACAACTGGGTTGTTTTTTCGTTTGTCCGAGCATCCTGTGTCACTCTATACAACCGATCTTTTATAATTAAAAAATATGGATATGCGAGGGTGATACCCGGCTGAAGACATTGACCATCAATCACTATCACTAGGTCAAATACGTGCTTCAGGGTTTCGTCTCACGACTGCTCTAAAGGGAAATCCTCTATCGGGAATTACTTAAGGGCAGGGGAGGATGACACCTCCCCTTCCCCAGCATCAGCCTGATGTGGAGCAGAGCTAGGAATGAGACAACAGGAGGGGAAAGGGTGTGGGGTGCGCTGGCCCCCGGATATGCTGCCAGATGGTCTTCGGCCAGCTGGACCGCTTTGTCCAGTGACGCCAGCCGGGAGACGAACTGCTCCAGCACCACCAAGTTGATCACATCGTCTGCATCGCTGTTCTCCCTAGCCAGCAACCACCACCGGCAGGCGTCACGGAGCTGCTTAGCAAAGGCAAAAGGGGTGGCCGACCTCACTCAGCATCAAGGAGTGGAAGCGCTGGCGGTGTTCTTCTGGGCTGCGGCCGACCCATTACAGGATGGAATTCTTCAACAACTCGTAGTCCAGGAGGTTGGCGACCAGATGTTATTGTGCCGCAGTCTGGGGTTCCCCGGTCAACAGCAGCAGAAGATGTAATGGCCATTGCTCATGCGGCAATCTCAGGGCTTTGGCCGTGTGCTCAAAGAGCTCGAGGTAGGCCTCCGGATCATCTTGAGGGCCCATCTTAGTGAGCAACACGTGAGGGCTCGCTGCTGCCGGAGAAAGGGCGGTGGCCACTCCCTCCTGAGGTACGAGGCTCCGCAGCACCCACCGGTCATCCTCCTGGGTTCTAAGGAGCACCTCAAAATGCTGCTTCTGCTCCGTGCATAGGTCCAGGAGGGTCTGGTGGATGCTGGCCATGGACCTGAAGACACTCTCCAGTGGCGATGACTCCATGGCAGCGTATCCTCTTCCTCGTTTTCCCTGCTTTCGGCACCAGTATAACAAGTTCAAAGAAATGAGGAAGCGGGAGACGGCGATTCAACTCAGGAATGTCACTTTTATTGACAAAATAATAAGTTTGCTTCAATGCGCAATGATATAGCTTCATATAACTTAAATCTTCAAAAATGTCATCGGCCAACACACACAAATAGCTTGTCAGCTGGGCTGTCTCTCTCTCTCACACTCTGAGGACTGGCCCTTTTATTTCCTATGTCTCTCACTGTGAACACAGAAACAAGCAATTACCAGCAATTCATCCCAGGTGAGAACCCTTACCACTTACTCTCTTTCCAGGCAAACTCTCGACCATGCCCTCTCCTCCTCAACACGATCAGCCACAACATTAAAACCGCCTGCCTAATATTGTGAAGGTCCCCCTCGTGCCACCAAAACAGCACCAACCCACATCTCAGAATAGAGAATACAGAGCGGTTATCTGAGTTAGTGTAGACTTTGTCAGTTTGAACCAGTCTGGCCATTCCCCGTTGACCTCTCTAATCAACAAGGCATTTCCGTCCACAGAACTGCTGCTCATTGGATGTTTTTTTTTTTTTTGGCAGCATTCTGAGTAAATTCTAGAGACTGTTGTGTGTGAAAATCCCAGGAGATCAGCAGTTACAGAAATACTCAAACCAGCCCGTCTGGCACCAACAATAATGCCATGGTCGAAATCACTGAGATCAAATTTTTTCCCCATTCTGATGGTTGATGTGAACATTAACTGAAGCTCCTGACCCGTATCTGTAGAAATGTAACTAATTTTTTAGTGTTAATAGATGGTTTTAAGTTTTTTTGATTGTTTTTAATGATTTCTTCCTGTAAAATGTTGTGTTTTTGTTTGTAGTTACCATCAGGGTGATTAGTGTTCGCTTTGATGAAGTTTCATGAGGTTTTCAGTTGACTTCACTTTTTGAAGTTTTTAACGGTGATCAACTACACTGCTTTTGAAGTCAGCCAAACTAATTGGTATTCTGGCGGGGCACCATGATCTTTTAGTGGATATTCAAGGAATAGTCCACCCAAAAATGAAAATTCTCTCATTATTCACTTACCCTGATGCCATCCCAGATGTGTATAGCTGTCTTTCTTCAGCAGAACACAAATTAAGATTTTTAGAACATAGAGCTCTGTCAGGTCCTTATAACGGAAGTACACGAGTGCCAGCACTTTGGTGGTCCAAAAGTTACATTTAGGCTGCATAAAAGTAATCCACTGAAAAATAACACATTGCAATAACAGTGCTTGCATTTTTTGGGGATGCAATTTCAAATGGTTGAATATTTAAGCTGTGAATATCTCAATAGACAACATTTCGCACAAAATTTCATCATTAAAAATTCAACAATAAATATTAAATTCCAAAATATGTTTTTTTTTTTTTTTACGATAACTTTTTTGTTTCCATGAAACAAGAACCCGTATCTCGGGGATTTCTTGCACTACAGTAGTGCCAGTGCTAGACTGGGACTAAATATCGGCCCAGGTAAAATTCTACGCGTTCCTCTGCAATCATTGTGCCATCCAAATGGGGTGGGGGTGGGGTATTATTATTGAATCGCAAATACAGTTAACAATATTAATAATTGATATTTTGAATTAATATTAATTTTTTTTCACATAGAAATGCACATTTGACAGTAAAGCATTGAGTTGGGATGCAGATTTGAATGGCTGATATTTACAACAATAAAATCTGTAAAATGTTAACTAACACCTAATATATGAAGAGTTATGTTCAAACATTCTGACAGTAGGACTCCAAAACAAAATGCGACCAATTAGTCACACAAGCACATTACTCGACCGACCAGCCCACTGGGAAATGTCCCGGTGCTCCCGATGGCCAGTCCATCCATGAGTAGTGCTAGAGATGAAGGTAAACACATCTGAATTGAAAATGTCTGATGGGGGGTACCAACATCATCACACGGGAAGTCAGCATGTTGTTTCTGAGTGTTCCGGTACCACATTATGCAGACTCAACGACAAGCGCCATCTGCTATCAGATATTTTTGCATCGGCTCCAATGTGTTTATCTTCTCCTCTTGCACCACAAGAAGCGCGCTGCGTCAGACGTGCCCATACGCCCAACAACACTTACTGCTTTGGCCACTGGGGGCAGTGTTTCACATTTTGGGAAGCACACACCAATTTTAGCTAAAAAAAAAAGTAAACCTACTGTTTCCGATTTCACTGTGAGATCAGTCTGGAGATGCAGCTTGTTTCTAATTTGGCAGAATGGGGTCGATTTCAGGCTACATGAAAGTAGTCTACATTTAGATCTAGTCTACATTTAGTCTACTTTATTTCAGCCCATGTTCCCAGAACCCAAGCATTAGAGTAGTTTATGTTTTATAACTACTGAAGATCATGATTTATTTACAATCAAGCATCTGTAGATTTGGTTTCCCACTTCATTGCAGTCATCTGATCAAGCAACAATGGCTCACACTTGTTCTTTTCTTCAAACTGAGTGTCAAAAAGCAGATTTTATGCCAATAACCTGCCAAACTTTGGCAAATCTAGCAATTATTTTTTCCTCAACAGCACTCATTGTAGCAGCCTGATAATGTTACCAAACTTTGTTTTGGACTGATGAATACCTGTGCACCCTGACTCATGAAAGTTTCGTATGGCCAGTCAATTACATTGGGGCAGTTTCCGGGTAAAAATGAACACTACAGGCGCTACAACAGCAATGACTTTTATTCACTTTCACACAAATCACAGTAAAACGGCAGATTATAAGTTCATAAACACTTTTGCTCTGTTCCTCACACAATGCTATCTTATGACATCTAAACACTTTTATTACACATGATTTGAAAGATGTTATATTTTAACGCTTGCTTTACATAACCAACTACATATACAAGCTTACTCAAGTGTGACTAACTTGCACGGTAGCACAACTGATAAAGTGTTGGACTTTGGACCCATAAGATTGGGGTTCGAGACCAGCAAAACACGTGGGTTGACACGTGAGTCCAAAGTTTCATAAAAGTGCCACAGTATCACGTGGTTGCTTCAGCTATTGCGTTTTTCGTCTTACATTTGATTTTTATGACACTATCGTTTAGGTTTCTGTTAAAGGTCTTAGGGAGGGTTAGGTTAAGGGTTAAGGAGGTAGGTTTTATTCATTAAAAACTTAATAGAACATTAACCTTAAAAACATCATCTTTTTTTGGAGAGCATTACACTTGCTTTTAGCGCCCCTCAGTGGACAGTTCACCTTGAAACCGCAATGAAACATGTAATGAACCACGTAATGTCATTTTGCTAAAATGTTGCCACAGTCACGTAATTATCAAGAGATCAGGCTGTGTTTAGCTGATGATTACAATATTTATAACCAACAAAGCAGTGAACATCAGACTTGAATCGCTGTCTTGCACTTTGCTGTCAGCATACTGACTGCTTTAGACTGCAGCATCAGATAGACATTCTCTAGAGCAGAGAAAGACAGTTCATTGACAGGTCAGACAGTGAGTTTGGATTAATTTGATGTCATAATGTATAATGGCAAATGTATAATATTAGATATAAAAGAGTAATATGCAAGTCAATCTAGCAATGTATTAGATGTTGCATCTTTTAACTGGCCTAATGCACTAATGTACTTTTGAAAGATAAACATCTGCATGAAAGCTCATCAGGTTTGTTGTCTCTTCACAGTCAATTTTGACCACTTTCAGATCTTGAGGGCCATTGGAAAAGGCAGTTTTGGAAAGGTAAGTTTTGCTTCACATTCACTTGAAGCACACACTTTTAATTGAAGCTCATGGAACTAAAGCCCATGTGAATCATCAGTGGCCTTCATTGATTGTGCTTGAAACATTGGTACTGTAGCGCAAGACCTAATTTGTGGGTTTCAATTAACTGACTCAAGATAAAATGTGCCAGTCAGCCTCAAGACGGTTAATTACTACTACATCGACCGTACAATATGGCAAGCCAACAATGCCAGTAATCCTCGATATTCAGTATAAATATTCAAATTATTTTACTAGCTGACATTTTCCATTGTGGTAATCTAACTTTTGTTCACTCTTCTACAGAGCACAACAGTAATCATCAACTGTTTTTGCTTCCAAAATTATTTTTCCATACATTTTTGTTTATAGACATTTCTAAGAATCCTTCAATAAAGAGTTTTAAGCCTTGAACCAAACTAACCAACTGGACATAAAGACAAAGGAACAAGACTTGAAGGAACATTCCGGGTTCAATACAAGTTAAGCTCAGTCGACAGCATTTGTGTCATAATGTTGATTATCACAAAATACAATTTTGACTTGACCCTCCTTTTCTTAAAAAAAAAAAAAAAAAAGCAAAAATCTGGGTTCCAGTGAGGCAGTTACAATGGAAGTTAATGGGGCCAATCCATAAACATTAAAATACTCACTGTTTCAAAAGTATAGCACACAAGACATAAACAAAATGCGTGTTAACATGATTTTAGTGTCATAAAATCACTTACTAAGCTTTTAGCCAATTTTACAACTTCATTGCCATGATGATGTAATGTAAACAAACCCTAAAACTACCGTAAAAATGCCGATTTAAACAACTTTACAGCTCAAATAATACATGATTTTTAACAGAAGAATTAATGTATGTGCTTTTATAAAATTATAAGCTTCACATTTCTGCCTTTAAACCCTCCAAAAACTGGCCCAATTCACTTCCATTGTAAATGCCTCACTGTTACCTCGATTTTTGCTTTTTTTAAAGAAAAGGAGGGACAAGTCTAAATAATTTTTTGTTGTAATCAACATTATGCCACAAATGCTGTCGATTGAGCTTAACTTGTACTGAAACCGGAATATACCTTTAACATACTAAACGTCTTTTATGAGGGAATTAACTACAATCCCATGAAGTATTGGGATATTCAGATAAATATAAAAGAAGTTTGAGAGTGTAAGAAGATTCAATTACGTCATTTGCAATGTCTCATGGGATGGGGCAGTCACTGCAATTTCCATTTCCATTGTAACTGCGAGTTCTCTGATTGGTGGATCTTTCTTTATGAGTATGGGTAGTGTAGTTTTTCAATTGGAATTCAGCTATTGAAAGTTGAATCGCACTGGTTTGGGACTTCCATACTGTATATCATCACTTAACAATTTTTGAGCACATCATAGGTCTCTCTTGAAAGGTTTTTATTTTTTACTAAAAGAAAATTATAGGGATTTTTACCTCTGGAACCCTATTGTTGTGCTCTTTTACAATATTTGGTTACATTTGGGTTTTTGTCTTGCCAGACCTTTACTTTGGTGAAATGGCAGACTTTTTAACCTAGAAGTCTGTTTTATTGCAATTAAGGTCATTTACTATAAATGTTTCTGATGTCTATCTGTTATTCTCTAGGTATGCATTGTTCAGAAGAAAGACACTAAAAAGATGTACGCCATGAAGTATATGAACAAACTCAAGTGTGTGGAGCGCAATGAGGTGCGCAATGTCTTCAAAGAGCTACAGATTATGCAGAACCTTGAACACCCTTTCCTGGTAAATTTCTGGTGAGTGTCTCTTTGGGATTATGCAGTTTATCAGTTTTGAAAGGAAGTCAAAGAGCAGTAGTATATACTGTCAATAATGTTCTGTACATCTGCTGAATGCTGAATACGTAATTAGAATGGATTGGTTTAGAGTGTTTCATAAAATATGGTATAAGTACAAAGATAACAAAAGCTGTCAATGAATGTCTTTAGAGCCAAAACCTATAGCTGACTCACTGTCTATGTGGGCAGCTGTCTAAGGTGCATGAACAGCTTGCTAACTGAAATAGAACCTCATAAGTAGCTGACTTGACACATGCTTTAAGGCATTGACTTTCAAACCTGTTTTACTTTCTTTCTTTTATAAGCACAAAAGGAGATGTTAAGCAGAATGTTAGTCTTAAGTCACTGTCATTGCATCTTTTTGATTATTATTAGATCTAATAAGCACAAAACATTTGTAGAACACACAAATATTAGGTGAAATCCTTCATATTCTAATTCTGTTATATGGAGCAATTAGCCTACCTACTGTTTCTTTTCAGTACTTAAACAATAGGCTAATATTCTTTATAAAAAACATTTTCCTTGGCTTTGTGCACCAGGTTATATTGAATTTTTTTTATTGAGCTAGTAGCAATGCATTATGAAATTGCCTTATACACAAAAAATGTATTCAAAAGTCTATCCCAAACCACACACTTATGTACTATTCGAAATTATTTTGTAGTGTAAGTAGTGCAAGTAGTATGTTAACACTGAAAATGCAGCAAAAAGAAGTGCACTATGAGTACCCGGATTGTGCACTTTTTTAACCGCCAAAACGGAGTGTTGAATATTGGACACTTCATGCATTCAGCACTCGTGGCTTGCAGTACGTAGTGGAAGGGGCGGACTTAACTGGCTACGTTGCTGGTCTGACAAAACAATTGTAAATAATCAGAATGAGCTTTATTGCCAAGTGTAGTCACGTACACAAGGATTTTTATTTTTTTTTTGGTGATAGGAGAAACAAGTGCACACAGAACATTACAGTGAGACAGAATATAAAACAAGGTAAGAGTATAAATAGACATACAAGTAATAGGACATATAACAGAATGGTGTATGTATATGTGCAAGTGATAATGTATGTGCAATGTAGGGGTATATACAATTATTGAATTAAATATGTGAATGTACATATGTACATGAGATATGTATTTACATAATTGCACTATGGGGGAGGCCTGAGGCAGTGTAACTGTTCATGTGGAAAATGGCCTGAGGGTAAAAACTGTTCTTGTGCCTGGATGTCCTGGCACTCAGTGCTCTGTAGCGCCGGCCAGAAGGCAACAGTTCATAGAGGGAGTGGGCAGGGTGTGTGGGGTCCAAAGTGATTCTACCTGCATGTTTCCTCACTCTGGAGATGTACAGGTCTTGGAGAGTGGGCAGGGGGGCACCAGTAATCCTCTCAGCAGTCCTGACTGTCCGTTGTAGTTTCTTTCTGTCTGATTTGGTGGCTGAACCAAACCAGACAGTTATAGATGTACACAGGACAGACTTAATGACGACCGATTAGAACTGTGTCAGCAGCTCCTGTGGCAGGTTGAACTTCCTCAGCTGGTGAAGATGTGAGAGCAACAGGTCTGTAGTTATTAAGTCCTGTGATTTTTTTTTTTTTGTTGGTGGGGGGACTGGAATGATGGTGGAGTGTTTGAAGCAGCAGGGAACTTCACACTGCTCCAGTGATCTATTGAAGATCTGTGTGAAGATGGGGGCCAGTTGGTCACCGCAGATTTTCAGTCAGGCAGGTGAAACACCCTCTGGGCCTGAAGCTTTCCTAGTCTTTTTTTTCCGAAAGACCTGGCACACATCCTCCTCACAGATCATAAGTGCAGATTGAGTAGCAGGAGGGGGGTTCCAGGAGGTGTTGGTGTGTGTATGAAGTGAAGAACAGAGCAGGGGAGGAGTGTAAGACTGGGCTTTTCAAACCTGCAGTAAAACACATTCATTTCATCAGCCATTAGTTGACTCTCTACAGAGCGAGGGGGAGGTGCCTTACTTGGTGATGCTTTTCAGGTCTTTCCACACAGATGCAGGATCGTTGGCTGAAAACTGTTTTTTCAGCTTTTCAGAGTAGCTTTTTTTAGCCACTCTGATTTCCTTAGTCTGTGTGTTCCTGGACTGGTTGTACCAAATTTTATCCCCCCTTCTGTAAGCATCCTCTTTAGCATGATGAAGCTCTTTGTGTTTTCCTGTAAACCATGGCTTATCATTATTGAATGATACAGTATATGATCTCACAGTATCTGTGAGCTCATCCAGGTCTGTGGCTGCAGCTTCAAAAACACTCCACTCAGTGCAGACAAAGCAGGCTTGTAGTTCCAGCTCTGCTTCATTAGTCCATCTCTTTATGGTCCTTACTAGAGGCTTAGCTGATTTTAGTTTCTGCTTGTAGGTCGGAAGAAGATGAACCAGACATTGATCAGAGAGTCCTAAAGCTGCACATGGGGACAGAGCGATATGCATCCTTTACAGTGGTGTAGCAGTGGTCCAGTATATTTCTGTCTCTGGTGGGGCATGCGATGTGTTGTTTGTATTTTGGCAGTTCACGGGTGAGGTTAGCTTTATTAAAATCTCCCAGAATAATAATAAGTGAGTCCGGGTGTTGTTGCTCTGTGTCTGTGATATGATCAGCCAGCTGTTGCAGCTCTGTGTTCACACATGCTTGTGGCTGGATGTAAACACTCACCAGAATGAACAAGGAAAACTCCCGCGGTGAATAGAAAGGCTTACAGTTGATGAAGAGCACTTATAAATTTGGACAGCACATCTTCTTCAACGCTGTTAAAACTTTCGTTGATGTAAAAGCATGTTCCACAACCTCTCGTTTTCCCCGATGATTCCGCAACGCGATCAGCTCTGAACAGCTGGAAGCCTGGCAGATGAAACGCGCTGTCCGAGATGGCTTCATTCGGCCAGGTTTCCGTGAAACATAGAGCAGTGGAGTTAGAAAAGTCCTTATTTGTTTGAGTGAGCAAAAGCAGTTCGTCTGTTTTGTTGGCGAGGGAGCGGACATTCGCCAGATGAATACTCGGCAGTGGAGTCCTAAAGCCATGTTGACAAAGCTTCACAAGCGCGCCGGCTCGCTTCCCTTGTGTGTGGATCACTTGTGTGATCAGGTATGCTCTGTCGAATATTCAGCAGTTCTTCCCTGGTGAAACTAATCGGGAAAGAGTGACAAAAAACATGACAAACCAACAAAAGTAACAAAAACGCTAGAGAGCTCCACACTGAAGCAGCCGAAGTAGTTGCTAATGGAGAATGTAGCAACTAGTGAAACTTCAGTGAAGACAGCACCTTGCAAATATTAGTTGAATGTTTTACTATTACCCCATGCTGTGTGAATATGTACGTTGTTTAAGGTACAGGTGTTGAACTGAGGTTGGCTAACATGCTAAAGCTAGCGGCAACACGTCGCATGCGTTTGAAATGTCACTTCCGTCAGTTGTTAAACGGCGAATGCATCCGTGTAGTAAAAAAACATTTAGTGTTCAATATGGGACGAAACTACACCACATGGCTTAGTGCATGTACAGTATAGTGCTTTTGGGACACAGCTAATGTCTAGAAGATAGAATAATTTTGCTACCTACTGTGCAAATTGAGATGCTCAAAAATGCTAAGTTGGCAGCACACGATGTGTTGAGATACAGCCAATGTAATCTCCATCAAAATGTCCATTTATGAAAGGCGTCTTATCAAATATATCATATAACAGGCCCAGTGTGTCTATTTTATTTGTAATGCTCTCTTTTTCAAAATGTAAGCTAAGGTATGTGGCCATTCAGAATGAAACTAACATTAGGGCCTACCTCTTTGAGGACTGGAGATTTTGCCACATTTTAGTTCTGCTTTTATTATGGTTGGAGATAAAATTGGTAATAAAAAAAATAAATGGGGGCAAAATTGGGCTTAAAATTGGTAGTACAAGGAGTGTGAAAATAAAAGTTGGATGTGGGACTAACCAGTGTCTTAAACTTAGCTAAGTGTTGTCATGATGCTTTTAGCTTAACAAATGAATGGAGCTGAATAAGACAAATGACTAGCAGAGTGCGACTGAAAATCCTTTTTACGGCCATAATTAAATTAACCGTAGTTACCTCATTCGAATGGCTTATTTATTGCTGTCTCTACATATTATGCTTGGATACGAGAAAGAATTTATATTTTATAAACATTTACACACAGCACATTTTAAAGAACACCACAAAATATCATGGCACACTTCTGTTTTTCATAATCAGACTATATCGAAGTTTGCTGACTTGGAGCACAGACCATCTAAATCAAATACAAATGACTAAATCAATACAGTCGTTTTTAATTACAAATTTAATAATATGTTTTCCCGATGCATCGATTACTTATCCTGCAGATTCATATGCATCGATCTAGAATTGATAATCGTTAGTGTTGATCAATAATCATTATAAAATGCTAAATAAACAAATTAAACCTGATACGGCAAATCAGTGTACAATATTTTAAAATGTATAAATATAAAATTAGTTACATGTACCCCAGAGTGCCCGCCCTCACAGCTTTCCTTTCACAGATGTGCGCTGCACTCTTCCATCGCCCTTCATGGGATAGCGCCCGCATTTCGTTCCATCCTTAACTCTCATTGAAACCTTTTCTAAGCAGCTATCGAGCACCTCGTGTCTGATCTCTCCTCAGGACAGCCACTGAAGGGCCGTTTACACATAAAATTTTTCAACTAAAAACGGAAAACTTTTTATGCGTTTTGGCTGTGCGTTTACACGACAACGGCGTTTTGGGGCCTGAAAACGCAAACTTTTGAAAACGGGTTTCAAAGTGCTCGTTTTTGAAAACGATGCCGTTATCGTCTCCGTGTAAACATACAAAAACGCGAATTTATGAAAATGATGACATCATGCGTACTTCAAAACAAAGCGCGAGACATTCAAAACTACAATTGTGGACTACAGGACTTTGTTTGTACTGCTCAAGATTTTGAGTTTATTGACGCTTCTCCAGCAAAGTGTAGATTTACTGCATCACTACTACGACCAGCGATCGCCATCTTCATTGTTTGTTTTCACCGCTCTGTGGAAGAATGCTTATGTGCGCAGGCGCGTAGTGTTTCTTTACAAAGTGACATCGCCAACTACTGGCCTGGCATGCATAATACTGCGTTTTTAGTCGTTTTTGTGGATCCGTGTGAACGGGGATCGTTTTGACAACGTTGTCGTCTGTACGCAAAACCTTTCAAGGAAAATCTTTTCCGTTTTTTGTACATCGCTGTCGTGTAAACGTACCCTGAGAATCACATGAGCAAATGTAAGCTTGCAGCACTCTTGTCTCGAGTCAAATGCGCTCAAACCATTGATACAGCCGCAAGTCATTGTATTGCCACTACTGAAATAAAATGCTGTCATTAGCCCTATTCGGATGGGATTAGTTTTCATGACATATGTCCGTAAAGTAATTATCACTGCAGACGTCTGTAATATTTACCATCGATTCGCATGGGATAAGCAATGTCTGTAAAAATCGCATAGACTGCTGTCACGCGCAAATGACCAATTAGAAATTGTATACTGTGTTGATTAATTATGCAGGAAATATTAAACATGAGCATATACTATATCTGTGATTATAAGAAGAAACTGATTGGAATATCTGGCTAAATACAACAGAACTGGTGACATTAACAAGCCTGTAATTTTGTATTACATTCTTAAATTAAAAATATGGACAATCCCTTCACATTATGTAATTTGATTTGTCCCTCTGGAATGTATGTTCCGAATATATGTTTTATATACGAATATATCTTCCGCTCAACACAATTTCCCACACTCATTCAATCACAAAAAAGTACGTGCTTACGTTCCTTCTCATTTTACTATTTAATTACATAATTAAAAATATGGACAACCCGTTCACATTATGTCATTGTATTTGTCCCTCTAGAAAATATGTTGCGAAACGTGCCGATGCAGTGTGCGAACAAACATACAAACCTCAACACAATTTTCCCCATTCAATCTGCTCAAATCGCAAAATTACATGCTCGTGTATCTTCTGATTTTCCTAACAGAAAAAAAAGCGAATTTCTTTTTCTCGTACATTGGTAAATAAAAATTCAACAGTGTAAAACGCTTGAGGAAAAACATGCATCAGTCCAAACACAACAGCTGGCATTATCTGAAGTTATGAAGCACGTCATACATTTTCTGGCATCTTCTCATGACTATCCACTTTAGAAACTTGGAGAAACAATGATAGTAAAGTGCTCGCAGGCTGGACAGTGCAGATTCACTGGCTTTTTTTCAATGTCAATTCGCACAGGATTAGTATAACCAGAGGTTATTTTTTACAGATCATTTTATAGTAGGTAAAAGACGCTGTAATCTTTACTGGCGCAGAAACGCGCAGTAAAGATAAACTGCACCTGATGAGAGACATTTCCTGGAGCGAAAGAGGCACTTAAGGTCAGCTGACACATAAAACGTACTGTACTCTCGATCTCTTGCTCGCTCGTATTTTGAATTTCTTTCTCAAATTTGTTCTCTTAATCATGTTGGCAATTGGATTTTTTTTTTTTTTTGCTTCGGGGTAGGTGACAAATGGACTTTAACCTTTTTTTATGTTAAAATGTATAGTTTTATATAAGGGTAAACATTTAACCCTGTGTTAAAGCAATAGTTCACCCAAAATTGATAATTCTGTCATAATTTACTCACCCTTATGTCGTCTCAAACTTGTATGACTTTCTTTCTTATGTGGAACACAAATTAAGATTTTATTTAAGAGTGTATGAGGTGTTTTTGTCCATACAATTTAAGTTAATGGGGTCCAAAACGTTCAAGCTCCAAAAATCACATAAATGCAGCTTAAAAGTAATCTCTACGACTTTTAATGGTTTAATCTATGTATTCTAAAGTGATACAATCAATTTTGGGTGAGAAACAAAGCAAAAAATCAGTCCTTAAGCCCAAAGTATGCCTCGCTCAGACCTGAACACTGAGTGTCTGAACACAGGACATGTGATGCAAATCTCATCATCAGCAGAGTGCGCGTGCACTGAACGCGCACAACCCGTTTTATTGAACCACGCATCTTTGAACGTGTAGACTGTGCATGCTCTAGAGTTATTTGCACTAATTAGTGGGTCCACAAGGTGGCAACACCTACATTTTGAGCTGTTGCTGTTACGAAGAAGCATTAGAAGACAATGTAATCACCGCTAAACATCAAGAGATGAAGGTAAAAAAAACAACAGTGGATGTGCAAGTCAAGAGTGCGTGTGTGAGGAGGTCTGGAGATACCAGCATTTGTTTAACTCGAGTCTAAAGAGAAAGTCCGTTGTCTCATAGCAGTCGTAGTGCGCATGCGCCAACTGCCTGTGTATGCACACACAGTTATATAGAGTATACTTTGACAGGCTCGTGTTCGACGGTACGCAGACGCTGAACGTTCGTGTCAGATTGGAAGTATACCCTGGGCTTTAATCTCCAAAACACTTCACTTCCACCGAGCATGCATCGCGAGGACGCATGAACAATCTTTTCTCATGAACATGCATAGGAGAGCTGGGCGGAATCGTTTTGTTGAATAAGGACTGAATTTTTGCTTTGTTTCTCACCCAAAGCTATCATATCGCTTCAAAAGACATGGTTTAAACCACTCGAGTCGTATGGATTATTCTTAAGATGGCTTTATGTCCTTTTTGGAGCTTGAAAGTTTTGGACCCCATTGGATTAAATTGTATGGACAAAAACAACTCATACATCCTTCAAAATATATTTGTTTGTGTTCTGCAAAATAAAGAAAGTTATACAAGTTTGAGATAAGGGTAATTAAATAATCATTTTTGGGTGAACTATCCCTTTAAGGCCACTTCTAACTCTGGGTTATGATAAATTCACCTCAATGGTAGTTGCTGAGCTGGCACATCATTGCAAAATATGCAAACTGCATGCTGCCATCTTTGCTCATGGGCACTGAGTTCTGGAAACATTTTTTGAGCCAATTATCTGAGACGTAAATGCAGTGTGACTGATCACTCTATACTAAAACTCCTTGCAGCAGACATACAAATATAAATCAATTTCACACTTTTAAGAGCCCTAAAAAACCGGCACTGGTAAAACATCTACTATAATATTATACATTTTAACAATCAATATGTTGCAAACATATTTCAGCGTGTTTGTTTCAACACTTTTGAAAGGCCATCAATTTCACACATAATGGTGTAGTTATGACATCTTTCTGCAAGGGATAACTTCATTTTAAGGGATATCGTCATCCTAGAAAGCATTCTATTGGACAAAATTTGTTTGTGCAGGTTGAGTCATCTGTATTTTCAGTCTGTTTTTCTGTTAGAGAAAGAATGTAAATTTTAAAAGTGTTCATCTGCAAGAAGTTAATTTTGTCAACTTTTAGGAGTACACTAACATATAGATATTAGACTCAAAGCTAACAGACATGGACTCAAAGCCTCAAAACACCCATTTTGATTACGTGGACTTATTAATAGTGCAAAAAATATGTTTCATTTTTATTTAAAGTATGATTTATTTTGATATTGGGTTGAAATGCAACCCAGACATTTTTTTCTTGAGATTCACAATTACTTCGCCATGCAGTATTAGGAGACAACAGAAGTCTTTACATGGTCAGGTAGAAGGAAAGCCTAATGATTTTTAATGAGATGCTGACTGGTCAACTGAGTATAAATCTTTCTTTATATTTAAAGTGGAAAGCAGTTACTCTGCTTCCTGTTTCATACTTAGTTTGTTCTTACAGACTGCTGAAGCTGTTCAGTTTCTTCACACAAAAGTTTTTAGACCAAAGTTGGATTCTCCTCTCCTCATGTCTAAATTAAAGGGTTAGTTCACCCAAAAATGAGAATTCTCTCATCATTTACTCACTCTCATGCCATCCTAGATGTGTATGACTTTCTTTCTTCTGCAGAACACAAAGGAAGATTTTTAGAGGAATATTTCAGCTCTGTAGGTCCATACAATGCATGTGAATGGTGACCAGAACTCCAAAAGCTCCAAAAAGGAGACAAAGTCAGCATAAAAGTAATCCTTAAGACTCTAGTGGTTTAATCAATGTCTTCTAAAGTGATCCAGTTGGTTTTGGGTGTGAACAAACTAAAATATAACTCCTTTTTCAGTGCACACCTTGACAGATCTCCTTGGCGATCATGATTTCAAGTTTGATTACACTTCCTATACTGCCATCTATGGCTGTGTTCCACTTCACTTTAAACATCCGCTCGCTAACTCCCCTAAGCACTTCCACTCGGGGGAATCCCCACTGCCATTTTGGAAGTCTGTTCCACTTCGTTAAGTGGGCGAGGGAAGTTTCTGTTGACAGACCCTCAACCCCTCCAATTAGACAGAGGGAGCGAGCCTGCTCAGATGGACACTTCAGGCAGCTCCCTATCCCACAATCCAACTTGACTGTGACATAACACCACAGATTGCGCTTGACCTACCCCAACCCCATACAACTGTAGTGTATGATGGAAGTGAAGTTAGGTCAGTTAAGCAGTTTAGAAGAGTTATATTGAGATTAATCAATGAATGTCTTCTGAAGCAAATTGATAGGTTTATGTAAGAAACAAGTTGATAATTAAAATGTTTTTAACTTTAAATCAGCGCTTCCATCCAGGGCTCTGATGCAGTCTGAAATGGCCGAACACTCGCGTGACGTTCGTTTTTCTGTTGTAAATAAGTGCTGCTTCTGAATTCTCGTGTGAACTCGCCAACACAGGAAGCGCTTTTTAAAAGTTAATAATGTTTTAATTATCGATTGATTTTTCTACACAAACGTATTGATTTGCTTCAGAAGACTTTCACTGATTGACTGGAGTCACATGGATTACTTTATTGCTGCCTAAATATGACTTTTGGATTGTCAAAGTGCTGGCACCCATGAACCTCCATTATAAGGACCTACAGAGCTCTATCTTCTTCTAAAAATCTTCATTTGTGTGCTGCTGAAGAAAGACAGTCATACACATCTGGGATGGCATAAGGGTAAGTGAATAATGAGAGGATTTCATTTTTGGGTGAACTATTTCTATAAGGTGTTTACCCCATTGCACGGGTTCTGGGCTTCTGGCAGTAGTTGGCACTCGCACAACATAAGCAATGACGTACATTTGAGTCCATGAGACAGAGGGAAGTTAGCAAGGGAAGGGGATACAATTTTGAAGTGGAACTGAAGAGCATTTTAAGATGTGACTACAGTATCCTGTTCTGAATTACGTGAAAATAGGTGTTATTAATATCAGAACATAAACGAGAGGCATAAATAGCGACACATTTAAAATCCCTTTTACGTGCGTATACTGTAGGTTTTGTAATCACAAATGATGTTGTACTCTGTCATAAGGAGTTCTTAACTGGTTTTGACAACAAATTGTAGAAGTAATTACAGAATTCTATCTTTGTCTCTTAATGACACTCTTACCAAGTATTCAGCAAGAATACAAACTCATCTCAATCGTAGAGGCCTACAAATGCAGTCAAAGGGAATCAATCTTTTACAGTGTGTGCGTACAGGAAGTATAGCTTAGTAGTCTCACACCTTGTGCTTTTTTAGCACGATGGTGAAATTTGGTCCCTCTTTGACAGCAGCCGCTGAGCATGCATTGGGTTCTGGCAAATTAAGCTTGTCAATCAAAGTGGAGTATAAAATCAATGTGACACATCTCATGTTGGCATCTAAAGCTAATTTACATGCAATGCTTTTTCCTTAGCATCAGTAATTTGTTAAATGTGTTTTTTTGCACTAATGTAGGATCCCTGCAAGCCTTGAAATGTAAAAAAAAAAAGCCCCAATGTGTAATTAGACAGCAAAGAAAAAAAAAATTCCAAAAAGATGCCGTTATAAAAACACCCAAATTAAAAATTGTTCATATCTTGTCAAGTTACATAAAAACATATGCATCTGTATCAGAATCATAAAACAACAGTTTTAGACAAAGTGAGCTACCTATGGAGGCAGTATTTTAAGGCATCATAATCGCACTCCTGAAGCGAAAAATCCATCCAAGATTGTGGAAAACTTGAGAGAAATGTTGCTTATAAATAAACGTATATTTAATTCTGTACTGAGTATTTCAGTATATTTCATTCAACTAGTTTATACAGCATTGATAAAAATAGTTCAGTGTAATAAAAAAAAATATTATTTTATATTTGTGTGTTATGTATTTTATGCTCATTAATATCACGCCGTTAGCTTAGCAACATGCTAACGTCAAACTGTTTTGGTAGCAGTTGCGAGTTAAGTTCCATTTCAATCAGGATGTAGCCTTAGAAGGCAGCTATCTAAGTAAAAAAATATTATTTTACCCAATATTTGTATGTGTTATGTATTTTATGCTTATCAGTATCACGCTGTTAGCTTAGCAACCTGCTAACATAAAACTGTTTTGGTATTGCTGCCTTCACATGCTATCGGAATTATCGTAAATATGAGTTTCCCACTTGGAAGTTGCACATGAACGACCCCTCAAGTTGTAATTATGACTGGGAAACTCGGAGATAATTTGGATTCATAAACAAACTCGGAATCATAAACTTTCAACATGGCAGAGGAGAGTATGGTTTATGTAGTGAATGACAGGTTTTATTCACTTTTCTAAATACAGCTAATTGTTAACACGTGCAGTTTTGGTCATATTCATTTATGTATATCAGTAACATTTTACACCATGAAAATAGCCCGTATTTGACCAAAATTCCATTATCGTCAGCAAGCTAACTGAGTAAAATGTATTACGCTGTCAAAATAAAAGTTCCTCAAAAAATATGTATGAATGAACCTGCCGTCCTTCATGTTTCCTGTTCTTTCCAATAACAAAGCACTTGAATGTGACGTACTCGTAATTACCACTTCCGAAATGGGAAGTAGGATAATTCCGATAGCACATGAAAGCAGCATTAATTGCGAGTTAGGTTTAATTTCAGTCAGGATGTTGCATTAGAAGGCAGTTGCCTGTGCAAAAAATATGAGTATACCCAATATTTTTGTACGTTTTGTAGTCTATGCTTATTAGTATCACACTGTTTGCTTTGCAATATGCTAACGTCAAACTGTTTTGGTATCAACTGCAAGTTAGGTTCCCTTTCAGTTAAGAAGCTTCCTTAGAAGGCAGCTGCCTATGTAAAAAAACAAATATTTTACCCTATATTTGTGTGTGTTATGTATTCTATGCTTATTAATATCATGCTTTATCTTAGCAACATGCTAACGTCAAACTGGTATCAACTGCGAGTTAGGATCCATTTCAGTTTGGATACTTCTTTAGAAGGCAGCTGACTATGTAGGCAGTAAGCAGCTTACTAGATTTTTGTAGTGATGATATATCTTGTTTATGCAAGACACAAAGAATGTTTTACATTTGGAGTTTTGTTCTCTGTTTGGTCTCAAAGGATTGTTAAGGCATTTGAAACCTAATTGAGGATCAGCACATTTTTGACAGTCATGCAGATTTTAGGGTCTTTTACGTCCACACGATGAAAACCAGTGCTCTTCTAGCCCTAGATATTGGCCATTCATAACCTTCCTGTCACACAAAAAAATGCTATTTTTATAATTTATTTATATATGTAGTGCTCTGCTAAGTTTTTTTTTCATGCCAAGTTGACTGTTGTCCAAAGTTGACTCTATTTCATTAATGAAAAAAATAAAAAGCAGTTTAGCAATTGGCTAGTTTCCATCATTTTCTTATCCTAAATGCTTTTTAGACACCTCCTTCTGCCTCATATTTGCAACATATTCTGATTTGCAGATAAGGTTAGAAGACTTTTTGTTAGCAAATATCATTAGTGGTGTTTGCTTAAGAAAGCATCACTCCTGTTATTCCTCATACTTAGGGCTCGTGATAATCAAACCACTAGCCCTAAGTATTTAACTTCGACATGTTTTGGTATCTCAAACATCGTCTTAATATGTAAAAAACTAGTTTTCATTGTAACATTTGATTTTCTCCAACATTACCTCATTTTGCAATCTATAGATTCTTTTTATAATGTTGACCAGCAATGAATAGTGAGCGTCTTGAGAGCACAAACAGTGCTGCATAAAGAGACATCTTTTCTCCTACATGAAACCTCTTGTATTGAGGATCTCCTGCATCACTTCCTGTCAGCTGTCTCAGCAGCCTGCCTGTCTGCCTGCCCTCATGAATATAAACTGATACTGGCTTTAAACAGAGAAACATCACTGTGCACTCTAGTCATCTAAAGTAAAAGTCAAGATATATTGAGTGGCTCTATTATGGTCTGAGTATCTGCGATATTCACACTCTTTTAGAAATAGTGGTTCTTCAATGGTTCTTTGTAGCATTTAAGGTTCACCAAAGAAGTTGATGATGTTTCATTATAGGTTCTTCAGAATAGTGGTATAGTGGTAAACCAATATTGGTTTTTGGTCCTTTAAATGAATAGCTCACCCAAAAATACAGTTATTCAACTTGATAATGTTGCCTATTAAGTGATATTGCTTACTATTTAGTTGATAGGCTGTATTGCTAAATCTACCAAACTTTAAGATCTGAAAGAACTGAAATCCAAAACTCATTTGTGTTTGTATGCACTGTGTAATCGGCAATTCATGTTGCTCGTAAATAAGCAGCTTTTTTGTTCTCCGGATGTCCCACAGTTTCTGCTGTATTTTTTTCCTAAACTTTTTATGATGGCCTGCCGCTGCTTTGCACTGCAATAGTGGGGTTTTCCTCTTACGTCATACTCTGGGGTTCCCCCAGTACACTTGAGCACAAACAAACACAGGCAATCTTTAAACACCTGTGAGAACGACACTTATGCGTTTACATAGGCATATGCCTAGATGTTTTTAATAATTTTATCTTAATCCCTTTAAACAGCGTATGGAAAACGGCCGCATTTACATGACATTTCAGAACACCGCTTTCTGCAAAAACCCGGGAACAAGCAGTATTTTTAAGTCTTAATGTCTTAAGTCTTACAGAATGAAAGATATAAATGAAATGAAAGCTAAGTAAGCTTCAGCAAAGTCAAATGACGTCAACACAACAAACTAACAAGGAACAATGCTTGTAACTACAGGTGAAGAGCTTTAGTTCCAACCACTCAACTTTTTTATGCTGTTTGCGAATGTTTGATGAATGTTTTGGGAAACATCAAATCCTTGAACTATGTTTGTAACGATGGAACTTACAACTTTAGTTGGCAAACGATACTTTTGGGAAATGCACCCCAGTTTATTCTGAAACAATATGAACTTTAATTTAGAAATAGAAAATGACTTTTTAAAAACATTTATGTGAGAAAACCCTCTTGTCTTTATGTAATAACTCTGAGAATGCTCTCTGCAACTGTAATTATTCAAATAGAAATGGAAGAGCATTTGAACAGGCAGTGAGTACAGTATGTAAAATCAATTTTAGGTTTCAAATGAGAGTAAAATAAGTGTTTGCTGATGTAGACCTCTTGAGTGTGTTAATTATTGATTACTTAATGAGATACTCAGAGCATAGGCAGACCAGTGCTCATATCTACCAGTGGGATATACTGCATCTTTGCCTTGAAAAAACTTTCCAGAGACAGAGAATTGGTACTCAAGCTAGCTTTAGTATGTTTTTCGAATCTCTTTTGTATCCATTCTTTAATATTCATTTTATTGTTTTCATTACTGTAACTATTAGCCGTGCACTTCAGTTCTACTGTATATTGTGAAAAATACATTCAGTGGCTAATTTATTAGGCTCCAAAAAGGACTAATATGCATCACAAAAATCACTTTAAAGGCACCATAAAAGTAGCACATAAGACTCATGTGCTATATTCAAGACATCTGAAGCAATACAATAGCTTCGTGTAAGTAACAGACTTGTTAAGTTTACCAATTACACTTAAAAAAAAAAGGATTTTTGTTTTACTAAAGCAACACAATTCTAGAACCTTTTATCACAACTTCTAGCCATTTAATTTGTAAAATGGAAGTTTACTTAATCCATTTGAGTTGGTACTACATGAATACTTTTTGTGATGTAGCATTGATGAAACTGAGCAGGGGATTTCTAATTCCCAGCATGCTTCACATAGGACTCAATAGGGAGAGTAAATGTTAAAATGAAGTGTTATTTTATTTGTTTTTGTGCAAGATGAATATAAAGGGGGGTACTTGTTAGTGTTTCATGTTTTGTTATGTTGAGATTTAGAAGAGTTCCTTTAATGTTGGAGTTTTGGGGTTTACTATTATAGTGAAGAGTGGAGCTTGAGCTAACGATGAGGACAAGTAAATGTAGCACATGAAATTGATTGCACGATTCATTGAGCAAATGCTGTGATAACCATAGCATAGTTACTAAACTAATCCGTAGTGCTTACAACCACAGTTTCACTAGTTAGTACATAAATAAATAATAATAATAATAAAAAAATAGATTTATTTGAGTAACATTGACACGACTATTTTTGTTGGGTTTACTCAATTCAGCTAGGTTCTTTCTACACAAAGTGTTTGTGTTGAGATTACATAGTTATTTTAAGTTAAGAAAACTAAGAAAAACACTGTCCTCAATTGAATCAAGTTCAACAAAAGAGCTATATTTTTGAGTGAGTTGTTTTTCAATACAAATATTAAACAGGTACATGTACATGTCATGGATTCAACAAGGTGCTGGAAACATTCCTTAAAGATTCAATTCCTTAGAGATTCTGGTCGATGTTGACATTATAGCATCACACCGTTACCGCAGATTTGTTGTCTGCACAGTATTGTAACATCTTTTTAGTTTTAGTATTGACTTGCTACAAAATACCAGTACTCTTGACACCCCTACTCACCTGTTACTGTCACCCTCCTGCTTTTCCTGTTTTGCCCACAAAACTTCTGCTCACTGGATGTTTTTTTGTTTTGTTTACGCACCATTCTCTGTAAACTCTAGAGACTGTTGTGCATTAAGATCCCAGGAGATCAGCACTTTCTGAGATACTCAGACCACCCCATTTGACACCAACAATCACTCCACAGTTAAAGTCACTTAGATCACATTTCTTCACCCATTCTAGGGTTTGCTTTGAACAAAAACTGACCCTCTGGGCCAAAGATGCATCCAAATTCACATACTTTCAGAATATGTACTGAAGTGGATGAAGAAATTACTTCTTCACCGTTAATAAAGTATGTTCTTATGTTTGCAGTTTTGTAGTGTAAATATGTTCTCAGTACATCTGGGAAAATTTAGACATTGTCCTGTGACCCATATGTTCTTGGAAATATGACATTCTAAATATAACTGTGAAAAGAATTTGCTTTAAGTACTTTAAACGGCAAAATTGTTTTTTAATTATTTTCTGTAAAAATATCTAAACATCCTTAAAACTAGAAAAAAAAAATTACTTGAGAACCAGAATGACATATTGAGTCTTGTTTTTAAAAATATCGAACACAATTTGGTGGGTTTTAAGCTTAAAACAAGACAAATAAATTTGCCAAAGGGGTACGAAAAAAAAACAAAAAAAACACTTATTTTCCCTCTGAATCAAGTTTTGTTTTCTGACTCCATTGGCATATCGTTTTTTTTTTTTCTTGCTATAAGCCTAGGCGTTACTGAATTTTGTTAGATTTTACAGAAAATATTACAAAATATCTTATGTCATTTTATTTCTCAAGAAAATTAAGGTTTAGAATTAAGGCTTGTTTTAAGAATGTTTAGATACTTCTAATGGAAAACAAGACAAAAATACTCACTTTTTTGCAGTGTAACTTTTTTGGTTCCCATAGCTCTGAAAAAGAGATGCCCGCCTCATGTAAACAGTTTGCAAAAAGAAAAAAGAAATGTGTTTTTTTAAGATAGTAACACTCAAGATAAAATATTACTGTTTCTTGGAAAACTGAAATCAGTCATTTATCTGTCCATGTTCTTTGTGTAATGCAGGTACTCATTTCAAGATGAAGAGGACATGTTCATGGTGGTTGACCTGCTGTTAGGAGGAGACCTACGATACCACCTACAACAGAATGTGCACTTTACAGAGAGCACAGTGAAGCACTATGTGTGTGAAATCGCCCTGGCCCTGCACTACCTGCGCAACAAATGCATTATCCACAGGTAATGAATGCATAGTAATAATAAACACATAATTGCCATTCTTATAGGTTTTTAAAGAGTGCCCGTGTTTGTTTGTGCTCAAGTGCGCCGGGGGAATCCCAGTGGATGACATTAGAGAAAAATCCCACAATTGCAGCGCAATTCAGCGGCAGGCTGTAATGAAAAGTTAAGGAAACAAATACAGCAGAAACTGTGGGACATCTGGAGAACTAAAAATGGGCTGCTGTGGAAAAAAGCTGCTTATTTACGAGCAACATGAATTACTATACAAAGGTTTCACACATCCACTTATACAATGAGAGAAAACGAACAGATTTGCTTTTTACGAAGGAAAAAGAATATTGTTAACGTTTGGGGGATGGGGGTCTGAACGTTGTTACTCTATGATCATGCGCTACACATTTCGCTGTTGCGCACCGTCTCTTAAGTTTACATCAGCGTCTCCCGCTGAATGCGTTTACACACGCATCATCCCGCGAAGGTCAGGTGGCGGATGCCACGACTATAGCTCAACTAATAGAGCGTTGCACTTGCTTTTTAAAGTACCAGGGTATGAGTCCTGAAGAGCACGCAAGTCGACATGTGAGCCGAAAATAAAACTAAACCCAGATACAGAATGAACACTGGACTAATGTGCGGTTGTACCATCCCAGAGAGACACATAAGCTCAAAACATTTCTGTTTGTTGAACATGCTACTCAGAGACAATTTTAATGGGATAGTTCGCTAAGCGTATAGTAATAATGACATAATGTTTTTATTTAGGGGTTATTTGTAACTAACTGTAAACATCTCTTCTAATCTAAAATAACATCTGTATGTCTTCTTAATGGATTGAGCATTGTAATATAGTATATCAGTATATTATATATACTATGTAAGAGACTACACAAGTGTTTTCCAAAACACCATCAAGTGTATTTCCGTCCCTAAAGCAAGATATCTCCCCTGAGATGGATGCCACTTTTTCGAACAGGCGACTGAGATGAAAATAATACACCCTGTTTTGTTGCTCCGAGCTACTTTAATTATTAACACTAGAGCGCTGCTCAATTATCAACATCTTTTGAGATGAGCCCCTTCAAATCAGGATATAGAGGGTGGACAGCAAAACCAGACTATTCACTGACTAGTTTAAGTTACAATTATTAATGTTGTAATTTATTATTAACATACAGTTATTAATAACATTTCAAAATCCATTGAAATAAACATGACTTATATATGTGATTACTTATATAACTATAACATTATGTATATAATTAAAGTCAACATGAAATCAAAATTGACTTCACCATTTAATTTCTTAATACACAACCCTGGTCTGATTGTGGACAAAAAATAAATGAATAAATGTTTGTCTTTTTAATCTTTCATCAAGATGTAATAACTTTTAATAAATGTAACAAATGTACCTGACTTTGAAATGACTATCCTTTTTCAATTAAGGTCATGAAGACCTCTTATTTCTCAACCCCTTCCCTTAAACTACCGTCTGATCTAATCAATTCTCATGATTCAATAGATTTTTGATGATTAATATTAAGTCCCGTCCTACATTTTGGTTTTGTTGAATTTCCGGTTTCACTTGGAAATATGTCACATTAGAAAAGTAAAACGAGTTTCTAACACCGTTTCATGTTGAAAATTCTCCAATTATTTCATCCTCATGCCATCCCAGATGTGAATGACTTACTTTCTTCTGCTGAACACAAAGATTTTTTATAGAATATCTTAGCTCTGCATGTATAGTTAATGCAGGTCAACAGGGTCCAAAACTTTGAATATCAAAAAAGCACATAAAGGTGGCATAAAAGTAATCCGTATAACTCCAGTGTATAATCCATGTCTTCAGAAGCAATAGGATAGGTGTGGGTGAGAAGTCCTTTTTTTTACTTTAAATCTCTACTTTCAGCTGTACTAAGCTCTCTTCTTTCCTAAGAGTTCTTCTTTTGTTTTTTGGCAATTCACATACTTCGTGCATATCATCATCTACTGGGCAGGGAGGAGAATTTATAGGAAAAAAAGGACTTAAATATTAATCTGTTTCTCATCTACACCTATCATATCGCTTTTGAAGAATGAATTTCTGAAAAGTGGGTTTACGGAAATTTGCTTCGAAATTTATTCTGAAGTTGGATGAGAAAATTGTAAATATGGTTGATTCAGACAGGATTGAAATCTTAATGAATGTCTGTGAATTTATTTAATTTAATTTAATTTAATTTACCTCATCAGGGAAAACTAGTCCAGTCCGAATAAGGCTAAGAGTTATGAAACACTTTTAAGACTGTATTTTTAGTGCATGCTGACTGCCATTCGTCCTTCACCTCCATTTCATCAGTATGAAACAATACTTAAAGCAGACAAACTGTACACAGCTGTAGTCTGCAAACGTTAGTGTTAGTCCAGTGCTGTAAATGCACCCTATTCTTTTCAACCGGCTGCTTGTGTATGTTCTAGATGATGGCCGGTAATGTGTGTTCTCTTCAGAGAGCTGTACTCTCCCTCACAGTCGCGCCTGTCAGATTGAATCATTTCAAACGGATGCATTTAACTGTGTTGCATAATGGGGAAGGATCTTATATTGATGTGTTTTGCCTAATTAAAGCCCTTTGCTTTGCTCTGTATTTGTGTGTATTTGTGCCTGCATGAGTGTGTGTTTGTCTAAATGTTTGATTCTATGTCACGTCTCAAAGTTTGTTAGTTCTCTGAATAATGTGTGAATAAACCAGCTGTGGCCGATGTCTAGACAGGTTTATTTTTTGCTTTCAGCATCACTCTTTGTCTCATCTTATTAAAGCACCTACGGTTTAGTCACCTTTTAGTTCACCTAAAAATACAATTTTGTCAACATTTTCTTACCCTAATGTCCTTCCAAACCCTTTCTTATTTTATGCGGGACACAAAAGGAGGAATTTCAATACAATGCAGTTGATACTGACTCACTTAAAAGCCTAAAAAAGGACACATAAGTGTCATAAATGTAGTCCATGCCAGTGTCATACTCATACAAAAACAAACACTAAATTCAATTTTTTTTGTTAACCGAAATAAAAACTGACATGATTTGAAAAAACTGAGCTTAAACTAAAATACTTTTTAATAACTTTAAAACTAACTAAAATAAATGTTAGTTTTAAGTTTTGATACTCAGTATATTAAAAGATTTAAAAGTTTGTGAACCACCAGATTCTCCTGTCCACTCTCTCTTACCTGGGCATCACAATAACTTCGCTTGGATTGTTTGAGTTATACCTCACAGGCAGATCCTTTAAGGTCTCCTGGAGAGGAGAGGTTTCCAAGTCACACCAGCTAATCAGTGGTGTTCCTCATGGATCAGTGCTTGGACCCCTCCTCTTCTCGATCTACACTACATCACTCGGACCTATCATTAAGGCGCATGGTTTCTCCTACATCTGCTGTTCAGCTCCACCTGTTGTTCCAGCCTGATGACCCTACTATCTCAGCTCGTATCTCTACCTGCCTCTCAGAGATCTCGGCCTGGATGGAGGAGCATCACTTTCAGCTCAACCTTGCCAAGACAGAACACCTCGTGATCCCAGCCAAGCCATCTGTTGACCACAACCTCACAATTTTCTTGGTACAACTACGCTAACACCAACCAGGTTTGCCCAGAACCTGGGAGTTTTGATGGATCACCAGCTTAACTTCACTGCCTACATTTTATCAACCACCAGGTCTTTCAGTTTTGCACTTTACAACATCAGGAAAATCAGACCTGTCCGGCCTGAATATGCTACACAGCTCCAGATCCAAGCTCTGGCCATTTCAATACTGGACTACTGTAATGCCCTGTTTGCCAGTCTCCCAGCTAGCACGATTAAGCCACTGCAGATGGTCCAGAACACTGCAGCGCTGCTGGTCTTCAATCAATCAAAGAGGGCTCACGTCACCCCACTCTTGATTTCACTCCTCTGGCTGCCAGTAGCTGCCCACATCAAATTTAAGGCATTGACTCTGGCCTTCACGACAGCTAATGGAACAGCTCCCTCTTACTTCAGTTCACTCCTCCAGTTCTATGTCCCAACTTGTTCTCTACGGTCAATGAACGAGCGGCACCTGGTGGTCCCATCACAAAGAGGCACAAAGTCCATCAGTCATTCACTCTCTCTGGTCCTCTGTGGTGGAATGAGCTTCCAACCTCCATACGATCTGCTGATACCATCTCAGCACTCCAGAAACAGCTGAGAACATATCTGTTCCACGAGCACTTAACCAATCAAAACTAAATGCTCGTACTTTTTAACAAACAAAATAAATAAATATTTGTCTATCTCTTTCTTCTGAGCTAGCATCTTTACTACTCTAGCCACTATGAGAACTTGGCAGTGTGATACTAAAGATATTGTTGAATTTTTTATGACAAATTGCTTGTTTTGTTCCTCATTTGTAAGTCACTTTGGATAAAAGCATCTGCTAAATGATTAAATGTAAATGTAAATGTAAGTTTCACAATCCTCCTTAATTAAACATGAAAATGCCTCTAGATAGAGGTAACACAAGACTGCCCCAAGAAATTGTATCATGTAAGACATTTTTAAAGGGAAAGTTCACCCAAAAATGAAAATTCTCTCATCATTTACTCACCCTCATGCCATCCCAGCTGTGTATGACTTTCTTTCTTCTGCAGAACACAAAGATGTTTAGAAGAATATTTCAGCTCTGTGGGTCCATACAATGCAAGTGAATGGTAACCAAAACTTTGAAGATCTAAAAAACATATAAGGCAGCATAAAAGTAATCCAGTAATACATCAAAAGTGGTATGATAGGTATGGGTGAGTTTAAGTCCTTTTTTACTATAAGTTCTTCTTCCATGCCCAGTAGGTGGTGATATGCAAAAAGAATGTGAATTGCCAAAAACAAAATAAGAAGAATGTGAAAGTGAAAGTGAAAGTGGAGATTGATAGGTAAAAAGGACTTAAATATTGATCTGTTTCTCACCCACTCCTATCATATCGCATCTGAAGATATGGATTGAACCACTGGAGTCTTATGGATTACTTTTATACTACCTTTATGTGCTTTTTGGAGCTTCAAAGTTCTGGCCACCATACATTTGCATTGTATGGACCTACAGAACTGAGATATTCTGAGATATCTTCCTTTGTGTTCAGCAGAAGAAAGAAAGTAAATGACGAGTGAACTAACCCTTTAAATGTTACCAGTAAGCACTTTAGCTTTGGAAAAACAAACTAAACTGAAACTAGAAAACCAAACTAAACTGGAATGACAAATTGAATACTACATACTGTAGATACATTTTCTGAAGAAAATGTGAGGGGTGCTACCTGTGGAAAAACTTGTCTCCACAATGTCCAAACAATGGCCGCAGTACACTGCCCCAAGTCAAAAAAGCCCACACCCATGTATTTACGTTGTTCTGTGGTCACTAGGGTGATCTGGGTGTTGGCTAGGGTGTTGTCAGGTGATTGCTAGGGTGTTCTGGAGGGGTCACTAGAGCATTGCTAGGGTGTTCTGGGTGGTCGCTAGGGTGTTGTTAGGTGCTTGTTAGGTGGTTGCTAGTTTGAACACAATTAATCAGTGTACGTTATTCCACAGAAAAGAATTCCACAAAATGTTTGTCTTCGTAATCTTTCACCACAATGTAACAACTTGCTCTGCCTCTGAAATGGCTTTCCTTTTTCGGATGATGTCACCTACCCTCTTAGGGGCTGTAATTGTTGGTCTATGTGCCTATGCATCAGATGGACATCTTTACATTGCATCTCAAACGTGTCTCAAGACCCCTACATTCTGTTACATTCTGTTATGCTCTGTCTAGCTGTTTTTAAAGCAAGAACGTTTTCTGTGTGAATGCCCCCTTAATATTAATAATAATTATCACTATTATTAATAATTGAGCTTGACATATAGCCATCATTTTACTTTTAAAGTTAAAGAGCTGTCTTGCTAAATTGTATTTTTATGTCTTTGAGTGGCTTTGGGCTTTGGGCTTTGAGCTCTGCTCTGTAAATAATGCACAAGCCAGAACTGTGACATAGCAAAGCATGATGTTTTGAATTTTATGGAGAACTGTCTTAACTCTCATAAGGCCTGCAAACTTCCAAAAACTGAACTACATCAAATTTTAAATGCCTCGCATTTTAGTGTGGTTTATTTAGTGTCTCTACTATGGAGATAAAAAGGCTAGTTACTTTAGAGTGACATTGTCTAGCTTAGTCTGGCAAACAAGCTCAAAACAGCGATCTCCCTTCATCAAGCAACCTAGCAAAGTTCAGGTGCCCACAGAGAGGGTTATTGAAGGGCTTGTGTGTCGGGCCCCAGATGTCCCTCTGTATTTTAGCAGGGATCAGATGACCAGGATGGTGGCTCACTTACAGCCCTCATCATGATATGTGATGTAATGAGGCCATTAGATCCTGCTAATAGGTTGTTGAAGTAGTCATGCGAAAGAAAAGTCTGGTGGATCGGTTTGCTGCTCTCAGGCTGGTCAGATTTCACTGCTGTCGAGCTCTCAGAAGAGTCAGGTGTGTGAGGTGTGGAGGAATCACTCATGATGAGTTCCCATATCACTCCTTTAACAGGTGATGCTTTTGAATGTCAATTTTGTGCTAAGATTTTGTAGAAATAATTGACAAGTATTACTGTCATCCAGTTAGCTAAAGCCTGCTTCCCACTGAAAGGGATAGTTCATCCCTAAAATGGAAATTCTATCAAACATGTATGGCTTTCTTTGCTCTGTGCAACAAAAATGGAGAAATTTTGAAGAATGCACTTGTTGTTTACTTTCATGCAATTACATGAAGCTTGCAAGCCTGCAAAATTATCAGTTTCTCTGGATTTTCTATTTATAGGTATGTGTTTGAGTAAAATGAACTTTTTTTTTATTCTATAAACTACTGACAACATTTCTCCCAAATTCCAAATAAAAATATTGTCATTTAGAGCATTTATTTACAGAAAATGACAACTGGTCAAAATAACATAAAAGATGCAGTGTTTTCAGACCTCGAATAATCCAAAGAAAACAAGTTCATATTCATTTTCAAACAACACAATACTAATGTTTTAACTTAGGAAGAGTTCAGAAATCAATATTTGGTGGAATAACCCTGATTTTCAATCACGGCTTTCATGTGTCTTGGCATGCTCTCTACCAGTCTTTCACATTGACTTTATGCCACTCCTGGTGAAAAATTCAAGCAGCTCGGCTTCCTCTTGATCACATTCCAGAGGTTTTCAATGGGGTTCAGATCTGGAGATTGGGCTGGCCATGACAGGGTCTCGATCCGGTGCTCCTCCATCCACACCTTGATTGACCTGGCTGTGTGGCATGGAGCATTGTCCTGCTGGAAAAAACAATCCTCAGAGTTGGGGAACATTGTCAGAGCAGAAGGAAGCAAGTTTTCTTCCAGGATAACCTTGTACGTGGTTTGATTGATGCGTCCTTCACAAAGACGAATCTGCCCGATTTCAGCCTTGCTGAAGCACCCCCAGATCATCACCGATCCTCCTCCAAATTTCACAGTGGGTTTGAGACACTGTGGCTTGAAGGCCTCTCCAGGTCTCCGTCAAACCATTAGACGACCAGGTGTTGGGCAAAGCTGAAAACTGGACTCATCAGAGAAGATGACCTTACTCCAGTCCTCTACGGTCCAATCCTAATGGTCTTTTGCAAACCTCAACCTGGCTCTTCTTTGCTTCTCATTGATGAAGGGCTTTTTTCTAGCTTTGCACGACTTCAGCCCTGCCCCTAGGAGCCTGTTTCGAACCGTGCTCACCGTGCACTTCAGCCCAGCTGCCGTTTGCCATTCTTTTTGTAGGTCACTTGATGTCATCCTACATTCGATTGAGTTGGCGGTCATCCCGGTCAGTGGAGAGTCGTTTTCGCCCTCTGCAGGTCTGTAGCTATGTTGTCCCCAATGTCTGCTGCTTGACCTTGTTCTTATGAACTGCCGTCTTTGAAATTTAAAGGATGGAAGCAACCTGACACTCACTGTATCCCTCTGCCAGTAAAGCCAGAATTGAACCCTTTCTTTTCCTCACTGAAAACTTTTCTTTTTGCATGTCAATAGTTATTTTTTTTATTCCAATTACTTTTGAGGTACTTCTGTTTTTGCCATCCAGCTGGTCCTATTGCAAGAGAATAGTGATGACACAAAATGATGGTAGTGATGGTTTTTATACTTTTCCTTGTTAAATGAAATTTGGTTCAGGTGATCACCTAATCAGTAGTTTATAGAATAAAACAAAAGTGTTCATTTTACTCAAAAACATACCTATAAATAGTAAATCCAGAGAAACTGATAATTTTGCAGTGGTCTCTTAATTTTTTCCAGAGCTGTATATATATATATATATATATATATATGGGTGTTTCTTCAACTTTGGGCATATCCCAGGGATTGATTTTCATTAAAACAAACTGATTTCAACTTTTGGTTATATGAAGGGTCTCTGAATTGGAAACTTATTATCATGCTTTCACCATTTATATTTGGTACTTTTCAAATGCCTTTTATGTATATATTTGACTGTTTTATCCTTGTGCTAGACCCAGACTTTCAATAATAAACTATGAAAATCCATTATAAAATACAGATTATTATATGTCTATAAATATGTAATCTAAACAAAGAGTGAAATAAAAATAAACCATTTCAATATTTACTGTGTAAAAATGATTTCCATCGATTTTTAAAAAATTATGACTGTCACAGTTTTGATATCATTTTCACCACACCAAACATGTTTGCCAATAATTAAGATTTTTTTTAAAGTTAGTGTACTTTGTGCCAAGTCAACAAAAGTGTCAGTGAAGATCATGCTTGAGATGTAATTTGAGACAAGTGGCGTTTAAAGAAAACAGAAAAATCAAGGTAAATATATCTTGTGAGCAGAGTATTTTTATTGGTCGTCAATCAAGCTGTAATTTTGCCAAATTACGCAAAAAGTATGAACGTATTTTTTTAATTGAGTGTAATTAGGATGTTGGTAGTCAGCAAGCAAAAACGCTGACTACCAACCCTGGAATCACGAGTTTGAATCCAGGGTGTGCTGTGTGACTCCAGCCAGGTTCCAAAGCAACCAATTGACGCGGTTGCTAGGGTGGGTAGGATCATGTGTGTTACCTTCCACGTGGTCGCTATAAGGTGGTTCTCGCTCTCATTGGGGTGCATGGCGAGTTGTGCATGGATGCATCGATCAGTAGCGTGAGCCTCCACACACGCTCAGCAAGCCACATGATAAGATGCGTGGACCAACTGTCTCAGAAGCAGAGGCAACTGAGATTTGTCCACCCGGATCGAGGTGAGTCACTGCACCACCACAAGGAATTAGAGTGAAAAGGGAGAAAAGGGGATAATATATATATATATATATATATATTGTAGTTTGGCCAAGAATAGAATAAATGAAAAGATTAAAGGAACAAAATTAAAACCAAATAATAATTTAAAAAAAAGAGCACTGATCATATGATCATACACTGGTCATAAAGTAAATACAGTAGAAAAGATTAAGTACTTTCTACATTGGATAAGTTAATTTAAGCGTGAACTTGAAAATATTAAGTAAATTCTACATTTGTACTTAAATTCAAACAGGTAAAAATTAATGCTCTTATAATATTATATAAGTAAATTATAAGTAAATATTATTCATGATTGATTGTTATCTTTACAATGCGTCATCATGTATCAATCTTAAAGTAGAAAACTTTGTCATATTTGTCATATTTATTAGATAATTTGAGTAAATTTCACAGGTAAATAAAGTAATTACTTTTTACTTAACTTTTCAAAGCTGGTGTTCCCAGCATAATTAATGAGCTTGCATGGTTTCACTGTTTGTAAGTTTATTATTGTTGATTTTGTTGTTATGTTTGGTAACTTCTTGTTTTGTGAAGTCTGAAGTTCATTTTCTACTCAGAATTACCTGTTCATGATTAAAAAATGACCTTCTGATTGTTAATGTCATTGTGTTTTGAGGTCTGTGTGCAGCCTTGTGTCTTGTTTCTGTTGCCTGTAATGCAAGGTGATGCATTAAGCTGTCCTGTTGAAGGCTTCCGTATATCACGTGGTACATGATTAAACGAGTTTATAAGGAAAGTTCAAAATGTGAAATGTTCCATTAAAATCTTCATTTAAATTGGACTAAATGTACATCAGATTTGTAAGTAAAAGTTACTTTATTAACTGAAATGTTTAAGGTTAATTTACTTTAATAAATATTATGTCATTAAGTTAAGTAGATTTTACTTAATTTTATACCATTACAATTTACTTAGGAAAACTGCATGCAAAAACCTGCAAAATAAACATAAAGTAAATCTTACTTGTCATTTAATTTAGTGTAGTTTCTGATCTCCTAAAATCAGAATAGCAGTTCTGTTTTCTCACCGGCAGCTGCCCCTGTGTAATGTGTGCTGCTGATGTGTAAATGTCAGCTAATTAAACTCAACAAACTTGACCTTTCTCACTTGGGCCTGTACCCACACTGACTTCAGCATCTCACCTCTTTGCTTTGATATGCAGTTTTTGAACTATTAGTATTAGTCTTCATAATACATTAGGGCTGAAACGATTAGTCAACCTTATCGACAACGTCGACAATTTTTTTCGTTGTCGAATAGTCGTTTGATGTCATTTAACGTAACATGAGATCACATTCAACTCTAATGATGATGCACGAGAGCAGCACTGCAGTTCGCAGAACAGCTCACAGTCCAGATGCACTCTAAACTTTCCAAACAGCTTCAGGTGATGTAGATTGCAAAGTATGAGGGGATTATAATGCAAAAATACAAGCTGCCGCTCAGCTGAAGCAAAACTTGCATGTCAAGTGTCTTTAAAGGAAACACCCTGGTATTACATCTTAAATGCAGTTATATTTAATGCGTTATAGCTTTATTAAAGTTCAAATAATACGGAAGCAGATCATGTAAATAACTGCAAACTCTGAAACTGACATTTCTCTGTGCGGTCAGCGCCTCTTCTATGAGTTGCGCATATGTCCCGATCTAAGGGGGAGAGATTGAAACTGCACCCGGCTGATGCACACTCTGTCACAGGGACGCTCATCCCTCGATCGCACACACTTAATGCAGCTAGACTATAACGTGATGACTCACGACTTATTGAATTATAATATATGTCACTGTGCATTTCTTATCTTGAAGAAAATTGGCAATACGCAGCTTTATTAATAAGAGAGAGTTTGTTTTTTTGTGAGTTAAAGATGGACTGAAGTGAACAGTCTTTGCCCCATTATACACTGAAAAAAAATACGTTTTTGATTTGTTTTGGCTTGTTTTCCCATATAAATATCTAAAACTACTTTAAAACAACTTATAAATAACTTATTAATAAGATATTTAGACTTGCTTTTAGAGAATAGATCTTGAATATAAGTATATTTTGTTTTTACTGCACTCGCAGAAGTACAGTATAACCAAATGAAAAAATACACTTATATACAAAATACACTTTTTTTTTCTCTCCCCTTTTCTCCCCAATTTGGAATGCCCAATTCCCAATGTGCTCTAGGTCCTCGTGGTGGCATAATGAATTGCCTCAATCCGGGTGGCGGAGGACGAATCTCAGTTGCCTCCACGTCTGAGACCATCAACCCGCGCATCTTATCACGTGGCTTGTTGAGCGCGTTACCGTGGAGACATAGCGTGTGTGGAGGCTTCACGCTATTCTCCGCGGCATCCACGCACAACTCACCACGCGCCCCACCGAGAGCGAGAACCACATTATAGCGACCATGAGGAGATTACCCCATGTGACTCTACCCTCCCTAGCAACCGGGCCAATTTGGTTGCTTAGGAGGCCTGGCTGCAGTCACTCAGCATGCCCTGGATTCTAACTTGCAACTCCAGGAGTGGTAGTCAGTGTCAATACTCACTGAGCTACCCAGGCCCCCAAAAATACACTTATATTTAAGATGCATTCTCTTAAAGCAAGTCTAATATCTTATATGTTGCTTCTCAAGTAAATGTATCTTGTTTTAAGGATTTTTAGACAATTTTAAATGGAAAACAAGACAAAAACACTTAATAACAATCAGAATTTTTGCTGTGAATTTTTTGACTGAATTAAACTTAATAAAAAGTATTTGTTTTCCTTGTAATTCAGTGAATGTCATTTAGAGATATTTTTAAAAGATGATTTTGTCCTCTTTATTGTTAGTAAGCACGTTTAACAAACCTTTAAAGTCGGGGCACAAGCTGAATAATTGGTTAAGAGCTAATGATTAATCGTTGCAATAATCGCAGAATAGTCGAATAATTGTTGTAATAATCGTTAGATTAATCGATTATCAAAATAATCATTAGTTGCAGCCCTATAATACATCATTTTATGGAAGTAAAATTGGTTGCAAGTGGTACATTATGTTTAATGACGTGTCTTAATGATTTCAGTCATTTTATCAAACAGGATAGAATGTTTTAAAGTGAGCCACAATCATCACAGAATTTATAAAATACATTGCTGATACTTATTAATGTTTGTGTTGTTGTTTTCTCACCAAAAATGAGATGCCACTTCTAGAACTATTGTTATTTAAAGGCATTTTACATTTAAAAAAGGAGAAAAATTAGGTTCGTCTGGAATATTTCTTAATAAATTGACTGTTTTTCATTTAAAAGTTAGTGCATAGCACCTGGAGACATGGCAAAATGGCAACATCTGCTCAAAACAAAGTAGTGATATTATTTATAATTATCCCCTGTATTCACTTATTACTGAAAACTATTCTGTTTTTTTGTTTTTTATATTATTTTATTAAATATATTAAGGGGACATTAAAATGCACTACATAGGGACTCATTTAGTCTTACTATAATCCCATTATACACCTTCCTAGAGATCAGCTCAGCTGTCAGCTGTCCGTCCTCTTTGCTCAAAGCACACTCTGATTGACAGAACTGTAATTGGATTGACAGAACTGTAATTGGATTGACAGAACTGTAATTGTATGTGACACACTTTACATTTTCTGCATTCTGTGTCTTTCCTTATGCTCAGATTTTGTGATGATGGTGGTATTTATGTGATAATATGCTTGTTTCCTCATACAGATTATTGTCATCTGTCCTAACTGAACTTTATTTGTGTGTTCACAGAGATATAAAGCCAGACAACATTTTACTGGATGAGTACGGTAAGTTGCACAGATACATCACCATTACATCTGCTGCCACTGTTGTTGTTTTTAAGTTTCCTGAACAATCCCATAAAAACCGCCTTCTGAAATGTCTGATGCTTTCCTTTTCATTGTGTCACAGTTGTTGGTATTCACAAAGGCATTGGAGGTTATTTATGGCAGTGAAATGTTCTACACTCTTAGAAGAAAAGGTTCCATATAGAACCCTAAAGGGTCCTATCGCTCACTTCATATTTGGAACCCCTAAAATGTTCTATATAGAACGCTTGTAAGGGTTCTATCAAAAAAACCCTAAAGGGTTCTTTGAGCCAGGTGAAAAGGTTCTATATAGAACCTTTTAGGGGTTCCCAATATGCATTGTTTTTGTTTAGTTTTTTTATTTATTTATTTTTTGTTTTATTACCAGGAAAACGTTTAATGGATATTCATATACTATATCACTAAGAAAATGAAATAACCATATAAAAGACATTTAAAAGAGATATATATATATATATATATATATAAAAAAATAGAAAATAAATGAGCCACTATTTAGAATATTTAAATATGTACCTTTTATGACATTTTTGTGCCCTAAATGTCCCCTTTGACTTCCACTTCTCAAGGCTCTGATGATGTTGATGTCCAGAACTTCAGAAGTACTCTCTGAGTTAGGTGAAGGTTATTGCTAAAACCCATGTTAAATTATTATGGCATCTTCAATAAAAAAATACAACATCATTATATTTTTGTACATGACAATAAAACTACAAACACCAAATACTCGCAAGTAGAGAAATTGAAACATTTCCATCACTTCCTCTCTTTGACTTTGGACATTTGACATATTCACACTCTTGATTAATCTCTTTATATCAGTGCAGTTGGATTAATTCAGTGCTGTGATGTGCTCCTGGAAACTTGTTTCATTTTACTATGTTTTCTAGATGCAAAGAAAATTTAATTATAACATAACATATCATCAGGACTACTAGTCAATCCATAACAGCGATTTTAGTGATTCAAGTTTGAAATGACTGGCGGAGAATATCGCAGGCCTGGACGAAACAGTTTTGTCGACATTTATTCTTTGTGCTTGCTCAAGTAAACATGTCAATAAAAATAACAAAAAATGAATCAACAAATTAATTTATATTTCCTACTTACCATGGTAATATCACCCTCAAACTTTCAGCTCAACAGACTTTCTATGACTTTTAAAAATTGAAATAGGATGCTGGCGCTTTTTGATCACGTGCGCGAGTTGCACGTCTGCGAGCCAGCATCTTAAATGTTCCTTTGCACTATGTAGATAGGAAGGAAAAAAACAGTGCTACATGCTCAAGTTGTTTGCTGTTTATGATAAATACATTTTTTTTTTTTTTTTTTGCATCTTTTGTTGAGTCAAGAATACACTATACCTTAGACTTTATATAAATACTTATATAAACCTGTCATCTAAAAGAGTCATTTATCCTTTTCTAATCAAATCCAAAGCTGTAGAAGTACATCGTAAAAGTGTATTTTTCTGCAGTATGAAATGCAAATGCAAAAATAATGTAGTGTAGTGTTCAAAACTATTTATAAACTAAACTTTCAATAATGTAATTTATGCATACACATACATAAATACACTGTACATACATTAATCAGTTGTCAACCCAAAGAACCCTTTTTGGCAAATCTTGTAAATCTTTGTAAATAGAACCTTTTTGACATAGTAAAGAACCCTAGGGATCTATATAGAACCCCAAAGAACCTTTTTATTTCTAAGAGTGTAGATGCTTCATGTGGATTTGGCAAACAGGTGTTGTCAGGGAGAAAAAACAAATAAATTCAGACATACAAACTGCATTATTTCTCATTAATATGATAATATATATAATGAGATAAATATGAATGTGAGTTATGACCCATGCAAACACACACACACACACACACACATATCTGGTGGTTGAAAACTCTACAGCAACCTAAACTATATTTGTTTCTGCATGGGTGAATCTGACAAAACCTTTCAGGAACAAGAACATGTTTAATTTTTCATCCCAAAATTAAAAGAAAGAAATAAGAAATTGTATTTTGCTATTTTTGCTATTTTGCTATTTTGCATTGTGACATAATTGAAGGAAAAAATGTTGTGACACCTGTGCTAAAAAAAGTTAGACGCAGTGCAAGGAATGAATCAGAACGTGTTATTAAAACTGAAAATCTTGACACAGTGTCTAAAAAATGTGCCGGTCCTGTATGAGCCGCTGGAAAAGCGAGAGACATGGCGCAACGGTCAAAGACATCCATTCAGTGCGTTTACATAGAAAAACTGTATATACACACACAGTATATATACAGTATATATATATATTTTTGCCACGGGTAAAAATATATATACTGTGTATATATATATAGACGGATGTTCTAAGGTGTGCAATTATTTTCCAGTAAATGCACAGCTATAAAGTAGTTCCAGGTCTTAACCACATAACGTTCCATATCACTTCACCAAATTATTTCTGTTATTTCAAAGAGCCGTACATGATACCACAACAAAATAACCAATTAAAACAAAGACATTGGTTAAAGTAAACCCCGTGACTCACTGCGATTGTAAACAGTTGTTTAGTAATGGAAAAGCTGTACAAGAATGGTGACACTCGCTGCTGCTGAGACTTAAACGTACACTTTGGCAATCTGAAGCGATGTTATTCCTGACGAGAGCCACTTTAAACACAAGTAATTCCACACGTGATCTCTCTCATTTTCTCTCTTTCTCTCGCTCACACACACCCACACACCCACACACACACACACACACACACACACACACACCCACACACACACGCACTACCTTGTTACTTCAATGCCGAAAAGCAGCGCATCCTCCGTTGCTAGTTCTAAAGTGATGTTTTCGAACTAGCAACGAAGGCTTGAGCTGTATCAAAGCTAGATACACTTGGTCAATACAACAGTTTCTATATTATCTGAAATATCTGTGGGAAACAACCCCCCCCCCCCATAGTGCGCATATACAGGCGTACCTTCATCTCCTGTTATTTACCAGCAAATATGTTAAATGTGAGTATTACCATGCAAATAATTCCAGGCACATGTGCAGTCTGCGCATTCAAAGATTCGCTGTTAGAAAAATCGGGCTGCACGCATTCAGTGCTCAGCTGATGACGAGATTTGCGTACGACCGAAGTATACTTTGGGCTTAAGAGAATCTCTGAGTTTTGGTTTTCTTTGTGTGCATCTCTGTGACTGACCTCAGAGCAGCTGTTTTAGATTGTGAAAGTGGTGTCATAGGAAAACAACAGATCGCTCTTCACTTAACACAGAACAGTTACTGTGTTTTTGACAGGGATGCTAAGACCGTTATGTAATGCATCTGAATTTATCACTCGCCCCGCTGAGTTAACATGATTGTCAGTGAGTGTTTGGTTTTATGAGATCATTCAGTGCTATGGTATATAATCCAGGTACCACAGTATTACCATCTGATACCATTACTGTACCATTGTACCGCCACGTTTTGTAAAGCAGTTGCATGCTAAGCACACTTCCACACTAAACACAGCAAACATAAATTACACCATCAATAAGGTATTTGCAAATCCAAAGATTTTGCAATGCTTCAAGACATTATGTGCAGCAGCCCTTGCCAAAACATCCATTTGCTTTTGAATAAAACTGTCAGATATTTGGAAATCAACCCCTTTTTACGGCATCTTCTCAGCTGACAGAGTTGACTCCTGCAGGTCAGGGGTGAGAGGAGGTGCTCTCCACAGCTCAATAGACACTTGAGGTTTTACTCCCTGAGGAGTAAGAGGCACATTAACTCCAGACGTCCTCCTGCAGCGGTCAGGACCACACACTTGTGCAGAGACCGCAGATTGTCCCCCATTCACTTCCAATTTAAGTGCCTCACTGAAACCCAAATTTTTCTTTCTTTTTTAAAGAAAAGGAGGGACGAGTCAAAATAAATTTTTGTGCTAATCAGTATTATGCCACAAATGCTGTCGACTGAACTTAACTTGTATTGAACCTGTTATATTCCTTTAAAGGCAAAGCCTGCAGTTTCTGTGTTAGTAGACAGTATTGCAAAAAGATTCTTTGGCCATTAAACAGATTGTGCTGCCACTAACCCACATCATTGGTTGAGCCAATGTTGCTGTGTCAGGCTGACTAGGCCACTCAAACAAACAAAGCAATGTTCTGATAGTGCCACAGTGTTACACTTTTTGGCAAAGTCAGACTACGAATGGTTTATTTAACCCTCTCTGCATATTAAGATGGAATATTGACTGATAGGATACGGATAAGTTGACTGCATGTCTGTTAATCTTCAGCCTGTTTTACATTTAATACGTAATCCTTTTGGAGTAAAAAAGGGGTGAAGCTTACTACGAAAAGAAAAGCTGTTTTATAAGAGAAGTCACTAAACTTTTTGGGACACATAGGATTCATTTTATGGTAAAATCTAAAGGGCTTCCATATGACTTTGTTGAGTGAAGCATCAGCATCGCTCCCGGCACTCAAAGTTCAAACAATTTAAACACTGACCCCGTTGACCCTTAAAAGTGGCAGCCAATGATTACCAAACAATTTGCAAAGACATGTTCAGTCTGTTGATTTTCAACCACATTTTTAACTCTCTAATAATTAGATTTTGACCGTTAGTGGATTTTACCGATAACTACAGTGCATCCGGAAAGTATTCAGAGCGCTTCACTTTTTCTACATTTTGTTATGTTACAGCCTTATTCCAAAATGGATTAAATTCATTATTTTCCTCAAAATTCTACAAACAATACCCCATAATGACAATGTGAAAGAAGTTTGTTTGAAATCTTTGCAAATTTATTAAAAATAAAAAATGGAAAAAAATCACATGTACATAAGTATTCACAGCCTTTGCCATGACACTCAAAATTGAGCTCAGGTGCATCCTGTTTCCACTGATCATCCTTGAGATGTATCTACAACTTGATTGGAGTCCATCTGTGGTAAATTCAGTTGATTGGACATGATTTGGAAAGGCACACACCTGTCTATATAAGGTCCCACAGTTAACAGTGCATGTCAGAGCACAAACCAAGCCATGAAGTCCAAGGAATTGTCTGTAGATCTCCAAGACAGGATTGTATCGAGGCACAGATCTGGGGAAGGGTACAGAAAAATTTCTGCAGCATTGAAGGTCCCAATGAGCACAGTGGCCTCCATCATCCGTAAATGGAAGAAGTTTGGAACCACCAGGACTCTTCCTAGAGGTGGCCGCCTGGCCAAACTGAGCGATCGGGGGAGAAGGGCCTTAGTCAGGGAGGTGACCAAGAACCCGTTGGTCACTCTGACAGAGCTCCAGCATTTCTCTGTGGAGAGAGGAGAACCTTCCAGAAGAAAAACCATCTCTGCAGCACTCCACCAATCAGGCCTGTATGGTAGAGTGACCAGACGGAAGCCACTCCTCAGTAAAAGGCACATGACAGCCTGCCTGGAGTTTGCCAAAAGACACCTGAAGGACTCTCAGACCATGAGAAACAAAGATTGAACTCTTTGGCCTGAATGGCAAGCATCATGTCTGGAGGAAACCAGGCACCGCTCATCACCTGGCCAATACCATCCCTACAGTGAAGCATGGTGGTGGCAGCATCATGCTGTGGGGATGTTTTTCAGCGGCAGGAACTGGGAGACTAGTCAGGATTGAGGGAAAGATGAATGCAGCAATGTACAGAGACATCCTTTATGAAAACCTGCTCCAGAGCACTCTGGACCTCAGACTGGGGCGAAGGTTCATCTTCCAACAGGACAACGACCCTCAGCACACAGCCAAGATAACAAAGGAGTGGCTACGGAAGAACTCTGTGAATGTCCTTGAGTGGCCCAGCCAGAGCCCAGACTTGAACCCGATTGAACATCTCTGGAGAGACCTGAAAATGGCTGTGCACCGATGCTCCCCATCCAACCTGATGGAGCTTGAGAGATCCTGCAAAGAAGAATGGGAGAAACTGCCCAGAAATAGGTGTGCCAAGCTTGTAGCATCATACTCAAAAAGACTTGAGGCTGTAATTGGTGCCAAAGGTGCTTCAACAAAGTATTGAGCAAAGGCTGTGAATACTTATGTACATGTGATTTTTCTTTTTTTATTTTTTTTTATTTATTTATTTTTTTTTTTCGTTTTTTATTTTTAATAAATTTGCAAAGATTTCAAACAAACTTCTATTACGTTGTCATTATGGGGTATTGTTTGTAGAATTTTGAGGAAAATAATGAATTTAATCATTAATCATTTAATCGCCTACGTACATTTTGGAATAAGGCTGTAACATAAAATGTGGAAAAAGTGAAGCGCTGTGAATACTTTCCGGATGCACTGTAAGTTGGGCAGTACATGCCAATAACCGATTAATCAACCGGTAGTTTTTAAAATTGATACTGTATGAAAAAATAACACTCAAAGTAAAATAGTGCTGAACTTTATTACAAAAATATACAGTACTGACTGAACCATTAAAATGTATTGTACTTCTTAAAATGAAATAAATATTAATATTCACTAGCGTTCAAAAGTTTGGGGTCACTTGCCTGAAATGTTTCTCATGATCTTAAAAATCTTTTGATCTGAAGGCGTATGCTTAAATGTTTGTAGTTAGTTTTGTAGACAAAAATATAATTGTGCCAATTATATTACAAAATGTTAAGTAGTGGAGGAAGAAAAACATAATAAAATGAATGTTGCTTGCAAAAAATAAATACATTTAAATTCACATTCAATGGAGAAAGATGCTTTTAGCCCCCATTAATTTATTAATTACAAAACTAAAATTTTTGAATTAAGAAAAGCCGCCAATAATTGCCCAGCATATAGATGGGAACTGCTTCAATACTGTTTAAAAAGCATCCCAGGGTGATACCTCAAGAAGTTGGTTGAGAAAATGTCAAGAGTACATGTCTGCAAATTCTAGGCAAAGGGTGACTACTGTGAAGATGCTAAAATATAACACAGTTTTGATTTATTTTGGATTTTGTTTAGTCACAACATAATTCCCATAGTTCCATTTCTATCATTCCATAGTTATGATGACATTACTATTATTCTAAAATGTGAAGAAAAAAAAATTATAATAAAGAATGAGAAAGTGACCCTAAACTTTTGAACGGTAGTGTGTGTGTGTGTATATATAAATATATATATATATATATATATATATATATATATATATATATATATTTATAAAAAGAAATCGTATGTATATATATATATATTTAATAGTTTGTCTAATGGTACTAAAAACAGTTTAATGTCAAAAAAATTTAACTTTCCAAAAAGTCAGGCTTTACAGGGTTAATTGACACTCCCCCAACTTGGAAAGTCAGGGCTCAAAGAAAATCCTGAGTTTACCACTTTTACAATTACAACTGGTGTTGGCGTTCATGTGCGCTCATTCCGAAATATCTTGAGTACACCAAAGGACAATGTGGCAAGGATAAAAACTCCATAAGATGTCTAAAAACTCTACAAAATGTTAAGTAGTGGAGGAAGAAAAACATAATAAAATGAATGTTGCTTGCAAAAAATAAATAAATTTAAATTCATGTTCAATGGAGAAAGATGCTTTCCCATAATGATGTAGTCACAGAATCTACCAGCAGGGGCGAACATGACGTAGCATCACTTAAAGGAATAGTTCACCCAAAAATGAAAATTCTCTCAGCATTTATGCCATCCCGGATGTGTATGACTTTCTTTCTTCTGTAGAACACAAATTAAGATTTTTAGAAGAATATCTCAGTTCTTTTGGTCCATACAATGCAAGTAAATGGGTGCCAAAATTTTGAAGCTCCAAAATCACATAGGTCAGCATAAAAGTAATCCATATGACTCCAGTGGTTAAATCCGTATCCTCAGAAGCGATATGATAGGTGTGGGTGAGAAAGATTTCAATATTTAAGTCCTTTTTTACTTTAAATTCTCATCCCTGCGTTCCAAACGGGATAAATCCACCTCCGAAGGGCACTTCGAAGGGGGAACGATTTTGGTTGCCATGTTGAAGGGTTGTTCCAAACTAAAAGGCTCATAAATAGCTGCTTAGAAGGGCCCTTCGAAACAGCTGTTTCCGTAAGGTTCGCTGCCAAGTGGACCAGAACCGGAACATACGTCACAAATATGGAGGTTTGCCAAGTGTAATTTAGTGTAAATTAAACCAGCTGCAACTGCAGTCTGTTTCTATAAACAAAAAGATGTGACATCCCTTCATCTCTATAGTCTATAAAAGCTTTTAATTATTATAATGAACTTTTAAAAATTATTTTAAACCCCTGGCTTTTTGTTTGAAACTGGTTAATGCTTGTGTTATTTTAATGTAAATTAGCTGGATCAATTATTCTAAAGAAGTTTAAATAAAATAATAATACAAAGTGGCATTTTATTTATTTAATAAATGCACTGTACATTTGTTTATTGATTTCTTTTTTATTAAAATAAATAAAAAAATTTAAACATGAAGCTTACATTTTCCATTAAGTCATAAAGATTTAAATCATTTCTTTTCAGTTTCTATTCTGAAAGCAGTTAGTGATGCAAAATCATGTGTAAATATTTCTGATTAGGTGCTGGTGATGTTTATTAGTGTCAGCCTTTGTGCGATGGCAGCGGCTCCTTTGGCTTGGAAAGATGACGCTGAAGTGCGTTCTGAATTACTGATATTTTTTAGCCCTACACCCTTCAACCCTCCAGAGCTCTCACTCTGAAGGGTAAACCCTCTGAAAGGATTAGGGCATAGGGATGAGCCCTTTGGAATGGAACACTCCCTAACTTTCACTTTCACATTCTTCTTCTTGTGTTTGTAGTGATTCTCATTCTTTATGCATACGGCCCCTACTGGGCAGAGAGAAGAAGTTCTATCAAAAAAATTATAAATATTGATCTGTATCTCACCCACACCTATCAAATCGCTTCTGAAGATACGGATTTAACCACTGGAGTCATATGGATTACTTTTATGTGGACCTATGTGATTTTTAGAGCATCAAAATTTTGGCCACCATTCACTTGCATTGAATGGACAGAGCTGAAATATTCTTCTAAAAATCTTAATTTGTGTTCAGCAGAAGAAAGAAAGTCATACACATCAGGGATGGCATGAGGGTGAATAAATGATGAGAGAATTTTCATTTTTGGGTGAATTATTCCTTTAAGTCAACTCCACTTTGTGTTTCTCATCTATGTCCTTGTGATGCACCATCCCTTATTTGAAACCAGTGGATTCATAGCGTCCTTTAGTGTTTATAGTCGCCTTTACTCTTCTACTACACTCACGTGCTGAAGAGGCCTCTGGACTACAGACAGGCTAAGACACATGGAGTCCGTGATTGCTTTGCAGGAAACTCAGTTGTCTTCTTTTATCTGTGAGTTCCAGTGTGTGTGTAAATAATGTAATTTTGCCTTCTTCTGCATGAGGCTGTTTTACATTCATATCAACAGCAGCACGCTGCGCACATGCACAACATCTACGTATGCTCTCTCTATAACCCCTTCATGCATAGTGCTATTTGAAAGTTGTGTTTTACTAAATGGATAGATTCAAATGGAATGGTTACATAAAATATGTGATTAGTCATGTGTCCATATTATGCATCAGTTGTTGCTTTGTAATAACAAATCATATTATATTTGGTTAGTGTCACTAACGCTGGTGAAGATTCCTCAATCGACCACCGGAGGTCTCACTCACCTGAATATTAACATTGAACTACATTTCCCAAGTGCCCACATGCCTGGACTGATTACCCTACACCTGCCTCATATCACTCAGACTATTTAAGCGCGATGTGTGTGTTCATTCATTGCGAAGTCTTGTTTGCCCCGGCTACATTTCTGAGCGTTATTACTTTGTTGATCTACCCATGTTTGACTCTGCTTTGGATTTACCTTGTATGATTCTCTGCTGCCTGCCTATTACTGTGTTTGCCTGGACTATCTCTATTGCTCTTTTGCTGCCTGCCCCGATCCTTGCCTGTTTGACTACGTTACTGCCCTGTCTCTGATATTATTGGTTGCCCTGGTTATTTTACCCATGCCTGTTTGTACTCTGAACTTGTTGTGTTAATAAACCGCACATGGATCCCACTCAGCCTGAGTCAGTGTTACAGAAGCCTTCACCAAATACCGATCCAACGGTCCTCATGCATCTGTCCAGTGAACTCTCTGCCCAAGCTAACCTACTGGCATCTCACCAACAACAACTTTGCAGACTCACCACACTAACGGTAGAGTTCGTGAAATCCGTGTGGAATCTCCATCAGCCCGCACCTGAATCTGCTTCCACAACACCTCAAGCGTGTCAGGTACCAGTCTCAATGCCTCATAGTACAGTGAATGCTAATCCATGTTTAACCTTTCCAGGAATATTTGATGGCACCCCAATCAAGTGTAAAGGCTTCCTTATGCAATGCTCTATGTTCCTGGCTCAACAGCCCTCGTTATACACATCTGATGATAGTCAAATCTCTCTTGTGTGTTCTCTGCTCACGGGTAAGGCATTGGAATTTGCAACAGCTGTCTGGGCCAATCAAGGACTAAACCGCACCACTTTCAATGAATTTGTTCAATGTCTGAGAGTGGTGTTCGGACATTCTGAGGGAGGAAGGAGTGCTGGTGAGCAACTGCTTGCACTTCGTCAGGATAGAAATACTGCAGCTGAATTCGCTCTGTCTTTTCGCACTCTCGCTGCGCAGACTGTGTGGGTGGAGGACACACTAAAACTGCTGTTTCGTCAAGGATTAAACATTGATGTGAAATCTGAGCTGACCTGCCTTGATGAAGGCAGAACCCTGGACCAATTCATCGACCTCGCTATTCGTATTGACAATCTCATTTGCTCCAGGAGATCAAATCGATTTACCAGTCCTCTCACTCACCCAGTGATGTCGCTGAACCCATGCAGGTTGGTCAAACTCATCTCACCACAGAGGAGTGTGAACACCGCATCAAGAACCATCTCTGTTTATATTGCGGCCAAACGGGTCATTTAAGAGCTGACTGTCTGACACGACCCCCTCAAACACACAATCGCAGGGTAAGTGTGTTGATTCCCTCTATCCAAACCACTGCTTGTATTAAAGTGCCAATAAAATTAATGTTCCTGTCAGATACCATCATCACTAAAGCCTTGTTAGATTCGGGGGCAGCGGGCAACTTTATTGATGAAAATTTAGCCTGACAGCATAAGATACCACTAATTCCTTGCGACTCTCCTTTGGCAGTAGCAGCGCTAGATGGGCGTCCCCTGGGGACCGGCCAGGTTCTGTACACCACCTCATTCTGCAAGTTGGAATTTTACACACTAAAACAACACGCCTCTTCATCATACACTCTCCACACCACCCAGTTATCCTCAGATTACCCTGGCTGCAGGACCGTAACTCACAAATTTCATGGTGTGAGAAACAGATCATGCGATGGGATCCCAGCTGCTCATCCGAGTGTCTCAAACCAATCATCCCTATGTCTGTGAGTGCCACTATGGTGACTAACGAGTCCAACATAGCACCACATATACCTTCTGAATATGCTGATTTGTTTAAAGCCTTCAGTAAAACAAAAGCCTCGCAACTACAACCGCATCGATCTAGTGACTGCACCACTGATCTGTTACCTGATACCTCACCTCCTAGAGGTAGAATCTTTCCCTTGTCAGAACCTGAGGCTAAAGCCATGAAATCGTACATTGAAGAAGAACTGGCCAAGGGTTTCATTCATCCATCCACTTCACTGGCAGCAGCAGGATTCTTCTTCATGGGAAAGAAGGATGGGGGCATTCGTCCTTGTATTGATTATCGTGGTCTAAATGATATAACAGTTAAATTCAGATATCCCTTATCCCTGGTCCCTGCAGCTTTGGAACAACTAAGAACTGCTACGTTTTACACTAAGCTTGATCTACGCTGCGCGTACAACCTCATTCGCATTCGAGAGGGGGATGAGTGGAAAACTGTATTTTCTACCAGCAGCGGGCAATATGAATATCTCTTTATGCCGTTCGGACTGTCCAATAGTCCATCTGTGTTCCAGTCTTTCATAAATAACGTATTCAGAGACATGCTTAACCAGGGCTTAATTGTATATATAAATGACATCCTGATTTATTCAGACACACTGGAGGAACACATCAAGCAGGTCCGGGCAGTTCTGAAGCGTCTCATGGAATACCAATTGTGTGCCAAAGCAGAGAAATGTGAATTCCACCAAACTTCAATTTCCTTCCTTGGTTATATCATCAGTCCATAAGGGGTATTTATGGATAAGGGCAAGGTACGAGTGGTTCTAAACTGGCCTCAACCCACTACTGTAAAGGAACTATAACAATTCTTAGGATTTGCACATTTTTACAGAAGATTCATTCGAAACTTCAGCACTGTCGCCGCTCCATTCACTGCCATGACAAAGGGAGGTAATACCAAGCTTCGTTGGTCTTCTGACGCATCCAAGCCTTTAATGAATTGAAAAGTCGCTTCACTTCTGCTCCTATTCTGCATCATCCTGATCCCAACATACCTTTCGTGGTTGAAGTAGAAGCATCAAACACTGGTATTGGCACTGTCCTCTCTCAACGCCAAGGTAATCCTCCTAAGCTTTTCCCTTGTGCGTACTACTCACATAAAATTTCTTCTGCTGAACAGAATTATGATGTGGGCAATCGTGAACTGTTAGCCATGAAAGCAACATTCAAAGAATGGCAACACTGGCTGGAGGGGGCCAGACATCCATTTCTGGTATTAACCGATCATCACAACCTCGAATACTTGCACTCAGCCAAAAGACTAAACCCCAGACAAGCTAGATTGGCACTATTTTTCACTCGTTTTAACTTTTCAATCACTTATCATCCAGGATCAAACAACATCAAAGCCGACTCACTATCCCATCAATTTGACTCCACTCCTCAGAATACCTCTCCAGGACCCATCATCTCATCCTCTCTGATCCTAGCTCCGGTCCAGTGGGACATCATGTCCGAAATCTCCCAGGCCCATGCACAGAACCCGGCCCCTCTGGAATGTCCGCCCAACTGAACATTTGTGCCACCTACTCTACGAGAAAAGGTAATCTGCTGGGTGCACTCCCTCACAAGCTCTGGCCATCCAGGCATTACTACCACAGTACAATTGTTAAGAAATCGGTTCTGGTGGGAGACTTTACAGGCAGACCCCAGTACATTCGTGAACGCTTGTCACACCTGCGCCATAGCAAAAAACCCCAGACGACTACCGGCATGGTTGCTACAACCTCTACCAATTCCACAACGACCTTGGTCCCACATCGCCATTGATTTTGTCACCGATCTACCCATCTCCCAAGGTAACACCACCATATTAACTGTCATTGATAATTTTTCTAAGGCATGTCGACTAATACCCCTGTCTAAGCTTCCATCAGCCTTTGAAACCGCAGAACATCTTTTCCCTTATGTGTTGGGGGCTGGGGGCTCTGTCACAAACACCGGTGAAGATTCCTCAGTCGACCAACAGAGGTCTCACTCACCTGAATATTAACATTGAACTACATTTCCCAAGTGTCCACATGCCTGGACTGATTACCCTACACCTGCCTCATATCACTCAGACTATTTAAGCCCGATGTGTGTGTGTTCATTCATTGTGAAGTCTTGTTTGCCCCAGCTACATTTCTGAGCATTATTACTTCCTCTGTTGATCTACCCGTGTTTGACTCTGCTTTGGATTTACCTTGTACAATTCTCTGCTGCCTGCCTATTACTGTATTTGCCTGGACTATCTCTATTGCTGTTTTGCTACCTGCCCCGATCCTTGCCTGTTTGACTACGTTACTGCCCTGTCTCTGATATTGTTGGTTGCCCTGGTTATTTTACCCATGCCTGTTTGTACTCTGAACTTGCTGTGTTAATAAACCATACATGGATCCCACTCAGCCTGAGTCAGTGTTACAGTTAGCATGTTTTCTCTAAATTAGTTAATTACTGAATTTTTACTGTAAGCATCTTTATATCCCTCATGGATATAGTATATGTTATATTATTGTGTGTGTACTATGTATAAGTAACTATATACATAGTACTATGCAAAAGTTTTTGGCACTTGTGAAAAATGTTGCATAGTGAGGTGTCCAAAAATAATGCCATAAATAGTTTTAATATATCAGTTAACATCATACAAAGTCCAGTAAACATAAAAAAGCTAAATCAATATTCGGTGTGACCACCTTAGCCTTTAAAACGACACCAATTCTCCTAGGTACTCCTGGACACAGTTTTTCTTGGTTGTTGGCAGATAGGATGTTCCAAGATTCTTGCAGAATTCGCCACAGTTCTTGTATCTATTTGGGCTGTCTCAGTTGCTTCTGTCTCTTTATGTAATCTCAGACTGACATGATGTTCAGTGGGGGGCTTTGTGGGGGCCATGACATCTGTTGCAGGGCTCCCTGTTCTTCTATTCTAATCTTTTCTATTTGCAAATGTAATGTTCGCTATCTGTCACTCACTTGTAGGTTGTACTAGTTGTTTAGGTCAGTGTTACTATCAGAAATAATTAATAATTATTTCTTTAGTTCTTAATTCATATTTAAATTAAATAATAGAATCTAACTCATTAAAGTCTCATACGGGGCACCAGTAAATGTAGTGCACTACATTCAGGAGCGGGTTTGGTTATTAGCAATAATTAATAATTATCAAAGATAATTATCAATTATTAAAATCAATAGAACATTGATTTGAATCAATGTTAGCTCTTTTAATCCTTCACATCAACAATCAAAGATAACCATCAAATTCAACAGAATATTAATTATCAAAGATAATCATTAATTATTAAAATCAATGGAACAATGATTAGAATTAACACTAGCTTATTGATCCTTCAAATTCAACAATCATCAAAGATAATTATCAATTATCAAATCAATAGAATATTAATAAGGATTAATATCGCCGGGGCACCACCCTGGAATCAGGGACTAATAACCAGACAGTATAACAGTCTCAATATTAGATTGTTCTCTTAAGGAAATCAACATTCAAAAGGAAACAGTGAAGGCTTGAATCCGAGCACTGACATCCCCTGCCAGCATTTGACAGAGGTGTATGCAAAACAAACCAAAACACTTCTCTTTGAAATATAACAAAAGTTTATTTATGCAGTAATATCAATTAATAATCAATACAGTGCAGTCAATAAACTTCTGACTACAAACTAAACAGTGACATGATTAGATATGGTAACCAAAATAAGCCTATAACACATGAGAGGAAGGTGTGTGTGTGTGTGTGTGTGTGTGTGTGTGTGTAAGGAGTGATGCGCACATGACTCTCGTGGAGAGTACGTCACGTGAGATTTCCGACCAGAGAATATGGCCGCGAATGTGGGCAGAGAGAAGCCAGTTAATGGCGTCTGCCCGTTTACCGCGTGTCTCCGCTTGTACGATATCTTAGGGACAAAGCTGAGCTTTATCACGAAGTTATCTACTAGTCAAAAGTGTGTGCGAGAATGTTTGTGAGGGGTCGCATGTGTGTGTGGTTAGTATGAGAAAGAGAGAATAAAGTGGCAGCACAAAAGCCGGTTTCGCGATCGTGGGAGAGAAAGCAGCTGTTAGTTTATCACTCAGAGACGCGGTGGACGGCTCGTAAACCGTCCCGCGGTCTTTGGTTCTTTAATGGATAAACTCAGTGTGCCGGTCTCACCTGCGATGGCGGAAATACACAACAGTCCAATGTGGTTGGATTACAACACAGCAGATCTCATTCATGATAACAGTACATTACAGTAATACCTTGAGTATTATTAGCAGCAATGAGCGGACTCGGCGGTCCGTAAACTGTACAAGCAATAACCTTGATACACAAGAATAACACACTATAATATTCTATCTCTGCCCAGACATAAACCTCTTACTTGAATCGCATGAGGACGCAGGTAGAATGTGTGTTCAACCGTCGTTTGACTCCGACTCGGTTCCTCGAGGCTCGGGTGATGATGGGAGGCCGTTTCCTCGCTCTGTCGGCGGGCGGTACGGCTGCTGATTCTCGGCAGGCCAGCGAACTTGATTGAAGAGGGAAGAGAAATCTTTTTCTCTTCACTTCTGCAGGCAAATGGATGAAGATGCGGATTGCTCGGCGGTCTCCTTCGGATCCGTTAGAGTGTTCGGTGGAACACAGATTAATCTCAACTCGTCCAGCGAGATGGAGATTGTATGGCCACAGTTTCACGTCGGATGTTACTTCCTTGTGCCACGAGGCTACACCTGAGAGCAGCGATGAGCTGCGTCTACACACTGCGAGCAAAGTTGCTGGAAGCAATGCCCGGAAGGATCTCAGAGGTATTTCTACTTCTGATGACGTAATGGTTGAGGGGCGTTCTATTGTGTGCCTCATCCAATAGGAGTTGAGAGTTCAATCCTTTAGTGAGCAAGGCTTCATGGGATTTATAGTCTGTTTTGGACTCCCTTTGTTTGATTTTGGTGCAGTTTTTATCAGTAAGATTTATGACTGTGTGTGGGCTTCAGTCAGGTTTTACGACTGTGTTAGGCCTGCCATTGTCTTCTATCTGAATACATGAGGCCCAACATTCCCCCCTTTGGTCTGAAGAGTTGGTTGTTGTCCAGCAGTTGTTGTCGAATAGTTCTTGTCGGTTCACAGTAACCTGTGGGTTACGCCATCCATGTATTCCTGATAGGAAAGAAAATGGTTGCACAGTCCATACAGTTCATTAGAGTTCACAGAGGCTTTATCGTCTGGACAGAGATTGAGGCACATCTGGGCATAGAACTTCTAGCTAAATCTAAAACTACATTCATCACACAAACATTTCAAGTTATAATTTTGGTTTTGTTGCCTACCCTGCTGGCGGGGTGATCGGCGCCTCTGGGGTCCTGTTCTAGCATTCATTGTTGCCTTCAAGCACTAGGTCTGCACATTCTGAGGCTTGGATCCCCAGGGCGCACGCGTGTTTCCCATGCCAGTTGCACATACCTTCTGATTTCCTGCATGGTGGGGTTGCCCATTCTGCAGTGCATCATGACGTAATATCGCACACACTCATGGAGGTTGTGAAGGAAAAGAGACTTGAAAGCTCGTTCCTCATTCAGATCTGGTGCGTTACTTCCTTGGAAGGCATCTGTAATACTCACGCGGAGGCTCGTGCCTCTTCTGGGTGATGGCGAAAGCACCTATGGTAGCGGAGGCTTCGTCGATATACAACGAATACTCCTCACGTAGGGCTTTACACAGAGCTGAGTAGCGGTCTCGGGTACCGGCCGGTAATGTTTCCATGAACACATGGACACTCCTTACCATGGTCTTCCATATGAGCTTGAGTTTTTCCTGTGAAGAAGCATAAGGCAAGTCAACCAGACAGTGCTCAATTTCTCTGAAATAATTGTTGATGTTTGAATCTTGATTACTTGGGTCAAAATTGCTCTATGTCCCCTGCGAGGGACTCGAGTTGTCGAGTGCGTAAGCCTTGGTGTTGGTATGACCGCGGGTCGTCTGAGTCATCTGAAACACCATAGTCACTCAGATTGCTATAGCGATGAGGACGACTCCCTCCCCTTCATGGTGGGGAAGGAGTCTAGTCGATGCATGGGGGTGGACCACGGGTTGCGTACAGCTCCCTGGCTAATGGGATCTTCGAGCCACTTACACCACTCTGGGCTTGGAAATAATTTTCCCCCCTCCCTGGTGTGGAATCAGTAGGTTTGAAATGCAAGGTGGCGTGACTGAAAGCTGACTGAGGGGGGCAACTGTAAGGAGGGGCACCTGCATCCAACCAGCGGGCCGCTGGAGTAGCTTGAAAGGTGTCTCGGAGGATGAAGTCAGAGACTGTACCACAAGGGGCAGCTCAGCTCCTAGCGTGTGTCCCTGGGTTTCTCAGGGGCACAATTCTACGCGTAGCGCTAAAGAGGGGGCCCTCTTCTATGTCAGATGTTGTGCTGTGCGTTTCAGCTGCACTTACCTGATCTGACTCTACTCTTAGCTGGGCAGCTTGAAGCTGCCTGCGCAGGGTTTCGTTTTCCTCCTGCATCTGGGCATTATCTTAATAGTAATATCAGTAATATTTATGTCTGTGTGTGGGCCTCAGTCAGGTTTTACGACTGTGTTAGGCCTGCCTTTGTCTTCTATCTGAATACACAAGGCCCAACACACTCGACGTTGTGTCGATGTAGTGACACTAGGGGTCACTCTTGGGAGCCCCAAACTCCTCTGATCTTTGAGAAAAGGCTAATGAGAATTGGCGAGTGGAATTTGCATGCCACTCCCCCAGACATACGGGTATAAAAGGAGCTGGCTCACAACCACTCATTCAGATTTTTTCTTCGGAACCAAGTGGTTGATTCTCACGACCTGAATTTCACTGCCGGTCCATTTACGGCACATTTCAGCGGCTTTTTCTCCCTCTGCGCGATCAGTGCAGAGTACGCCCCTGGGCGGTTCGACAGCCTTAAAAGAGTATATATTCTCAACAAAGAGTATATTTTCCTCTAAAAGAGCATGCATTGACGGACAGCATCTTTATAAAGATGCCTTTCTGTCTTTGTGTAATTCCTGGGTGCGGTCGATATCTCTCCACCTCCGACGGCCACGATCGCTGCCTCACGTGCCTGGGCCGTAATCACGTTGAGGCAGCGTTTGTGGATGGTTCATGTTCTCATTGTGAGAACATGAGCATGGCAACGTTGCAGTCGCGGCTTTCCTTCTTCCAGGGGAAAGCCAATCCAGCTGCCCCCCCGCACCGGGCCTTCTACCTATGGGTACGAGGCCGGGTTGGTTGATGCTGGAGGTGATTTGGGGGCTCCAATGGGTAGGGCTTTGCTGGGTATCCCCCGCGGACCGCCCATTCCCCAGCACACTCGTTTGCACCGGTCCAGTTCTAGGATGAGACAGGCAGCTCGCCTCAGTGCCAGCCTAATGTCTCTTTCGGAGCTCACGAGATGGATGAGGTTTCGATAGCAGCATCGGAGAGCACATTGGTGATGTCGGACGCCAAGGATTCGACTGGGCTGGCACCTTCGGGTGTACCCGCCCAGTCTGAGGCCGACGTGGAGCTGACCGCCATGCTTGCCCGGGCTGCCGCGAATGTCAGGCTGGAGTGGAAACCTCCACCCATCCCTGAGCCCTCACGGCTTAACGATTGGTTCCTGGGTTCAGGGTGCCGCTCACGGCCCTTTTCTTCCCGGAGGTGCGTGACAATTTGATGAGGTTGTGAGGGACACCTTTTTCTGTCCAAACCCGACTTTCCAGTTCGTCCGCTCTCACTACTCTCGATGGCGAGGGTACACAGGGACCTGGTGCTCAGGCACCTCAGCCGTCTAGGGCTTCGGGTCAACTGGGAAAAGAGCAAGCTCTCCCCGGTTCAGAGCATCTCTTTTCTCGGCTTGGAGTTGGACTCATGAACGAGCGTGCACAGTCGGTGCTGAAATGTCTGAAGGCGAGGCGCAAAGTTCTGATTCAAAAATGGACTTTATGATAAAAATAACAAAGCCGAGATGGTTCATGAAGCATCTGAAGTTACATTTGAGAACAAGCCTTTTTTATACAGTTTCTGTTCTCTTTGAGGATGGCCTCTTCATCCAAAAATTAACCCATGATATCATCCAGTAATATCATCCAATAAAATCTTATACCTTGATTATTTACTTCATCACTCATGTTCTAACAGGACATCCTGGCTAAACTTACTTCAGTGGTGGCAAAAGCATAACTATTTATAAAATGTATAAAACTATGTATAAAACACACTGTAATCACTTCATATGTTTACATATCTTATATTAACTAAAAATAATTACTTTCTGCATTAATTTGATTAGTATATTAAATTGTTTCCCTTATTTCAGTTTATTGATCACACACAACACATCCCTGTGAGAAGTGTGTGTGTTATGCAACAGGTATTCCTTCTTTTTTATCCTTGAGACTTGCGAATTATCATGCTTCTCGATTCACCCCAATACTCCCTATTGCTCTTGACGCATGCTTCTCGATTCACCCCAATACTCCCTATTGCTCTTGACACATGCATCTCGATTCATCCCAATACTCCCAATTCCACATATTGTCTGCATCAAATCATGCATTGTCAGACTCTGTTCTATTAAAAGCATTAACTCATTATTCCTTGACACAGACAAATCATGCATTGTCTGATTCTATTCTATTAAAAACATTCACAGAAAGGGCCTTTACAGGGAGACACAGAGAGAGACTGTAATTCTCCCTAGCCAAGCTGAATCTTTCCATTGATTTGCACTTTGATTATTGAACTGAGTAAATGATAATTCGATAATTGAATGACTAAATATCTAACATACTGAATAACATTCATAATGCAGTTATTCATAGTACATTGATTACACATTGTCATTTTTAGATCATTGCTTATTGCATACCTGTTAATGCAATCATCAAAATAGACTAACTGAATGATTAAATGAAAATATACAATATATATATATATATATATATATATATATATATATATATATATATATATATATATATATACAGTATATACACAGTATACAGTGTGTAGGTCGTTTAGATCAGTGATACTATCAGAAATAATTAATAATTATTTCTTTAGTTATTAATTAATATTTAAATTAAATAATAGAATCTAACTCATTAAAACCTCATATGGGGCTCCAGTAAATGTAGTGCACTACATTTAGGAGCGGGTTTGGTTATTAACAATAATTAATAATTATCAATGATAATTATTAATTATTAAAATCAATAGAACATTGATGAAAATCAATGTTAGCTTTTTTAATCCTTTAAATCAACAATTATCAAAGATAATCATTAATTGTTAACATCGATGAAACATTGATTAAAATTAACACTAGCTTATTGATCCTTCAAATTCAACAATCATCAAAGATAATTATCAATTATCAAAAATCAATAGAATATTAATAAGGATTAATATCACCCGGGCACCACCCTGGATTCAGGGACTAATAACCAGATAGTATAACAGTCTCAATATTAGATTGTTCTCTTAGGAAAATCGACATCCGAAGAATATCGATTTTCGGAAAAAAACAAAACAATGAATGAAGGCTTGAATCCAAGCACCGACATCCCGTCAGCATTGGACACAGGTGTATGCAAAACAAACCAAAACACTTCTCTTTGAAATATAACAAAGTTTATTTATGCAGTAATAATACAATTAATAATTAATACAATGCAGTCAATAAACTTCCGACTTACAACTACAAACTAAACAGTGATATGATTAGATATGGTAACCAAAATAATCCTATAACACAGGGTGTGTGTGTGTGTGAGAGAGAGTGTGTGTGTGTGTAAGGAGGGACGTGCACAAAATGGTGGACGTGACTCTCGTGGAGAGTATGTCACGCGAGACTTCCGGCCAGAGAATATGGCCGCGAATGTGGGTGGAGAGAAACCAGTCAATGGCGTCTGCCAGTTTACCACGTGTATCCACTTGTTCGATAGCTTAGGGACAAAGCTGAGCTTTATCACGAAGCTATCTACTAGCCAAAAATGTGTGCGAGAATTTTTGTGAGGGGTCGCGTCTGTGTGTGTGGTTAGTACGAGAGAGAGAGAGAATAAAGTGACGGCCCCAAAGCCGATTTCGCGATCGTGGGAGAGAAAGCAGCTGTTAGTTTATCACTCAGAGACGCGGTGGATGGCTCGTAAACCGTCCCACGGTCTTTGATTCTTTAATGGATAAACTCAGTGTCGGTCTCACCCGCAATGGCGAAAATACACAACAGTCCAATGTGGTTGGACTACAACACAGCAGATCTCATTCGTGATAACCGTACATTAAAGTAATACCTTGAGTATTAGCCGCAATGAGCGGACTCGGCGGTCCGTAAACTGTACAAGCAACAACCTTGATACACAAGAATAACACACTATAATATTCTATCTCTGCCCAGACGTAAACCTCTTACTTGAATCGTATGAGGATGCAGCTAGAATGTGTGTTCATCCGTCGTTTGACTCCGACTCATTTCCTCGAGGCTCGGGTGATGATGGGAGGCCGTTTCCTCGCTCTGTTGGCGGGCAGTACAGCTGCTGATTCTCGGTGGGCTGGCGGAGAAATCAGTGACATCAACTTGATTGAAGATGGAAGAGAAATCTTTTCACTTCTGCAGGCAAACGAATGAAGATGCGGATTGCTCGGCGGTCTCCTTCGGATCCATTAGTGTTCGGTGGAACACAGAGTAATCTCAACTCGTCCAGCGAGGTGGAGATTGTATGGCCACAGTTTCAAGTCGGACGTTACTTCCTTGTGCCACGAGGATACACCTGAAAGTAGCGATGAGCTGCGTCTACGCACGGTGGCAAAGTTGCTGGAAGCAAATCCCGGAAGCATCTCAGAGGTATTTCTACTTCTGATGACGTCATGGTTGAGGGGCGTTCTGTCGTGTGCCTCATCCAATAGGAGTTGAGAGTTCGATCCTTTAGTGAGCAAGGCTTCATGGGATTTGTAGTCTGTTTTGGACTCCCTTTGTTTGATTTTGGCGTGGTTTTTATCAGTAAGATTTAAGACTTTGGGCCTCAGTCAGGTTTTACATCTGTTAGGCCTGCCTTTGTCTTCTATCTGAATACATGAGGCCCAACAAGTATATACTATATATATATATATATATATATACACAATATATTGTTCAGGACAATATCGTTCTGAAAAATCCATGTTAAACAAAGTAAAGTGTGTTTAACATCATAAATAAATGTATTTTTTCATCCCTAAAGGGATACATACAGTATGCATGCACAAAAAACTTAACACAAAAAAAGACTCCCAGGTGTCTCTTTCTTCTCTGGTAACCAAACACACACACCTCACCAAACACATCACCTGCCCCTGTTCTATCACACCTTGAGGCGACAGCAGATCTTCATCAAGGTTAATGGCTGACTTTGGCTTTATCACTGGGCTCCCTGTTATTTCTGCTTCTGCAGTGTCACCCCAATACCAGGCATGAGTGGAGGAACTGTCCCACATATCAACCCATTTTATTATGCCTGAAAGGCAGGAATAGACTTAGAAGGTTTCTTCATAGGCAAAGCTCTTGTTTCAGACTGTAATTGTCTTTTTCTTTAACTGGGCACTTTTGGCCCTGTGGGCTTTTTATAAAATAAACCCCCTTAAAACATATTTTTCAGACTCTCACTAGTGTATTTACAGTGCATTCAGAAAGTATTTAGACCCCTTCGTTTTTTGAAATGTTTGAGCCTGGTCAGTACCTGGATGGGAGACCTCCTGGGGAAAACTAAGGTTGATGCTGGAAGTGGTGTTAGTGAGCCTGGTCGCCTCAGTCCGGGTGGCGGAGTACGAATCCCAGTTGCCTCCACGTCTGAGACCGTCAACCTGCGCATCTTATCATGTGGCTTGTTGAGCGCGTTGCCATGAAGACATAGCGCATCTGGAGACACATCATCCACCGCAGCAACCACGCTCAACTCACCACGCACCCCACCGAGAACGAACCACATTATAGCGATCACGAGGAGGTTACCCCATGTGACTCTAGCCTCCCTAGCAACCGGGCAAATTTGTTTGCTTAGGAGACCTGGCTGGAGTCACTCAGCACACCCTGGGATTCAAACTAGTGAACTAGCGAACTCTAGGGGTGGTAGCCAGCGTGTTTACCACTGAGCTACCCAGGCCCCCCTTTAGGTGCTTTTTTATGTGTCTTGCACTGAAGAGAGGCTTCCATCTGGCTACTCTGCCAGAAAGTCCAGATTGGTGGAATGTTGCAGTGATGGTTGTCCTTCTCCAAGTTTCTCCCATCTCCACACTTGATCTCTGGAGCTCAAACAGAGTGACCATTGGGTTCTTGGTCACCTCTCTTACCAAGGCCCTTCTCTGCCGATTGCTCAGTTTGGCTTGGTGGCCAGCTCTAGGAAGAGTCCTGGTTGTTCCAGACTTCTTCCATTTAAGCATTATTAAGGCCACTGTGCTCATGGGAACCTTCGATGCAGCCGAAATGTTTTTGTAGCCTTGCCCAGATCTGTTTCTCAACACAATCCTGTCTCTGAGCTCTGCAGGCAGTTCCTTTGACCTCATGGCTTGGTTTTTGCTCTGATATGCATTTTCAGCTGTAAGACCTTATATAGACGGGTGTGTGCCTTTCCAAATAATGTCCAATCAATTGAATTTGCCACAGGTCGACTGCAATCAAAGTGTAGAAACATCTTAAAGATGATCCAGAGAAATGGGATGCACCTGAGCTAAATTTCAAGTGTGATAGCAAAGGGTCTCAATACTTATGTCAGTGTGATATTTCAGATTTTTCTTTTTAATAAAATTGCATAGTTATTAAAAATCTGTTTTTTGTTTTGTCATTATGGGGTATGGAGTGTAGATTGATGTGAAAAATTAATAATAATTTAAAGCATTTTAGCATAAGGCTGCAACATAACAAAATGTGAAAAAAATGAAGGGGTCTGAATACTTTCTGAATGCACTGTATTTCGTCTACTAACAATGTCCAACAGTGTGTTCAGTTATTTTGTCATTTCTTTGCCAATAGCCATTTTTCGGAACCAAAAAATTTAATTCCCAGCAAATAATGTATTTCGTCTGATGAAGTTATTCTTTTTAATTTGTTTATATATGTTTTAAAATGAAAGTATATCTTGTAGCCTCATGTTATATATAGTCACTTTCTGATGAAAAACACATATATTTCCAAAAAACACATTTTTCAAGAGCATGGAAAAACTCTATTTCTCATAAACAATCTTACAAGATACTTGTTAAAAAGACATCTTTTCATTGGTCATTTCGATGCACAGTTCAAACAGTAGGAAGAGGTCATTCGGCGCATTCCGTCTATGGTATAAAGTCAAAATTGCCAAAAGTGGAGATACATGTTTTTCATCGGACAGCGACGGTATTGTACTGTATGTAGTTTTCTTTAGTATTCGTATCTTCTCTGCAGGTCATGCACACCTGACAGATTTCAACATCGCTGCTATTGTGAAAGACGACTTAAAAGCCACATCTATTGCCGGGACAAAACCGTACATGGGTGAGAGCTTTCATAATACTGTAATAAACACAAGAACAGAACAGCGGTTTCTACTTAGCAAGCACTAGTTGAGAAAAAGTTTGATAACATTTTTATTCTACTGGCATAATTGTGAACAACGACATAATATGGCAAAAATGTAAAGCCAGAGGTCAGTTTCCTCTCAAGGTTTCTTTTTTTCTCGTTTACATTTCGACATTAAAAGCAGAAAATATTGTAACAAGTGTCATGCAATCTGTTTCTTATGTTGACTTTTTTTTTTTTAATAAGCTGGTTTTTGGTAGTTATAAGCATCTTTCTGTGCATGTAATCGTGCTCAGTGTTGGCTGGGAGAGGCTGGCAGGAAATTGCAACATGCTACTGCTGTTTCTGCCTCGCAAATCCACCGATTTGCGTGGTAATGTTGGCGTAAATAAAACGACATGTTTGATGTACTGAAGCATCGGGACATGAAACCGTTGTTTGGCAAATTCGACAAGCTTTAACACTACAATCTACTTGCCGTTTGCCATCAGTCTTCGAGAGCTCAACTCGCCTATGTAGACAAGTTGCTCTGTTTTCCTGTGAGCGTTCTGTGCTGCCTCTCCGGGGAGGAGACAGTTTGGCAGCTCCCAGTGCTGCAGTGCTTAGTTTTAATCACACTTTATGTATTTATGTATCGTGTATCATATACATATGATATCAAATCGTGAGCGTCATATCGTATGATACAATACGATACGATATTTTGTTTTACAATTTAAACATCCATAATCTGCTGTTTTCTTCTCCACTGTAGCCCCAGAACTGTTCCAGCAGTTTGAGGGAACACATCCAGAGTACTCGTTTGCTGTGGACTGGTGGTCTTTAGGCATTACTGCGTATGAACTTCTCCGTGGACAGGTAAGAGTCTCATGTACTGGAAGTCTGATTTGGGATCAGTTTTAAAGAGATAGTTCACCCGAGTCTCGTGGCGCCATGCGAGGAGCGGATGTGTGAACAGCGAGCTCTGCGCACTTTGCTAGTTTTATTACTATTTGTGTCATGTGGAAGGCTGAGTATGGTAAAATTCCTAGACGGGCTCTTTCCAAGTCAGCTCGAAATAATAGGCCATAAGCTGGAAATCGAGTGAGCTCACAGGGTTCCGGCTCGGAGATCTGCGGAGGGAGACAGGCCCCGATCAGTTCTGGCCAAATTTCTGAGATCATCTGATAAAGATCTTGTGTTACGCGAGGCGAGGAGCAAAGGAAAGCTCTCTTGGAAGAACCACAGAATTTCTTGTTCCTAGACTTTGCGAATTCAACGAGAGAAACTTGAAAGATTCAGGGAATGCAAGAAACTCTAACATCAACGGAAGGTCGCTTTTGCTCTGATGTTTCCAGTCAAACTGAGAATAGATACTAAGGATGGCCGTAGAGAATTTTTTAGGCTCACAGCTAGCATTGTCCTTCATAAAGACAATGGAGTGTGTAAGCCATTTGGTGATTTTCATGTTGCTGCCTAGTCGGCCTGACTCACTGAACATGCACTTGACTGTCCGAGGAAATTGGGCGCATTTTTCGTTTCTTTTTGTGCTAGTTCCACCTAGCGGCTGGAGTTTGTTTTGTGTAATATCATTTCTTCGGGACAGTTTCTGGATGAATCTGCACGTTTTTTGTGCTTATGCCTCCTGTGGCCTGGAGTTTGTTTTGTGGAGTATCTCTTGAAGGACATTGGAGTGATTGGGTCTTTTGTTGCACTCGTGTATCAGCCGAATGGGCTGGCTTACTGAACATTCGTTTGACTGTAGAACAGAACAGCCCCTTTTTTTTGTGTGTGTGTTTTTTTTTTTGCTGGTTCCGCTAGAGCTTGTTTTGTGGAGGAACACACCTTCGTGACAGTTATGTGGATGAATCTACATTTTTTGTGTTTATTCCTCTTATTGGTTGGAGTTTGTTTTATAGATTAATATTTGCTGTGTAATTCTGTCTCACAAAATTTGTATAGAAGCACTGGACTTGAGCAATGTGACGGCAAAGTTGTCGCGGGGGCTCTCCTAGGCGTACATGGACTGTTTGAGTTTAGAGGGATGGACGCCGGTTTACGCTGTCATGCACAGGGTTAATGCGCATGTTTCTGTTTTTTTTTTGTTCTGAAGAAATGATATTACACAAAAGATTTATTCTAGAATAGATTTCTTTTTTTATATCTAAGTCCCTCATTTTATCTGTCCTTGACTGCTCAATTGCAAACATCTTAGTCTCGGATAACACCCTGGTGAGTTTAGAGGTGTTGCCACATACAGAGAAAAAGAAATCATATAGTTGCCACTTTAATATATCCCTTTTGCAAAATACTGAATTCCAACAAATGTTAAAGGCTGAAATTAATGTTTATATGGAGACCAACTGGTCCTCAGTATCCTCTGTGGGCGTGGCTTGGGAGGCACTTAAGGCGGTTCTTAGGGGTCGGATCATACAGTATGCCTCATTCATCAAAAAATCCAAAGCACGATAACTCGTGGAGTTGGAAGGGAATATTAAAAGTGCCGAGGCAGAGCTGAAGCGCCGAATGTCATCTTCGGAGTATTGACCCTACTGAAATACAGATATAATACTATATTGTCGCGGAAGGTGGAGTTTTGGCTATTTAGGGCAAGACAGTCATACTTTGAGTCAGAGGACAAAGCAGGGAAGCTTTTGGCTAGATATATAAAGCAGAGAGAGTCTTTGTCTACCATTCCCTCAGTGAAATCCGCTGGTGGTGAAATATTTACCTCAGCCATTGATATTAATAATGCTTTTAAAGAATTCTATATTGATCTTTACAGTTCCACATCTTCGTCTACCGATGAAGATATTAGAAACTTTGTGGAACCATTAGAACTCCCTAAACTGACGACTGAGCAAAAAAATTATCTTGATTCTGAGATAACCTTGGAGGAGCTCAGCGAGGTAATTAAGGCCTTGCCTACAGGGAAGGCTCCAGGGCCAGATGGCTTTGCCACTAAGTTTTTTAAATCTTATGCTACAGAACTGGCTCCACTTTTGTTAGAAGTTTATACGGAATCATTAAAGAATGGAAAGCTTCCGCCAACCATGATACAAGCCCAGATCAGTCTGATTCTTAAAAAGGACAAAGATCCAAGCGAGTGCAAGAGTTACCGCCAATTTCCCTGATCCAGCTAGACGTAAAAATATTGTCAAAAATTCTGGCTAACCGATTAAGTAAAGTTGTGACATCTCTTATACATATAGATCAGGTGGGGTTTATTTGGGACCATAACTCTTCTGATAACATTAGGCATCTCATCAATATCATGTGGTCAGTGGCGAATGATCAGACTCCGGTCGCTGCTATATCACTTGACGCCAAAAAGGTGTTTGATATGGTAGAATGGGATTATCTTTTTAAGATTTTGGAAATATACAGGTTCGGGAATACTTTTATTGGATGGATTAAGTTACTTTATAGACACCCGGTAGCAGCTGTTCAAACAAATGGATTAATTTCAGATTATTTTACTCTGGATGGGGGCACCCGGCAGGGTTGCCCTCTTTCCCCATTATTGTTCTGTCTTGCCCTGGAACCATTCAGCCGTGATAAGAAAGGTGGATGCTTTACACAGATTATATTTTATTATTTGTCTCCAACCCTACTAGATCTATGCCTTGCCTCCACAGAATTATTAATTCCTTTTCTAAGTTCTCAGGATACAGAGTCAATTGGTCTAAATCTGAAGTGTTGGCTCTGACAGCGTACTGTCCAGTAATGACTTTCCAGCCGGACGCCTTCCTGTGGCCCAAACAGGGCATTAAGTATTTGGGCATTTTATTCCCAGCAAATTTGTCTGATTTAGTTAGAGTTAATTTTGACCCCTTAATAAAAATTTTATCGAGTGATGTGGGCAGGTGGGCTTCATTACATTTATCTATGATTGGGAAGGTTAATGTTATTAAAATGAATTGTATTTCAAAATGTAACTACTTGTTACAGTCTCTCCCTGTAGATGTCACCCTCTCTTATTTCAAGCAATTTGATAGTATAGCAAAATCCAGATTATATTTTAATAAATTACTTAGGTCAACTGATTTTGTTTTATTATTATGCATTCGGTCTCAGACATTTGGCTCATTGGTCACTTCCACCTGAGAGAGCCCCTCCCTGGTTTTGTATTGAACAGGAAGTTCTTGCCCCTATTTTGCCATTACAAAGCCTTTCTATTAAACTAATCGGAGAAGTTAAGTCACACCACGTTATCTTGCATTTGCACTCGGTATGGACAAAAGTGTCCAGAGTGTTTAATTCGGACATTTATTTAAATGTTGCCTCGAGCATATGGCTGAACCCTAAATCATGTATTGAAAGGTCCCCTTTCTGCTGGTCAGAGTGGATTGTGATGGGGGTTACTACACTCAGTGACCTATATGAGAGTAGTGTGTTGAGATCTTTTGAAAATTTGGTTCAACACTTTGAGATTCCCAGATCTCAGTTCTTTAGGTATTTACAGCTGCGCCACCTACTCTGTACTATTTTTGGGAGTAGCTCACACCCCCCTAAAGTGGCAGATACTCTGGGAGAGGTGATTACTGCTTTTGGAAAAGGTCATGACGCATCAGTGTATCACTCCCTGTTAATTCAGAGTCTGGGGGACAGAGCTTTAACTTCTATCAAGAGATTATGGGAGAAATATTTAAACTTGGTATTGGAGGAGGAAGTGTGGGCTAGGATTCTAAAAAATGTTAAGTCTACATCTAGAGATGCAAGGGTGCGCCTTATGCAATTCAAGGTATTACATAGATTCTATTGGACCCCCTCAGATTGTATAGGCTTGGTCTTAAAGACACACCCACCTGCTGGCGATGCCAATCAGAAGATGGAGACACAACCCATGTTTTTTGGGGGTGTGTTATTATCCAAGAATTTTGGTTGAAAGTTGTATGTGTGATGTTTTGAGCACTCAAATTTTACTTTTTGCCAGAGTCTGTATTTTGGGTGATGGGGCGGTCATAAATCTGGAGGATAATCATATAAGAAATTGGGTTCTGACCAGTCTCATGATTGGCTGGCAAGTTATTTTAAGGGAAGGAAGTCGAATGGAGCAAAGGCACTTCTCATTTAAAATTCAGAATTACCTTTAAACCCCGGCATAATTGAATTAGTGATGTGATTTGCTGTTAAACACCTTTAACAGCAGCTGTTTGGCTGATGTTACCCTGTGTTCCCTCTCTAGAGGCCATACATCATGCGTGCCAACACACCAGCCAATGAAATCCTGCAAGCTTTCCACAAGGTTCACCCGTGTTACCCAGCGGCCTGGTCTCCAGGAATCAAATCTCTCTTAAGACAGGTAATATTAATCACCTCAACTCCACTGCAATCTTAACTTCTACATTTATTAATAAAGCAATATCACATGAGCAAGTGTGCTGTTGCACCGAATATCAGCATGGCTGTGATTGGGCCATAGGATAACAACAGCACGATTGCGAGTGTGATATTACTTTTATTCAACAGTTTCATAAACAAGAAGTTTATATAAAGTAACTTTTATTTTAGACAAAATTTGACCAATTTATTCTTACATAGTATTTTCTGCCAATTAAAATAGCTTCAAAAGAAGCCACAGCATCCAGCTTTGGGTATCACAAAACAACACACAGACTGGAGTATGTGTCCATAGATTGGTTTTCATCCACTTATTTTGTATGCAAATTTTGGAATTTTTTTAATGCAAAAATGAGCTGGATGGAAACACGAAAATGTGAAAATTGAAAAACTCATAATCTCCAAAATGTACATAAAAAGCGTATATGCTCGTTTGAGGTGAATGTTTTTTATTTGATAAGAAAATGTGCATAAACGATGGTGGAAACACATTTACAGAATAAATTGCCATTAAAAGGTCATGAGACTTTGCCTCAACAAGCCATGTGAATACATAATTCACTCATCTGCCGCTGAGCGCTAGCAAACATGATGTTCGTCAGAGCGCTCTAAACCACATGTAATTTATTACATTTATTAAAAGAGCCACAGTGGCTTCAACTTCCATTTTCACCTCAATTTCCCCAGAAGTACCGATTTTTTTCTCTTGAACACATGGGATGGAAACGCTGCTTTACTCGAAAATTGTTTTTGCGATATTCCGATTTTGAGCATAAATACAATTCGTAACTTGGATGGAAACATGACTAGTGAACAGTGTTAATCTCATCAACTGACGAAAATGTTCCTTGACGAAGGGTTTTTTTGATTTCATCAACGATAATGAATATGAGACGAAAAAGACGCATCATGATGATAACGAAATTATTTTATTCATGCATACTGTTGACAAAAATATGACGAGAAAAAATTAATACTGCAAGACAGAAATTGAAGAAGAAACTACGGTGGTTGAGAAGTGCATAACACAACTAAATTATCAAAGCAAATAAAAGCTGAAAACACAATGTAAATAAACCACAACACAATTAAGCCACAACACGACGGAAAAGCAACAGCACAACAGATATTAGCCACAACACAACAAAATTATATATATATATAAATTGTTATAAAAACAAACATCAAAAGTGCTCTGAACAGTACCAAGTTGGGTTTCGACCAGAACTCTGATTGCTCATAACTTCATCAACATTTGCTTGAATCCGTACAATGATGCGAAAATGACGTCACAGTACTTGCAGCTATTCTGCGTACCGGCAGCTCTTATAAGGGGTCCTCCTCCCACGAAAATCGGCTGCATGTAGTAGGGCTGGAATTGCCTGCCACCTCACGATACTATACGTATTGAAATACACGTCACGATTCGATATATTGCAATAAATCACGATATCATAATTTGATTCGATAACGAATAAATTCCAATTTCAATTCCAATTCATTTGGGTATATTTCAGTTATATACTGATTTTTCATTCAATTGATTTGGAAGTAACAGTGTGCCAACTTTGTGTGTTTACATGATATGAATACACAAATAGTTTAATATAGATATCGATACTTGGATCTCAACTATCAATGCAATATCATGAGAAAAAGTATCACAATATATCTATATTTGATTGACATCTCTAGTATGCAGGCTGTAGCCTTCGCTCGGACAACGAAGTGCCCAGGGCAAACGATTTTTCAGCTTTTATTTGCATGTTGTGCACTTCTCAGCCACCATAAGAAACATCTAGAGAAACATCTGTTCATAGAAGTTCAGCATGGAAAATGAATTCAGAATACAGTTACTTCAAAAGAGTAGCGAATATTCATTCTGTGCTATTATTTTAGGAGCTCAAATTTTCACAACAAGGACTGTTGTACATTATTTTGTATGTAGCCTATCTTTTATATGTTTGATACATGTTTACATTTGTATACTTCTTTTTCTAAATGTTTAAATATTTGATTAAAGTTTGGTCTTTTACAGTTTGATACAAGGTTTTTGTCATTTTGCACATAATCATCAACTAAAAGATGTTATTTTCATTGACTAAAATTATATGTCATTTTAGTCAGAGTAAATGGACTAAGATTATTGAATATGACATGATGAAATATTGACTAATTTAAAGGACATTTTTGTCAAAAGACTAAAACTAAGACTACAAATTAAAACTGCTGGTGACAGCGAATATTCTCAAAACGTTCTTTAATAATTCTGCTTCAGTTCCGTGATGAGTTTTCCATTTCTTACTTACCACTCATTGATGTGAAAACTAATTCAGAATGATCCTGGATTGAGAGAAAACACAGATGTTCAGACTTTCAAAAGACCCGCTCCTCACTTTCGGCAAAACCACACAACTCTACTCTGCTTACCAACAAACAATGAAGTGTCCCAGTGCTATTATACTAAACATCAACACACTTGGAATACCGTTTGTCCAATCAGATAGAAGCATTGAATTTAACTGTTGTATTATTACTAGGGTTGTCAATCGATGTACAAATTTTTAGTCGAATTAATTACATGATGTGGTGCTTATATTAATCGCATTAATCGCATATATCAATAATTGCTGAAAAAGGCTACCAAATAAAGAAGTCAATACATAATAATTAGTGCTGTCAGTCGATTCAAAAGTCGATTCAAAAGATTAATTGCATAATTTTGTTGTAGTTAATCGTGATTAATTGCAGATTTTCTTTTTTTTATAGAAGTTTATATACTTCTTTTCCTCTTAGGAAGGAAAACAAAACAATATGTAATAATATAATGCTTTATTAACATTTTCCAAGCAAAGTCTTCCACAGTTTAAAGATAGAAATGCACTAAAATAGCACCAATTCAAATAACATTAAACGTTTCCCAAATTCTAAGTGGGAGTTTGACTTATAGTTTGACAGAGGGTACATATTCATTGCAATGGGCATTAAATCTCTTAAACTCTCATCTTCCACAATATTAATCTGCCGGTAGACTGTGGCTATCCCCTTTCCTACAACAATCGTGAAGTGGTATTCATGATTCGCATCCAAGCGTCAACGGCAATTTGAACTCCACATGAAAAGCGCTTGCAGACAAAAACGTCTCATTCTGCGTTTTGGTGATTGTTAAGACTTGACGTGCTTCTGTGGTAATTAAAATTCGCCTTACATAGGCTGAAAATACTTGATTTCTGTCACAAGTCCCATTTGGGCTTGTTTTGAATATGAAATAGCATTAAGAGGTCCTTTCTCCATCATTTGATCACTGACATGAAGCCCTGTTGTGTTTGTGTGTGTTGTGAAATGTGAGGTCAGTGTAATGACTCCTGGCGGACACATCGCAGAGGTTCCGCCCTTCAAACCAGTGTTTGTGCTAGTTTATGCTGTATTAATGGTAAATGTGTTAATCATGATTAAAAAAATTAACACGCAAAACTTTTTTAATTAATCGTATGTGTTAACGGGTTAATTCTGACAGCTCTTATAATAATCCAAATAAATATAATAAATCAGATCATTCAAAGACCTTAAATTATTGTGACGGACGATCCAATACAAGACATTACAAAAAGTGCCTCTAGAAGTCAATATATTGCTTGGTTTATTTTCATATCATTGTATATAAGCCTATCACTGGCCTACAGTCCACAGCAATCCATTTAACAATTGAGTTCAACAATCTGTCTGAGGTAGACTCAAGAAGTGTTCTCACAGGACGTGTCCTTGCGTTCTGTCTGTAAACTTGCGTCAGAAGGATGCTTTTGCTGCGTATTACTGTGGTTGCGTTTCACTGGTTTTCAGTGTCTCTAGCCATAAACTGCATGTTTTCAGGATGCTGTGCCAAGTTAAATGTAGTTCAGTCATGCCATCTCTCAGAAAGATTTAGCATGTGAATGTGGGTATGACATATTGATAGGATATTGGTCTTGGTGGAGTAGATCTTGCTATGCTGCTGCTGCTGCTGCTTCAGACCAAGTGCAGAGACTTGCTACTGCTAGAAAAACATACAAACTGAGTTAGCATGTGAACATGCTGCTGCTGCTGCTGCACAATGAGACAATAACAGTCAGAGAACCAAACAGCTTACACCATGCGAGCCGATTGGCTACAGGACAAGTCAAAGCACATATCAGCTTGCGCCACATAGAGTTGCATGGCTGAACTTTGGTCATTTTAAAATTGAAAAAAGCACATCTCCAGACCCGTACACTCTACCTGTTGTTGCCTGTACAGCTGGAGTTGCGCTTACTGCCACCTGCTGACTGAGACCTGCAAAAATATGGAGGTGGTACTTCAAACTTGGTAGGAAAAGTCCTTAGTATGGTGGCGTGAATTATGTTTTAAAGCATTATTTTTTATGTAATTAAACACACTGAACAGCCTCAATAATTGCATTTATTTTATAAAATCAATGTTGATAAATATATTGAGTACTGATTTAGTGCTATATCAAAGAGTAATAATAAAACATGTGTTCTGCTCTCGTCAGCTGTTGTGTGTAGATGCTCAGAAGAGGATTTCCTGTCTGTCGGAGCTCCAGGACATGGACTACCTCTCTGATGTCAACTGGGACACTGTGTTGAGCAAACAAATCCCACCAGGCTTCCTCCCTAATGTAAGTAAAGACAACACACATACATCAAAACACTCTAAATACAGAGACAAGCATATGCATGCTTGACACACTGGAGACAAGTGTTCAAAATGAATGATTTGTACCTGGATATGGATATGCTATAAAACCAAGGAGTTCTGTAATACTTGAAGCTATCCATTAGCCACATTTACAGTCAAAACACATTTAGAGGTAGGTAGTCAGAAACACATGACCACATCACATTTGCAGTGTAAACACCGAGGCATCCCCAACAACAGCAAAGGACCACCTATTCACTTGTCAATCAACCACTGTGCTAAAACAAGGGGTTTAGTCTTTGTCAGTTATGTGCTGCTTTTAAAGAAAATAACTGTTTGATTGAAAAAAGCCCACATATAAATGCCTGATATGAACATGCAGTAACACAGATCATGTGAAGCACATCTGAAGTTCATTTAATTCAGATACTACACTAAAACTACACTGAGCGTTCTGTTCAAAAGGTAATGTTTGCCGTGAGATTAAAATTGGGAAGTATTTGGAAATCACTCTTTAATACTTAAGGTTAGGGGTTTGTTGAAATCCCTTACACTAAGAGCAATAGTGAACCAACAGATTAAATCTAAAGTGTGTGTATGATTTCAGAGGCGGAGACTCAACTGTGACCCCACATTTGAGCTGGAGGAGATGATACTAGAATCCAAACCACTGCATAAGAAGAAGAAGAGGTTGGCGAGGAAGACGAGAGAGAACGGGTCTGATGGATCTCCTCAGGTAACATCTCACATAGATTAACCTTTCTCCATCTGATCACTGCAGAACACTTAATGCAGTCATGTCACATCTATTGTACCAAATATATTCTGATATGAACTGAGATTTAGTTTTTGGTCATGAAACACTAAAACATGTTTTTCCAGATGTTAACAGATTTGTACGTGTTGTGAAAGATTTAAGACAATGATGGATGCATGAATAAACCTACATATGTTTGTATGTAGAGAAGGCTATGAATGAATGACTATGATGTGTGTATATGAATGAATAAATCTGTAGGGGTGTGTATGTGTGGTGTTCAAAGATGAATGAATTAATCTGGATGTGTGTATATGGTTTTGAATGAATTAATCTGCATGGGTAAGTTTGTGGTGTTGAATGAATGCATAAACGAACAGTAGAATAATGTTGTTGAATAAATAAGTGAGTGAATCTGGATATATGTGTGTATGTGGTGTTGAATGAATGAATGAATCGGCGTAGGTTTGTATGTGTGGAGAAGGCTATCAATGCATGACTCTATGGTGTGTATGTGTGGTGTTTCGAAAGATATGAATGAATGAATGAATGAATGAATCTGTATGGGTGTGTTTGTGATGTTGAATGATATAAATGAATGAATCTGGATGAGCGTGTTTCTGTATGAGTGTTTATGTGTGGTGTTCAAAGATATGAACTGATGAATGCAATAATTAATCAGTATTGGTGTGTTTGTGGTATCGAAATATATGAATGAATGAATCTGTATGGGTGTTTGTGGTATTGAATGAATGCATGCATGCATGAATGAATGACCCTGCATAGGTTTGTATGTGAAGAAGGCTATGAATGAATGACTCTATGAAGTGTATATAAATGAATGAATCTGTAGGAGTGTGTGTGTGGTGTTGAAAGATGAATGAATGAATCTGGATGGCTGAGTTTGTGGTGTTGAATGAATGAATGCATGAACGAACAGTAGAACAGTACTGTTGAATGAATAAATGAGTGAATGTGGATGGATGTGTTTGTGTGGAGGTTATGAATGAATCTTTATGGTTGTGTTTGTGGTGTTGAATGAAGGCATGAATGGTTGCACGAATCAGCATAGGGTTGCATGTGTGGAGAAGGATATTAATGAATTAATTTGTTGTGTATATATTAATAAATGAATGAATCTGTATAGGTGTGTTTGTGGTATTAAATGAATGAATGAATGAATGGATGGATGGCTGAATGAATGAACCTGAATAGGTTAGTATGCAGAAAAGGATATGAATGAATGACTCTATGGTGTGTGTATATGAATGAATGAATGCGTGAATGCATCTGGATGTGTGTATATGGTATAGAATGAATGAATCTGGATGGGTCAGTTTGTGGTGTTGAATGAATGAATTAACCATGTAACCAGGCTATGAATAAGGGAGTGAGTGAGTGAGTCTGTATGGGTCTGTTTGTATGGATGAATGCATTTTCTGAAGCAGTGAGGATCATTACTGTATGACCAGCTTTGCCCTAATGTCTGCTTCTCTCTCTCTGTCGCTCTCTCTCCACATCTCAAACGTCCTCCCACTCACTCTCTGTACTGTCTACTGCTCAGCACTCTCCTCCCACTGAAGTTTGTAATGTATGGAGAAATTAGCTCAACCCAATCACAGATAAATGCAGCGGAAAATTGAACTCTTGTTGTGAGAACAAAATAAAGAGACGCATCCCATAGCTCACATTCCCACCCTCCCTTCCTGGAGTTCAGTCTGTGTTCAGTGTAAATCCTCTTCTGTTCCCTCAGTGTGAGCTTTCATGCTTTCAGCAATACTGAATATAAGAAAGACTATATAGTAAAAACAGCTATACTTAGCTAGGTCTTTCAATAGATTCAAATAATTAATTGTGATTAATATTGTGATATTTTAATTGAATATATTCTACCTTTCAAAATGTTTTAAATCTGATGGCTTCTCAGCTTCCTTGGCCTTTTTCAGATAGTAAAGTGCACAGTGGATGCACACACCAGAATCTCTGCAAATGCAGTTGGCCATCCGGGTATTACACGAGTTTGCTGGTACATATACTGTAGTCTTGGAGTGTATTAATGTAAACATATTTGATGTGCCATCCAAAGTAGAGGGGCTGGAGCACAGGACTGGACTTAAGCCTTGAGAAGCCCCCTCCCCTCCCCCCAACTATCAGACTAAAGCAGAAAATGGAAAGACAATTCCAAACAATTGGTATAATCGTTTATGAAATATAAAGGTGGAGATGGGGAGTTGGAGGGACACTGTAAGTGTCGGTGCCAGAGTGAGGGAAGCAGCCGCTTACAAGCTCCTCCTGAACTTAAGTTTGGAACTTCATTTCATGAATACTGAGGATTCAGACATTCTACTCATTTGACATACTGCTTTTCACATATCATATAGGGGATGGAGTCTCTACTAATGAGCTAATCAGTAGATTCAGATGTATTAAATAAACATCCAAAATATGCAGTGCTGGGGTGGCCAGGACTAGGATTGTTATATGCAGATTCAGTGATCACATTTGATGTGGACTTAAATATACATGTCCCCATTACATTTAAGTCAGCATTACAGTACCGTGACAATCTTTGAATATTTGACCCATCTACTCTTTTTATAGCAATACACAGAAATGTCAGAACTAAAACTTCAGCCTACCAGACATTCAAATGGTTTCAGACAAAGTAGTACATAGTTGGGATGTGCTTTAATGATGTCCCAGGATAGAGGTGAATCTAAGCTATCAGTTATCTTAAGGACTACATTTCAGGTAAATTGTCTTTTATCTGATCAGTTGATATGTAGGTGTGAAAATGGAGGTAGTGTGTGCACATGCAAAACAATTAAGGGAAAGTCCACGATCAAAAAAGGTAACAGTTCTTAGTGAAAAAGGAGATGACACACTGCTGCATATGCTCCCATACAATTTGATAGATTAGACAAACAATGTTTACAATTGTGTTAGGGGGTACCACAAGGTTCAGTTCTAGGCCCGCTTTTATTTTCTATATCATTACTTTTTTCTAAAAATATTCGAAACACAACTTTCCATTTTTATTCTGATAACATTGTTACCTATTGCTGTGCATACTGCATAAGCAAGGCCTTTTACGTATCTACAATATATTTACGATGTGCTGTAATATAAGCTCTGCTTTATCAATTGAAGCTTGTTCTCAATGTAGAGTGGGGGGGGGGGGGGTGTTAATCAACAGGAAATCAACAATAACTTGTAATTTAAGCCTTGTGCACAGAAATTGGTAGATAAACTACAATTAAAAGGATCGTTCCATTTTAGGAAAATGTCTTTCACTTGATGATAGATAACAGGCTGAAGCAACATGTTTGCCTATACTTAACTATTGTGACCTGTTGTATGGCCAATAGGTGATGCTGTCACCAAATTTATATGGTACTGTCAAGGCATGGTTGCAATGAAACATGCAAAGTTTCATGTCAGTAAGTTAAAGCATTGCTGAGATACAGCCTCAGGTCTTGCCGGCAAATTCAATGATGCGTTACATCAGAACGGTTTGGTCAATTGCTTGACCAGTGTCCGTTCAGCTCGGCATGAGCCAAAGAAGAAAGGAAAATGGGAGGTAAAAGAATTTTGTTTTTTAGGCCATTCAGTTAAAAAGTTCTTTCAGCTTAAAAGTGGAATAATTATTATACTAAGAAAAAGAAGAAAAATAATAAAAAATAAAAAAGGGGCCCCAGACTTTCAGTGACCGTCCCCTAAAACTAGTTAAATAAGCGGTGGCTGTCTACATATACTGTATGTAATAGTAGCGCTCAGTAGTAGCGCACAAAGCATCAGTCACACTTACTCAAGGAAATCCCTGTGCTTGTGTTTGAATCCTGCCGTTGCATGGCAGGGGTTTCTTGAATAAGCACTAAACAACAATAGTGCTGACATTTAATGACACCCAAAGTCATGACTACACACATTTATAGCACCAGCAAACACGTCGTCTGTGTCTCACAGCTCTTTTCTTTTTGCTTAAATGAATAAGGGCACATTTAAGTGCCTCTGGGGCCTCTTTCTGCTGTTTTGTCTTATTTTTGCTGCATCTCTGGCACTCTGCTGTTGTAGCCTGTGAAGTCAGCAACAGCTCAGTGCTGTAGGGCAAACTCATTTTCTGGATGTGCGTTGAAAGCTCATTTTGGAAGCTTCAGTCAAACTGATCACATCTTATTTGAAACAACATGCACTGTAGCTCTATTGACCTGACAAAACAACAAGACTGTGAAGGATCTTGAATGAGATTTCTTCATTGCTAGGCATATTAATGTAGCTTTGTAAAACTGATAGTTCTGACTCTAAATTCCAACTGGATGTACCACATCTGAATTAATTATAAAAAAAGATAAACAGAAACTTGTTAACACTCGTTCTATATTAATGTGGCATGTCGCTACTTAGCTTGTCAACCATAAACAGCCTCAAGTTAGGCTAATGAACTGGTTGACTTGGCAGAAATAATATTGTTCATTTTTATCATATTGCTGTTGCTGCCATTTTATAAAAGCAAGCCACAAGAGGTCGTTTGTGCATTACTGTGATTTTACCATGATTAAGGGGGTTTTAACAACACCCTTACCTGTGGTAAAATCACTGTAATGCACCATTTCTTGTGGCTTATTGCATTAATTTTGGCAGCAGTTACTTTTTTTCCATAAATCAATCATTGAACTCATTTTTTATTTATTTTTTTATCCTCCAGAATGGGAAAATTCAACAGCGCTTAGAGAGTGTCCAAAGAGACTTTCTTGTCTTCAACAGAGAAAAGTAAGAAAAAATTATTGTTATACTTATTGTTATGTCACTCTTATTTAACAATATGTCTTTAATAAATGCAGTTTCATACATCAGTACCCAGTATAAACCAGGTGTTTTTTGGATTCCATGGAATGAGGTGGCAATTTTTGTACTAAACAGTCTTAACTAAACAGATTCAGACTTACAGATTCACCTTCTCATGGAAAATAAAAACAATTGAAAATATAGCCGCAAGCTGCAATTATCGGGGTCCAAGCACATGTGAAGAGAAGATGACCAAAATAGCCACATTTGACAGTATAAATCCTGTGGATCTTGTGGACACAGTTGGTTTGGTGTCAAATTTCATCTGCTTTGATCACAGTTGCACAATTAGGATTTTATCAAGTTAAAGAGCCCCCTAGCATTGGAAATTGATGACATTTTGTATGTGCTCTCAGGATGTCCTGTTGCAAATGTGTACCAAATTTTGTTAAGTTTGGATACTGCACTCATTAGAGATAGGCCAATTAGTCATTATGGGCAGCATCCAAAAACGAATTGGCTTATATCTTCTAAACAATTAAATTAATGAAATTTATTTTGATACATTTTTGTTTGGAGCATCTCTAGATTATACATACCAAATTTCATACAAATGACCTAGGACAAGTTTTTTGTTTTCCAGGAATGGAAATCCACATGACCGATTGATTTGGGGGCACTGAAGGATTCATAGGAAATTTCATAGGAAACTTATATATATATATATATATCCTAGTCCTTACCATTCCAAAGTTATTACCAAAAACCTAAATTAACTTATTAAACCATCAATTCTCATAAAATTTGGTAGTAATAATAATGATCAGACGTTCACAATTCAAGATATTAGTTGCTGAAATTTGATTGGCCGATGGTGGCAATTTTTGTTGATTTATCAAAATTGTACATTTTAAGGGTATGTTAGCACTTGAACCAAAGAAGATGCATGCCAAGTTCCAACTTCCTTGATTAAACAGTTGCAGAGTTATAATGGTTTTTTGTTATAGTGCCCCCTATTGGCAGAAATATGCAAAAGTTTACCAAGTTTTGTTAAGTTTGGACTTTGTGTTTAGACCATATAGGTCAATAGGTGAATAGGGGTCATGCCCAAACGGTTCACTGGCTTGTAATTTTGAAGTAATTTGACTTTTTATTAAGAGGGTCTGGAGGTTCTGGAATCTGGAGTTATTAACAAAAACGTAAATGTGCTTATTATAGCGCAAGCTAGAGTCGGATAGGTGTGTGTGTGTAGGTCAGATTAGCATTTGGTATTTGGGACCACTCTGCCAAGTTTAAGGTCTCTACGAGGTCTCTGATGCCCAGACACTGTTAGGACAGAAAAAGAAGATAATATGTTTTGATATAGATTCATGACAATGTATCAGTCTTCTACAATAATATATGCTGATATCACATTTGATATGTAAAGATTACCTGTAATGTGAAACTTCTGTATGACTGTCTTTGTTTTGGAGGTCGAGAAAAACCAAAGTAGATGCTAATACGAACAACCTCAACACAGAGGAGACGCACAAAGCCATTCAAGATGGACAGAACAACAATATTTCTCCATCTCCATGTTTATCAGGTTAACACTGGGCTAGAGGGACACCAGAGCTTTCTTCTTTTCTTTCAAACTTACCTTCACTCCAACAGCAGAGCCCATGGCCCACTGCAGCTTCTGTGGACCCCACAAAATGCATGAGAAGTCCATAGTAAAGAGGGAATCTCCATATGGAGACTCGGGAATATCATGGAAACTCAGGACACTGTGACAAGCATGTGAACCTGGCGTGACCCCCGTGCATTAGGCCTGGTACAAAAAAAAAGTGAATTTTTACATGACAAATAGCATAGACTGAATACTGCAAAAACACAAATAAATAAACTGGGGAAAAAATTGAAAAATTGATCATTCTGCACCTGGAAACGTCACAACCATCATTTAAATATGTGCCTTACTAGTTTAAAGGAATTCACTAATGCGTTTGGAGGCACATGAAGATTTAATGCTCAAATCTTTCTTTATGATTTATAAAGCTGCTCATTAACAAATGCATAGAATAGAATGCAAATTATATTTTGCATCATTATGCCTATGTGATTAATTATAAGAATATATAAATGTGAACCTTACAGTGTTGCACATACTGTCATTTATTGTGTATATTCATTATCTGGCCTGTCTGGACCTGTAGCATTTTTGAAAATTCATAGGTGGATCTCATTGTGCAGCTGTAGAAGATTTTGTCTTATGCACAATACAGATACTGTAATAAAATACTTTAATAGCATCATCTGACAACTCTGTGAATGTTTATGAGATGTACAAACATTGGTCAGAGGCTGTTTCTGGATCATTTGTTAAACACTGCAGTCTAGTGTTGACGTTTTAGATCTCAAAGTTAAATACGTGTTTTCCACCTTGTGTATTTGGCTAGGTTTGGTAGAAATGTTTAGAGCAAATGTTTTTCCTGTTTGCCCAAAATGATGCAATAGCTCCCTCTAGTGGCAGGTTATACAACATATTTAACGTTTTATTATGTATAATTGCAATAAAATAAATATCCATCACATCTTCATGGGATCAGCAGCTTTGTAATGTTTCATTATGAATGCGTGAAATATGAAATAATCACATTCTTAACCAGATATTACTGTCTATTGATATGCTGTATCTTAATAATATACTGTACAGTAGTCTTATCTATTATTTCACATAAGCTGTGAGAGATCTGGGATGTTGTTTTAAAAGTGTGATTCATCACTCCAGAGACCATGTTTCTATTAGTCCAAATTTCCATTTCATGTTAAGAGAAGGAGAGCTGGGAAAACAGCTCAAAGTGTTCTTCATCAATGGAATAACCTCAGGTGGGTGTGATAATATACATCATGTTCAAGTGATCAGGACAGATTGACCCCTGGATGTCTCTGCAAGTGATCTCGCAAGGTTCGTTCTAAAGTTGTGTAAATGGACAGTGCTTAAAGACCCTCATGCAGTCACCTGTTGAAAATGAAAAGAATTATACTCATCCTCTCTGTTGTTCTCTGTAAGGTGAGACTGGAATTCCTCATCTGAGGAAATAATTTGGGGAGCATCATAACTTGTGTGATACTGACGAACTCAGATGTTTTCTAGCCAGGGACATTTTCATACCTACAGTTCAGTTTACCCACCATCAGTCACTCTCACCACTTTACAGTAATGGGTGGTGCTCACTTTCTCATGTCCTGATTGCATGTGGTATTGAAAACCAAGACCTAGGCTGAGTTCAGAATCACATGCTACTCTTACTATTTCTGCCGATCGATTGATCGATTTAGATAGATGGATAGAGATCCAAGTTAAACTGTGAGAAAAAACAACAACATGATCACACTTAAAGTCAGCGTATTGTTTCCGAGAGTTCTGGTACCCTAACCTTACAAAATATAACTGCAGTACAAGTGTGGTAATTTGGACAATGTTTTATTGCAGTTTTCTATACTGCAGTACAAGTGTGGTAATTTGGACAACATATTATTGTAATTTTCTTTACTGCACTACAAGTACAGTAATTTTGATGCAGTATTACTGCAATTTTCAAAGTCCTTTTTTCAAGGAAAGTCATTCCACTTGGTGACCGTCTTTGAAAGTACAGGTCTTATCTACTTCAATGGGAAAAGACTGAAATCTCCAAGATGGTTGGTCAATATTACGATCAAGGCAATATATCAGATCAGCATTATAATCTGACAACAGTGGTATCATTAATTGTGCTTCTTTTGCTCGGATCACACTAAAAAAATGCCATTTTTCAGGCAGGTTCAGCAAATGACATACATTGATTTACAGGTGATCTCTCTATCCAAAAGCAGATTGGCTCTTTTACCTGTGAGGCAGGACTTCCTTTTCAAAATCCATTGGCTGTTAGGTTTTCCAATTTCTCCTATTTATTTGTCTCTGCTAAATAGTCTCTGGTACTGCAGTAACACTGTGTCCAAATTACCACACTTGTACTGCAGTTATTTATTTATTTATTTATTTCTGTAGGATCAGACCCATTATGCCGATTCACTGACAAGCGGCATCTCACATCTGAAATTTTTGCAATGGCTCAAACATGTTTACCTTCCATTATGGCGTGACTGGAATCGCGTCGCATCACCAGCGAGGGAGACCTGGGTCGGGTCCCGTATTGAAACCAGGAAGTAATCGCGTCAGTGAAGGGCGCGATTCAGATGTTGCATTTTTCACTCTAACGTTACATTTTTCCACTGATGGTTAGGTTTAGGTTTGGGGATTGGGTTGAGGGGTACAGTTTATAAAATATGCATTCCTCTTTACTGTATTACATCATTCATTTTCTCTTCATTTTCATCACATTTCCCCTCACTGTTGCCACCTAGTGATATGGCGGTATGATTGTATTCAAAATAACATTTAATTTGCGGTATATTTAATGATTTTAGAAACTTTTCATTTTTTAAATCTTTGAGGTTATGGTTAGGTTTAGAGTTATGGATAGGTGAAGGTGAAGGGTTGCTGCGGGACTCCAAATGAACAAACAAATCCAGTGTATGAATGTGCAGGATTTCGCTGGTTATCCTGAGCAACCACTGGGCAGCGCCATGATGATTCTAATTGCCTTTTTTCTATTTCTAGTCTCGAGACACAATGTAAAACTAACGAAAACGAGCGATCCAGATGGAGAACATCAACCATTTAAGTAGTATTTGGAGTACAAATTTATTTCACACTCAACTGGGGCAGATGTTGGCTGTCATAACAACTCAAAGTAGTTAATGATATAAACGTAATTTACCTCAGACCATCTTTTCATGTCATCAACTCAGGTGAGGCACTGTCGGGAAAAAAAAAAAAAAGAACGGTAATCTTGACTCTGTGAAGTATCGGTGCTGTAGAGCCACATGCCTCAAAACAAAGTTATTGATGTTGTGATTCTCCTCGGAGCTGGTTGGTTTGGTTCATGGTTTATAAATCCTTTATAAAGGATTTTATAAAAATTCTATGGAAGAAATGAATTGGGAAAATACTTCTGGAACCCAGAGAGCCGAAAAAGTGGGCGGGGATTGTTGCGCTCTATTTGGAGGGTATGTTACTCGTAGTGGACGTGCCTTGTAGTCTTGCAGGAAACAGACATACCCTTCTCCTTGCATCAGTTGGATGTCACATTCATACACTGTTTGATATGTTTATTTGGGGTCCCACAGCAACCCCACATCTACTCAACCCTAACCACAAAGATTAAAATATGCAAAAGTTTGTAAAACTATTAAATATAAAAGTTCTACTAAATACATTGGGACAGCCTTATTACTAGGTGGCGACAGTGAGGAGCAATGTGATGAAAATTAATAGGACAGCGGTGGCTAAGCTAATAGGCTAATCAGTTAGCTTGTGAGCTAACAGGAGTAATGTTTATTTTACCATTTATATCTTCTGATTAATATTTTATGTGAAATAATTACAAAAGTTATTATTTGTTATATTTACACAGGAGTTATGGCAACATGAATCATACAGCGATTGCATAGGATTTTAATAGTTATTTTAGACAATATCACATTTGTTCTAAGGGGGGCGTTATTTGAAGAGGGCGTGTCGTGGGTTTTCCTTGTCATCTTGCAGGATGCAGACACACTTTCACACGTGCCCATTCGAGAAGGATATAGCTGCAGGCAGTGCTCTAAAAAGGGACGGAGCGCCAAACCATCATTTGAAGATAGAGGGAGCCCCTTTCCTAACCTTAACCGTGAGTGAAAGTGACACCCCCTTTTGGAGTTGGCACAACCCCCTTTTTGAGTACCCACACCCCTTGTGGAGTAAACCCACCCTCTTTTGAAGACCCCGCCCCCATTTGGAGGTCTCCGGCCTGCAGCTATTGACCTGTTTCATGTGACGTCACTGTATGACTGTGCTGCCATGTTTGTGACCAAAATTCCATTTACCTTCAGTGTGCAATGTGGTGGGATGCGGCAAAAGTCGACGAAATATTTGTTTCTATTTATAAATCTTTAAAAGGTGATAATGCTGTTTCATTACCAGAGCCTAAATATAATTTTTCTTTCAATAAAGTTTTATCTTTTAAGTGACACAGCTTCATTTCGCCAAAGGCAAGCAGCGATGAAGGGGAAGAGCACTTGTGAGTCTTTTGCTCATTTATTCAGACATGTCAGTTATCTGTACACATCTCAGTTATATTTATAACATCATCGGTTCTGATACAATTAAACTGGAAATGCACATAGGACGATGTTATTCATAACACCCAGACTGCATAAAGGTATGTATGTCATGTAACACATTGTAATAAATAAAAAAACACTAGAATGTGAATATATAGTACATATTTAACGTGTATATATTAATGTTAGTCAACAAATAACACATCATAAGATTGTGAAGCGCAGACTTTATTCACACCACCAGACAATATAAACATATTTGATATTCACTAATATGCCTCGGTTGCTTTCTGTGTATTCTTCATGAGTTAAAAGCAGCTCTTACATTCATACATCCGGGATCGTCACAGATGTTTTGTAATATTTTGACCAAATCAGAACAGATAACAACACAAACGTGTAACTTCTGAATGAGAGATGTTTACGGTGATGTGCCGGTAGATGTGTGTACTCACGGGTCACACATCAGACTCACCGGCGTACAGAGATGAATCATGGATTAAATATATTTAAATGTACGCAAAAGTCAAATTTGCCAATATTTGTGCTGACCTCACATCTGAATACACCTTTCCTGGGACTTGGCATGGATCAACAGCACTTTTTTATTTTTTTTCTTGATATTGTTTTATGGGTGTTTTTCCATTCATTGCCATTGTTTCCTCCTGCTGATGGTCACAAATATGGCGGCTGTGGGGAAAAAGTTACGTCACTGAAACAGGTCAATACTTGGCCCGCTCACCCAATGACACTTACCGCTTTGTCCACTGGGGCAGTATTTTGAATTTCTGTAGCACAGACCGATTTTAGCTAAAGAAAAGTCAACATAATGTTTCCGATTTCACTGAGAGCTCAGTCTGAAAAACAGGCTTAGCTGTATGAGCGTAACTTTGCTATTGCAAATAATAATTCACAAACAGTGAATTGTGGACTTGTGTTTATTTGGAACAAATTTCGCACATTACACATTAATTTGACCTGCCCATTTTTTATTCCACCTAATTTGATCTAAATGTAAAAAAATAAGAAAGAATATAAATTTACACAAAAATAAAAATAATCAAACCCACATAAATACAATAAACATTTGAACAGCTTATTGAACATCATTCTGTAAAGTACTGTACTTTATGTCGTTGTTATCTGGGACATACAGTATTTAGTAACAGCCCAAACAGATGTTACAAAGGTCTGGCCCTTTTCCATAAACCAAAACCTTTCCTCCTCAACTAGACCTCTACTAATATGACAAGCCTTTTAGGTATCAAAAAAGTTTATTGAAATGATTCTAACAACTGTTATGTGATTTATGAAAAGGAATACAGCACCAGTAAATGTTTCTTATCATCCTTTATTAACAGACAGTCGAATCAACTATGACAAACAGCAAAACTGAAAAGCAATCTCAACATTTTCCCACTGCAAGCTCTAAAGCACAAATATTTGTTGTCATCACTCGTTTTCAAATGAAATGTTCTTTCTTTTTCATTTATTGGGATCAGATTCTAATATGTCCAAGTTTAACTCTACCTTCAAAGTCATGTCCTGCAATGTTCTACACCAATGAAAAGTATACAATTGCATGATTTATCTGAACATTCATTTGACTTTATTAAGGTTCAGAAAACTCATTACTTCCGATACCAACCCAAAACGTCAACAACTTCATTTGACAAAGTTAACTAATATTATCACATCCACAGCTGATGGACACAAATAAAGCTTATGACAGAGAACAGATAAAGCCCAATGATATGCACGGCAGTAGTCTTTCCTCTACTGACCGCAAAACGCCTGTTCATTGGTGGAAATTACAGAGAGAGAACCACGTCCATTTTTAAATATCGCAGACCATCCATTCTAAGCCAATGTACCAAACAGCATTTTAACCTTACAGGAATAGTTAATCCAAAAAAAAGTTTATGTTTGGGTGAACTATCCCTTTCATTTTATTTTGTCTAAACACATAAACTAATGTACAGCTACACTAAATGCATTAACTTTTTATCAGTCCTTTGCTTTAATCAGAGGTGGACTACTGGTCTTAATCATTCATTAGGAATAATTCATGAAAGGTAAGGCATGAGTTCAGTGTTTTACTTATCTTTTGTTTCTTTTCCAAACTAATAACCTTCCTTGCTTTTATCCTGGTAGTCTCTCTAACGTGCTCTTTATATTTAACTGAGGGATGTGATGTTGGAATGGCCGCCAGGAGGCACAACGCTGCGTCTTCCAGCTGGTCTGATGGGGGCTTCCTCAGGACCTACAACAGGACAGAAACAGAGAGCGTTAGATGAGCTCATGGTTCTTTATACAGTCCTGGGTCAAAAATATCAGGAACTGTTTTCTATTGCGGTTACAATTTAAATAGTTGGTAATCAGAATACAGTTACATTCAAAAGTATTTTGTTTACTGAAAAGATGCATATTTCCCTCAGCAGATCTCCGAGCAGGGACTCTGTGAGCTCGATCGATTTCCAGCTTGTGGCCTGTTATGTCGAGCAGACTCGGGAAGAGCTCGTCTAGGAATTTCACCATATATCTGCCCTCCTCATGCTCAGGAACTCCAACAATTTGGTTTCTATTCTCAAGATCTTCAAGCTTTTCAAGAATACATTCCAGATCAACTTTGGTCGCGGGTGGATTAGCGGTTAATTCCCTCTCCGAAGACTCCAAATAATTGATTCGTTTCTCAGCATCTGACACTCTTGTAACTAACTCAGAGAATTTTATTTCCATCGCCATAATCGATCGACGTATTACAGCGAGATCCTCCAAGTCAGCAAGAACCTTCGTCAACAACACCGATATGTTGGACAACTGACGCTGGATCTCCTCTCCCGCCGCACCATCCAAATCGAGTCCCCGGTCTGTAGGCCTGTCGGGGCTTTCATCCTGAACATATAATTGTCTTTTAATGTCTCCAGAGCCCGAGGATTTTGACTTCTTTGCCATGTTTTACCTCAAAGAGCAAATGTGTAACTGGGTGTATCGAATTTCACCAGATCATAACATGAGAATAATTAAAAATTTAGCAAAGTGCGCAGAGCTCGTTGTTCACATGTCTGCTTCTTGCATGGCGTCACGTGACCTCCCACCTCCCTCCCATACAAAACAAGTCCAGATGGGACTTGTGATAGAAATCAAGTATTTTTCCGCCTATGTAAGGCATATTTTGATTACACAAAAGCACATTGAGTCTTAACTATCACCAAAACACAGAGACTTTTTTGTCTGTGTGGCAGACAAGCCTCTCGTTCATCAGGAAAGGAGGAGGAGGGAACCAGCTTGACAAAACACGTAGACATTTATTGATGCACTTTTCAGTCGCAAACAATAACACACTGCTTCACACTAACACGTCGACAAACACACAGATTCAGGCGTCTCTCTCTCTCCCCGTCTGCTGCTGTCTAATCTCCTTAAATACTCCCACCGCCCCTCACTGGAACACGAGACCGGTGTGGCATACAGGTGGAACTCATTCACCACTTATCTTCCCATCCTCGCTCTGCCCATATGCCGCTCGGCCCGCCCTGCTCGCCACATTCTGCAAGCGCTTTTCATGTGGAGTTCAAAGCAGTGCTAATGCCCTAAAGCGAATAATAAACGCGACTTCACGATTCCTGTTGGAAAGTGGTGCTATTTTAGTGCATTTCTATCTTTATACTGTAGAAGGCTTTATTTGGAAAATGTTAATAAAGCATTAGATTGTTACATTTTGTTTTGTTTTCTTTCCTAATATGGAAATAAATTCATTTTGACAATAAAAGTATATATACCTGTAGTGTCAAATTTCAGCACTTTCAAATTTCGCGATTAATCGCGATTAACTACATTTTTTTTGCAATTAATCGTGATTACAAAATTTCTCGACTGACAGCACTAATATTTTCACACGTGTCATTATAGATTAAGTATTACACATAACGAAATAGATGAATTGACACTTCATCTTTCGCCTCTAGTCTATGCCAAATTACAGTATGTGCATCATTCCCATTCCGGTTTAGCAATCACAATGAGAACAGGAGTGAAAGTGATAATGGTTTGGTTCAAGCCATTGTTCACTGCTGTATGAATATCATACATAATTTTCCAGGGTTACCTGCTAGTGTGAACCCAGACTGATGGAGGTTCCTTACAGGGACTTTGGTGGGTGAGTTTCGGGTGGAGGCAGAGGGAGTGCCTCCCCTCGGCATGGGTGAAAATTCAGATACAGGGCCATCGTACATGCCCCTGGGGACAGCCTTCAGTGTAGCCAGCTTTAAAAGAGAGAAAAACAAACAAAGAGGGCTCAGTTTTAGACCTTACCACTGATCATTGCAAAATGGGTTGCAGATTTGTGGAGAGAGAGAAAGAGAGAGAGAGAGAGAGAGAGAGAGAGAGAGAGAGAGAGTTTGGCTGAAAAGATTGCTGGATATGTTTATCTTCATGTGGGTTGTTTTGGGGAACTATGTGTAAATAACAGAAAATGTAATGTTCTCCTTTGGAAATTTGTTCCATATTTTGCTAATAGAATAGTTGAGGAGGTTTATCATGCTGAAATATCTACTCTTTTTCTACAGGATAAGCAAGATACAATAGATGCCCTTTGCTAGTTTTGAAAACTGAAACTGTGCACAAAAAAATTTATTATATTGAAAGGCTTGTTCTTTAACTCGAACCATCTTCTTGAGTTCATTGAAGTCTAATCTCTCAACTGGACCACATTTAAGAAAAAAATTACAAAATCTCCAAACATTGTGTTGTTTAACAACATGCAGCTGTCAGTCTGTTATATTTTGTGCTCACTGAAGAAATCATTAAGATGAATGGAGTCATTTACTGATAAATGTTACATTGCAATTAAAAAAGGTTCAAATTTAACATAGTTATTAAAACTTGTTAAAATTTGAGCTGGGCAAGGCAGGTTGCATCGGGTGTTCACTGCAAAAAATGATTTTCTTAGTTAGTATTTGTATCTTGTTTTCCAGTTTAGATATGGGTGCTTACTGTATATAAAAATATCTTAAACAAAAAAATAAAATAATAATAAAAAAATAAAAAAACAAGATTAATTTAGTCAAGGCAAATTTATTTTTATTGCACATGTCATACACAAAGTGCTTTACATACAAATGATAAAGAAATTAGAAGATTAAATTAATTTTAAAAACTGATTAACAAGAATTAAAAATAAGCAATAAAATAGATTTTAAAATAGTAAAAAGTATTAAAATGAACAGAACAGATTTAAAATGATGCAGTGCAATCAGTAAGTGCAGCACAGTGCTCAGTGTATAAATGCACAGTTAAACAGATGTGTTTTCAGTCTGGATTTAAATGTGGCTACTGTTGGAGCACACCTGACCTCTTCAGGAAGCTGGTTCCAGCTGTGGGTGGCGTAATAGCTACATAAATGCAGTCTCACCTTGTTTTGAGTGAACCCATGAAATTTCTAACTGACTTGATCCTAATGATCTGAGAGGTCCGATAGGTTTATATTCAACAAGCATATCTGCAATGTATTTACACTACCGGTCAAAAGTTTTGAAACACTTGACCGAAATGTTTCTCATGATCTTAAAAATCTTTTGATCTGAAGGTGTATGCTTAAATGTTTGAAATTAGTTTTGCAGACAAAAATATAATTGTGCCATCATATTAATTTATTTAATTATAAAACTAAAATTTAATAAATAAATAAAAAAAAGTTTTTGAAATTGATGACTTGGACCAAATAATAAAGAAAAACAGCCAATAAGTGCCCAACATAGATGGGAACTCCTTCAATACTGTTTAAAAAGCATCTCAGGGTGATACCTCAAGAAGTTGGTTGAGAAAATGTCAAGAGTACATGTCTGCAAATTCTAGGCAAAGGGTGACTACTGTGAAGATGCTAAAATATAACACAGTTTTGATTTATTTTGGATTTTGTTTAGTCTCAACATAATTCCCATAGTTCCATTTATGTTATTCCATAGTTTTAATGACTTTACTATTATTCTAAAATGTGATTTTTTTTTTTTTTTTTAATAAAGAATGAGTAAGTGTTTCAAAACTAAAGTAATTGTACTTTAAAATCAATTCTAAATGTAACTGGAATCCAGTGTAAAGACATTTTTTGGTTCAGGTCAGAATCCTGGCAGCAGCATTCTGAATGAGCTGCAGCTGTCTAATGGTCTTTTTGGGAAGGGAAGTGAGGAGTCCATTGCAGTAGTCCCAACTACTGGTGATGAATGCATGAACAAGTTTCTCTAAGTCTTGACTGGAAACAAAACATCTAATTCTCGCTATATTTTTTAGATGATAATAGGCTGATCTGCTTTGATGTGACTACTGAAACTAAAGTCTGACTTCAAAATGACACCCATATTCCTTACTTGATTTTTTTGTCTTTAGACCTTGGAGTCAAGGGAATTTAGCCTTTGTTGCCAGATACAATGACCTCTGACTTGTCGTTGTTTAACTGAAGGAAGTTTCGGCACATCCAACTGTTAATTTCATCAATGCACTGGCACACAGAGTCTATGGGGCTTTAGTCGTTTGGCAATAGGGCTAGGTAAATCTGGGTGTCGTCTGCATAGCGATGGTACGCAATGTGGTTCTTTCATAATTTGGCCTAGTGGGAGCATATACAGTTGTGCTCAAAAGTTTGTATACCCTTGGAGAATTGGTAATATATGTACCATTTTTTAAAAAAACATGAGTGAGCAGGTAAAACACATTTCTTTTATTTCTTATGGGATTCATATTCAACTGTAGGTTATAACAGAATGGCACAATCATAAAACAAAACATGGCAACAAAGAAAAAAATGAAATGACCCCTGTTCAAAAGTCTGCATACCCTTAGTTCTTAATACTGTGTATTGTCCCCTTTAGCATCAATGACAGCGTGCAGTCTTTTGTAATAGTTGTCTATGAGGCCCCAAATTCTTGCAGGTGGTATAGATGCCCATTTATCTTGGCAAAATGCCTCCAGGTCATGCAAAGTCTTTGGTCATCTTGCATGAACCACACATTTGAGATCTCCCCAGAGTGGCTTGATGATATTAAGGTCAGGAGACTGTGATGGCCACTCCAGAACCTTCACCTTTTTCTGCTGTAACCACTGGAGGGTCAACTTGGCCTTGTGCTTAGGGTCATTGTCATGCTGGAAAGTCCGAGTGCGTCCCATGCGCAGCTTTCATGCAGAAGAATGCAAATTGTCTGCCAGTATTTTCTGATAACATGCTGCATTCATCTTGCCATCAATTTTCAAAAGATTCCCCGTGCCTTTAGAGCTCACACGTCGTATTGTGCTCCTTGAAACAACCACACCATCTTTTTCCAGAGCAGCCTGTATTTCTCCTGAGGTTACCTGTGGGTTTTTCTTTGTATCCCGAACAATTCTTCTGGCAGTTGTGGCTGAAGTCTTTCTTGGTCTACCTGACCTTGGCTTTGTATCAAGAGATCCCCGAATTTTCCACTTCTTAATAGGTGATTGAACAGTACTGACTGGCATTTTCAAGGCTTTGGATATCTTTTTATATCCTTTTCCATCTTTATAAAGTTCCATTACCTTGTTACGCAGGTCTTTTGACAGTTCTTTTCTGCTCCCCATGGCTCAATATCTAGCCTGCTCAGTGCATCCACGTGAGAGCTAACAAACTCATTGACTATTTATACACAGGCACTAATTGCAATTTAAAAAGCCACAAGTGTGGGAAATTAACCTTTAACTGCCATTTAAACCTGTGTGTGTCACCTTGTGTGTCTGTAACAAGGCCAAACATTCAAGGGTATGTAAACTTTTGATCAGGGCCATTTGGGTGATTTCTGTTATCATTTTTATTTAAAAAGGAGCCAAACAACTATGTGATAATAAATGGCTTCATATGATCACTATCCTTAAATAAAAGACAATTTGCATGATCAGTCATATTTTCAAAATCAATGCCAAAATTTCACAATTTCTGCCAGGGTATGCAAACTTTTGAGCACAACTGTACAAATTGAACAGGAGCTGTGCAAGAATTGAGCCTTGTGGGACGTCATGGATGTCCACTCAGGTTCATAGTTGCCTATGTTCACATAGTAACCCCTCCCAACTAAAAATGACCTGAACCAGCTAAGGACCGTCTGACCGTTTCAGAGAGCCCTACCCAATTTTCCAATCTGTCTAGGAGAATATTGTGGTCAACAGTGTCAAAGGCAGCACTGAAATCTAGTAATACCAGCACTGCTATTTTGCCTGAATCAGTATTTAGCTGAATATCATTAAGTGTCTTTATGAGTGCCGTCTCTGTGCTGTGATGCGGTCGGAAACCAGACTGGAAATTGTCCAAGTAGCCATTCGAGTTTAAGAATTTGTTCAGCTGATTGAAAACAACCTTTTAAATTATTTGCCTATGAAAGGAAGATTTGAGATTGGTCTGTAATTGTTTATTAACGAGTTATTCAGATTGCTCTTTTTTAGAAGGGGCTTGACAACTGCGGTTTTCAGGGATTTGGGAAACGTGCCTGAAAGGAGTGAGGCATTGACTATTTCTAACAGATCTTTTTCCAGACAGTTAAACACATTTTTTAAAAATTACATGGGGAGTGTGTCAAGACAGCAGGTTGAAGTTTTAAGATGCTGTACTATTTCTTCCAGAGTTTTGCCATCAATTGCCTCAAATTCAGACATAGTGACTAATTTCTGAACTTTTTGTGGTGGGTGCTGTCATGAGTGCAACATGAGGACAAACTGATCACCATTCTAATATCATTGATCTTCTTCATGAAAAATGATGCAAACTCACTGCATTTGTTGTCAGAGAGTATTTAATAGGGAACCTGTGCTGGGGGGTTAGTTCGTCTCTCTACAGTAGCAAAAAGAGTGCAGGTGTTTATATTGCTGTTTATAAAGTTTGAGAAGAAATTCTGCCTAGCTATACCTCGTTCCATATTGAAAGCATGAAGGCTGTCTTTATAGATATTATAATGGACTTCAAATTTTTTTTCCCACCACATTAGTTCTGTTTTTCTGCATTTTCTTTTCATGCTTTGTACTGCTGTTGTGTTTCTCCATGGTGCTTTACGCCTGCCAGTAATCTTCCTGACCTTTACAGGAGCAGTGCCATCAACAGCATTTTTAACTTTTGAGTTAAAGTTATCAAGGAGAACATCAACACAGTCTGTGGATATACTTGGTGTCATAGATATAGCCTTCATAAATTGCACACTGGTATTCTCATTTACTTGAGAAGCAAAATGACTTAAGAAATGAAAGGAATAGTTCACCCAAAACTGATAAATTCTCTCATCATTAACTCACCCTTATGTCATCTTAAAATTGGATGACTCTCTTTCTTCTGCAGAACACAAATGAAGATATTTTGAAGAACATATGAGGTGTTTTTGTATATACAATGTAAGTCAATGGGGTCCAACACTTTCAAGCTCCAAAAAGGACATAAAGGTAGCATAAAAGTAATCCATAAGACTCGAGTGGTTTAAATGTCTTCTGAAGTGATATGATTGGTTTTTGGGCAGTGTCCATAAAGGTGTTATAATTGCCTGCTGGATTTAATTTTCAGGGGCATTTTTTTATGTTTATAAAGGCAATTTTCTAAACATATATAAAATTCACTGTCATTCTTTTATTCAAATCATATTTAATGTGATAATGTATATTGCTACTCTTGATGTATAATTTAAAGAACTATATCAGATGGCATAAATAAAAAAAATAGAAACTGGCATTTTTTTGCCCCCACATTTTTAAGGGCATTTTTGCACCGAGCCCCCCTTCATTTCTTACCCTGGTTTTAGGAGAAAAACAATTTAAAATGTAAGTCCTTATTCACTATACATCTTGACATCTGGCCCAACTGTAACACAGTGCAGTTTTCAAGATGGTGATGCTCTGACAATGCATCCGGGTTGCCAGGTACTCAATCATTGTACATCAGTAGGATGCTGCATTGTCATTTTTTTATGGATTAATCATCAACCTTTCTGGTGAACGGTACATTTTAAAAGTACAATATTAACCACTAATAGTAAAATATTTTAACCTCCGTCTTCATTTTCAAAATAGCCTAAATGGGCGTGGAAACCGCAAACCTGGCAACACTGCGTCTGGTTTGTGTACAGCACTCTGCTCATGTGCCAAGCACAGGGAAGTGTGTGAATGAGCTTTTCTCATGAAAGAGCCAAGAAGACTGCAGATGTCAAGCTTTATAGTGAATAAGGACTTAAATTCGGGTCTCTTTCCCACCCAAACCTATCGTAAAGTTTCAGAAGACATGGATTAAACCACTCAAGTCATATGGATTACTTTTATGCTGCCTTTATGTGCTTTATAGACCTTGAAAGTTGTGAACCCCATTGACTTGCATTGTACGGACAAAAACACCTCATTCACCCTTCAAGATATCTTTGTTTGTGTTCCGCAAAAGAAAGTAAGTCATAAAAGTTTGAGACGATGTAAGGGTGAGTAAATCATGAGAGAATTATCATTTTTGGGTGAACTAAACCTTGTCTACTTTCCCCAGTCTGATGGTGAAGTATGGTTTTACTTACGGCAAAAAAAGGGTTAGGAAACACTGCTCTAGACTGAGCCGTACCTGTTTCCTGGCTTTGATGCGTTTGTAAGCGTAGTCAGGGAATGGAGAGCAGGGAATGAAGTGTCCAGTGCCGGAGGTAACGTGCAGGTTTCCATCTTCCAGAACGACCTTCCCCTGACAGATGACAAGCAGGGGCGCTCCTCTCAGCTCCATGCCCTCAAACACGTTATACTCCGCCACCTAGAGGAACACAGCAACATCGATTACAGGGATGACGTTTGAGAGCTTTTATTGTATTTTGGGTGATGCTAGGTCTGGTTCCAAACCCTATCCTGGGTTCAGAACCCTAACCCAAACTGTCTGAGATTTTATCGCTTGAGGTGGCCTGTCTCTGTACTGTTGGTTGCTAGGAGGCGTTCACAGGCTGGTCGCAGTAACATTATTGGTGGGCTAAATGGCCATAGCTTTTGAAAATCTAATAACAAATTAAATATAGCCTATTGATCAACAAGATCAACAATTATCAATGTATGAATTAGACCCACTAGTGATGTTTCGTTCAGGCATCTCATTTATGAACGAGGATATAATGACCACCGGAATGAAAGGAGGCGGCATGTTGTTTGTTCAGTTCAGAAATCTCGTCCAACAAGAAAGGGGCCGGATGAATTCAGGGGCGCAAAAATGGGGTATGCAACATGTGCAATGCATAGGGGCACCACATGAGGGTTGGGGGGAGAGGGGGTGGGCGCCAAAATCATACATTTTAAATCTCCATAATACCTTATAAATAACCCTCTGCCTAACGATGTTGCTCTGACTGTCACATGACAAAAATGGTCAGAGGGGGAATATGTTCTGGCCTGGGCACAGAAAAACAGTACACTGAAATGAAGAAAACAATGCCCAAGTGGATAAAGAGGGATTGGTAGGCTTAACTTATCACTTTATTACTGAAAATCTTGAAGAAAGGCTTGAAGTTAACCGAAATTTAACGTTACCGAGAAGTAGAGGTCTGCATTCCCGCAGAACTACTGCAGGACCAGCGGAACCCGATGAGATTTCTCGTGGCATGGTATTAAATTTCCGCGCTGAAGGCGGTAGCAGACGATATGTCTATGAATTGTGTGTGGAAGTGGGGGGTCAGAGAAAAACCTAAAAAATCAGATGTGGATATCTAGGCTATTTCTATATTAGGCTATTAATTCATGAATGCAAAAAATATATATAGTTAAAATAATAATTATTATTATTTTATTCTACAATTCAGTTATTTTGATAACAATTAACAGAAACCCAACATAAAAATTGGCACACAACTAAATTTTCCAATATTTAGTCAACGGTGCTTTACAAGAATGGCAGAGCAAAGCGTGGACACAATGCGTCATCAAAGGATGTGAAACTGGGACTAGAAAATGGTCAATTTAAGTGTCATGCGTCATCTGATATAGCAATCACAGAAAAATAAAACGTTATTTGTGTACACTTATTGTATATTTCCACACTTTTGCCCTGTGTGGAAAACAAATGCGGGGTTGCATGAACGGGAGCGGTCGGGAAGAAAATCATTGCAGGAAGAGAGCGGGTGAACATGGAGTAAAATTCAGAGGGAGCGTTCGGGTGCGGGATAGAAACTTGTGGGTGCGGGATGGAAAAAAATGGTCCTGCGCAGACCTCTACCGAGAGGTACAGATGGCCAGCTAACATAAATATCAGTTCATTTTCGAGTACTGACATCCAACATTGATGCTGCATACCCCTCAGTTGCGCCCCTGGATGAATTATGAGTAAATGTGATGGATAACCACACATTAAAATTATATATAGATATTTTTAAAACTCAAAATTACTTTTATGATATTGTTGTGTTTTTTTCTATAGTTTGATAAAAGTAATGCTAAGCAGTTCACAAAATGATAGCTGTGCTGTAATTTGTGGGTAAACGCTTATGATGCTTAAACACTGCTGACGTTTCTTAGTAGATACGTAGACACACAGGTTTCAATAAAGGATAATTAATAAAGGACTTGTTTTGGTCATGAACAACTCAAAACACATAAAAGACGCTTTTCTGACGCCACCTACTGGTGCACAGGAGTAATTAGCAGAAATTGTCAACGAACAAACCCGTGAACAAATCTGAAAAATATTTTTTGGTGAACGAATTCAAAAGTCACTGGGGTGAATCAAAACCCAAATCTCGTTTTCACTAGTTTAGGGTTCTCCTTGTGATTTTGATTCAGATTTGCAAATCGATTTGCTAAATAAATTGTTCAGACTGGTTTTTGAATCATTTTGACTGATTCAAAAGAATCAAATTAATAAAAAGATTCAATTTAAAACTATTTGTTTCCAAATCGGACATCACTTTCACCGATCTGCGTGCAGTTTACATGTGCAGATGTGTTATTTTTTTGCGGTCCACCATCGCAAAACTAACAAAAGGATCTGGAGAAATGTATCTGAGTGAAATGATTAATTTTCTCTTCAAAACATAGTTAAAGGTGCACTCAGTAATTGTTTTCCACATTAAAAAAGTTAACTCCTAAAGACATATGTAGGAAATCATGAGCACTCACATTAAAATGAAGACTCCAGTCATATCAGTAACCTTATAAAAGCTGTTTTATTCTACATGGAGAGGGTCTGCACATGGGGGCTGCCATGTTAGAATCACATGACCAGCTGAATACTACTCTCTTAATCTCAGTAACCGTCCTGTTATTTGACACTTTCACTCACTGATTAAAGCAATCATGACTGACTGTGAATACTACATTTCTACAATGACATCTGAAACTGAAAACTATTGATTTTAAATTATGCTGCATCCAAGCCACTAGGTGTCAGTGTAAGTCCAAGATGACACAAAGACAAATGTTACTGAGTGCAACTTTAAGTCAAAGTGAAAGTCAACAGAAATATTTATCTTGAATAAAGTCGAAATTTTCAAAAAACTGTACTTTAACAAAGTATTTGTAGTTCGTTACTATACACCTCTAAATCTCAACAGATTAAAATCCCCACCACTAAACCCCCAAGATGCCGACAATTTTTCATACGTTTTTTTCACGCATCATTTAAAAATTATATATATATTTATGTTGCCAATGGTCCTCTATCTCTCGTGTCACTGGAAATTGTCAGTTTTGGTTGAGAATTAATGATATCCGGTCGCTCTGCAAGTCACTAGCAGTGTGAACGCCCTTTAAGGCAGCATCCTAATTGAAATGGAACTAAATCAGTGGACCTCCTAAGTCGGTGGTTCTCAAAGTGTGGTGGGTGCCCGGAACACTGCCTTCTTTTCATCCACCTTTTCTCCTTAAGCCTTGTTTACAGTATATTTTTTCTGGCACTGCAGCGCATGCATCCTGTGCGCAGCTCTCGCCGTTTCTACTAAGATGCGTTCAGGTGCGCTCACTACGCTGCGCTTATGTAAACAAAGATGTTTGCCTGCACACGCCAGATTCTAGGATTCTACTGGGTGAAAAGGTGAATTAATACATATATTTCTGCCTGTTCCTATCACATGGCTTCAGAGGAATTTAAATATAGCGTGAGAAGTGATATGGCTGACTTTTATGGTGCTTTTATGTTAATTTGTGGCTTGACAGTCACAATCGCGATCCTCTAATCCTTCCTTCTTGTGTTTCATAGATGAAGTTATTCTTGTTTTGAATGAGAAAGATGAGTAAATTACGTAAAATCAAAGTTTTCTAAAACATCACTTTAGAAATAGTAACGACTGTTTAGACAGTTTCTAACAAGTTATTGGAGAAACAAGGGTGTGTGTGTGTGTGTTTGAGAAAGAGAGAGAGCGATTGAGCGTGTGTGATTACCTGTGTCTGTCGCGCCTCCCAAGCAGAGATGAACAGTAAAGCTACAGCTGTTCCTCATTTTTAGTGTTAGTCAGCTTGCTGTAGTTAATGTAATTTTGGTCATACATCCTATTTTCACTATGTAAAAAAATAGCCGTTCAAGCGGGGTACCCCCTGAGTATTTTGAGATAGCCAGTTCGTTCTCCCCTCCGCCATGTTGAATGTTTACATCTGCATTTTGCTCCCAACGCAGAAGCTCTGGTAAGTAAGCACCTTGAGTATGTGTGATTATTTCATCTGTTGTGTCTTTCAGCTGTGATCAGCCTTAATGCTGAAGCTGTTAGTTTAACTGTATTTCCCAGCTGTAGTCTAGTAGTAATCCGACCGATAATGAGTTGAGTGGCAATTGCCGATGACTTAAAAGAAACTGCTCGCTGACTGGCAGCGCTGACTCATAACACACAAAAATGGTCTTTTGTCACCACCTGCTGGCTAAAATCTTTAATGTCACAGGTGTAAATGAAAAGAGACGCACCTAGAGCTCTTTTACACATCTGCACTGCTCTTACACTTTAGAATGCCGTGAACAAAAGCGGAGTGATACAAACAGTAAAGCGTCTGAGTGCTGATGGTGTGAGACATCAGAACTCATGGAACATCTCGTCCAAACAGATCTGAGGATGAGAAATAACTGTTGTATATTTTATACATTAACATTGCTCCTGCAGAAGTATAACATTTAAATGTATTAAAATGTAAAAGAAAAAAAATATATTTTTCTCTCCTTTTCTCCCCAATCTGGCATCCCCAATTCCCAATGCGTGCTAAGTCCTCATGGTGGCGTAGTGACTTGTCTCAATACGGGTGGCGGAGGACGAATCTCATTTGCCTCCGCATCTGAGACAGTCAATCCGCGCATCTTATCATGTGGCTTGTTGAGCACGTTACCGTGGAGACCTAGCGTGTGTGGAGGCTCATGCTATTCTCCGCAGCATCCACGCACAACTCACCACGCACCCCACCGAGAGCGAGAACCCCATTATAGTGACCACGAGGAGGTTTCCCCAACGTGACTCTACCCACCCTAGCAACCGGGCCAATTGGTTGCTTAGGAAGCCTTACTGGAGTCACTCAGCATGCCCTGAATTCGAACTTGCGACTCCAGGTGTGGTAGTCAGCGTCTTTACTTGCTGAGCTAACCAGGCCCCACGATTCATGTCAATTTTTTTTAACTTTTAAATCTACTCAACTATAAGTAACTTCAACATGATTCAAATAACACGTTCTATATTAGTAAGTATTCAGTAGCAAAATAGATTGCTGTCGACTGTGGGCTTTTGTTCAATGATATGGGGAAAAAACTACTTATTGACTTCTAAAGCCACTGTTTGGTACAATTAAACATGTAATTAATCATCTAGAGCCCCTCGGCCTCGCACAATCAAGCAAGGAATTTTGGCGTGCTTTTCGATGCTGATTTAAAGATTGATAAACATATAAATTCTGTGGTAATAGGTGGCTTTTTCCAACTAAGGGCCATTGTTAAATTGAAATCTTTTCTTTTTTTTAAGAATCCGGAGATTGTTATACATGCTTTCATTTCTTCCCCACTGGATCACTGTAACTCATTGTATTATGGTATTTCACATGCTTCATTGTCACATCTGCAAATAGTTCAAAATGCTGCTGCCAGGCTTTTGACTGGAACTAGGACGCAAGTTAGTATTTCACCTCGGATGGCATCTCTCCATTGGCTACCAGTTAAATTTAGAATTCAATATAAGATTTTATTATTTGTCTTTAAGGTTCTGTATGGTTTGGCACCTTCTTACATTACTGAACTCTTTCAGCAATATCAGTCTCCTAGACCAGTGTTTCCCAACCTTTTTTCTGCCACGGCACACTTTTTACAACTAAAAAATTCTACGGCACACCACTATCCCACATAGGCTAACCATCGTTAATATTGTTCCTTTTCAAGAACTTGTATATGTTTTCTGTCTGTCTTAGTAGCGTGTTTACTTGTAATGTTTGAAATTTGGCTATGCAAAAAAAAAAAAAGAAAAAAAGTCACATAGGTAGGCTACGCTGTGTGAGGTCACAGGTGGCAAAAGCGCTAAGTGGGTAATGATAAAACAACAAATTTGCTTCTTTTCTAATTTGTAGATTTGTTCTTGCAATGCCACAACAAATTACAGGGATGCAAACTCATGAGGGGTGAAAAGGTAAGACAATCACTGGTCCACGAAATTTTTTCATCATTGTAAAGCGCGTTTCACATGAGTTGAGGAGGCGTCAATGCTCCGTTCAACACCAGCGTCAAGCACCGCATTGCCCTCCACATGACAAGAGTTGCAGAAAGCGTCACAGAGGGGCGATTTCACGAGTTTGCCACATAAAAAAGTGGGAGGTGTGCACAATAAACATTGAAAACATGAAGATAATCTCAGAGTCTTCTTTTAACCATCCCTAAGTCCCCTCTAAAAACTAAAAGGGATTGTGCCTTCTCTATAGCGTCTTCTCACCTTTGGAATAATTTGCCTCTGGATGTCAGATCTTGTAAATCTCATTTGAAGACTCATCTTTCTCCCTTGCCTATGACTGTGCTAGTGTGTGTATCTATATTTACTAGTGTTGCTATAGTATGTTATGTTTTCTGAATGTGCATGCCGTTTTTGAATAATGATGTGTTTTTGATTTTGATTATGTAAAGCACTTTGGTCAACATGTGTTGTTCTTAAATGTGCTATAGAAATAAATGTGATTGATTGATTTAGTATTGTCTAATAATGCAATATATTTCAATCTAAATATACTTGAATTACATAATATTTTTAATTATTTGAATTATTATGTATTATTTATACTGCATTTCTTAGCAAATATCGATTAATTAATGTCCTGAAATTAATTTGATACAAATTTTAAATTGAATGACAGCCCTAGATATAAAAGTAGGACAGGACTTCAAATCCAATTCAGTCGACTTGTGTTCACTGATGAATCATGCAAGCCAATTTTGTAAGTCAAAAATGAGGGACAATTTTGATTTCATGCTGAATTTGAAGTTAACTCACATGTCATTTACAGTATTTATGTCACAAATGGCCTTTTAGAGTTTGAGCTTGTTGCGCAAAGAGGAGAAAAATAGTGAGATATTTCACACTAATAAAGATCATGTGTAGAAGAGAGGGAGAGAGAAAGAGAGTCCTTTATTTACTCTGTCATACAAACAGCTGGATATAGCAATGACAAAACATCCTTTTCTCTTTCTATTTTTCAACACCTTTTAAATGACATATTGCTCTTTTCTAGTACTATACTCCCCTCTTGTACTATTTCTCACAAATCAGTTGTTCTCTAGTGGATATTGTAAATGTTGTGATGTTCTGCATTGATCCACAGTATTTGGCGCTCATCCATCCTTTGTATTCATGAACAGGAAATGACATGTTCGCTACTTCTGCCAAGAATTCTGGCTCATGTAGATGAACACAACCTTAAGACTTTCTCGCAGCTGATGAAATCATGTTTTAGTTGACTTTGAGGAGAATGGGAACCAAGGATACAGAGCTACAGAGAGTAAACAATCAATAAACATCAGCCATTTTGTCTGCAGTGATTGGCAATGGCAGCCATGTCAGTTTGGATGTGTAATGGTCTCTTGGGGAATGACTGAAAAGGAAATGAACATGTGATGTCATTTTGGCAGTGCAGGAGTTGCTGAATCTGAATCCCAGTGATGAAACACTTTGAAATTACCAGCTCTGAAATGATCCAAACATTTCACTTTCTGGACAAAAGAGTGATTCATTGAGAAATCAGCACCACTCACTACACTGCTATGTCTACCTGATCTAACCCTTAAAGTGAGCTTTGTTGGTGTAATCTAATGTAGTCAAGTTATTTCATTGATCTTATGTATTATTTCAGACTTGTTACCACAAGAAGTACTTTTTTGGGTTACATTTTTATTCTCTGTGTAGTTCTGATTCTAAACATTTGACAGAAAATATGGGACCCACAACATGATTGCTGATTTTACATATTGTTTAATCTAATGCTTGCAGTTTGTGTCTTTGCTCGTACTGTATTACTTGTCTTAAGTAATTGTTTGAGAACTCTGGTTTGGAAATAACCCCCCCCCCCCCCCCCCATACAGGAAATGTAGAAGGCTGCTCAGGGTTTGATGTCACACTCTGCTTAGACAACGCCCCTGTAAGTGGCCTAATGTTTCCTGTTGTTGAATTGACCACTAGCAACTAAATGGAGCTTTCTTCTTTATTACCATCAGCACAGACAACATGAGTGTTCCACTCATTCAGTGAAACAAAGGTTGCTTGAATTGCTACTAATATTCTACACAGGGTAACCATGGTCACGGAAAACTTGGAAATATAAAAATTTAAAAATTCCTAGGTCTGAAAAAATCATGGAAATGAATATACCTCGATGAGCCAAAACATTATAACCACCTGCCTAATATGCTGTTGATCCTCCGTATCTCGCCAAAACAGCGCCGACCCGCCGGGGCATGGACTCTACGAGACCCCTGAAGTTGTCCTGTGGTATCTGGCACCAAGACATTAGCAGCAGATCCTTCAAGTCCTGTAAGTTGTGAGATGGAGCTGCCATGGATCAGACTTATTGGTCCAGCACATCCCACAGATGCTCAATCGGATTGAGATCTGGGGAATTTGGAGGCCAGGGCAACACCTTAAACTCTTCATCATGTTTCTCAAACCATTAAAAATGTGTGCAGTGTGGCATGGCACACTATCCTGCTGAAAGAGGCAACTGCCATCAGGGTGTACCATTGTCATGAAGGGGTGTACCTGGTCTGCAACGATGTTTAGGTAGGTGGCACGTGTCAAATTTACGTCCACATAAATGGCCGTACCCAGGGTTTCCCTGCAGAACATTGCCCAGAACATCACACTCCCTCCACTGGCTTGTCGTCTTCCCACATCCTAGTGTTCTCACTTCCCCAAGTAAACGAAGGACACGTACACGGCCATCCACATGATGTAAAAGAAAATCTCAAGAAGACTGATCGGACCAGGCGACTTTCTTCCATTGCTCCAAGGTCCAGTTCTGATGCTGGCGTGCCCATTTTGGGCACTTTCGACGGTGGACAGGGGTCATCATGGGCACTCTGCGTCTATGCAGCCCCATACACAGCAGGGTGCGATGCACCGCATGTTGTGACACATTCCTCCAGTAAATGTAAGCGCAGTATAGTTCTAGCGGGAAGACTAGCAGCTGTACATCATCGCACCATTAGCTAGGTAACTCCTAGCCAATCACATGTAAGCCATTGCTTTATAAGTCTGCTCACAATCTATCACATTGCTGTTTCAGTGTGCTAACATGGCAACCTCCAACACCCCACCACCACCAGTTGAGTCCCGTCCTGCACGGGGGTAGGCTCCTCGCCCCTGCCTCCTATCTCCGGCAGGATATGACGGTTCCGAGTACAACTTCTTTGGACCGCCAGACGGGGCTTACGCCAAAGAGAGACATTACATTTCTGTTTTATATTCATCAAATAAATGTCATCTTAAATTTCACTCAAGTCTGCAAGTCTTCCTGATAGAACCATCATTAAAATTTTCTGTGACTTGTGCACAGTAAACCTTCTGTCGGTTCGGACCAGACGGGATAGCCTTCATTGCCCTCGGACATCGCAGGGCGCCGAACACCCTGTTGCTGGTTTGTGGTTTGTCCCTCCTCGGACCGCTGTCGGTAGGTACTCACCACTGCTGACCAGGAGCACCCCACAAGCCTTGCCGTTTCAGAGATGCACTGACCCAGTTGTCTGGCCATAACAATTTGGCCCTTGTCAAAGTCGCTCAGGTCTTTACTCCTGCCCATTTCTTCATTCAACATGTTGACTATGAGAACTGATTGTTCATTTACCATCTAATCAACCCAGACCTTGACATGTGGACTTGTTAGAAGATGATCAACTTTATTCGCTTCACCTGTGAGTGGTCATAATATTTCGGCACATCGGTGTAAGTTAACCCCACTAAAATTGAGCTGGAAATGTCCCAAAAATGCTGTTTTCAAAAGACTATTGGAGATTTTGGCATTTTTTTAGATTTACATCAGGATCTGGGATTCAGGACAAACTTATGATATTTCACGGATCACCATCATTGTGATTGCCCCTCCTCTTAAAATAATATTCTGGGTTTAATACAAATTTAGCTCAATCAACAGCATTTGTGGCATAATATTGATTACAACATTTTTTTATTTTGACTTGCCCCTCCTTTTCATTAAAAAAAAAAAAAAAAAAAAAAAAAAAAAAAAAAGAAGCAAAAATCTGGGTTCCAGTGAGGCACTTACAATGGAAGTGAATGGGGGCCAATCTGTACACATTAAAATACTCACCATTTCAACAGTATAGCCACAAGACGTAAACAATATGTGTGTTAACATGATTTAAGTGTGGAAAAAATCTACTAAATCTTACTAAACTTTTTTGTGTAAAATTATAGCCAATTTTACAACTTCGTTACCATGATGATGTCAAAAATACCAAAAGCCTAAAAGGACTGTAAAAATGACGATTTAAACTACTTTGCAGCTCAAATAATATGAGTTCTAACATTAAATACATTTTTCAGTAGTGTGACAGTAAAATAGTTTTTAAAATAGTGAAGCTTTTCCAGTAACAAGCTATACCTACGTTTCACCAATCTCTAATTAGACGTTTCTGTACGCCATTTTGCCTCTTTTATCATAGCAAATTATTTAGTTAAATGCTGCTGTTCATTACATAGTTTTCAACTTGGTTGTACTCTAATTTGTTTGGAATTCTTTCTTCCAGCATCCCTCCACCAACCCAATGTCTCCTTAATTTCTCTTATCATTTTAATCTTAACTTCAGTTAATTAGACTTAAGCCACGTCAACACTAATACGTTTTCGTTTGACAACACATTCATTTCGCTATGTTTTGGCCATCCGTCCACACTGAGATGGGGTTTTTGACAGCGAAACCTGAGCTTTTCCGAAAACGCTCTCCCAAGTGGATAAATTTAAAAACGGCATCTTTGCATTGTTGTATGGACAGGGAAAACAAAGATATCTGAAAACGATTGATGTATTTCCCTTACAAAAAAATGTAAACTAGCCACAAACTTGCTGCAAATTTGCCGCTCGTTATTTTCACATGCAAATGAGCTTTTGATTTACCGCAAATGTTTGCAAGAAGTTTGCAGCTCTTCGCCGGTAGTGGTGAACCTCTGGCAAACCTTTGGCAACAATGAACAAATGCAAAGCTCATTTGCATGTTAAAATTATCAGTGGCGAATCTGCAGCAAGTTTGCAGCAAATTTGCCATGAACTCTCGATTTTCATAAGGGTTGCTGTCATATGAGGCAGTCATGTGATCCATTCATCCAAAAACCATCAAGATTGCAGTCCATGTTGTATTAGCATTGCTGTGCCTGCTATTCGCTTTAATAACGTTGTTAAAGATAATTGCTACTTTGTACAACCTTCACATTGCATTCCTTCAAAGGCGACGAGAAGTTTACTTGAAATAGCTGTCTGGCAACGGAACACTAGGACAATTGCATTTTAAACAGTACATGGAATGGCGATTTTTCACACGCGCAGTAAGGGATTTAAGATTTTTCATACGTTTTAGTGTGGACGAGCAACTTTTGGAAAACACCAGTGTGGATGGAGAGCGTTTTGAAAATGAACACGCTGTTTTCAAAAGTATCCGGATTAATGTGGATGTAGCCTTAAAGCTCAAGTTGAGCTTCAGGCTCGAGCTCCTCCTTTATGGACAATGGTCAAAATAAAAGCTCCAGGTGAAGGTGAAGTAAATCTGACTATTTTGTGTGAAACAAATCCTCAAAATAATAATATTTCAGTATCATATTATAATAATAAACTCGACTGAACAATAGGTAATATTCATCTGGGTTCCAAAATATAAGTAAGAGAAGTTGTAGTTTTTGTGCACCCTATTCCTTTAAAAAAAAAAATGTTTTCTAAAAATATATGTAAATTAGCTTTTTTATTACTGTATTCGTGCATATAAATTTTATTTATTATATTCTAAATTAAATACCATTCTAAATCAAATACTTGTGTTCATGGAAAAACTGTGGAAAACATGCATTCATTATCTATATTTAGATTTTTATTTCATTAAACATTTTGTATGTACTTGGCTGTGGCAATGTTGGGCTGTTAGAAATTGTTTTTTGTTTTTTTTGGGATTTTTCCCCTTTTTCTCCCAATTTGGAATGCCCAATTCCCAGTGCACTCTAAGTCCTCGTGGTCGCATAGTGATTTGCCTCAGTCCGGGTGGCAGAGGATGAATCCCAGTTGCCTCTGCGTCTGAGACAGTCAACCCACGCATCTTATCACGTGGCTTGTTGAGCGCGTTGCCACGGAGACATAGCGCGTGTGGATAGCGTGGCAACCACGCTCAATTTACCATGCGCCCCACCGAGAATAAACCACATTATAGCGACCACGAGGAGATTACCCCATGTGACTCTACCCTCCCTAGCAACCGGGCCAATTTGGTTGCTTAGAAGACCTGGCTGGAGTCACTCAGCACGCCCTGGGATTCGAACTAGCGAGCTAGCGAACTCCAGGGGTGGTAGCCAGCGTATTTTACCACTGAGCTACCCAGGCCCCCCAGCTGGATGGTTGCTTGGGGCCTCAGGAAACGTAACACCGCCCCTGCTCAATGTTTTTGAGTCTGTTTATAATATGAATGACATAATCTGATATTTATTTTGTTAATTTAAAATATTTTGCCTACTTAAGTACCTTCAATAAATGTTTCAACAGAGTAGCTTGACTGTACTGACCTACAAAGCCAAAACGCAGTAACTACGCTAACACTGAAACAGAAAAATCAACATTTTCTCTGAATCTCAGTATAGTTGAGCCAAACCTGTCTGTCACAGGACAGATCATAGTCTAAGAGACCTGATTTCGGTTAGAAATCAATTTTAACTAAATGTGTACTTACTGCGTTTTGCCTGTGCAGGGCAGAGTAGTTTTTACTACTATAAATAATGAGTAGCTTGTAGTTTGGCAAAGTACATTTTTGAAGGAGCTTCCCCAACTTTGGAGGAGTTTATATATGAGGGAACGCAGATGAAGTGCCTCTATTAGGTTCTTCAGTGCTAAATCATGCATGGTTTGATTAGTTACAAACATCCACAGAGACTTTATTTCCTCTCACAGGAACTAAACGCTCAGTGGAAGCCAGTCAGAACAGCTCTCTCTCTCTTTCTCTGCCTAGCCTTTTCCATTTCCTTTTGAAAGGTGAGTATATAGTGTTTAGTATAATGTGACACTGGACTTTGTTTGTGTGCAGCTCTCCGAGATCTTACAGAGTGATGTGTTTTTGCAGTAACGGTCCGAATGGCGTCTGTGTCCCAGATGACCAGGTCACTGTCTGATCCCACCGCTATCCGGCCCTTGCGAGGGTACAGGTTCAGGATCTTTGCAGCGTTGGTGCTCGTCACGGCTACAAACATGTTCTCATCCATTTTACCAGTGGCCTGAACAAAAGAAAAACATGGCTTTGGCTTTGACCCAACTGGCAACGAACTGAAACACTCAGTTTAGGTTGAACTGCAATAGAGCTAAGTAACATCAGACATATGAAAAAGTAAATGTGGCATGTCTAATTCCATGGCTAAGTCTGGCGTAAGTTCCAGAACAGCTAACATCACAGTGTGTGTGTGTATATATATATATATATATATATATATATATATATATATATATATATATCAGCTATTGTACAACGGCTTTGAAATTGGACTTATCCAACCAGATTTTAGAGTCGGATCTGTCCAGTATGATCCTCACCACAGCCTTGTCCCAGATGACGGACATCCTCTCCTCCACTCCGTTCACTCCTTCAGGAATCTGAGTGAAGTCGTCTTTCCCAATGGCTTTCTGAGCCACACTAAATGTGCAGTGAGCACTGCCTGTCACTGAAAGATCGCCACTGACAGAGACACACAGAATAATAGCGGTCATTCGAAAAAAAAACTACATGTGGAAGGTATTTTGTAACTACAGCTTACAAACTACACATAATTTCAATTTGACTTGACAAGTAGTGAAACAATGATCAAGCTAGCTTTAAAAAAGTAGTTAGCTACACTACACTACTTGCAAAAAGTAGCTGAGCAACTTAATAGGGCGATATCTTTTTAAATAGATAATTAGGGCTGGGTATTGATACAGATTTCCCGATTCGATTTGATTCTGATTCACAAGCTCTCGATTAAATTCCAATTCATATGGGTATATTTCAGTTATAATGTCCCTTTTGCTTACATATGAAAGAATTTCTCTCCCAGCTAATGCTGTTAATTATACAGGGGACCTTCTAACTAGGTACAATAAAATATTAATTTGACTAATTATATTTTATAAGTTTTTCATCATTTTGGTCACATTTTAGCTTTTACATTTTTTTAACATTTTTAATCAATAAATACGATATTATATTGCATATATAATTTTTTGTTACATGTTTATTGTTTTATTGCATAATTTGTTCTATTTACATGTATTTCCATTGATTTGTTGAACTCGTGCTAAAAAACGGTACCGTCTCTAAGAAAACCAGCATTTCTGTAAAGAGCGCATGCTAACGAGAGAGACTCGAATGGCTTTATCTCATCTGTGCTATATGTGATTTGAATGAAATGTTTCTTTTTTCTTGTTTTTGATCAACAGCTGACTGTAGAGGACCGAAAGGGTATTAAAAGAGACATTATTAAATGACAAAAGGGTTGCGTGGATCTCGTCTTTGGACACATTACACGGAACAACTTTTACTCTCAACAGCAGTGAAAGGATCTCGTTGCTGAATACTCCACCAAAATACTACACAATTACTGGTAATTGAAATATAAATATTTACCAGCAGTTGCCAAATATATACATTTTAGTCGCATAGCGTGAAATTTGGTTGCAAATACGAGTGATTTCCTCTCATTGTAGTGGAGGGTTGCTGCATAGAGTAAAAGATCGATCTTAGGATTTGAGAATCAATATTGAGATCGTTCAAATAAAGATTGTCACACATCAGAAAATTTATATTTTTACCCACCCCTATTGATAACTATCCAATGAGTTTTATGGTTCAAAAACAATAAGAGTGTTTGAATAATCTCAATTTGGGTGAAACTGGAACAGATACATTCACGCTAAATACAACTTATAACTAATAAGTTGTGGTATTTTTGTGTTTACCTGGCCAACAGGGTGCTCAGGTAGTCCGGAGTGGTTGGGTCTGGACTGAGGGGTGGTGATGTCACAAAAGAGGCCGCCTTCGCCCAGTTCTTGCTCCAATAATGAGTCCCATCCGTTCCCAAACTGGCCGTGATTGGCTCCCCAAACACCACGTTACCTAGAAACAAAGCCTCATTATGAAGAACAGCTGGAACTCAAGGACACAGCATGAGAATGCTGACCTACAAGGGTTCCCATTGGCAAGAGTTTCATGTCAACTGAATGCATGTGCTCAGCAGTGAAGTTAAATTGGATTGTAAACACTCAAGGAACCCATCAGAAAAGAGCTAATCAAAATAAGTGGCAATCTATTAATGATCTATGAATTAACGTGTTTACTCTCACTATTCACCACATAATGAATGTCACATAGTTCACTATGAAAAGTGAATTTGGACACAGCTCTATACGATATATTGCCCACTTTGTATGACATTACATACAGTACGTGTTGGGTGCTGAATTAAAAGAAACTTATTGAAATCCAATCTGCCCATTCCAGCCAGTGACTTAACTGATCTTCCTCTGCTACGCCGTTAATCTCATTTGGCTGTCTTTCCATCCATCCATGCCTGGTATGCCTCTCAACAGCCTCTAACTTCTGAAATATGGCAGATGGGCTCTTGAATGTCATGCTTGCAGAATACAACTAGATTTTGACATTATCTGAAGAAACCGTGAGTGGTGTTTGGACATACAAAACTTGCTGATATAATGCTAGGTTGTTGTGGGTTGTTGTCAAGAGTGGGCTCTTGGTTCAAGTAAAAAAAGACCCCCCTTAAGTGTCTATTAAGATGTGTTTTGGGCAGTCTGTTTGAAAAGCTAAAGACAGGTGTAAATAAGGTCCAAAACCTTTTGAGAATTTTCCACTTCAAAACGCATGTGACCACATTGGGCTCATGTGTTGGAATGCGTTCGAACTGCCGCGAAGCAGTGAATACTCATCTGTCAATCAACAGCTGTGCAATTTGAGCCGGTTACATTCGCTTTTAAAAGGAAATAACCATCTAATTGGACCACTGAGTGGCGCCATGATTATTCAGATTGCCACTAGACTGTTTTCTGGTTCCAGTCTCCATAAGAAACTATCAATACGAGCATTCCAGATGGAGAACAACAACCCTTTTAAGTGTTAGTTAGAGTAAAAATGACTTCAGGATCAACTTGTGCTGTAGTTGGCTGTCATAACAACTCAAAGAAATTAATGATATCAGCGTAACTTAACTTGGGCAATCACTTCATATCATCTATCCACACAAATGAGGCTATCAAAAGACAGTAATCGCGAATTTGAAAGTATTGGCACTATGAAGCCACAAGTTTTTTTTTTATTTGCCAATTTTTACATATTAACTATGCTAAACATCAAATTATCTGCAAAAAACATACACCAATGTGAGACCAGAAAACAAAATAAGGCTTCTGTAATGAATTGTGGAACATTTCTGTGTTCAGGAAAAAGGTGGGTGCATCCACAATGACTTCACAAAACGAATTCAGTGTGTCTGATATCTACGGAGCCCCTTAGAAGACAGGGTGGGGATTGTTTTTTCAGAAACAGTTTTGCGTGCCCTCGCAATAGTTTGTGTTCCCCAAAATTGACCATGGTTTCACTACAGTAAACATATTTTAACCATAATATTTGTTTACCATGACAGTTCCATGTTTTTTTTGTTTTGTTTTGCTTTGTTTTTTTGGCAGAAACCATGGTTTTACTATAGTAATATTGCAGACTGTAGTAAAGTATTGTTAGTTTTGGTATAGGTTTGGTGGAAATCATGGTTTTACTATAATAACATTGTAGTGACAGTGACTGTAGTAACTGTGTTTGTTTTTTGGGCAGAATTCATAGTTTTACTATAGTAGTATTGTAGTAACAGTGATTGTAGTAACTGTTGTTTGGCAGAGACCATTGTTTTACTATAGTAGTATTGTAGTAACAGTGATTGTAGTAACTGTGTATTTTTGGCAGAAATTATGGTTTTACTATAGTAATATTGTAGTAACAATGATTGTAGTAACTGTGTTTTTTTTTTTTTTTTTTTTTTTTTTTTTGCCAGAAACCATTGTTTTATTATAGTAATATTGCAGACTGTAGTAAACATAGTTTTGGTAGAAATCATGGTTTTACTATAGTAATATTACAGACTGTATTAAACATAGTTTTGGTGGAAATCATGGTTTTACTAACAGTGATTATGGTAATTGTGTTTTTTTTGGCAGAAACCATGGTGTTACTATAGTAATATTACAGACTGTAGTAAACATAGTTTTGGCAGAAACCATTGTTTTACTATAGTAATATTGTAGTAACCGTGATTTTAGTAATTGTGTTTTTTTTGACAGAAACCATTGTTTTACTATAGTAATATTGTAGTAACCGTGATTGAAGTAACTGTGTTTTTTTACAAGAAACATGATTTTACTATAATAATATTGCAGACAGTAGTAAACATAGGTTTGGCAGAAACCATTGTTTTATTATAGTAATATTGTTGTAACCGTGATTATAGTAATTGTGTTTTTTGGCAGAAACCATTGTTTTACTATAGTAATATTGTAGACTGTAGTAAACATAATTTTGGTGGAAATCATGGTTTTACTATAGTAATACTGTAGTAACAGTGATTGTAGTAACTTTATTTATTTTTTTGCCAGAAATCATGGTTTAACTATAGTAATTTTTTTGTAACAGTGACAGAAGCTGCTTGTTTTATCGTTTCCCAACCGATGTTGCCCAGCGGAGACTCTGGGTTCGTGCCATAAGGTAAGCTCACGTTACAATGATGTCCATGTCAACGCAACACCTTCTGGCTTTACATGGTCACGGAGAAACTTTCATGATGCACAGTGCTTGAAGAAACACTACTGTTAATGTTGACAGCCACATGAAGAAGGTAGACAGACTTTCTTGAAGCAAGCATAACATTATACATAACCAGAGCAACAATTCCTTAAACTGACAGCTGAAAATCGCTGTTTTATTCACTGGAATAGATTTAATCTTACCCTATCCAAGAACTCATTCACTTTGCCGTTGTTTAATAGACTAAAGGCACTGTAAGGCGGTTTGAATGCTATGTGGAGTCCTACGGACTCGCACACATTTTTAATCGAAAAATTCATATTTAACCGTGGTTGTATTGACTTTTAATTTAACTTATTTTGAATTTCGAAACATAAATAAAGGGGGGTGGGCCCTGCACGCTGATATTTGTGCACTTAGTTAATGCAGACTTAATGCAGATATGTGTGCTCTTAAGTGTGAGGGTGTAACTTCCATGAAACTATTATTGTATATCTTTTATTTATTTATTTATTTATTTTCTCCCCTTTTTCCCACAATTTGGAATGCCCAATTCCCAATACGCTCTAAGACCTCGTGGTGGTGTAGTGACTCGCCTCAATCCGGGTGGCAGAGGACGAATCTCAGATGCCTCCACGTCTGAGATGATCAATCCGTGCATCTTATCACGTGGCTTGTAACCGCAGAGACATAGCGCGTGTGGAGGTCCACATTATTCTCTGCGGCATCCATGCACAACTCACCACGTGCCCCACCGAGAGCGAGAACCACATAATATAGCGACCACGAGGAGGTTACCCCATGTGACTCTACCCTCCCTAGCAAACGGGCAAATTTAGATGCTTAGGAGACCTGGCTGGAGTCACTAAGCACAGCCTGGATTCGAACTTGTGACTCCAGGGGTGGTAGTCAGTGTCAATACTTGCTGAGCTACCCAGGCCCCCAGTATTGTATATCTTGAACTTTTCCCCCAGACGAGCTGACAGGAAGCCCAGTGCCCATTCCCGCATCTGTAACTGTCATTTTCCTTCAGGGAATAAAAAAGTCCCTGTTTTATTTGTAGCCACAAATGATGTCCCCATTGGACAAAATGGCGAAGATCATTCCTACTGCCTGAGAGAGGAAAACACTGATGGGAAAGAAACCGGTCCACAAGCCATGGATGGAGAGGAGGAAGGAGCTACACAGCTTATAGCTGATAAGGAGAAAGGACATCCACTATCTCAGGCTGCTGTAGAGGGTCCTCAACCCCTTCCCAACATGTTGAGGAACAATCAAATAGTAAAATGGTTAAAGAAGAGCTGCAGTCTGAGCGAAGAAATAGGATTCAGCTTGAGATCCAGCTAGAGCACACCACAGCAGAGTTGAGGTCTCTCAAGGATAAGCAGAGTTACTGTCATGACAGGTATTTTGCCTCTCAGCTGAGTGAAAATATTGTTCAGATGGAGACGGGATTGCCAGATAAAGATACCTTCAGTGCTGTATGTGAATATGTTGCTTGTTTTGAGGGTTCCATTACATACCATGCCGGTTGGACACCCAATGAACTCATTCTTGAAGACCACATTTTCATGACCCTCATGAAACTCCATCATAACTATACACACCTGCACCTGGCTGCACTCTTCCACTGCAGTGAAAGCACTGTCAGGAATGTGTCAATAACATTCATAGAGATTCTTCACAGGCTCCTTTTTAAGGACATAATAAACACTGTACCCAGCCGGGAGAAAAATAAAACCTGATTGCCTACTTCATTTCTGCACTACCAAAATTGCAGAATGATATTGGATTGCACTGACATCAAAATCACTATTCCCAAGCAAATGGATATACAGAAAGAGACCTACTCTTCATACCGTGGCATGCACTCCTTCAAACTACTCCTGGGGTTGGCACCAAATGCTGTGATCACATACTGCAGCAAACTTTACCCAGGATCAGCATGTGATAAGTAAATAGTACTGGATTCTGGCATTCTGGACCATTTCAAGCCTGGTGACATGAATTTGGCTGACAAGGGATTCCTGATCCAAAATATTATGCCTGAAAGTGTCACAGTAAACATTCCCCCATTCCTCAATCATGGCCAACTGACACACAGCGAAGCACAGGCTACAAAGCTGATTGCACAGAATAGGATTCATGTTGAGAGGGCAAATGCCCGTTTAAAAGAATTTAAAATCCTGAAATTCATCCCATCTCATCTGCGGCACTTTGCAGATAAACTGGTTCAGGTATGCTGTGCACTAGTGAACCTCCAAAGTCCTCTCATAAAAGAAGTGGCAGCAGAACAGTGCAAAAAAGGCTCTCTTCCTCCATCCAGTCAGCAACACCAGGCTCTCTTCCTCCTGCTACTTCACTGTGAAGGTCAGTACTCTTGTTTCTCTCCTCCTTTCTCTCCCTCCATTTTTCATTAGGGGTGTAACGGTACATGTATTCATCATTCAGCTAAAGTCGGGTATGTCTGTGGAAACACTTCAAACAAGTAATTTACAATGGCTTCAGTGTGTGTGCACTTCTGCATGTTAGTCAGTCCATTGTGCCTGCCCTGTATAAATGAGCGCAAGCTGCAGTTGTTATTTATTCTTCTTTATTGACAATATGCCAATATTTGATATCCTTTTTTTTTTTTTGGAAACTTTGTTTAATGCTTTTTTAAGTGATAAACATACAAAAATGCATACAGCCCAGCAGCCAGCATGGTTTTGGATGTTCGGCAAGTTCTGTCGCAAAATATACGTCATAAAAGCTGTCCAGTCAGGTTGACTTTTTCCTGATGCCTTTTGTTTCGTATCTTTAGGTTCGGTGTTAAAAATGCTAGTGTGAGCGAACCAGGACTAAATGTATCATTTTCTTTTTTGGTCCGGACAAAGAGGACCAAGAGAACCGAACTACAAGTGTGAACACACCCTAAGCGATTAGGTGTTCCCTATCTGTCACTCACTCGACGTTGTGTCGATGTAGTGACACTAGGGGTCACTCTTGGGAGCCCTAAACACCTCTGCTTTTTGAAAAAAGGCCAATGGGAATTGCTGAGTGGAATTTGCATACCACTCCCCCGGACATACGGGTATAAAAGGAGCTGGTATGCAACCACTCTTTCAGATTTTCTCTTCAGAGCCGAGTGATTGCATTCAGTGCACTGAATTCAATTCACCTCAAACTGCTGGATTTTATGGTGCATTTCAGCGGCTTCTCCCCCTCTGCACCTGTGGAGTGCAGAGAACGCCCCTGGGTGCTTCAGCAGAGCAAACAAAAAGAGTATATTCTAAAAAAAGAGCATATTTTCAATTCTAAAAGAGCAGCACACACGGAATGTCTTTTTAAATATGCCTTTCCGTTTGTGTGTTATTCCTGGTTGCGGTCGTTATCTCTCCACTTCTGACGGCCACAATCGCTGTCTTACGTGTCTGGGTGCTGCCCACGTGGAGACTTCATTCATGGATGGGTCTTGTCCTCATTGCGAGATTATGCCCATGGCAACGTTGCGTTCGCGGCTTGCCTTTGTAAGAAAGCAAGCCACCCCAGCAGCTCCCCGCCTCAGTCCTTCTACCTATGATTATGAGACCGCGTCAGTTAGCACTGGGGGCGATTTGGGGACTCCAATGGGACCACCTCCACCGGGTAACCCCCCACGGACCTCCCATTCCTCAGCATGCTCGCTTGCCTGGTCGGGCTCTCGGATGAGACCGCCAGCTCGTCTCAGGGCTAGTTCGACCTCTTATTCGGGGCTCGGGAAGACGATGAGTTATCAAGCACAGCATCGGAGAGCAGGCTTGTCCACTCTGACGCAGAGACTTCGGCTGGGCTTCCTCCTTCGGGTATGGTCGCCCAGTCTCAGGCCGACGTGGAGATGATGGACATGCTTTCCCGGGCAGCCGCGAGCATCAGGCTAGAGTGAAACCCTCCACTCTCCCCTGAACCCTCACGGCTCGATGATGATGATGTCAGGAGCCAGGTAAGTGCTTCGATGTCTCTGGACACAGCATGGCCACGGGGTTCGAGCTCCCTCGACGTGACGCCTCAGGCTCCGCCCCACCGCGAGGCCCCACCTGCCGGTACGTCCGACGTGATTATCCCCTTGGTCCCCCTCGCCCAGAGTTTGGATGCGTGGCTCGCGCTTTCCAACACATTGTAGTGGCTGAACCAGACCGTCTGACTCGGCTACACGATTCAATTCGGGCGCCCGCCCAGGTTCAGCGGCGTCCGCTTCACCTTGGTGAAGGGCGAGAACGCCGCTACCTTGCGTGCAGAGATCGCTACCCTTCTACGGAAGGGTGCGAAAGAGCCTGTCCCTCCGGCCGAGATGAAGAATGGGTTTTACAGCACCTACTTCTTCGTACCGAAGAAAGGCAGTGGGTTTTGAAGTGTCTTTCCACACTATTCGGGGCCTGGGTAGCTCAGCGAGTATTGACACTGACTACCACCCCTGGAGTCACGAGTTCGAATCCAGGGCGTGCTTAGTGACTCCAGCCAGGTCTCCTAAGCAACCAAATTGGCCCGGTTGCTAGGGAGGGTAGAGTCACATGGGGTAACCTCCTCGTGGTCGCAATTAGTGGTTCTCGCTCTCAGTGGGGCACGTGGTAAGTTGTGCGTGGATCGTGGAGAGTAGCATGAGCCTCCACATGCTGGAAGTCTCCACGGTGTCATGCACAACGAGCCACATGATAAGATGTGTGGACTGACTGTCTCAGAAGCGGAGGCAACCGAGACTTGTCCTCCACCACCCGGTTTGAGGTGAGTAACTGCGCCACCACGAGGACCTTCTAAGTAGTGGGAATTGGGCATTCCAAATTGGGAGAAAAGGGGATAAAAATAATAATTAAAAAAAAAAACATTCCACACTATTTATATTAAAATTTTTTCAGTTGAAAAAGACACCGTCCGGGTACTTGTAGTACTCTTCTATTTGTTCCATTTCTAGTGTAATCATACTACTTGCACTACTTAAACTATAAAAATTCCATAGAATAGTACAGAAGTATGCGATTTGGGATGCACCTTCAGTCTGTGATTTGTTTTTGTTTTTTTTTTCCCATTTTATCATCCAGTATTGGATCAGTACTCGGTATCGGCTGAGTTTAGGTATCTGAATTTTATCGGGAAGGAATCCTTAATCTAATTATGATTTAAAAAGGAGATATTCAAATTGTGGCTGATATTACTTCTGGTTTATTCATCACTCAAGTCGAGTGCATTACATTGAGATAAAGTAATCCATGCAGTGTGTTTTGGTTGTAAACTGCACATTTTTACAGTATACATACTACAGTATATACTGGAGTAATAGAAAAAGTAGTATGGCATTATGCTTTTCCATACACTGTTTTGTTCAAACCAAAAACCAATTGATTGTAGATTTCTTCTAGAGAACGGTCTTCTAGAGAAGTATTTGCTGTTTTTCGGCTGACGGGAGTGATTTTACAAATGCACAAATCTATGCAATGTGTTGCTGCTAGCTTTAGCATGTTAGCCAAAACCAACCCAACACTCATACCTCAAATGTACATATTTACACAGCATGGGGTGATGGTAAAGCATTCAACTCACATTTGTAAGGTGCTGTCTTCACTGAATTGAAGTGTTTTGGTTATAAACTGCACATTTTTGCAGTATACAAACAAACTGCAGTATATACTGCAGTGATAGAAAGAGTAGTATGGCGTTATGCTTTTCCGAACAAAGCCACTGTTTTTGTTCAAACCAAACACCAAATGATTGCAGATTTATATCTTTGTTGTATTTCTTCAAGTGTAGAACTGACATAAAATGAAATATTCTCTAACATAATACCAACGCCTGGCTTCTGTAATCAAAAGCCATTTGTACTTATTATAAACTACAATAAGGACTGTTTAATTGTATTGAACTGAATTAAATAAAAAACACTTGGCTTCTACTGACTGAAATGACTGTGGTCAAACATTGGTCACTAAATTGTTTTGGTGTTAATGACAGGCAGTGTTCACAAGTGTCTCACTAAGTGTGAGAGCACTATCTCTGAATTTAAGACTAGTTTAATAATGATGGATTGCGGGACCTTTACAACTCTACATTAGTCCAAGTAGAGTATTTCACTTTCTCACAGAGAAGGCATTGCATATAAAGTAAACATTTCACAGCAGTGGAAATAGTGTGCAAACCGCTAATGCATAATAAAACTGTTATTTATACACACACGTCACAGCAAGAGAAACACAACTGTATGCGATTGTAGATCATTAGTGTCATTTTGAGTACATGCCTCAAAGACGACAGTAACTCAGCAAAAGGTTTATTTAACTCAGATGAGATGTGTAAACTTGGAAGTGACCACAGCATCTGTGAAAGCTCAAACATTACACGACTGACATGCCAACACAATTTCTTGTTTTATCATTTTGCATGTTATGTGCCATGCTTACCAGAACCCTCAGACCCCTCCAAAACTTCTCCATAATATTGCAACATACAGCAATATGAGATTATGATTGTACAGAATATGGTAAATCATTCTGTACAATCATACTGATTTTTTAAGTTTAGTGACCTGCCAATGAAAAACCCATTGATGATGATGTGAATGTATTATATATAATGTACCTTTTTTCCTGGCCTGTGAGATGATGTCAGCAGCACTCTTGCTCATCACACGGGTCACATAGAGCGGACAGTTTGTCTGACTGGCAACAGTGACGGCTCGAAATACTGCCTCCGCCTCCAGCTACACACACACACACACACACACACACACACACACCTGTCATTATCATCTCCTAAAACCAATAGCACATACATGCATGCACTCTACAGATTGATTTATGCATATCAGAAAAATATGTCAACAAATAATCTAGTTCCCCTCCCCACTCTTTTGGCTGACCTTAATAACAGCAGCTAACAGATCCTGTCTGCAAAATATCACTGATTGTGATGCCAGACAAGATTTCAAATTCCATTTGTGGGTCAAACAAATTTAAACATTGCAGAGCTTGTGCAATATACAGTTACATGATAAACAAAGTGTGACAAAGCTGACTGCTATCACTAGCCCTTTCAACAATTAATCATGTCCTGGATATGAATTATAGATATAAATTATATAATTCAGTTAAAATGCTAATTCTTGAGATCGACAATTTGGTTTTCACTAGTGGCAAATATAAAATGCACTTTATTAGGAAGACCAGTACACCTACTTATTCATGTGATTATCTAATCAGCCAATCGTGTGGCAGCAGTGCAGTACATAAAATCATGCAGATGCAGGTCAGGAGCTTCAGTTAATGTTCACATCAACCATCAGAATGGGGAAAAAAATGTATCTCAGTGATTTCGACTGTGGTATGATTGTTGGTGCCAGATGGGCTGGTTTGAGTATTTCTGTAACTGCTGATCTCCTGGGATTTTCACACACAACAGTCTCTAGAATTTACTCAGAATGGTGCCAAAAACAAAAACCATCCATTGAGTGGCAGTTCTGTGGCCGGAAATGCCTTGTTGATGAGAGAGGTCAACAGAGAATGGCCAGACTGGTTCGAGCTGACAGAAAGGTTACGGTAACTCAGATAACCACTCTGTACAATTGTAGTGGGCAGAATATCATCTCAGAATGCACAACACGTCAAACTTTGAGGCGGATGGGCAACAACAGCAGAACCATAGTGTTCCTAATAAAGTGCTCTGTGAGTGTATCTGTAATGTGATTGTAACTAGTAAGAAAGACTTTTACGATATCTTAAATTTACGTATTGATATCTGAAATCCATTTCCAGATATCTCAAACTAACATTGCCATTAGTGAAAACCAAATTACAGATATCAAAATTAGCATTTTTACTAGTTGTACTTCAATTGTTTATATCAGGACTGGACATTTCCCTTAGTAACAATGTAATTATTTATGTCCGACCCACTTTATATTAGGTGTCTTTAACTACTATGTACTTAAGTATTTGATATAATGTACTTATTATGTAAATATGTGTTGTTGCATTGTACTTACATTTTCAAGTACCTACATTTAATTACATCTGTAGTTGCACTGTTAACTTTACCTCTAAACCTAAACCTAACCCTAACCTAACCCTTACCCTAAACTCTTACCCTTAACCTACCCATACCTCAACCTCAGTAGCGGAAAATGTGAATCTTGTGAGAATTTTGCAGAACAACATGTAGTAATCCAATAGGTACATTGTATTGTATTCATTTTAATGTTAGTAAATAGTAGTTAAAGACTTGTAATATAAAGTGGGTCCTTTATTTCAATCATTTTTACTTGTAAGAAGTACGTACTTTTATGTGAAAAAGGATTATGTAAAAGAAGAATTTAAACTTTAAAAAAAAATCATTGATAAATGTCTGTAATTGCATAACTGAAAACAGGAGTGAATGATAGATCACTGTGCAATTCTACTAGTGAAAATGCAGTTTTAGATCAAGCATTATGGCTTTTCCTACTAAAATCCCATTTTTTATATGTAAAAAGTGCTGGCGATATTCTACATTTTCATGTATTCTTATTTCTAAACATTAAGACACTTAGGAATTGGGAAGCCTATATTTCAAGGTCATTGCAGTGATGTTATGACATATATATCCTTGTGCGACCAGCGCGTACATTGTATTTTGGCTTCACTGTATGCAACACATATTGTAAATTAATTTAAATCAACTGATTACTGTACACAACAATTTAGACTGTCATTTAAGGGTTAAACTTCTGGTGCACAGAGTCACGTGACACACAGCATGGCGTCGATTTCCGTGAAGCGCTTCTATGGGTGCAGAGCCAAAAAAAGTGCCTCTGGTAAAAAAACCTCTTTAAGTGTTTTCATTGAAACCTGTTTGGATATAAAGAGTAGTGTCTCTAGTTTCATTTGATATGCCGCATTAAAAAATTCATTCATGTTTTGCACGTCAGCGCCCTGATAAACATGATGTCCACATACGTGGACTGTGGGACACTATTCCCTCAAAAGTTGAAAAAACATGTTAGTTATTTTAAATAACTTTCCACATTAACAAATCTGTGGGTCATTTTATATTTTATTTTGTTATCACTGTACAATGGACCCTTTTCACACTTCCGCATTCATGAAGCAGAAGTTGTCATAGTTGGGTAAACTATGGCGGCGATCGGGAAGAACAGTAATAACCAGTGCCACTACAGTGTTCCATGTGTTTTGTGTTTCCATGAATTCCCAAAAGATGCTGTACTTTGTACGAGCTCGGTGGGTTCAGGGAATTAAATATGAAGAAGATAACTTTGGTATTAAATATTATTATGTGCCTGCTGATTTAATGAACAACCTCTCAATAATAATTTATTTTTATCAACTTACCTTCGTATTCGAAAAACAACTTGTAACCTTTGTTGAGTTTTGATTTAACCGTTGCTGGACGATGCGGTTAATCCAGACGTAAATGCAGGCAAAACTTTTAAGGACTGTGAAAACACGTACACCTCGGCAGCGGCTATAGTGCGTTTACCCAACTATGACGACTTCCACTTCGTGAACGTAGACATGTGAAAAGGGTCCATACGGTTCTATTCATTAACATTAGTAAATGCATTCCTATATTTACTGTGCATTATCACATTGAGAATCAATGAATGCATCCAAAAGCTGGAAAATTTTGCTTTCAGAGGTTTTATATGGAGTTAAGATGAAAATAAGGTGTATTTCAAACAGTTCTGAGACCAGTACAGACTGACAGCACACTGGATGTAAAGTCATTCACTAAATAAGGAGCAAGGGGACATCCTTTAGCTTTCTATGCAGTGCATTCACTCCTAAAATCCGTTCAAAAGTTCAGTTTCAGGCTGCAGATGATGTTTGGATCACTCAACGTGTTTGGCAGACATGAGACAATGATAATCAGTACATATATTCAGAATTTATAATGTATCATTTTATTTTAACATGGTTGGCAGTGATTGGATGATGCTGGTAATTACTTTAAATCAGAATTAATTATTCAGCTTTACAGAAAATCAGCTGTAATGTCTGTAACATCTCAAAACATGAATAACCAACACTCCTGGAAATATAATTAACAATTTGATTAAAAAGATCTGACTTTCTATAGCTTGTTATTTAAAATTTCACAACTTAGTCCTGCTGTCCACATACATGTACTGTATGTGGACGTACATTTTTTGGAAAACTACTTGCTCAAGATTTTTATTTTTTGCTTGTTTATAAGGTGCTACTAGTTACAAATCAAACATCCGCACAGCAGTCATGCTTGGATCTCAGGAGGATATGTTTATATATATTGCAATAGTCTGTGTTTACTGACCTCCTCTGGGCGACTGAGAACATGTCCCTCAGGTCCTGTGATGCCCATCTCCAACATACGGGCTTGCTCCTGAAGAACCAAAGTCATATATGTGTTATATATGTCTCAAATGCTCATCTAGAAACACATTCTCTCCTCATCTCATTCAATAAGTGCTAAACTGCCAGGCAGAAAGCTACAGTAACCACAATGAGGTACAGTATATTTCATTTAGATCCTATATCTGTGGCAGACTTTGATATTTAAGTATATAATCCATCATTTCTCAAAGACTGATGACTTTATAGTGAGAAGAGCAAAATAAACCAGTGGTTTTCAAACTTTTTGATGCCAAGGACCCCCAAATATGACGATCCCCTAGCAAGGAATCTACTTCTTAAAATATAAAGGCATGTATTAAGTCCCACTTTGTGAGAAAAACGTATAGTGTGATATTATAATGACAACATGGTGTTTGCAAAATTACATAAATGGCTTTTGTTTTGTTATTGTACTAAAGCCAGAATTTACTCTGAATTAAGTTGACAGTGTATCTATTTTTCTACACAATATTAGAGTAATTTTAGAGAAACATTTTCAAATTTATTCAAATGTATTTGTATTGCACTTTGCACAATATGTTGCAAGGAAACAAAAAATGACACGCAGAAGTCATTTCTACAATGAATAATGGCAAGATGATGCAAGTAAATGACAGTATATGGTAAAACAGTTTCTAATTGCTTAAATTCTAACTGAACTGAAGTTCATTTGAGATACAAGCCAGAAAAAGAATCTTCATCTGAAATAAATGGGGACCACCCACACACACACACACACACACACTGTCCAGATAAAAGCTTGATAATGTTCTGACTAAAACAAACTGATGATGAAGGAAATCAGGACAAGTTATTTAAGCAACCCAGATTCCTGTAACAAGGTCATGACCTTTCTGAAATGTCCTGGGTTCACCCTCACTGATAACAAGAAATAACACATGCTCACAATGCTCCTTTACTAAACTTTACCTCAGCAATTATTTCTCCATTTTCTGCATGGACCTGTGCGATTCCTCCATGCTCTCCCAGGAACGTGAAAATCTCATACAGCTGTTCAAACATCAAACATACGAGGTGAACACGCACCTATGGCTCATTTACAAAAATACAGCTGAGAGCAATAGACAATGTTACAGTAACAATGTAGAAAGTCAACTGATTAAAGTTTTTAATAAAATTAGATGATATGCTAATTAATTAATAAAATGAACTGCAATTAATCGCATGTATTAATATTTACAGTGAAAATCCCAGGGGCATGATAATAATTTTCGTTTATAGCTTTACTTTTTTAAATAAATGATCACACTCAATTAACATGTTAAATTAACAGTCCCAGTAACAACATTTGACAATATCAGAGTATTACAAGTATAGAATCTGTATATACACTTTGCTCTTCCATTCTACAAAACATGTTGATGTAAATGTAGCTTACCTCACTGTTGCTCATCTGATAGAGGTCTTTATAAGCCATGTAGACCTGGAAAGAGTTCACTCCTAAATGAACAGACAGACAGAATCAGCAAACAAGTTTGGCAATAAACAAAACTCAATTTAAAGGCTAAAGGTCAAGTTTACTTTCAAGAGAATCTCCACATTAATGCTTCTTTTTTAAATGTATCATAATTTGCTAAATTGCTGTAACCTTTATTACAGTAATGTTAGCCAGCGTTTAATTACTGTGTTAACTAATGCAAGATTTTCGAAAGACTGCATTATTTACAGCGGAAGCCTAAAACAATGCCTAAATACTGCAGCTATTTGTCTAGTTGTTAACATCAACATGTTGGTGATGTCAACCTTAAAGGAAAAGCAAGTTATTATATTAAGCTATATTATTTTGATGAAAGCCATCCGTTATTGTTGGCATTATAAGTCAACTGTTGTTTTCCAGCTGATGACAGCAATCTGACACACACACACACACACACTCACACATGTTGGTGCAGCTATCATTATGAGGACTCTCCATAGACATAATGATTTTTATACTGTATGAACTATAGATTCTATCCCCTAACCCTAACCCTACCCCTAAACCTAACCCTCACAAAAAACTTTCTGCATTTTTACATTTTCAATAAAACATCGTTTAGTATGTTATTTAAGAGATTTAAATTATGGGGACACTAGAAATGTCCTCATAAACCACATTTATAGCATAATACCCTTGTAATTACCAGTCTGTAACCTAAAAAAAGTCCTCGCAAACCACTTAAACCTGCCCAAACACACACACACACACACACTCACACACACATGTTTGCAAAATAAATGTTTACTCTTCTGTTATATATTCTAATTGAATTTTCAGAATTTTACAGTTAATTTCTGTTTCTTGATGTTCATTTTCTTGAGATTATTATGCATTTACTTTGAGTTATTACATTTTGATGTTTGAAATAAATTATTTCTAGAAAATGTATTATTCTGTATTCTTCTCTTTGTAACACCATGGTCAGGTTTGATTGCAAGAAAAATGACAAACTGCAAAAACTGACACTTCAAATCCATTTTAAAATCCTAAACTTTGACAAATAATAGTTTGATAATGTCTAAATATATACTGTATATCCAAATGCATATCTTGTGATAAAACATAAAATTAGGTTACAACAAGTCATCAGACTACACAGTAGGTGTCTACAGCAATCTACTGGCTGTTACTGGCATGACATGGTTTTCAAATCATGTTATTTATATTTTTTTCAACAGATGGCAGCAATCTGCCACCAATTTATGGCACACTCTCATATTTTCTTCATGTTTCAACTTATAGAAGTGTAGGTTCTGAATTTAAAAACACATGACAAATCTTTGCTTATTTGTTTTATTGTTCTTACTTCAGGGAAGAAGAAATAATATCCTTATCATCATAAAAAAAGGGTTACACATCTGACCCTTCTGGTCAAAATTACCACGAATACCAAAGGAAGGTGCCATTTTTCAAAACACTAAGAGGGTTAAAGGAATATTCTGGGTTCAATACAAATTCAGCTCAATTAACAGCATTTGTGGCATGATATTAATTTCCAAAGAGATTAGAACAAAGCCACATTTGCGGTTATAGTAAGACACTTAAAAAACCCTATAACCCTGTAAACTGGATATGACTTTACACAGTTAAGGTTGGTAATAATAAAAATATAAAATATGTAATATAATATAATATAATAATCATATAATATAATATAATGTAAATGTAATAATAATATAATATAATGTCATATAATATACGTAATGTAAATGTAATGTGATAATAATATAATATAATATAACAACAAGACAAATAGTTCCAATATTTTGCCACTTGAGCTGAACTTGAACATCCCTTTAAATGTTTTTCAGTCTATGAATACTAAAAGCACAGCGCTTCATTAGGTGATACACGACAATATGTAGCAGAACAGGTTATGAGGTTTATGCGTTAGTTATGCGACTGTAAAGAAGCTTTTTTCTAACGGTCCATTTCAAGAATAGTTTAAAAGAGTCTAAGAATAACATCAATATACATCCCCTAAGGGATCCTTTCCTCAATTACATATTTATAACTGCCATGGGGAATTTGTTTCACAATTCTGATCTAATAACAATAAATAACGGAACAATAGGGACTAAATAAATTGGATTCAAACACATCCGTACAAATTCAAACACATTTCATACTTGATTTTTAAAGGTGATGTGTGCATTTATTTTTTGGTTAAAATACTTTCTCTTTTCCAAGTTTAATATGCAGAGACTATACAATGTAAAAAAATGTCATGATGTTATAACAACATCTGTGTTTCCATTCATTTAATGTCACAAAATTAGAAATCATTTCTGTCAGTTCTACTTGATTTTATTAGTTTTCAGAGTTTCAACTCGATTTTCATCATAAGCAATTAAGTGGTTGTAAACGTGCAATGGACTTATCACTGCAGGTTGGCACCACTTTGATTTTACTCAAAATATTAAGGCAGCAATTAAACCAGTTTTAGAGAGTTAAAAAAAATTTACAGTTTAAGTTTACCATTTGTAATTTGAAAACTGTAAGCTCTGTGGCTCTGTAACGTTATGGAAACATTGTTCTGTTTGTTTGAGCATCCCGACCAGTCCGACATACCAACATTAAGCAACAGAGTAAGTTTGGGGCAGGACAATCTGTTTTTCTGAGCAATGAAAGACAAAAGGAGTGTTTAGGACACCTGTTTGAAATGTTTTGCATTTCTGTTTGGTGACACCAGTGGCACTCAAATGACACACTTCGCCTTTAACATGTGGATAGATGTGGATAGTCTCTTGCTCATGGACATACTAGTAATACTAGTAAACTCACCTTTCTCTTTAATTAGACTCTCGACCTCTTGTTTGACACTGTCGTTCCAGTGGGTGATGTCCACATGCAGCGAGTAATCACAGCACGCCTTCTCATCTGCCCATTCACGCCAGCGCTCAAATGCTTCCATCACACTACTGCCAGGCTCCGGGATCACATGATCCACTGCAGGTCACATGTAAGAGAGAGGACAGTGTATTTAGGCTTTGTGTACACTGCAGTGGAAATCTGATATTATTATACTGTATGTTTATTAAATTATATGTGGTCAGATCTATAAATTATCAGTCAATTACTAATAAAAAATTGACTCAATAAGACACAATTTACACAAGAAGACAGTAATACTTGACAGTGGATATATGATCATATAATAGTATAAGATAAATGTGCTATTGCAGTGTTACATTAACTAATTAATATTCATGAGCCAAGCTGATAAGCTAATAATAATTCTGTCATCACTTACTTGGCCTCATGTTGAACGGCCTTATGTTGTTGACTTTCTTTCTTCCATGGAACACAAATAGAGATGGTAGACAGAATGTTGGCGATCAACAGCCATCCACTTTCTTTTCATCTTTATTCCATAAAATGAAAGTGAATGGTGACAGGAGCAGTCATTCAGCCTAACAACTTCTTTAGTGTTCCACAGATGAAAGAAAGCCTATGGGTTTGGAACAACTTGAGTAAATGACGACAAAATTTAATTTTGGGTGAATTAAACCTTTAAGAAGGCTAAGAATCTCAAAGCCAAGATATCAGGAGATCCATAACATGATCTATATGATGTCATAATGGGGTCTCTATGATATCATAATGAGGTCTTTATGATGTCATAATGGTGGATATTTTGTATGATGTCATAATCGGGCATCTACAGTATGATGTCATAATTAGGGCTGAAACGATTAGTCGACTTTATCAACAAAGTTGACAATAAAAAATTGTTGACAAAATTTTTCGTTGTTAAATAGTCATTTGATGTCATTTAACGTAACATGAGATCACATTAAACTCTAATGATGACGCGCGAGAGCAGCACTGCAGTTCGCACCTGACTGAGGAGAGGAAGAAAGAACAGCTCACAGTCCAGATGCACTCTAAACTTTCCAAACAGCTTCAGGTGATGTAGATCTCAAAGTATGAGGGGATTATAATGCAAAAATACAAAATAAGTAAATACAGAAGCACTCTCGTTGTGGAATAAGCAGAGCCGGAGCATCTTTAAAGGAAACACCCCGGCGTTAATCTTAAATGCAGTTATATTTAATGCGTTATTAAAGTTATAGAATAATACAGGAGCAGATCATGTAAATTACAACAAACTCCGAACTGGCATTTCTCTGTGCGGTCAGCGCCTCTTCTATGAGTTGCACGAAGAGTCCCGATCTAAGGGGGAGAGATTGAAACTGCACCCGTCTGATGCACACTCGGTTGCGGGGACGCTCATCCCTCGACCGCACACGCTTAATGCAGCTAGATTATAATGTGATGGCTCACGACTTATTGAATCAAAATATATGTCACTGTGCATTTCTTATCTTGAAGAAAATTGCCAATATGCAGCTTTATTAATAAGAGAGAGTTTGTTTTTTTTGTGAGTTAAAGATGGATTGAAGTGAACAGAAAGGTGAGAGAGGAAGTGTTCGCCCCATCATACACTGCAACAAAATACATTTTTGATTTGTTTTTGTTTTGGCTTGTTTTCCAATATAAATATCTAAAACTCCTTTAAAACAACATACATTTACGTTAGCAGCTATACTGCAAAATAAAAAATTGTTATCTGAGAATGTTGAATATAATATTCAAATTATTTAAAAAAGATGCATTCACCTGAGAAGCAGCATATAAGATATTTAGACTTGCTTTTAGAGAACAGATCTTGAATATAAGTATATACACACTTATATACAAAATACATTTATATTTAAGATACATTCTCTTAAAGCAAGTCTAATATCTTATATGTTGTTTCTCAAGTAAATGTATCTTGTTTTAAGGATTTTTAGACAATTTTAAATGGAAACAAGACAAAAACACTTAATAACAATCAGATTTTATGCAGTGAATTTTTTGACTGAATTAAACTTAATAAAAAGTTGTTTTTTTCCCTTTAATTCAGTGAATGTCATTTAGAGATATTTTTAAAAGATGATTTTGTCCTCTTTATTGTTAGTAAGCACGTTTAATAAACCTTTTAAGTCAGGCACAAGCTGAATAATCGGTTAAGAGCTAATGATTAATCGTTGCAATAATCGCAGAATAGCCGAATAATCGTTCTAATAATTGTTCGATTAATCGATTATCAAAATAATCATTAGTTGCAGCCCTAGTCATAATGGGGTCTTTATGATGTCATAATGAGGCCTAAATGACATCATAATGGTGCCTCTATGATGTCATATTGTGGTTAGGGATGTTAATGATTAATCCATAAAACATCATTAATAATTTGATAGATTAATTTTATCGATCATCGATTAATTAATTTCAGGACAAATGCATTCAGTAATCATGCCAGGAGACGTTGATAAGACTGTCTATACAGTAATCCGCCACTAGAGGGCGCTTGCACACTGCATGTCATGTCTTTTGCTCGCATGACAGAACAGAAGCAAAACAAACGGCAGAGATGAAGATGAGGCGGGCTCAGTGTCGTTTCTCTATAAATGAACATTATGTTTTCTGCATGATAGTGTGTTGAAATACAACATGACAACAAGCACTTTTGATCTGTTGGTCTCCTTTTTTCCATCCTAACCTACAACTACGTCAGTGATCGCTGGGAAAGCAGATTCAGCTGACATTTCACCAGCACCGGAGAATTGGTAGGCTATGTTATTTAGGCTACTGTGTTTACGCAGCGTATTATGATTTAATTGAAAAAAAAAAAAATACATCCAAAGGTCCGAAATATCCCATGATCCTCAACATGAAGTTTTAATAAACTCAAATATGTATACAAGTTATATATCTTGTTAATTCTAACAGCAATTCATTAATGGTAATTAAACAATTAATAAATTCATTGTAAACATGGCCTATATGTATTAAAATACACTGAACAGAGAATATTTTAAAGGGAAAATGCCAATACTTGCATTTCTTAAGTGTAATGATGTAACTGATATTGAAACAGTAGGCTACATGCACGTACTGAATTATTTGGAGTCCCCGTGCGTTTTGCGGTATTAACGTTAACGATTAATCAATTAATTGATCGTTAATTACAACGACGATCGATTATGAACATTTCTGAAAATGTACATCCCTAATTGGGGTCTTTATGATAATGAATGAGGCCTCAATGACGTCATTATGGTACCTCAATGATGTCATATTGGAGTCTTTATGATGTCATAATGGGGCCTCAATGATGCCATAAAGGTGGATCTATAATGTCATACTGTGGTCTTTATGAAGTCATAAAGGTAAATCTATGTCATGATGGGGCCTCAAAGATGTCAAAATTTTTTTTTTTATGATGTCATAATAGTTTTGAATCTCATAAGTCCTCTATGATGTCATAATGGGGTATCTACCCTTTTCACAGACTGTGATGATTCGTTTACACCTTATTTAGCAACATAAATCTAACAACTTTATATATTCAATTTTTTAATGATTTAGTGTTAATTTATAACATTATGTTTTGTATTACATAACCCTGGGATACATTGATTAATTACAAAAAATAGTCACCACTTCTGCAATGCAGTTTCTAATACAGCTGCTAAAGGAGAATGACAATAAAACTCATCGTAATCCATCTCTCTCTATAGACCAATCCTATTGTTTACAAATATTTCATTGCGTGCGCAGTACATGGTGGCAGAAAGCCGATAGACTGTTGTATTATATTTGACAGATTAGGGGGGCCTGGGTAGCTCAGCAAGTAAAGACGCTGACTACCACACCTGGAGTCACAAGTTCGAATCCAGGGCGTGCCGAGTGACTCCAGTCAGGCTTCCTAAGCAACCAATTGGCCCAGTTGCTAGGGTGGGTAGTCACATTGGGTTAACCTCCTCATGGTCACTATAATGTGGTTCTCGTTCTCGGTGGGACGTGTGGTGAGATGTGCGTGGATGCCGCGGAGAATAGCGTGAAGCCTCCACATGCGCTATGTCTCCGCGGTAACGCACTCAACAAGCCACATGATAAGATGTGCAGATTGACGGTCTCAGACGCGGAGGCAACTGAGATTCGTCCTCCGCCACCCGGATTGAGGTGAGTCACTACACAACCACGAGGACTTAGAGTGCACTGGGAATTGGGCATTCCAAATTGGGGAGAAAAGGGGAGAAAATAAAATACATTAATTAATTAATTAATTAATTAAAATTTGACAGATTAGATGATTAAATGAAAGCACGACACAAAACCATCATAAATACACAAATATTCTTAGCTATACAATTATTATAATGATACGAGTTAATAACATATCTGTAATAATGTTCGCTTTATATGCTTGTAGGGGTGTGCAACAAACCCATTATCTGTATTTGTATCTGTATCTGTTCATATGACAAAATTATCTGTATCTGTCTTCAGACAGAACTGGGTGTGGGCGGGGCTTAAACTGGAAGTGCGTCAAAACTATATGAAACACCCATTTTTAAATGTTACTCTTACATTTATAGTTTCTATTAATAAAATATGCCTTGTGTATGCCTTTTCATAATAACAGCCTAATAATAATATTTATTCTTTTTATTATTATTATTATTATACAATTATTATTTAAAAATATTCTTTTATTCTTTTTTTTCTTACCAGATGAAGCTGAATTTGTAGGCTACATTAACTATTATGTTGCTAACTGTGGTTTCTCCTGGTATTTCAGATATTAATATCTGCATGAAACAGAATTTTCATTTGTCTGTGCATGTGTAACAACATTATTCTGGAGGCAGGAGGTGTCAAGCAAAATGTGAAATGTCAAGCACACATTTTTCAGTGAATAATAAATACAAACATTAAAATATCAAATCAATATAGCCTACAAACAGGTGAAAGTCCCATAAGTCTATCAGGAATTTTTACGATAGGACACCATTATTTAGTTAAATAATAATAATAATAATAATAATAATAATAATGTTACATTTATATAGCGCCTTACCAGAGGTAGCACAGTTTAAAGAAGAAGAAGAAAAAGACGGAGCATGTTTCAGTTTTTCTGTTTTACATAAGGAGGAATATTCCTAATATATGAATACTCTATGGAGCATTTTAACTTTTTTTTCGGAATAAAGTCTTAACCTGTTAATTACCTTAATTGCTGATGTGAATATAAATTTTGTCAACTTTAAGAGACAGAAAGACGAGCTCCAACGTAAAATCATCACTTCAAGTCAGGAATTTAACATTGCGCTCAGGTTTAGGCTATAAATAAATACATGAGAATCACATGTGAATTCGAGAAGTGAAAAGTATATATGATGTCGTATCTTAAGTAATGTTAAACTTGACAAGCTGCAGACGCGCAAAATTAACACAGACCGCAAACGGAGTCAAGACCGCGCCCATCCAATCTGAAATCACAATGTGCGCATTTTCATTCATAAGGTTTACACTTAAGAAACATTGGAAGCACAGATTTATAAATTCATTGTAATTTTGTATATGTTTATTAAAAATGTCGCTTTATCTTTGTGCCTCTTGGATAGTCAGTCATACGAATATTTTTTATATTATTCAGATGAATCCATTGTTCACTCTGAAGTCATTATTCGTGCCTTTCTGAATAAGGTATTCGGCTTCGGGCACATCTCTATATGTTTGCCGGAAAGCTGTGAGTTATAATGATCTCCTCAGTCCAGTCAGGTCTGTTGATGGCTTGAAGCCACAGCCAACTACGAGAGGCCTCGAAATCATTTTTCAACAACGGAATCCGATAAAAGTTTACTGTTTGTGGACTTCTGTGTGTGACATAAGCGGTGACGTTGTCAAAGGATTGGTCTATAATTTACTCTTTTGAAAAGTTGAGGAAATGCAGTAGTACATTCTTTCTTTAGATGTTGGAGCAAATGGGAAAACAAAAATAATATCTTTTGTGGTCTCCTATTCACTGCTATAGAAGTTTATCCTGCAACAGATTACTTCCGTGTTCCAAACCCGGAAATGTGAAAAGGGTCCATAGAGCCTCACTGAAGCTATAATGGGGCCTCTATGATTTCATTAAACTTCACTCAACTCTGACACGCCAGTTCTTCAGTGTCTGTAGATTATCTGCATTTATAATCTACCACACATTTCCTCAAGGAACAAAGAGAGTCAGTCTTTTAGTGCAAAATGAACAACACAAAGCTAACTTCTGGTGAAGCAAAACAAAGCAGTGCAGGGTTTCTGTACTGTAAGGCTCCCTTATATAGCAGCTGCTGTCACTTTGTCTTGTTGATCAGTGGTCTGCAGTGCTGTCTTTCCACGGGACTAGAATTTCACTGCGGGCCCCTGCAGGAGCTTTGTGTGGTCTGCTGGACTGCTGCCCACTCAGACCAAATTAGAAGCCTGCTATTGTTTTCAATGTTTCCCCTTTTCACTAACACACACATACTCATTCCCAAGTCTGTGAGGTAACAGAGGCTACAACCACTTTAATTGGACTTTTATTGGGTCCTTTAAAAAGGGTCTTATTTCACAACAGCTCTTGGTATCTTAGGGTGTGTTCACACTTGGCAGGTTTGGTTTGATTTATATGAACTCTGGTGCGATTGCTCTGTTAGTGCAGATCATTTGAACAAGTGTGAATGCTGTAACCCGAACCTTGGTGCGCACCAAACAAGCGGACCGAGACAGCCTGAATAGTGGGTCTCGGTCCGCTTCCAAACGAACTCTGGTGCGGTTCGATTGATATATGAATGCAACATGGACCAAAGACGTCTAAACAGACCAAAAACAGGAAGTAATTTGCCTAATACTGACCTCAAGCATACCTGGCTCTTCTCATCATAGGATCTATGTTGCCCATTACAGTTCGGTACAGGCATCGGAACCGCCGTTAGCCGTCCTTGCAGCATATTTTCATTTGTGTGTGCAATGGAGGAATTCCTGGCGCTGTTTTGACTCCTTTACACATTTTATTAGCTCTTCGTTTGTTCTCAGCTGGTAAAAATACCCCCATATATTCATATATATATATATAACGAGCGCATTTCGCCCAGCAGCCAGCATGGTTTTGGATGTTCGGAAAATATACGTCATAAAAGCTGTCCAATCAGGTTGTGAATTTTTCCTGATGCCTTTTGTGTTGTATCGTTAAGTTCGGTGTTAAAAATGCCAGTGTGAACGCTAAGCGAACCAGGACTAAATGTATCATTTTCTTTTTTGTCCGGACCAAGAGGACCAAGAGAACCGAACTACAAGTGTGAACACACCCTTAATGCCCTGTAAACCATATCTTACCAATCATAGTAGTTCCTCCGGCGAGAGCAGCTTTGGTGCCCTGGCTGAAATCATCCACAGTGGTCATGCCTCTGTAGGGCATCTGGAAGTGGGTGTGAATGTCAATTCCTCCAGGAATCACCATTTTCCCGTTGGCTTCAATGGTCTTCACCCCTCCTGGTACTATCAAGTTGTCTCCAATTTGCCTAAAAGTTGACAAGTCACAAGAAATTATAATTCGACGTGACGCTACTGTATCACGATATAATTTACATGATGCTCTATTTTTTGTATCGGAATCTATTAGTTGATTATTCTAATTTTTTTAAATGCATATAAATAATAACATGAATACACCTCATCTATGATTTAAATTTCTGAAATAAAATTCATTTTTTGTGGGCTTAATGTAAAAAATGTCAAGTTGGTGAAACCAACCTGAGATCAAAACAATGAAAACAAGTCTTAAGAGTAAAAAGGATGAAATTATTGAGTATTGAAAAAAAAAATATATATATATATATCTATAATATACACAGTATATAAACTACCGGTCAAAAGTTTTGAAACACTTACTCATTCTTTATTATAATTTTTTTTTTCACATTTTAGAATAATAGTAAAGTCATTAAAATTATGGAATAACATAAATGGAACTATGGGAATTATGTTGTGACTAAACAAAATCCAAAATAAATCAAAACTGTGTTATATTTTAGCATCTTCAAAGTAGTCACCCTTTGCTTAGAATTTGCAGACATGTACTCTTGACATTTTCTCAAACAACTTCTTGATTTATCACCCTGGGATGCTTTTTAAACAGTATTGAAGGAGTTCCCATCTATGTTGGGCACTTATTGGCTGTTTTTCTTTATTATTTGTCATCAATTTCAAAAACTCTTTTTTTTTTAATTAAATTTTAGTTTTATAATGAAATAAATTATTATGGTGGCACAATTATATTTTTGTCTGCAAAACTAATTTCAAACATTTAAGCATACACCTTCAGATCAAAAGATTTTTAAGATCATGAGAAACATTTCAGTCAAGTGTTTCAAAACTTTTGACCGGTAGTGTATGTATATATATATATATTTGAACAGCTCTCAAGACTGTGTGTCAAGGTCAATATGTCTCTTAAAGCGATAGTTCAGCCAAACACTCACCCTCATGCCATCCCAAATGTGTATGACTTTCTTTCTTCTCCTGAACACAAACAAAGATTTTAAGAAGAATATTTCATATCTGTAGGTTCATGCAATGCAAGTGAATGGTGACCAGAATTTTGATGGTCCAAAAAGCACATAAATGTAGCATACAAGTAATCCACACAACTCCAGTGGTTAAATACATATCTTCAGAAGCGATATGATAGGTGTGAATGAGAAACAAATTAATTTGAAGTCTTTTTTTTTTTTTTTTTTACTATAAATTCTCATCCCTGTCCAGTAAGTGGTAGATCCAGTAGGTCCAGTATGCACGAAGAATGTGAATCTCCAAAATCAAAAGAATAAGAATTCTTAGGAGAGAAGAGAGTGAAAGTGGACATTTATGGTAAAATAGGACTTAAATATTGATCTGTTTCTCACCCACATCTATCATATCACTTCTGAAGACATGGAATAAACCACTGGAGTCTGGATTACTTTATGCTGCATTTATGTGCTTTTTGGAGCTTCAAAGTTCTGGCCACCATTCACTTGCACTGTGATGACCTACAGAGCTGAGATATTCTTATAAAAATCTTCGTTTGTGTTCTGCTTAAGAAAGAAAGTCATACACATCTGGGATGGCATGAGGGTGAGTAAATGATGAGGGAATTTTCATTTTTGAGTGAACTATCCCTTTAAAATATCAATTTACCTTTTTATGACATGGCAAGTTTAGTTCAGGTTGTCAAATGGGTAAAAAACCAAGAAAACTTCATGATATTCTTGATTTAAAAAAATCATGGTACTCTTTACCTTGAAAACATTTTTAAAATAATGATTAAGATGTGTACACTCATCTGTATTCAAGGTGTAAGGAATACATGCTATTATGTTTTTTCTAAATGGTTGCACCACTTTTTAAGTCATTTTTGTTCACTTTTTTTAAAAATGGTATAAAAGTAAAAAAAATAAAATACAAGATGTAAAAATGCATGTGTAACTGTCACAAAATAAACTAGATTATTGCCTTTTCATCATCTTAGACATACTTAATTGTCAATGACACTAACTGACCCCCTAACTGACCTACTGTGTGTGGGTTTGGGTGGTTTTTAGGTTATAAACTGGTAATTACAAGGGTATTATGCTATAAATGTGGTTTATGAGGACATTTCTAGTGTCCCCATGATTCAAATCACTTAAAAAACATACTTAACAATGTTTTATTGAAAATGTAAAAATGCAGAAAATTTTGTGAGGGTTAGGTTTAGGGGTGGGGTTAGGGGATAGAATCTATAGTTTGTACAGTATAAAAATCATTATGTCTATGGAGAGTCCTCATAATAATAGCTGTACCAACATGTGTGTGTGTGTGTGTGTGTGTGCGTCTTACTTGATGACCCCATCCTCCATATAGATGTCTGCATAGAAAGACTGATCATCATTCACAATCCGACCACCTTTAATCAAAAGCCTCTCACTCTGACAAAATATAAAACAGAGAGAGAGAGAGAGAGAGAGAGAGAGAGAGAGAGAGGATGAGGATATTTATTTAGATCAACATCTACACCACAAAACACAAAACAAATGTATAAATGAATGCAAGGTTTGTATAATTCAGTTTGCAAATAGCAACCTACAATTTTCACCTCTTACAACTTAAATATAGTTCAAAATCGCAATTGCAATATTTCATTATCCCAAATGGAAGTTGTGTAACATACAGTAGCAGACTATACAATTGTCAACCCAACTGGAATGGTAGCAAGATGCTCAAGCGTCTAACAAAAAAGTTTGAAGAAACTAGGAAAGTTGAAGACAGAAAACATAACAGAAAAGACCTGAAAACTTTGATTATTAACAGGTCACTTTCTTATGTAACTTAAGGAAATCCACAGAAATACTGCTCAGTGTCTGGGTAAGTTAATTGTCAACATATTTTTTGCATTGATTTTGGGAGAATCTGTTAACATTTAAACATGTTAAAATGTATTAAATTGAGTTGAAAGTACAACACTCGTATTAGCAGCCGAAAGCACAATCAAATATGCCAAAATATTTAATAAACACACAAGCAATGGTTAGGGTGTGTGAATGATGGGTGAATGACGGGTGTTCAAATTCATTTCTTGTGTTTTTCTTTTTATAATGACCAATACTTTAAATGACTACTGATTCAGTAAGTGAAACTTACAATTCATGAGATTGATTCAGATCGATAAAGTTATGAGGAAAGTGTAGACATTTAAGAAGGGGTGAAAGAGTCACAGCTCTGACTGCTTTACTTTATTAAGTGTACAGTATAAGGGAACATACCAATACGGTCCATGTAATAAAATTAAACATGAAAAACTAGAAGCACTTGTGTAAAAACTCCTGGAAAAATCAATTCACTATGATCCCTGAGTGCAGTTTAGATCATAAGTTATTAAGTTTATGTGGATTGATATGTCATGGGGGAGGTAATGCAGAGTAATGCAGAGCTAGCAGAAAATATGAACCATAGAGCATGATTTGATATCCAAAATGAAATGCAGCTTTCTGAATACACCCCTCATCTGCTGTTGATCAAACAAAGAGTTAGTCCCGCCCCCAACTCACGCCATTTGTTGAGTTATGTTGTTCTAAACAAACACGGGAATTTTCATAGTGCCACAGAGACACAGTGTTTACAGTTTTCGAGTAAATGAACCTATGAATGGCTCACTTATAGTTGTCCCTGAATATAGACCTTTTTCACAGACTGTGATGACATGTTTCTGCCTTATCAGCATAAATCTCGCAAATGTTTTTTTTATATTATACATTTTTTAAATATTGAGTGTAAATTTAAAACATTACGATTTGTGTTATATTACCCTAGAATTAGTTTTAAAAACTGAATTACCACAGCTGTGAGGGGGTTTCGATTACAGCTGCTGAGAAAGTGACAGTAAATTTGGCATCTTCTCCCATCTGACTGACTTAATCCACCACTCTCTATTTTATTTTTTATTTTTTCTCTTCTGGAATGTCATTCAAATGTAATAGTGGATTTTTTCTTTTGCTCTTGGAGCAAATGGGTGAGTGAAAATAATATTTGCTGTAATCTCCCATTCACTCCCATTCACTGCTGTCACAGTTTACCCTGCAAGCATTTACTTCTGCGTTCCAAAACCCAGAGTGTGAAAAAGGTCTGTTAAGCTGAGATAGAGGAAAGTATTTTAATGCTGAAAAAGTTACATCAGCTTAAAGCTGGGATACGAGAAAGTATTTTAACATTAAAAAACGTGCACTTCAAGTTATTTATCATGGTAAAAAAACATCAGAATGTTAATTCATGACTGTGCAGCTAAATAAGGCTAAGGGAAGGTTTGCTGGGTTTTTAGTGGCACACATCTCTATCCATCACTTCAAATAAGAGTCAAAATGATCAGAGTGATGTTTCTGCAGTGGCGTCTAAGGCTCATTATTTCTGGTGGGGCACAAACAATCACTTAACCCGATTTCAAAAATTTTGGAAACATTGACGGATAATTCCAAATGCTGTCCGTCATTTTGACGCTGTGTGTGTGTGTGTGTGCCCTGTTTATTCCCTGGTATTAAGATGCGTTAAGAAGTCTATTAACAGGCACCATCATCATTTACACCACGGTAATATGAGTCTCTTCTGAGTTTGGATTTTGAGTAGAGGGTCTCTGATTTCATGATTGCATACAACAATCATTACTTCAGTGTTTTCATGCATGATAATAAAGTGCAAAAATATATAATAACGAAAAGAAAGTGTGAAAAAAGTGGCACAGCCTTTCAGCCAATTACACTTGCATTAGAGCAGAATTGTCAGTTATTTTAGTGAAGTAACTATTAACTTCATAGTTAATAGCTTCAGAAACATGCCTCTCATCTGTGACACTTTATGTTGATATCAGGGACACTGAATTTATTAATCTAATGCAAAGCAATGCATCAACAATGTTCCTCAAAGTTTTCAAGAGTCAATATGCTGTTTCAGATGCTGTTTCTGAGGCAGAAAACATCCAAAGCTGTCTCTGGCAGAAATATTAGATAATAATATTTAAATAGAGAACATTTAGATTTATGTCAGAAAAACTTCAATTTTGTGCAAAAAGGGTTGCACCTAGGTGACTGACAAACATATTTTCATGAGCTCAATCATATAAAGGCTTTCTCAAGGGAAAGTTGAAGGTCTGTTTTTGACATAGACAAAAACCCAGGAAAACAGGAAGTCTGAATGGGGCGAAAACCCTTTGACACACAAATGATCCCCCATTGTCTTTCAACAACGCAACGTTTGGAAATCTAGCCAAGACCCCTTTGATTTGTGAAATAAAAAATTTTAACACATAATCCAATGACATATAGAACACTTTAATATATATATATATATACTGTATATTTAAGAAATGTTTCATGTCTTAATAGTAGCATGCTAGTGTAGATGTGCAATCGGTGCACATCAACAGTAACTAAGTTTCCACACAAGGATTTTTTGCGGAAAAAGTTTTAGCGCATCACAATAAAGCTGATGGAAACACAAAACTTTCATAAGTGTCGACATAATATTTTCCCGTTTAACTCTAATGCATAAACTAATGTCGATACTTCAAAAGTCGTGAAAAACTGGTTTGGAAACACTTTTTGTCGAGAAAATTGGCATTGACGTAAAAATGTAGTGTGTTAATCATGACGACAAGGAATACATCCTTGGAAGCCAATTTATTGTACGTGATTATGGATTGATCTTAATGGCATATAGATCCGATGCTGCAAACATGACACTTCCAGGAGTGCCAACACAAATATCTCGTATCATGCACATCGACAAGTGCACGGAGGACAATTTAATGGCCACTCTTTGCGATTAATTTAATCCATCCGTTTATTTATTAAAGTTGCTTTTCCACACCATTCAAAATAATAGACAGCAGTCATGGAATTATCCCATAATACAAAAAAAACATCATTTCTATGCACAAAGATAAAAAAATAAAATAAACAATACTAGGAGAAAAGCATCAGTGTGCTTTTTTTGGAACACTAACATATAGCCCAATTCTATAAAATTATTGTTTAGCTTACTTTTGAAAAATGCTGGCAAAATTCCCTGAATTAAATTAAAATGTTTTAAAACATTTAAATATTTTAAATCGAACCCTCTTTACCTCAGATCACATTTGCTGAGCTTCTTCAGAAAATGTAAATTGCATTATGATGCTAAAATGAATTTTAGATGACAATCAAATTCAGTTGGTCGTTAAAAGTTGCTGGACAAATATGCGGGAATGTATCATATGTAAACCCTGATATTACACCGCATCAATTATTCTTTAATAGCTGTGCACACAGCATATACACATCAATAGATGATCCTTATACTAAGACTGAAAGTTTCCCTCATTAATTGGTGCAGGTTGCCAGCTTGAACAGGGCCATGATGATTTGCTTTCGGGTTGGAACCGGTGGCAACCTGTGATAGGCGCAACATCAGGACCAATATTACAGTTCTATCAGAAGGGCAACTGCTCCCTTTTGATTGCAATTCCTGCTCTTTTGATTTGCATTTATTTGTGAAATTAAAATGACAGAAAAGTGGATGGAAACTAGGCTAGTGACAGCTTACTCCAATGAATCAAATTACTTTCTTATATATGATTATTTTGCAATAAACTTTAAATACTTTCTTTTGTACTTTTACTCAATGATTAATATTTGAAAATGAAACAAACATTTTTTTTACTTTTTTTGAGCAAATGAACTACAATCTCATGAAGCATTGCAAATGATGTAATCGAATTTACATTGGAAAAGTATAAAACTATTGATTTAAAGTTCTTGATTATAAGTATATGAACAGTATATTTTATTGTATTTTTTGCAAAATATTCAGATACAAATATCTAAGTAGTTTTAGAGTGTTGGGAGGGTGACTAGATTGCGTCATTCACAGTGCATCACGGGGGTGGGCAGTCACTGCAGAGCTCTTTTGGCTGGTATTGTTTGTCGTGATTCTCCGATTGGTGGATCTCTGTTCAGGATCATGGGTAGTATAGTTCTTCTTCAGGAATTCAGCATATTAAACATGGTTTTATAAAAACAAAGTTTAAATATTGTGGACTGATGGCTTTAACAGAAGCATATACCATTGATTAACAACCTCAAAGCTCAAGGTTTATGAGTTAGCATTAAAAATGAAGTACCCTATGGAGAAAATTAATAGGATTTTTACTTCCGGAACCAGATTGTTGCTCTATATTTGCAATGCTTCACAGGATTGTAGTTAATTCCCTCATAAAAGACAGTAAGTCTTGTACCTTTGTCTTTTTTCCAATTTTTAAACATTTTTTGCTTCAAATCAAAGTTTGAAATATTGTGATTCAACTGGTTGGATCAAGCTGGTTGGTTTGGTTAATTGCTCATTTTTTTCAATCCCTATGGAGAAAATAAATGGGAAAAATACTACCAGAACTAAGGCCTCTGAAAAAGTGGGCATTCACTGTTGTGCTCTATAGACAGAAAATTCTAAGAATACCAGAGGCCCATCTGAGCCATGCACACAAACAGTGCAGTCATTTGTTGTTGCTTATTTTGTGTGTGTGTGTGTGTGTGTGTGTGTGTGTGTGGGGAGGGGAGGAAGGACACAGCCAAAGAGTGTTGAGCCAAAGGACATTAAGGCGTGGAGTATAAGCCATGCTTGCACACAGAAACGGGCTGGGATTGAAGAAAATCACTCTGTATGCATCCAGGGCAGCAGTCTTGTTGCCTGGTGACAAAAATATTTACCATGCACTTATGACAGTTTATTCTTTTTTTGCCAGTAAAGTAGTCAAAACACTGGAACTTACCAATAGAAATACACAATGACCAACATCTATTACACTACAACACACATCCACCCTGTCCTATGAGTTAGTTAATTGGGTTGTTATGGCAACTAAGATCCCGGCTGGTTTCTAAAACATGATCTTCTTACAAACTGCCCATATGATGTCTTCTTCCCTCGTGTAAGGGGCGACAAGAAGCGGAGTGCCTAAAACCCCCTTAACCATGGTAAAATCACTTTAACGCACAGCCTTGAGTGACTTATTGCTTTTACAAAATGTCGGCAACAACAATGTTGAAAAACAAATTCAAGAGTCAAATTTATTAAAATTAATCATCATTGTAAACAATTCTTCTGCCAAGTATTATAGTTCATTAGTCTGCTACGCTGTTTACGATTGGTAAGCAACATAGCAACTTATGGTGCATTCACATCATGTCAGAATTACCGTAATTACGAGATTCAGAATTGTAAAAAGCATTCACGTCTTCGTAAAACTCATAACTACAAGTTGTAAACTCTGATTTCTATTGCTACGTTCATGTCATGTCAGAATTACCGTAATTATGAGATTCACAATTGTAAAAAGCATTCACGTCTTTGTAAAATTCTTAATTACAAGCTCTAGGCACGGAATTCTATTGCTGTATTCACGTCATCTCTGAATTACTGTAATTATGAGATTCCGAATTGTAAAAAATATTCACGTCTTCGTAAAGCTCATAATTACAAGTTGTAAAACTGGAATTCTATTGCTGGGTTCACATCACGTCCGAATTACTGTAATTATGAGATTCCGAATTGTAAAAAACGTTCACGTCTTCGTAAAACTCGTAATTACAAATTGTAAACTCTGAATTCTATTGCTGCATTCACATCATGTCTGAATTACTGTAATAATGAGATTCCGAATTGTAAAAAGCATCCACGTCTTCATAAAACTGTTAATTACAAGTTGTAAAACTGGAATTCTATTGCTGGGTTCACATCACGTCCGAATTACTGTAATTATGAGATTCTGAATTGTAAAAAGCGTTCATGTCTTTATAAAACTCATAATTACAAGTTGTAAACTCTGAATTCTATTGCTACGTTCATGTCATGTCAGAATTACCGTATTTATGAGATTCAGAATTGTAAAAGCATTCGTCTTTGTAAAACTCGTAATTACAAGCTGTAGGCACGGAATTCTATTGCTGCATTCACGTCATGTCTGAATTACTGTAATTATGAGATTCTGAATTGTAAAAAGTGTTCACGTCTTCGTAAAACTCATAATTACAAGTTGTAAAACTGGAATTCTATTGCTGGGTTTACATCACGTCCGAATTACTGTAATTATGAGATTCTGAATTGTAAAAAGCGTTCATGTCTTTGTAAAACTCATAATTACAAGTTGTAAACTCGGAATTCTATTGCTGCATTCACATCATGTCGAAATTACTGTAATTATGAGATTCCGAACTGTAAAAAGTGTTCACGTCTTCATAAAACTCATAACTACAAGTTGTAAACTCTGAATTCTATTGCTACGTTCATGTCATGTCAGAATTACCGTATTTATGAGATTCAGAATTGTAAAAAGCATTCGTCTTTGTAAAACTCGTAATTACAAGCTGTAGGCACGGAATTCTATTGCTGCATTCACGTCATGTCTGAATTACTGTAATTATGAGATTCTGAATTGTAAAAAGTGTTCACGTCTTCGTAAAACTCATAATTACAAGTTGTAAAACTGGAATTCTATTGCTGGGTTCACATCATGTACGAATTACTGTAATAATGAGATTCCGAATTGTAAAAAGCATTCATGTCTTCATAAAACTGTTAATTACAAGTTGTAAACTCAGAATTCTATTCCTGGGTTCACATCATGTCTGAATTACTGTAATGATGAGATTCTGAATTGTAAAAAGCGTTCATGTCTTTGTAAATCTCGTAATTACAAGTTGTAAACTCGGAATTCTATTGCTGCATTCACGTCATGTCGCAATTACTGTAATTATGAGATTCCGAACTGTAAAAAGCGTTCACGTCTTCGTAAAACTCGTAATTCTATTGCTGCATTCACATCATGTCGGAAATATTGTAATTATGAGATTACGATTTTTAAAAAGCATTCACGTCTTCATAAAACTGTTAATTACAAGTTGTTAACTCAGAATTCTACCGCTAGGTTCACATCATTTCTGATCATTTTTACAGGTGTGAGTTTATCATCATTGTACATGCATTCAAACATTGCTCATCCAATCAAAATTTGGAGTTGGAACTATCCATTTTACCCACAATTTGCCTGACCAAGCACAGGGCGGCGCCATGATGATTCTGAATGCCGCTTGACTGTTTTCTGGTTCTGGTCTCCATGAAGAGCAAAACGAGCGATCCAGACAGAGAACAACAGCCATTTTAAGTGTGCAGTAAGTCTGAGTAAAAATTACTTCAGCCTCAACTTGTGCAGTTGCTGGCTGTCATAACAACTCAAAGAAGTTAATTATCTCAACGAAACTAACCTCGGGCCATCGCTTTATGCCATCTACACACGGTCATTGTGACTCGGCAAAATATTGGCACTATGGAGCCACATGTTTTTTTATTTGCCAATATTTCAAATGTAATATGCTAAACATCAAATTTTCTACTAAAAACATACGCTGATGCATCTGATTGTGTACAATGGATACTGGAAAATTAAAATAGATTTCTGTTTTGAATCGTGGAACACTTCCGTGTTCAGGAAAATGGTGGATAATATGTTAATTGGACATGTAACATTGTCATCCAATGGTATTCTTTGTGTTTCTTGGAGTACAGTGTAAATACCATGCTACATGAATATGATAATCATTCAGTACCATGGCACACAAAAATACCATGGTATTATTGTACTTTGATACAGCCACAGTACTTTTTGTAGGGTTGGACCCCTTTAGCTGACAGGCCTGATGCTAATGTGCAGAAATAGATCATTCAGTAGGGAAGGTCACAGCTGAACAAAAATATTGATGTCCTGTTACCCGCTCTGTTCTAGGATTTGAAAACATCAGGGGCTGAGGGCCAAACATCAGGGGCTAAGGGTATGGTCAATGTTCTTAATTATCCTGTTATTATTTTACAGTGTGAAAAACTGCTACAAAGGATTCTGTCCACAAGGTGGGCGTCCAAATGATTCAGAGTGAATTGCAAACTGATTTAGAACATTTTGCAAACCTGTTTGAGCAATTCATAAAAATAAAATAACAGACTGAAATGAGTGATTCATTTGCAAATCAGGCAATGCTAGTTCTGATTCTAAACATGCAATTTTAGCAAGGCCTGTCAATCAATTAAAATCTGTAAAACGCATCAACGTCATTACATGACATGCCAGTTAATTAATCAAATTAATCGCAAATAATCACACGTATCTGTATAAACTGAGAATGGCCCCCAAACAAAGATCATTAAAAATAAATAATAGGGGTGGGTAAAAATATAGATTTCCTGTTCCATCGTGATCTTGATTTGAACGATCTCGATATCAAGATCTGTCTTTTACTCTATGCAAAACCCTCCACTACAATGAGAGGAAATTACTTGCATTTGCAAATGTATATATTTGTTCAGGTAAATGTTCAGGTTTCCCTCACCAGTAATCGTGTAGTATAGTGGTGAAGTAATCAGTATGAGATCCTTTTCACTGCGTTTTGAGAGTAAAAGTTGTTCTGTGTAATGTGTGTCCAAAGACGAGATCCACACAACCCATTTGTCATTGAAAAATGTCACTTTTAATACCCTTTCTGTTCTCTACAGTCAGTTGTGTATCAAAAACAACAAATAATAAACATTTAATTCTAATCATATATAATATCATATTTATTGATTAAATACATTGATTTGTTCATTTATAAAAAGCTAAAACGTGACCAAAATTATGAGAAACTAATAAAATATAATTAGTCAAATTTATATTTTCATATTGTACCTACTTAGAAGGTTCCCTGTATAATTAACAGCATTAGCTGGGAGAGAAGTTAATTAATATGTAAGCAAAAGGAACTTTATAACTAAAAGAAACCCATATGAATCGACATCGAATCGTATTGAATCGAGCGCTTGCGAACTGGAATCATATCGAAACATTTCTGTGTCAATACCCAACCCTAATAAATAAAACATAATAATGTAATTTTATACACACTGTGGCAGAACAACCAGACCCTCCTCACGTCATCATCGCCCGCCTTTTCTAAGGGCCATAATTCAGCCAGGAACACAATGGGAGTGGGCAGGAGATTGGAGAGGTGCAATTTAATAAGCCTTCTTTGGCAGGGGATGATGAGGCACACCAGATGTGAATAGAGACTTATCACCGCTGTGTTAAAACATAGAGCACGCCTCTCCTCAAGAGGTCGGCCTCCTCCCCCAAATGCATGCATGCTGGCATCCTCGCAGGTCCAGGACCACTCCCTGGAACCCCGGGCTTATCTACATATGCATCAGACAGATGCTTTTGTAGAGTCTCACTGGTTTTCACTTGCATCATAAACACAGCTTTAAAGGTGCACTCAATATTTTTTTAATTTTCATCTTGGACTTACACTGACACCTAGTGGTGTGGATGCAGCATCATTCAAATGCTAATAGTTTTCAGTTACCAACACCATTATAGAAATTCACTATTCACAGTCAGCAATAATTATCTTAATTCATAAGTAAAGGGTCCAATGACAGGGAAGTTACTGAGATTAAGCGAGTAGTATGTGGCTGATCATGTGATCCTAACATGACAGCCCCCATGAGGGGACCCTCTCCATGTAGAATAAAACAGCTTTTATAAGGTTACTGATATGATTGGTGTCTTCATCTCATGTGAGTGCTCATGATTGTATACATATGTTTAAAAATGAAAATTTGTTTCTTTAGGAGTAAAACATTTTAAATTAGAAAAAAATTACTGAGTGCACTTTTAAAATGAAATTTGTGTCTCGAGACAGTTGCAATCTGTTGCGCTTCGTCCAGCTATCAACGCATCCTGGCTCTCCTTCTGTGGCTGCGCTGCTTGTGAGGTTTGTTGAGGCATGCTGACTGCCCCCTTCTAACGCAGCTCATAAAAACACAAAGATGTTTAATGTACTTTAAGCTTGAATTGCTGCAATGGTAGGAAAATACGTAGTTTTATACACAATTTACGTACGATTCTTGAAGCATGATTAATTGTGTGAATTTTTTTCTGAAACTATGGGGTTATCCCTGCAGGCATAGCCAATCTCTGAAACTCTTTAAAAACTAACCAGTTTTAATTGGCAGATAGCGCTTTTTGCTCTGCCTCCCTCGCGAGTCAGCGGGCATATATAATGGCGGTGCAGAGTGCTATCTCTTCAGAATTTTCTCCTTCAGGGTACCGATAATCTTTCTCTTGTACTCTGCACGAAACTTAATTTCGCTCTACTAGAATCGGCATCAAGATCTGCACCTCTCACAGTGGGTGGATGAGAGTTTTCTTCTACCCCCTGTGGTGCTCTGGTGGTTGCGGATTACTACATTCACCAATGAACAGCAGTGTATAGAATTTCCCTCCTGTGAGACAGCGAGCGGGCGAGACATTTTCGCCGCTTTACAGTGAACGGATTATTCTGCGGCCTGTGGGCCTCAACGTAAAGTATCATTTGAATTATTGGATTGTATTGGATTTTCTGTAAGCATGTAACATAAGCGCTACAGCCTGATTGTGTTTGAATGTGTATTTGTATACTGTGCATAATCGTAAAAGAGCTGTTTGCTTAACAGCGTCTTTCCACAAGCACATGAAAACCCTCTGTTTGGCAGGCACGGGCGCTGTTTTACGGACTGCGGCGCTCATTGAGGCTGACTGTGTTCACTGTGAAGACACTTGCTCTCAGCTCGTTTTTCGTTCTGAAAGCCGAAGCCATCCCCCTCTCCTCCCGCTATACTCCTGCGGCTTCTGAAGAACTGCATGAGGGAGGCGTGTGATTACGGGGAATAGAGCATGGAGATTTGAGGAGGATTTATCGCCGGCTCTTGCCTTGTGTTTCTCCTCTCCTCTACATCAAGTGTCTTTGCCTGTTCAACACAAGCGCTGTGATTACCTGGGCAGAGCCCACGCTGACACAGCACTCGCCGAGTTTGACTGCATTTTTGGTGGCCGCATAAAAACCTCAAAACAATTTGCTCTCCACTCGCTTTAGTTCTAAAAGCCGCAGCCGGTCCTCTCTACTCCCGTCATACTCCGCATGAGGGAGGCGCGTGAGGATGGGATATAGAGCACGGAGAACTTGAGGATGCTTTGTCACCGGTTTGCACCGTGCGTTACTCTTCTTCATGTAAAGCGGCTTCGTCTGCCCAGTATGGCCGTGATGCACGCCGTGCATGATGCAATCACATTTTGCGGAGTTTATGATTAGAGGGGTGCTATGTCACTAACATTATCCCTGCCTGGCACACAGCGCTTGTTGAGTTTGATCGTGTTATTGCGAGCGTGTAATACTCAAATGCTTTGCTCACGACCTGCTTCTAAGGAAACTGACGCCATTCCCCTCTCTTCCCTATATCTAGCAAGGACGGGACACAGAGCACGGAAAATATGAGGGTTATTTTCGCCAGCTTGAGCTTGCATCCCTTCTCTTCTCCATATCCAGCGGCCTTGCTTGTTCCGTGTCGATTGACGGCTCGTTCCGTCATGCTGTAGTCGTTCGCAGTGGTTCATGTCAGGGATACTTTGTCACTGGGCTACATTAGTGGACATGTACGCACTCAGGTGATGCCATTTACCGTAATTTCCCCCCATGGGCAGGAAAACTGCACAAAGTGGCAATGCCTGAAGATAAAAAATATATAAAAATAAAATAAAAAATAAAAAAACAATGTTCACCGTGCTGGCGTGCCTCCGAGTTTCGCTGGTGCCATTCTTCCAGAGCTGTTTGAACAGCTTATTATGGCTTGACGTTCTCCTATTCAGTGATAGTTCAAGTCTCTGGCGCTGTCGCCTTGCTATGCTTATTAAACATGCTTTTCGTTCGCTTTCCGTTGCGAGCAGACTGTGTCATTTCCTCTGTAATGCAGGATGTTTCACCCTGTTTTTAAAATGGTTGGCAACATGCCAGGAGACGGCTTATGTTTCAACAGAATTTTTAGGCGCCTCCATATCACTTAATAGCCATCTCACTTTCACTGCTGCTGCGAGCTGGGAATAAGTTAGTGCCTTGACACAGATCATTTCAATGCCTGTTTGTTCTGTTGTTGACACTGTGCCGCAACGCACTGATTTTAGGCGCCTCAATATAGCCTAATAGCCCTCTCACTTTCCCTGCTGTCGTGAGCTGGAAATTAGGTTCTGCTACGTTCCGAGCACAACTACGTGCTACAATTCGTGAGGCTGCCACCTCGTATCAATGCCATTATGTCATCCACCGTAACGGTGCAGGACGTGCCGAATCTCTGCTCAGAGATAATAAGTCTCCTCACAAAAGACACGATAGAGTTGGCATCAGCGGACAATGTCCACAATGGATTCCACAGCCACTATTTTCTAGTCGCCAAAAAGGATGGAGGATTACGTCCTATTTTGGATCTGAGACGACTGAACAGAGCACTCATGATGTTTTCGTTCAAAATAATTTCTCAGAAACATGTTTGTTCTATGGACTGGTTTGTATCGATTGACCTGAAAGATGCTTACTTTCATGTACGCTTAGCCCCTCATCACAGGCCATTCTTGAGATCTGCCTTTGAGGGGACTGCTTACCAGTTTATAGTCCTGCCTATAGCCTTATCCCTAGCTCCTCATACATTCACGAAATGTGTTGATGCAGCGCTTGCTCCGCTGGGGCTGAGCGGTGTTCGCATTATGAATTACCTCAACAACTGGTTGCTCTTAGCACAATCAGAGTACCAAGCTTGCAAACACAGAGACCTGTTTCTTGCACATTTGGAGCATTTGAGACTGAAAGTCAACTGGTCGAAGTGTATGTTAACGCTCAGCTTCAGATTTCCTTCCTGGGCATGAATATCAACTAAGTCTCTATGATGGTGTGCTTGACGGAAGAATGCGTTCATTCAATTCGCCGGTGTTTGAACATTTTCAAGCTGGGAAAAATGTTTCCACTGAAGCTTTTTCAATGAGCCCTGGGCCTCATGGCCTCTGCAACTGCGGTCACCCTGCTGGGACTACTGCGGATGAGACCCCTTCAGTGCTGGCTCAGACTGAAGGTACCCCATTATTCATGGCATCACAGCTGCTTACGTCTTGTGATGACACGCCACTGTCTAGCCGCGATAACCATTTGGAAAATGGCCACATTCTATCAAACGGGCGTGGCACTCAGTCAAGTGTTCAGATGCAAAGTGGTCACGACGGATGCGTCGACGACGGATGCGTCGAACACTGGCTGGGGAGCCCTGTGTGAGGGGTACCCACCCTTTGGCACCTGGACAGGTGTACAAGCGACATGGCACAAAAATTGTCTGTAACTAATCTGTGTATTTCTAGCATTAATGACTTTCCGATCAGCTATCCAGGGGTTTCATGTTCTGATCAGAACCGACAACACGGTGGTCATTGCCTACATAAATCGCCATGTGGGAGTTCGATCATGGCCATTGATGAACCTGGCATGCCAGCTTCTGCTCTGGTGCGAGAAACATTTATCGAAACGTGCGACACACATTCCAGGTCACCTGAACCGTGGCACAGATTTGCTTTCACGATACGGTGTAATAAAAGGAGAATGGAGACTTCATCCTCAAACAGTTATATGATATGGGATTGATTCGGGGAAGCCGAAATTGATCTATTTGCATCACCGGAGACAACACACTGTAGTCTGTGTTACTCCCTGACTCATGCACTTCTGGGCCTGGATGCTCTAGCCCACAAATGGCCAGTGGGACGCAAGTATGCTTTCCCTCCCATCCACTTAATTTACCAATTATTGTGCAAGATTCAGGACGAGGAAGCAGTACTGCTGGTTGCACCGGAATGGCCCAACCACCCATGGTTCCCAGACAGAGTTAATAGGGCTCTTGAATGCCCCGCCCCACCCCCCCAAAGTGTATGTCGCTGCCATAGCAACTGGACATATCCCACTTGGCGGTCAATTAATAGGCAGACACCCTTTGACTGTGAAATCCTTATGTGGCGCGAGGCGGTTGAGACCATCTCGCCCAACCATCATGCCAGTTTGAGACTTGCAGCTTGCGTTAAAAGCACTTTCGAGCCATTGGATTCAGTGAGTTTACACGTACTCTCATTAGACTGCACTGCTTCTCGCTTTGGATTCAGTAAAACGTGTCAGGGACCTTCAAGCGCTGTCGGTCAACAACTTTTGCTTAGAATTTGGACCAGGCTTATCATAAACCGTTCGTAAACTTAGGAAAGGCAATGCGCCAAAAGTTTTGACCACTCCCTTCAGGGCGCAGGTTATTACCCTTCCGGCTTCAGGCTTTCTTATTTATGCCCGCTGACACGCGCGAGGGAGGTGGAGCACAAAGCGCTATCTGCCAATTAAAACTGGTGAGATTTTAAAGAGTTTCAGAGATTGGCTATGCCTGCGGAGATAACCCCATAGTGTCAGCTATGACGCAGCATTAATTCCCTCATTTCAGGGAACCGTGGTTACAGTCGTAACCTTATCGATTTTAGTGATGGGAAGTCTTATTCATTTCCACGAACCGGTTCTTTCGAACAGTTTGTTTCCATGAACTGGTTCAAAAACCGATCATCATGTAATGACATCTCTAGCACGTAATTCTTACATCCCTGAGTCATGGTTTTCACGCTCAAACAATGCCATATGTGAACACACATTGCTGATTATTACCTTTTATTCAATTAAATCATAATAATAATGGCATTTATTGTCATCAGTGTTTCATTCTGTGATCCTGCATGTCGAATACAACTGATATTGATTACATCTTGGATAAGTTTCCTACATTAAAGTTTTGCAGCTAAAGCCAATACAGACACTGATGCACAAACACGGATATGTTCTACGTGTCTTAACTTTTATTTAATAAACTAGTCATACGAATATTTCCAGTACGTTTTTGTTGTCATTAAAAAAACTTACAGTTTGCCCCAGGCCTGTTCATGTCCTCGGTACACGCATGCTCATAGGATCAGCAGCTCACTCATCAGACTCCTTGGTAATCCTCGGCAAACTTTGACAGTTAGTGGGACCGGCTCATTCGGTTCTTTTTGATTCAGACAGTTCGACGTGCCGCGTAGCCAGTACATTTACTTCTGTGCGTTTTGCGTAATCAACCCGGAACAAAAGTTCAATTCAGTTCAACGTTGTGAGTGGTTAGAGACTTGAGGCTGAGAATTGGCACAAAAGAACGATTCATTCAAGAATCGGACATCACTAATCGATTTTGGTTTCGCGGGTCGAGGGCCAAGGCTAGTGGCCCCGGCTGGCCAGTTCATAGAACTCCCAATTCAGCTCCACTCAAAAAAGTTCTGAACAAAAAACAGGGCTAGACTGGAATCATTTGGGCTCGAGTCCCCGCGCTCTTTATTGTTTTATTGTATTTGCTCTCTTTATAGGTTTTTTGCACTTTTGTTTATGCGAATACAAATGAAGTTTGATTTGTAAGAAATAATAATAGTATTATAATATTAATATGATATTGATAACGAGCGCTTTTAACAGTATTACAGCAGCACTTGAGCATCTGTAGAGGTTGAGAAAACCACACCTTCACCTCTCCACACAGCTGCAGTTACACACACACCGCCGATGCACGACCAGAGAGACACTAAGCCATTTTTTGTCTATAAAAATCTGTTCCATTAGTGCACGGTTTATTGCGAAGTTCGGTATGCATGTAGAATATTTTCAAACTAACAGTATTACAGCCTGAATAAAGTGCTAAATCATTTCATACAATGCATAACACGCCCGTTTTCTTGTGCTGGACTGCGCAGTTTCACAGCATCAGGACCATAGATAATCCATCAGGACAAAGAGCATCAGTGCAAAAACTGCAACACTCATGTCTATGCACATAACCTTTATAAAACATTAGATTTCAAATAGTATTGTGTCTGGTGCTAGTATCTACCGGCCATATAAAACATACGTGTAATAGTCTATCGGTTATGGGCGTGATTTTCTTGCTGCAGTCCACCGGCTCATATTAAAACCATCGACATTTTTTATTTTATTTTATTTTTTGCACAATGCAAAAAGACCATAAGAATCAATGCAATAAAACACAACTACATTGCTGCATATTTTGCTGCATCAATAGACTATTTTAAAAGCGAGACACTTTATTGCACTTTGAATATGATTCCCCCCAATAGACATTTATCAGCTTGTCACGATAACTCAATAGGTAATCACTTTAACCCAACAATATTAGATATGACTTATCTGCAGCCCAACATGCAATTCTATCAAAGCTTTTGTTACAAACACAAAAGACTACATAAGAAAACAGGCATTAGAATACTACTGTTAGTTAATTTAAATGTATGAACTTACGGTGATTTTGGGGATGTTCTTTTTGCCTTGGTACGACATATTTTTTCGTTAGTGAAAGATGTCTTTATTGTCTGTATGTGCTGAGACTGTTCTTTTTCTGTTGCGCACACTTGAGCTGTCTCTCAAACACACTGCTGGGCTCCTCCCTCCATGTCCTGCTGTGTGTCGTGTGAGATTTGAACCACCAGGAGGCGCCAAAACTAATTTCTGGGAACCGATTCTTTTGAACAGTTTGTTTTAATGAACCGCTTCAACAACAACAACAAAAATAATAATCGATTCCGTACGCCATTACATGTTCCTAGACGTCCTGGGACATTTTACATGCTTCAAACACATTTTAATAAATGTCTATGAGGGAAAATATAGCAATTTATTTAACTAGAGATCTGATTATCATGTTCCTCAGCGGCTGTTTGCTTATTTTGAGACGTACTTAATGTAACCGAAAAAGACCGACATGTTACTCGCTATCCGCGGTCGTCGGCTCAGTCTGATTCGCGAACGAATCGTTTTGTCCGTCACAGGAAAGAACGACTCACAATAACGATTCGTTCATGAATCGGACGTTCGTTGTCTCCTTAACTCTGGTGTCAAGCCCTGTTATCATTTCTTAAAACATATATTGTCCTGTTCTCATTCACCACTGATGACAAGAAATATCATTTACACAGTCAAATCTTCAAATTATTTATTGGTATTAAGATATAAAATAAAAAAAAATAAGTAAACATAAACCACTTTGCCAAATAACTAAAACTAGTCTCATCTATTCCTTGTACTAACAACAACACTTTCCGTCATCTACAAGGGAGATGTTCGCTTTCTTAATAACTGAACGTCACATATTTGTTCATAGAACAGAGGTAAATTAAGAATGCAGTCTAGTTCATTTGTAAGTGCATCAATGGTTAAAGATTCAGTCAGGGAGTAGTCACAGAGTAATGGTAAACAAAGGGGAGAGTGGTTTGGAGAACAGCTGCTAAGCCCCACCCCACCATGTGTCTCTTTTGTCTGAGCAGACACCCCTTAACCACTGAAAGGTTTTTTCCCCCAAAGGGAAATTTTGTTCATATTTAGTTCCCTTCTACTACATTTTATATATATATATATATATATATATATATATATATATATATATATATATATATATATATATATATATATTTATTTTTATTTTTTTATTTTTTTTTTTACAAGTGAATATCTATCTATCTATCAATCTATATATATATATATATATATATATATATATATATATATATATATATATATATATATATATACTGTATATACAGGGTTGGGGAGTAACGGAATACATGTAACGGGAATATGTATTTAAAATACAAAATATAAGTAACTGTATTCCACTACAGTTACAATTTAAATCATTTGTAATTAGAATACAGTTACATTCAAAAAGTATTTTGATTACTGAAGAGATTACTTTGCATTTTATTGTCATTTGTTTCATTTAATATTTAGTCCTTTCAGATGGAAAACATTTATACATATAAATGATGCGATCCAAAGAGCATTTGAACAGTGGTGAAACACTTTCTTATGATATGTTACATTCATACGAGCAGACAGAGAAGTAAGACTGAAGTAAGTTTGGAGCAGAAGAAATAGAAATAAACCTTGTGTAAATTGTCAGCTTTATGCTAAGATAAAATGCTATTTCTAGCCATTTTACATGCACGTTACCAGACACGATCATATTTTTTTATCAAGAAAATTCACATTGGATCATAATTTCTTTTTTCTAGTAAGACCTTTGATATTAGGGCAAAAATCATATTCTTGATAATCATTTTTGTATGGTTTTCCTGTAAAAATATCTAAAAATCTTTAAAACAAGATCAATTTGATTGATTTGAAACAACACTGCATAAGATATTTAGGTTTTTCAGAGAATGTATTTTTAACGTGTATTTTGTCTTACTGTACTGGCAGAGTTTTTAGAGTCAAAACAAGTGAAAAAATCGAAAGTAATACAAAGTATTTAGAACACATTATTGACCTTGAGTAATCTAACGAAACACGTTACAAATTACATTTTACAGCATGTATTCTGTAATCTGTAGTGGAATACTGGTCAAAAGTTTTGAAACACTTGACTGAAATGTTTCTCATGATCTTAAAAATCTTTTGATCTGAAGGCGTATGCTTAAATGTTTGAAATTAGTTTTGTAGACAAAAATATAATTGTGCCACCATAATAATTTATTTCATTATAAAACTAAAATGTAATAAAAATAAAAAATAAAGTTTTTGAAATTTTTGACTTGGACCAAATAATAAAGAAAAGCAGCCAATAAGTGCCCAACATAGATGGAAACTCCTTCAGTACTGTTTAAAAAGCATCCCAGGGTGATACCTCAAGAAGTTGGTTGAGAAAATGTCAAAAGTACATGTCTGCAAATTCTAGGCAAGGGGTGTCTACTCTGAAGATGCTAAAATACACTATATTGCCAAAAGTATTCGCTCACCCATCCAAATAATTGAATTCAGGTGTTCCAATCACTTCCATGGCCACAGGTGTATAAAATGAAGCACCTAGGCATGCAGACTGCTTCTACAAACATTTGTGAAAGAATGGGCCGCACTCAGGAGCTCAGTGAATTCCAGCGTGGTACTGTGATAGGATGCCACCTGTGCAACAAGTCCAGTCGTGAAATTTCCTTGCTACTAAATATTCCACAGTCGACTGTCAGTGGTATTACAACAAAGTGAAAGTGATTGGGAATGACAGCAACTCAGCCACAAAGTGGTAGGCCACGTAAAATGACAGAGCGGAGTCAGCGGATGCTGAGGCGCATAGTGCGCAGAGGTCGCCAACTTTCTGCAGAGTCAATCGCTACAGACCTCCAAAGTTCATGTGGCCTTCAGATTAGCTCAAGAACAGTGCGTAGAGAGCTTCATGGAATGGGTTTCTGCTGCATCCAAGCCATACATCACCAAGTGCAATGCAAAGCGTCGGATGCAGTGGTGTAAAGCACGCCGCCACTGGACTCTAGAGCAGTGGAGACACGTTCTCTGGAGTGACGAATCACGCTTCTCCATCTGGCAATCTGATGGACGAGTCTGGGTTTGGTGGTTGCCAGGAGAACGGTACTTGTCTGACTGCATTGTGCCAACTGTGAAGTTTGGTGGAGGAGGGATTATGGTGTGGGGTTGTTTTTCAGGAGCTGGGCTTGGCCCCTTAGTTCCAGTGAAAGGAACTCTGAATGCTTCAGCATACCAAGAGATTTTGGACAATTCCATGCTCCCAACTTTGTGGGAACAGTTTGGGGATGGCCCCTTCCTGTTCCAACATGACTGCACACCAATGCACAAAGCAAGGTCCATAAAGACATGGATGAGCGAGTTTGGTGTGGAAGAACTTGACTGGCCTGCACAGAGTCCTGACCTCAACCCGATAGAGCACCTTTGGGATGAATTAGAGCGAAGACTGCGAGCCAGGCCTTCTCGTCCAACATCAGTGTCTGACCTCACAAATGCGCTTCTGGAAGAATGGTCAAAAATTCCCATAAACACACTCCTAAACCTTGTGGAAAGCCTTCCCAGAAGAGTTGAAGCTGTTATAGCTGCAAAGGGTGGGCTGACGTCATATTAAACCCTATGGATTAAGAATGGGATGTCACTTAAGTTCATATGCGTCTAAAGGCAGGTGAGCGAATACTTTTGGCAATATAGTGTATATCACAGTTTTGATTTATTTTGGATTTTGTTTAGTCACAACATAATTCCCATAGTTCCATTGATGTTATTCCATAGTTTTAATGACTTTACTATTATTCTAAAATGTGAAAAAAATAAAATAAAATAAATTAGAATAAAGAATGAGTAAGTGTTTCAAAACTTTTGAACGGTAGTGTATATATATGTATATATATATATATATATATATATATATATATATATATATATATATATATATATATATATACACACACACACACACACACACACACACACACACACACTGGCGGCCAAAAGTTTGGAATAATGTACAGATTTTGCTCTTATGGAAAGAAATTGGTACTTTTATTCACCAACTGATCACAATGTATCACACATTTTTTTTCATAACTTCTTAAACTACTTCAAAAAGTTCTCATCAAAAAATCCTCCATGTGCAGCAATGACAGCTTTGCAGATCCTTGGCATTCTAGCTGTCAGTTTGTCCAGATACTCTGGTGACATTTCACCTCACGCTTCCTGTAGCACTTTCCATAGATGTGGCTGTCTTGTCGGGCACTTCTCACGCACCTTACAGTCTAGCTGATCCCACAAAAGTTCAATGGGGTTAAGATCCATAACACTCTTTTCCAATTATCTGTTGTCCAATGTCTGTGATTGTTTGCCAATTCTAACCTTTTCTTTTTGTTTTTCTGTTTCAAAAGTGGCTTTTTCTTTGCAATTCTTCCCATAAGGCCTGCACCCCTGAGTCTTCTCTTTACTGCTGTACATGAAACTGGTGTTGAGCGGGTAGAATTCAATGAAGCTGTCAGCTGAGGACATGTGAGGCGTCTATTTCTCAAACTAGAGACTCTGATGTACTTATCCTCTTGTTTAGTTGTACATCTGGCCTTCCACGTCTCTTTCTGTCCTTGTTAGAGCCAGTTGTCCTTTGTCTTAGAAGACTGTAGTGTACACCTTTGTATGAAATCTTCAGTTTTTTGGCAATTTCAAGCATTGTATATCCTTCATTCCTCAAAACAATGATTGACTGATGAATTTCTAGAGAAATCTGTTTCTTTTTCACCATTTTTGACCTAATATTGTCTTTAAGACATGCCAGTCTATTGCATACTGTGGCAACTCAAAAACAAACACAAAGACAATGTTAAGCTTCATTAAATGAACCAAATAGCTTTCAACTGTATTTGATATAATGGCAAGTGATTTCTAGTACCAAATGAGCAATTTAGCATGATTACTCAAGGATAAGGTGTTGGAGTGATGGCTGATGGAAATGGTGCCTGTCTAGATTTGATCAAAAATAACTTTTTTCAAATAGTGATGGTGCTGTTTTTTACATCAGTAATGTCCTGACTATACTTTGTGATCAGTTGAATGCCACTTTCCTTCCGAAACAGAAAATCTGTACATTATTCCAAACTTTTGGCCACCAGTGTGTATATAGATCTGACGTATTTCTTGGCCACACACACAACAACAACAACAACAACCGCCATTCGCCACTAAGTGGCGGTGATGTCACCACGACGCTTGTGCCAGGCTATGTGCACCTTGAGGCCATGTGAAGTGTCGAAAGCCCGCTGGCAGGAGGTCACGGGGCAGACCCAGATGCCATGGGTCAACTGAATGAGACGACTGGCTGATGGACCACCTGTGCCTCCTACTGTGCCAACTTGCTCTGCTTTAGCCACCCAATGCTCCGCTTGTTGTTGTGAGAGTCACTCCTCCGCCCTCCGTTGTTGTTGGAGGGCGACTGCCTCCAACAGCCCAGTAGCGTCCTTCACGAGCCTCCTCCACAGAAGCCGATCTTGACACCACTGGTAAAAGTCAGCGGCAAGTCCACTCAGCTCCAGATCCTCCTGTACCACCTCACTCCATCTCCTCTCTAACCCGTGCTGCACCCGTTTAGCCCCCTCAATCCGGCCGAACAAAAGCTGTTTAGGCATGCGGTGGCTGGGCATGCGGGCTACATGGCCCAGCCAACGCAGCCTTGCCTGCCGGAGGAGCTCACCGATGGGACTTTCTCTAGATCTTTCAAGAATTTGTGAGCTCCTCACACAATCCAGCCTGGTTAAACCCAGGATGGATCGTAGGCAGGTCAGCCTAAATGCTTCTAACCGGCGAAGATGTTCCATTAACGGGGTCCACGTTTCACAAGCGTAGAGAAGGGAGGGAACGATCGTGACCGGGAAGACCTGAAGCTTCATGCGGAGCGAAAGACCAGATAGCTTCCGCACAGCGTTACGCAACTGATGAAAAGATAATGCCGCTCGACTGATTCGGAGTGAGATCTCCACTGCTAAACCGGAGCCGGTCATGAGCACACTGCCCAGGTATGGGAAACTCTCCACTCTCTCCACAACTGCTCTATCACCAATTGGGAGTTGGGGCGTGGAGTGTCCGATGGTACAAAATACCCAGGCAGGTGCTTAGTTTTGGTGGGGCTGATGGTAAGACCCCACCTCTTAGTTGCAAGCTCCAGGTTCAGCAGCAGCACCCCCAACTCCTCCTCTGAGTGAGCAGCATCGGCATGCATAACATGGTTGAGCAATAGAGAGCCATCCCTTGACCGCACCCGGGCATCAATCAGCCTCCCATTGTATCTGTACCAGATGGAAATTCCTCTGGTACAGCTATTGAAGGCTTCACAAACTATGTGGTCAAAATAGATGTTAAATAATATGGGAGCAAGAGGACATCCCTGTCACACCCCAAGGTGTACAGGGAATGGCTCTGACACCCGGCCACGTAGTTTTACCCGGGCCCGCTCACCATCATGAAGGTCCTTAATGATCGTGAGCAGATGGTCAGGGACTCCGAAAGCACGAAGAACAACCCAGAGCCCAGGCCTACTGATGGTATCATAGGCCTTGACCAGATTAATAAAGCAAAGATGTAGGTTATGTTGGAATTCCCTACACCTCTGCTGTAGCAGATGGACAGAAAATATGGCATCCGTGCAGGACCGCCCTTTCCTGAAACTGCATTGGGGCTCCGCAAGCCTCTCCTCAGTGTGCCTAGCGAGGCGATATTGAAAAATCCTTGCCTGGACCTTTCCTGGCACACTGAGGTGTGAGATGCCCCTGTAGTTGTTTCAGTCTGTGCGGTCCCCCTTCTTAAAGAGGGGGACCAACAGGGCATCCTTCCAATCCTTCAGAACCCGTCCAGTGGTCCAGACTGTTGTTATGATGTCATGTAGGGCAGTCTGTGCACAAACGCCACCCTCCCTCAGCATTTCGCCTGGGAGATCATCTCTGCCTTTCCAGGTCTCAGACTCTGGATCGCCTTCAGTACTTCCTCAACAGATGGCACCTCAGCCAACCACTCACAGGGGGTGACTTCTTCCTCCAATATTTGAGGCACCACAGCCTCGGCAGGGTCATCCCCACTTTGTCCAATGTTTTTTTCCTGGCTGAGGGATTTCCCCTCCCCCAGGACCTCACAGAAATGCTCAGCAAATCTGCAAACCTGTTCCTGGGGGTCGGAGATTGGATCGCCGTTCTTTCCCCTAATGATGGTAATAGGTGTGGCGCTGCAGGTTACTTTTTTTGATGTAATTAAAGAGCGATTTGTGATCACGGGCCGCTGAGGCAGACTCCATCTCCTCAGCAACTCGCGACCACCACCCATCCTTGCAGCGCCTCACAGCTCTCCGAACCTCCGAGCGAAGGCTGCGGTAAGCCTCCTCATTCTCTGACGTGGGATGCTGTAGCCGATGAGAGTGGGCCTGTCACTTTTTCTCAAAAACACACACACACACACACACACACACACACAGTATATATACACAGTATTCACAGTAGCCATCTTTGATTTTTGACTGGAATGAAAACGAGGCTGAAAGATAGACATCTCTTCAATGACATGCAATGTAAATCCATCAAAAAGCCCCTAGATCACATTACATTTTCCACAAATAGAGTTTTTTGTCTAATGAAATTTCTTTTAAATTTAAATTTTCGATGTTTTGTCAGCAGAACGATCCAAAAACACTTTAAACAACTGCCTCGTTTTCATTCCCATCAAAAATCAAAGATGGCACTGCTGTGTAGGGCTTTACTGGTTGTTTAGATCAGTGTTACTATCAGAAATAATTAGTAATTATTTCTTTAGTTATTAATTAATATTTAAATCAATTAATTGAATCTAACTCATTAAAGCCTCACATGGGGCACCAATTATTATGTAGGGCTTTACTGGTTGTTTAGATCAGTGTTACTATCAGAAATAATTAATAATTATTTCTTTAGTTATTAATTAATATTTAAATTAATTAATTGAATCTAACTCATTAAAACCTCATATGGGGCTCCAGTAAATGTAGTGTGCTACGTTTAGGAGCGGGTTTGGTTATTAGCAATAATTAATAATTATCAAAGATAATTATTAATTATTAAAATCAATAGAACATTGATGAGAATCAATGTTAGTTTTTTTAATCCTTTAAATCAACAATTATCAAAGATAATCGTTAATTGTTAACATCCATGAAACATTAATTAAAATTAACACTAGCTTATTGATCATTCAAATTCAACAATCATCAAAGATAATTATCAATTATCAAAAATCAATAGAATATTAATAAGGATTAACATTGATGGGGCACCACCCTGGAATCAGGGACTAATAACCAGATGGTAAAACAGTCTCAATATTAGATTGTTTTCTTAGGAAAATCGACATCCGAAGAATATCGATTTTCGGGAAAAAAACAATGAATGAAGGTTTGAATCCGAGCACTGACATCCCGTCAGCATGACACAGGCGTAAGCAAAACAAACCAAAACACTTCTCTTTGTAATATAAGCAAAGTTTATTTATGCAGTAATATCAATTAATAATTAATACAATGCAGTCAATAAACTTCCGACTTACAACTACAAACTAAACAGTGATATGATTAGATATGGAAATAAAAATAATCCTATAACACATAAGGTGTGTGTGTGTGACAGTGTGTGTTTGTGTGTGTAAGGAGGGATGTGCACAAAATGGCAGACGTGACTCTTGTGGAGAGTATGTCACACGAGACTTCCAGCCAGGGAATATGACCGCGAATGGGGGCGGCGAGAAACCAGTCAATGGCGTCTACCAGTTACCGCGTATATCCGCTTGTACGATAGCTTAGGGACAAAGCTGGGCTTTAGCATTAAGCTATCTAGGATATGCCAAAAATGTGTGCCAGAATGTTTGTGAGGGGTCGCGTGCGTGTGTGTGTGTGGTTAGTATGAGAGAGAGAGAGAGAGAAGTGACGGCACTAAAGCCGATTTCGCGATCGTGGGAGAGAAAGCAGCTGTTAGTTCATCGCTCAGAGACGCGGTGGATGGCTCGTAAACAGTCCCGTGTTCTTTGACTCTTTAATGGATGAACTCAGTTTACCTGTCTCACCAGCGATGGCGAAATTGCACAACAGTCCAATTTGGTTGGACCACAATACAGCAAAACAAATTCATGATCATTAATACCCTGAGTATTAATAATGAGCGGACACGGTGGTCCGTAAACTGTATAAGCAAAAACCCTGAAACACAAGAATAACACACTATAATATTCTATCTCTGCCCAGACGTAAACCTCTTACTTGAATCGCATGAGGACGTAGAATGTGTGTTCATCCGTCCTTTAATTCCGACCCAGTTCCTTGAGGCTCGGGTGATGACGGGAGGCCGTTTCCTCGCTCTGTTGGCGGGCACGGTTGTTGATTCTCGGCGGGCTGGCGGAGAACTCAGAAATGTCGACTTGATTGAAGATGGAAGATAAATCTTTAATCTCTTCACTTCTGCAGGCAAACAGATGAAGACGCGGTTTGCTCGGTGGTCTCCTTCGGATCCGTTAGAGTGTTCAGTTGAACACAGAGTAATCTCAACTCGTCCAGCGAGATGGAGATTGTATGGCCACAGTTTCAAGTCGGACGTTACTTCCTTGTGCCACGAGGTTGCACCTGAGAGGAGCGATGAGCTGTGTCTATACTCGGTGAACAAAGTTGCTGGAAGCAAATCCCAGAAGCATTTCAGAGGTATTTCAACACCAGATGATGTCATGTGTGAGGGACGTTCTGTTGTGTGCCTCATCCAATAGGAGTTGAGAGTTCGATCCTTTAGTGAGCAAGGCTTCATGGGATTTGTAGTCTGTTTTGGACTCCCTTTGTTTGATTTTGGCGCGATTTTTATCAGTATAATTTACGACTTGGAATGTGGGGGCTTGAGTTAGGTTTTTACGACTGTGTTAGGCCTGCCTTTGTCTTCTATCTGAATACATGAGGCCCAACAGCTGTAAAAAAGGTTTATAGATGCATAGATGTTGTTGTTTTTTTCTATTATAACTTATATTATTTGTTACAATAAGACTCTTTGCACCCTTTTTCTTAATATGTACAACTGTCAAAATGTTTTTCTCAAATTATTATAATTTGATAATTATCCAAAACCAGAGGAGTGGGTTGGCCCAGAAATATGTCAGATCTGTGAGGAACAAAAACAAGTATGTGACTGCGTAATGCAGTTGAGGACATTTATTCAAGCACAATGGCTTATGGGTATTCCCCACACCTGCAATTTTGTGTTTGAGTCCACCTTAGTTGAGTCAAGTCTGAGTCTTTAAACAGTCGAGGCCGAGTCGAGTCTGAGTCCAAAAGGGGCCGAGTCAGACTCAAGACCAAGTCCATAACAGGCCGAGTCCGAATGAATCTGTTCATGAATCTGAATTCAAATTGTAACCGTAAACTCAACATCAATATTTTAAGCTTATTTTAACTTTTGTCAATATAAATGTAACAAAAACACCTCTATATTTTATGATTGGTTTCCTGTTGAACAAACTTCAAAGTGGTTTCAGAATGAAAGTATATGCTTTAGGTGTATGAAGACAAAACTGTCCTTCAACATACTTCTTGTGTTCTGTTGACATTTATTTAAGTTATTTGTTGCTTTTTCCCCTCCACACAAACATAGACTAAAGAAAGTGAAAGCTGCGTTAGTCATTAAAACCAGAGTTATTATTGTTTGGAATTTGAATTATTTTTTTTTTCTACTTCATTTTCAATTTGTCCTTTCAATTTAGTTTAGTTTTATCTAAAATGATCCCTACCTAAATAAATAATATATATTGAGTTTCCTCTTTTGTCTCTATCTGCCGACTGGTTTGTGAAAATAATGAGTCAACACAGTAGTAATTAGCACTCGCTGAGAAGTTACATCTCACAGCATGACTGCAAATGCTACATCTGAAAGCACTGGTAAAGCCCACTGATAATATTAGGGCCATTTAACACGGACATGACTGTTAATTCGCGGAAAACGTGGGGCAGTTCTACGCACTGCTTATGCACCTAAAAGCCTGATGCATCCATGTGTTATCATTTAAAAAAAATAAGAGGTATCATAAAAATGTATTTTGTACTACCTTGAAGAAGCTATTTGACAACAGATACTCACATACTTTATATTCCAAAAGACAAAATGGTAACTAAATTTAAACAAATGATCCAGTTCAAAAGTTTACATTCCCTTGGTTCTAAAAGGATTAGTTCACCCAAAAATGAACATTCAGTCATTGTTTACTCAACCCTGTGTTGTTATAACTCCATTCAGGATTCAGGGACAGGATCAGGAGGCCAGGGGGAGGCCACAGGGCAGGGACAGGATCAGAAGGCCTGGGAGGAGGCCACAGGGCAGGGACAGGATCAGGCGGCCTGGGAGGAGGCCACAGGGCAGGGACAGGATCAGGATGCCTGGGAGACTGAGTCATGAGAGGTGGAGCCAAGGAAGGTGGAGCCAGGGAAGGCGGAGCCAAGTATGGAGGAGCTGTGGAAGACTCTGGGGGCAGAGCCGTGGAAGGTAGAACCATGGAAGGAGCCATGGAAGGCGGAGCCGAGGAAGACTCAGAGGGCGGAGCCATGGAAGACTCTGGGGGTGGAGCCATGGAAGGCGGAGCCGAGGAAGGTGGAGTCGTGGAGGGTTAAGTCGTGGAGGTTGGAGCCATGGATGGTGGAGCCGGGGAAGGCAGAGTCATGGAAGGTGGAGCTGTGAGAGGCAGAACTGGGGATCCTAGTGCCTGGAGCGTAGCCAAAGGCTCGAAGGACCAGGGCGAAGCCGGAGGCTCGGAGGACCGAGGCAGCGCCAAAGGCTCAGAGGACCGAGGCAGAGCTGGGGGATCGGAGGACAGAGGCAGAGCCGGTGGGGCTGAGGATCAAGGCGGAGCCAGGGGGAAGGAGGTCCCTGGTAGAGCCGAAGGCGGAGCCAGGTGACCGACTGATCAAGGTGGAGCTGTAGGGACAAAGGACCCCGGTGACGGCAACAGGCCTATGGCCCACGGTGGAGAAGAGGGGACGTAGGGCCAAGGTGATGAAGAGGGATCGGAGGGCCAAGGCGGAGTCCAGGGTTCGGAGGGTGAAGGTGGAGTCGGAGGGTAGGCAGATCCCCTTGTCTATGGAGCCACCGGGGCCGATGGTCGAGCCGGTGACTTGAGGGGATCCGGCTGATCAGAGGAGATTGGAGGAAAAGCCAAGGAAGGTGTCAAGGGAGGAGCCGTGGAAGGCGTCGAGGGGCTGAAGGGAGCCTGCGGGGGTGGGACCAAGGGATTGGATGGCCTTGGCAGAGGAGGAGGGAGTGGGAGGATGGGCGGGAACAGCAGAGACGAGGAGACTTGGAAGCTGGGCAGGACCGGCGGAGACGAGGAGACTTGGAGACTGGATATGATCAGTGGTGACTGGAGACTCATGGGACAGATTATTTCAAAACCATCAAGTAATTTAGTAGGGACTAGGCTCAGCTCACCCACAGTGGTGGGAGTATGAGTGGGGCTCCACTCAGTGCCCTCAAACTCCACTAATATGCCCTCTAGGACGGACGTTGGTGCCGGCTCTCTCACCTAGTCAAACTCCGCGATGAGCTTGGGCTCTGAGTCTGCGGTGGGCTCTGGCTGTTGGTCCGTTACAGTCAATAATGATGGCTGGCTGGGCTCTGGGTCTAGAGAGGGGCTGGCATTGTCCTTAGCAGGGCAGATGGTGAAAGGTGAGTCACAGCTTACCAGCACCCACTCCACATATTCGGTGAAGTTCCCTTGAGGACCCTCCCCAGACAACTTGGCCTTAGTCACGATGTTGAGTCCGACATAGTAGAAAGTGCATTTTTTTTTTTTGCCAATGTGTGAACGGCTTGTAACGCAACTTAAAATATGAGCCCTTTCCGATTTTGATTCTGATTTTCATAGGGAAGGGAGCGGGTATTTATGCACACTCCTGAGAGCCTTGACTCGGTGCTTCTCTTCCGCTGTTCAACAGCGACAACAAACTGCAACACTAGGTAATGTTATCTTAGAGATGGAATTCAGCAAACATCCGGCTACCAGCACAACACCGACTCCTACACAAACTCAGAGTAAGCCAAAAAAACATACCTTGCTACCTTGCTTCGTAACTTTCAAATAATTTCAACGATCTTCTCTTTATACTAAAAGTCAGGTATACAGGATAAATTTAAGCAAATACGCTGGTTTCTTATTCATAGTACAACATATGACATACAAAACATACAATAGTGCAGTGCAACTATTCTGGTATTGTTCAGTAGTATGTAACTGTATGTGTGTATCAGCATGCTATGTTAGCTGATAAGTAGTTTTAGTTTAGTCTCAAAGTTTGTAGTAAAACAATCATAACTGTGTAATTTTAATTATGCTACCTCATCTGTCAGCATGATGCCAGTGAATCACATTCAGTCTCTTTGTACGTTACGTCATTGTTTTGGCCGATGCTCGCTCACACGCGTCCCTATGGAGTGTGTCAACGCACGCGTGCACGAGCAACAGGTGGCTGGCTGCAGTTCACTTAATGGCCACAGGTGTTATTAATAACAAGGGTTTCTGAATCTTACATACTGCTGTCATGGGAGGATTCATTCTGCTGGTTTGTTTCTATGTGTCTCCCTCATGTTGACGCTGGTGCGGAGTTAATCACGTGGCAGCGTTGCCCAGCAACGCTCATTACCAGCCGCTGCTTGATTAGCTCGGCACCTGCACACTATCTTCTCTCTCCCTTATAATCAGCCCTTTTGTGTGAGTTCAGTATCGGATCGTTCTCTTGTTGTGTGCTTTGTTACACGTGTTCTCATGCTGTTCTCTGTATTTTTTAGTCTGGATATTTTTTCCTATCTTCCTGTGCTCCAGACATTACCATCAGCTCCATTCACCAGGATTTCTCACCTCTGTTTCTCTCTGCTCCAGTCGTCGCCATCTCACACCCTGGAATATACATTACCTCTACTCTCTCCCCACTGCAGCTGCCGCCGTCAGAGTCCTCCACCTTCATCTTCTTCCACCTCCTCTCTGGACTGTTCCATTGTTTGTGCTACTTCATATTTTTTCATCAAATACCTGAACTTTTCACTCTTTAAATATTGTTATATTTTTACTCCTGCATCTGGGTCCTATTTATATCACGACAACTGCACCTTTAAGTGAAACTCTTCACCGACCGTTGATCTCCTGTACGTGTTCATGAGACAGAAAATACATGAGCTTTAGAGCTACTGGCACGAGAGCAACCCCTTTAATATGGTGTGTTGCTTTCTCTATGATTAATGACTGTTTGTGTAATAATTATTCATGAGTCACTGCTTTGTCCTGAGCTGTGAAACTGCCCACTTTTCTTAAAAAAAAAATACTGTACATTCTTTGGTTTCCCAGCATCTTCTGCACATTTGAGTTCTTCCCAACAGTGGCCAAATGATATAGACATCCAGCTTTTGACACTTAGGACAACTGATGGACACATACACAACTATTACAAAAGGTGCAAATATTAATTGATGCTCAAGAAGGCAACACAAGAACCAAGGGGATGCAAACTTCTGAACAGGATGATTTGTGTAAATGACAGTACATTTTGTGTAATGTAGCTTTTGAAGTGCAGTACTACATAAAATATATAATCTTTTATCTCTTATATTTGCATACATTCTTAAAGGGGTGTGAAAACGTATAGGCCTAAAACAAAAGGGTATGCAAACTTCTGCGATATATAGTTTGTGAAAATGGATATTTTATTTTATATTTTGTTTTTCACTATTTAACCACATTTTAGATTTTTTAATTTACAAATTCCATGTAGCCTATTCTATCCATATAATTTCATATTGCATGTGTAATTATGAGTAGACTTGTCATGTCAGGTACACATTTTAACCCAAAATTCACAACACTGGAACCTAAAATTCAAAATACAACCCCCACATCTAAACATTTAAAGGAATATTCTGGGTTCAATACAAGTTAAGCTCAATCAACAGCATTTGTGGCATAATATTGATTATCACAAATATAAACTGACTCGTCTCTCCTTTTCTTTTAGAAAAAAAAGCAAAAATCTGTGTTACAGTGAGACACTTACAATGGAAGTGAATGGGGAAAATGAAAGTGAATGTGGCCAATTTTTGGAGGGTTTAAACAAAGAAATGTGAAATTTATAATTTTATAAAAGCACTTGCATTAATTCTTCTGTAAAACTCATGTATTATTTGAGCTGTAAAGTTGTTTAAATCACCATTTAAAGTCGTTTTAGGGTTTGTTGACATTATATCATCGTGGCAAAGAAGTTGTAAAATTGGCTATAACTTTACACAGAAAAGGTTAGTAAGTGCTTTTATCACACTAAAATCATGTTTATACGCATATCCTTTATGTCTTGTGGCTATACTTTTGAAACAGTGAGTATTTTAACGTTCAAAAATTTGCCCCACTCACTTCCATTGTAAGTGCCTCACTGTAACCTCGATTTTTGCTCTTTTTAAAGAAAAGGAGGGACGAGTCAAAATAATGTTTTGTTGTAATCAACATTATGCCACAAATGCTTTAGATTGAGTTTAACTTGTATTGAATCTGGAATATTCCTTTAAGTGCTTGTACTATATAAAAAGTGCAGTTTAACTGTCTGAATGTGACACTTGTCTGATTTACCTCCATGCTCGTGGGGAAAATGAACATTCAGAAAACACCCCGCTTACATTTTCACGTGTTGCACGAAGACATGGATTGGCTTCTTTCAGCACATTGTTGAAAACTGAAAATTTTGATTGACTGACAGGACAACATAGAGCACATGACGTCATTGCCATGGTAACCAGACACATTTCAACTGATTCGCTGAAGATGACAATTAATGAATCATCAAATCAACGTGCAATGCAACAAAACTGAGAAGGACAATGAGATTTAATTTAAGAAGAAAAAATCAGTGACCCTACCAAAAACTGTGACTGTCCTGTGTAATAAACTGGGACATCTGGACACCCCATCTATAATTAAATTATAAACAAAACATTTCACTGCCCAAAATAAATTCATATTTTATTGTGCATTTTATTGTGGAAAAACAATGTAAAAGAAAATATTTTAAGCAGCTCGTCAATGCTTTTAAAATAGAAAAACATTAAATAGGTGCTGTTTATCTGTTTTTCAGAGTTGCAGTCTGCTTTAGCAATAACAACTTTTTTCCCGACTATTTAAAAAGTTACAGTTAATTCATCAAGGACCAGTTTAAGTTGACAACACTGCGTGGACCACAAGAGACTACAGATGCATGTGTGGATACATTATGCATAAAAAGACTTAACGTCCAATATTAATAATATTTTTCTGAATTTTTATTTTGATATATTGTTTTAGTAAACTGTGAGAGACATGATGTGGGTGATTTGACTTAATGAAGTTCTTAATCATGATGAAACCGCGATGCGAGCACCGTCTTAACTGCACAAACGGCGTGAGTGATTTTACCATTTGTCAGGTCCCGTGCTGTCCCAAACTGCCTTGTAGTTTCTAATACATTGGCTATATACCCGTCTTTATGTGTTCGTCGTGCCAGCCACCTCGGTAATCGATGTTATACAGCAGTCTCCGTAGTAACATTCGAGCGTATTGGTTTACTGAGTGTGCAGCTCTGCAGGTGTGTTTGCTCAACACACTGAAACAAACTCTTGCTACGTCTACGACATCAGGGGGTGCTACAACTGCTTGCAGACAGAGTGTCCATTTATTTCTATTTCGTTATTTTTATTCATTTATTTTGTTCATTGCATCATAAATCAAATGCCATGGACTCGGCCCCAAGTCCCAAAGGCTCAAGTCCGAGTCAAGTCCGAGTAAAAATGCATCTAAGTCTATGACAAGTCCAAGTCCATAAAAACTCAGAGTACGAACTCGGGTACCCCAAATATACACAAAGGCAAAGTTTAAAGAACGTATTTATTTGAGTTATGATTCCAAAATGTGACATTTGAAGTAGGCTACTGTTTAATTAGGACCACTTAAATGTTTTTATTAATGACAACTTTAGGATTTAGAGAGTAACGGTAACTTAATTAAAACTAGTGAGAATAGTAAAAACTTTACAAAACTATTTTTTACAGTTTGAGATAACTATTAGTATTTACAGTAAGTGCACAGTATATAGTGTGTCATTTGGGACACAGTTATTGAGATGACAAAGTGAAAAATTGGGCCAGTTTACCTGAATTCACCCATATGAAAAGCAATACTATTGGCTCTTGTTGTTATAGCTTAGCATATATGTGGCGGGGAATTTCATAAACTCTGTTTCCTACAATTTGGTGACAATCATCAAACATAAATATTATAGATAGATAGACAGATAGATAGATAGACAGATAGATCAGAGACACTGTTATTCGAAATATTACCATAGAAATTGGATTATGTTAGGAAATTAAAATTTAATTACTCTCCGAAGGACCAGCTGCTGCAGCTACTGCTTATGTGTGGAGAACTAAAATGATGAATGAGCTTTTCTTTTGCTGGTTGGGTTCAGCCAAAATTTTATTAAATCAAACCCATATATCTAATAAAACAGTTTAAGAAATCACCAGCTAGCAATAAGTGTTTGTTGATAAATCTCCACTTTGGAGCACTTGGTGCCATAAAAAGACAATTTCCACAAATACGGTACACAGAAGTTCATTTTTTGTTCTTTTTCACCAAATATCAGTGAAACGAGGCACTTGATCTTCAGAAAAGGTTGTGATTAAACTAAATATTATTTGTGCTGATATCTATAAATATAATGTAATATATTTTACATTTTATTACACATGAGGTTTGACATTTTTACAATCCTGTTACCAGAATTTGAAACTAATACTGTTTAAAACCCAAATTTGAATGATTTCGTTATTTTCAAGCAATAAACAATAGATAACATCAAAATTAAATAAATATGTTAATGCAATCCTAGGTAAAGGGTTTGAATATACATACACCGATCAGCCACAACATTAAAACCACCTGCCTAATATTGTGTAGGTCCCCCTCGTGCCGCCAAATAGTGCCAACCCGCATCTCAGAATAGCATTCTGAGATGATATTCTTCTCACCACAATTGTACAGAGCGGTTATCTGAGTTACGGTAGACTTTGTCAGTTCAAACCAGTCTGGCCATTCTCTGTTGACCTCTCTCATCAACAAGGCATTTCCATCCACAGAACTGCCTCTCACTGGATGTTTTTTGTTTTTGGCACCATTCTGAGTAAATTCTAGAGACTGTTGTGTGTGAAAATCCCAGGAGATCAGCAGTTACAGAAATACTCAAACCAGCCCATCTGACACCAACAATCATGCCACGGTCGAAATCACTGAGATCACATTTTTTCCCCATTCTGATGGTTGATGTGAACATTAACTGAAGCTCCTGACCCATATCTGCATGATTTTATGCATTGCACTGCTGCCACATGATTGGCTGATTTGATAATCACATGTATGATTGTTGACAAAATGACAAAAACTGATCTGTGAAAAAATTTACAAATCAGGATGATCTATTTAAGCCTAGTGTGACCCGTCTAGGTGCTCATTTTGTAGAATTTTGCAACACACTCTCATGGCAAAATCTTCAGGTTTCATACGACTTTTCTAAATTTGGCTAATTCGAATGATATCCTGCGACTGCACTCGTTTGAATTCCTATGACTCTCACTACAACAAATGACGTTGCTGGACATCGTTTCCAAATAGCCAACTCATAAATTATGTACGACTTTTCATGAGATCGGGTTGAATTATAAGACGTTTATTGGTATTATGGCTAAGAAAATTAGTATTTCACAATGTCAGTATGCAAGAAGCCATGAAACTGAGTAAATTCAATCTGTGAAAGTTTTCACAAATCCAGTTTTGTATGAAACTAGTGTTTTTCTATCATAATTATCATGTGTTTGCAAAATGTGACCTCTCAAAGCCTAAAACACTGTAAACTTTTGACTACAGAACTCAAAAAAGGGTTAAGAGACAAAAACTGGTCTGTGAAAAAATTCACAAATCATGAAGGTCTTTTTGAGCTTACTATGACCCGTCTAGGTTGTCAGTTTTTAGAATGATAAGCTGATTTCTCTGATGGCTTTATCCATTGACACAGCCTATATTGTTATTATTACACAAGGCAATGGGGGTAGAACTGTAAGACGCAATCAAACGCGACCCAATGTGATTGTAAAGGTTTCACAAATCAGGCTCTATCTAAAACAAATGAATTTGCATGAACCCAGATTGCGTGTTTACTGGAAAAAGCCGTTTTCCGACTCATGGACTTAAGAAGAGTTGACAGGAAAACAAACTGCTGTGAAAAAATGCACAAATCAGACTGGTCAAGATGAGAGTGGTTTCAGTCTTCTGGGTGTTCAACTTTTGATGCTGACTTGTGTGAGCCATACTGATGTTTTGATGTGAAGGCACATGAGAGGAGATTTCATGATCTAGAATTACATTTATGCTGTATTCTGTACTTAAATTTCTAATTTATTTTATATCATGACAACATGTCCATTACTAAGGAAATAGTATGTATAAGCCTGTATATGTAGCCTTTTATGTATAACTATAATGTATGTATGGACAGACAGACAGATAGACAGATAGACAGACAGACAGATACAAACATAAGTATCATAGATAGATAGATAGATAGATAGATAGATTACCTTTACATCATCGACGTTTTGTAGAACTTCCTTCCCAAACACATGCTTTATTTGTATAGCGTCTTTAGGCTCACATCCACTGTCTGGAGATGGAAAGTTTCTGTCATGGTTTGGATGTTTCGTCTCTTCTCTATTTGTGTTTCTCGGGCTCCTTCGCTGACCGACACTAAGAGCGTCAAAATCGATGGTTTTACTCTCATACGCTCCTTCTACATTGCAAAATAAACCTCCGTATATCTGTCGTGGTACCGGGTCTGCTGTTCCCGGGCGAGCCAGATACACCGGCAGATCATCGTCCCGCTCCAGCACGCGTTTATTCTCAGCCATGATGTGAGCGAGACTGTAAATGACCGTCAGCCGATGTCACTGAGAGCCTCTGGAGAAACTTCACACGGGCAGTGCCAGGGCTGGAGCCCACGCCTCCAAAAGTCCCCGGTGCTCCAGAGAGCCAGTCTATCCCTGAATCTACATCTTTATATTAGAAGCACATCATACGCGTTAATAACGTGAACAATTATTGCGTAATGTAGCCTATTCTACATTCAAATGTTAGAAATGTCAATAAACTTTGAATCAAGCCTGTATTATCATATTCATACTTCAACGTGAATTAACTGCCGATTTATAAAGCATTAAATTATTTATGTATTTTTTTAGCCTATTTATTAAGCAGGCGTTTCTAGCATTTGGAAACATCAGGTCACATTTTTGTTGCTGTCACAGAGAACAGTGAAATATCTCAGGACACTCATTTCAGTGATGTCTTTCAGGGAGAAGGAAAGTTTTTGCATACCATTCCATAAAAAAACACACACAAAACCCCCCCTAACAGCACCTTTAATGTTCTAAATGTAACCTAAACAGTAAACTTTACTGTTTTACGGCATGAGAAACAGTTTAAAACGATATCTGAGGAGGCATCCGAATGATTCTGAGTGAATCATGAACAGATTCAGACCGTTTTGCCAAACTCTTTGACCGATCTCTTGAAAAGAACTGACTCATCCTAAACAGGCAACAGAACATATTTAACCATTTTTTTTTAGCAGTCAATAATCTGCAGGGCCGCATTAGGGTGCTCCGAGGCCCAGGGGCTTACCGTTTCTCTGGGCCCAGTCGTCAGAGCGGAATGTAATCACTCGATGACCATGAGCTACACGGACGGGTTTAGCGTTGCACACTCTTTCTGTGTTTACATCAGCATCTCCTGCTGAACACATTTACATACGCACTCTCCGAGAACGTCAACGGGAGAATACTGCAACTGGCTCCCCTGCAGCCGCGGGCCCCGGGGCTTAAGCCCTATTAAGCCCGTGCGTTAATGCGGCCCTGACAATCCGTTTACCCTGCTGACTCATGACTGTGCTGCAAAGTACAGTTCAAATGACATCCTCAAGTTTGCTGATGACACTACAGTTGTGGGCCTCATCAGCAACAATGATGAGTCGGCGTACAGAGAGGAGGTGAACCAGCTCACAGAATGGTGTAGAGACAACAATCTATCTCTTAATGCTGATAAGACTAAATAGATGGTTGTTGACTTCAGGAGGACCCGAGCAGACCACTCACCACTGCGCATCAACGGAACAACTGTAGAGAGAGTCAAAAGCTCCAAGTTTCTTGGTGTGTACATGATGGAGGACCTCTCCTGGACTCTCAACACCACCTGTCTAGCCAAAAAGGCCCAGCAGTACCTCCGCTTCCTGCAGAGGCTGAAGAGAGCCAAACTCCCCCTTCCCATCCTTACCACCTTCTACAGAGGGACGATAGACAGCATCCTGACCAGCTCTCTCAACGTGTGGTATGGGAACTGCACAGCCTCCAACCGCAAGACCCTACAGCGAATTGTGAGAACAGCTGAAAAGATCATCGGAGTCTCACTACCCACCATCAACACCACATACAACAACTGCTGCTTCCCCCTCTCACCCCTCTCATGGACTCTTCACCCTCCTGCCACCTGGCAGAAGGTACAGGAGCATCCGTGCCACCACCAGCAGACACCACAACAGTTTCTTCCCTGAAGCAGTCAGATTACTCAACACCCTGCTGCCTCCCAATGCTCACCTGGGCAAGTCAAACACCTAACCCAAAATGACTCAAAAACATTGCACACCTGCACTTTACAAAGCTGCATTAGTCACTTTGTATTATGGAACTCGTTTTTGCTGCCAATATTGCTGCTATACTTATTGCTGCTACACTACAAAATAGTTTACAGTTTACAGCTCATGTTCTGTGTATTTATTGTCCTGTATATTTATTGCCTTGTGTATCTATTGTTCTGTCCTGTGTATTTATTGTCCTGCACTCGTCTCACACTGTTGTGTATTATACTTTATGTAGTCTTGCGTACTGTTCTGTGTTGCACCATGGTCCTGGAGAAATGTCATTTCGTTCCAATGTATTCAAGCTATATAGAGGAATGACAATAAAAACCCACTTGACTTGACTTTATGAAATAGCGACATACTGAGTAACAATAACCAATATTTACTTGACAAATTCCACTTCAGTTCCACTCAAAAAAGTTCCAAATATTCAGGCTTGGACTAAAATTTTGTCCTAGTGACGTCCCTGTTATTGAAAGGGAGCCTACAAGCTTAGCATAAAATAGCATAACGCGGCGGTCCCATAGACATTCTATGGGCGGTACACTGGCGAGGAGACAAGAGGCCATTTTTTTTTTATGGATGTCTATGGAGGAGGTGCTTCATTACGCTGAATAAACTGCTTTTGTGAGGAAACACCTCATCATTTAATGAATGAACTGCCTGTCTACTAATCTTCAACATGTTTTACACTAAACAATCCTTTTGGAATGAACTATGTGTGGAGTTTTCTACGATAAAATTGCTGTTTTAAAAGAGAAGACACAGACAATTGTGCGACAGGTAGGTGTCGGTTTACAGCTCTCCCCGACCGTTTTTATGGTATCCGCAAATGGTGACTCGCTGTTGTAACTCTAGTTGACTGTTACGCTCTCTCCAATGTTAAAAACACGGATGTTATCTTTGTATAGAAGATGTCTGATGGTGTGTGAATTAGTGCACTGTACCTTTGTAAACCTCTCGAGTGCCTGTGTCTTTGATGATGATGTAGTTATCGCTATGTCAAGTGCTCCAGTCAGCACAATGAGAAGATTCAGGGTGTGAGTGCTGATGATAACAGGAAAACACTCTCTAGGAATCCTTATTTGACTTTCATTTTAGACTAAAATGCCATGAACAATCAAACTATATCAATATTGTTCCATTCTTTATTGTTAACTGAGACCTCAAACTACTTTGTGCTTCACTGTGCTGATAACAGCTCAAAACTATTTGTCAGTGTCCTGGTGGAGGGGTGATGACACTTCAGTCTAGCCAGAGACAGATATGTCAGAGTGCCAAAGCAACGATGACGGTGGCAATTCACAGTACAATCCTGTAAAATGCAGTTACAACACAAACAGATGATCACTGAATCAGCAATCATGACATCATAAGCAACACATTTCAAAGGGTCAGGGTAATCTTTTTAAACAGGCATTTTCAACCTTTAAAACAGATGCAGGGCCCCCACTCAGACACTCAGCCAACCCAGGCACCCCTTGGTATAAAAAGCTAGATTTTCCTGGAGGCACTTTATAATTATAACTTTAATTGAGAACATGAACTAATATTGCTACATCACTATGCAATTGATTGAATCAATCAATCAATCAATCAATAAAATGTATGTTACCACATTCTCAATCACATAGAACTACTTCGATTTAATTACTAATCTTTGAAAAATTTACTGTATAATGTTTTTAAAATTCACTTGTAGTGGCACGTACCATCTTGTTTACTCACCGTGATAATAGATGATTACAGATACAGACTGACTGTAGGAAATTGCATGTTCTGGCTGGAAGTCTCATATATAATCTAGAATCATTTTATTATTTTTAATAATTTATCTGACTAAATGTTAGCAGGTAGGAAATAAAAAACAAAGGCCAAAGTATTCAGGTTAGTTCTGTGGGTTCAGAGACACCATTTATTCAATCTGAAGAGAACAAGAGGGGTTAATCAAATGTCTTGGTTAGGAATGCTTATTGAGAATTTCTAAGTGCAAATGAGACTCTAGATCATAACATCATATTAAATCAACTTGGTTTAATTGGTTCAATATTTCCCAGCCTTTTCATATCTGTTAGGGACTAAACGGAGTAAATGAATCACATGTTTGAATTCAAGCATCATAGCCAAGAGAGTCATTGCTGTACAATGAAGCCTTGTGATGACTCAACTTGTGACTGATCCTGTGTTTTGTTAGGTCATGTAATCTGTTTAAGATATTCCTGGAGGAGAACAAATGGGTAATTCTCACGAAACCTGTTAAATTTTTATTTTATATTTGATGTCAAATCAATACAAAAAATGTACTTATATTTTGTATTAAGAAAACAGCAACACTTTACAATAAGGTTCCATTCATTAAAGGTGCAATATGTAATATATTTACTGTACTAAAGCATCAAATTATCATAATATGTTATCAGAGATTTAGGAAACATGCTAAGTTGAAATACTGGCTTCTCCAAAAACAATGCTACAGCCAGTATATTCTACTTTGAAATGTCCACTCCGGGCCGAAATTTTTGTTTGTGTTTTGGCCTGTGTGATCCCGCCCACTGCTCATTTCCCAATAGTATTTCGACAACCCGGGCAAACACAGCGCGCTGCAGCCATGGAAGCCAGCAACACATCTAGCTAACATTGACAGAGTTATAAAAAATCCACATGAGCTGGTTTATAATTTGCAAACAATAAAAACATTGCAAACGTATACATTAGCTGATCAACTTACAGTGTAAGGCTCCTCGCTTGTCATTGTCAGTTTGCTCGTTCCTGTTGCGTGTCCTCAACCTGGCAAACAGTGTGAGCTTCGAGTTTGGGGAGGAGGGGGCGGGGGAGACAACTCTCCAGTATTTTGAATTTGGACTGCAGTACCCATTTTTAACGCTTGATGTCAATGTTACATATTGCTCCTTTAACATTAATTAATGCATTAGGTATCATTAAATACAATATATTTTTTTACAGCATTTAAAAAAAAAATACTGTTTGTCTGTATACTGTACATCTTGTCATTGCAGTCTCTAGGCACGATCATGATTTCAGGCTCGATTACACTTCCTAGTGCTTGACTCATGCACAGAGTGCTAGATGGTGCTACAGGAAGTGTAATCAAACTTAAAAAATCATAATCGCCAAGGTGAATGCTGTCAAGATGAACAGTAAAAAAGGAGTTACATTTTGGTCTGTTCTCACCCAAACCCAACTGGATTGCTTCAGAAGACATGGATTTAACAACTGAGTCTTATGGATTACTTTTATGCTGCCTTTATGTGTTTTTTGGAGTGATCAGGCAAAGGTCTGATCACCATTCACTTACATTGTATGGACTTACAGAGCAAAGAGATTCTTCTAATGTCTTCGTTTATATTTATACACATTTGGGATGGCATGAGGGTGAGTAAACGATGAGTGAATTTTCATTTTGGGGTGAACTAACCCTTCAATAACGCTTTCAACAGAACCAGTGTCTCTTCCTGCACAATCCAACAGACAAACTGTTGTCTATTTTAACATGAAAAATTCATGTGAGATATTTCAATAAGGAACTCGGTCCCTATGCAAGCATTAACCGGTTAATAAATAATTTATCAGCATGATATGCTGCAGTGCTGTTTCTCCATCCATTTATCTATACATTTATCCATGGCTGGAGTTGTGGGGTAATAATGACTTTAACAAATAGAACATTTAAAAGAATAGTTCATCCAATATGAAAAATATTCCAACCATTCATGACTTTGTTGAGAAATTTAGCTGAATGTCCGAGCTGTTTTTATCCATATAATGAAAGCATACTTTAGAATGTATATATATTTTAAATCTTCTTGTTTCAACTTCGTGCTGCCTTAAAATTTGAAGTTATCTCAACTTAAGAGGGAAAGTTGTTTAAACAGAATATAAAGTTGACTTTAATCAATATAAATTCTTAAATGAGCTTAGTGTCTTGAGTACACTTGACTTTCTAAATTCTGTTTAAACTGAATATAGATGTTCACTTTACATTTAAAATGATTGATAACCATAGAAGTAGTAAGTGCTATCCCATTGTCAGAGGGAAAATAAACTGAAAATAAACATTTGATGGTAAATGGCCATTCGATGATCGAGAAACCAATGTTTGATCCCTCTATCATATTCAGTCTTTAGCTTAAGGAGAAATGCATGACGCTCAACAATTTACATGCAAATCACAATGAGAGTAAAAAGATGAGCGTTGAAATATTGCTGCATAAAATATAAATGAAAAAATTACACTAATAACACTGCAGTTTGCATAATTTATTCATTCTGCAGTGCATGCTGGGAATCCGTATACATGAGCAAGATATGTGTGGTTCCCTTTAATTTATATTTTTGATTTCAGCTGAATAGTTTTTCTAAGTACATTAATGACAACATACCATAGAAATATAATAAAAGTTGTCCATACGACTTGTGTGTGATTTTCCAAGTCTTCTGAAGCCATATGCTTTGTGTGATTAACAGACCAAAACTTTGTCGTTATTCACTGAAAATCTTCCCCTCCACCGTACTTCACAATTATATCTCATCAAACCTGGCATGACAGATATTGACGCACCGTTTCAAAGTATGAAGTGAGATTACATGAATGTTCCCTGTTTATAAAGGGATTCATTAAAGACTAGTAAGTCATTTACAAATGCACTATAAATCATTGATATGCTGTTATAACAACATGCATAAATATTGTGAATTTCTGGCAATACTTGCCAAATAGTGAGCAATTTTACTGCTATGAATGCTTACTAACTCTTATCCAACATTAGTAATCTATGAAAACATATCTTAATGTAAAGACAACACATGTAAAGACTTTATTAAGGAGCTACCGACACTAGAAATCTGTACATAAAGTTTAGTATGGTTTAATAGTCATCAGGCTTTATTGTATGATATATGCTGTAAAGGAGCTGGAAAATGTTTTTGCAGAGGACTTTAGTTAACTTGGACTAGTTAATTTGGGAGTAGCACCATTCATTTGACACCAACGTGACAAGTGACAACATAAGTGAGTCAAGACATTATAGTAGTGAATATAAACACAAAAGCAGACTTAAGGCATTTTATGATTTTGATTAATACAAGTATGATGAATAAGTGTATTTATTAACATGTTATTATTATAAAATGCAAGTTAAAATGCTCACTGTTTGGCAAATATTGCATGAAAGTCACCCTTTTTATGCATGTTGTTATGCATATCAATGATTTATAATACATTTGTAAATGACTTATTGGTCATTTATAAACCTCTTAACAAAGGGAATATAAATGTAAAGTATTACCGATATTTTAAGAGCTACAGCAGACATTTTCAGTGAATAACCATTTACATTTCAGTTTGTTCCTCACATAAATGTATTGTTTAGCTTCAGAAGATTTGGAATACAGTGCACTAGATATGGACTTCTTTCATGGTGCTTTCTTGTCATTTTTGTATCTTGACACCCCTGTCTCCATTCTCTTTCATTGTAGAGCAGCATGGACATTTAGCTAAAAATCGCCTTTTCCATCCCATACATTTTTAAAAAAAACCATGCAGTTCATGCAGAGTAAATTATGACAGAAATTTCATTTTTTCACTGAACTATTCCTTTAAGAAAGCATGAGCAAAACCTAAGGTACCTAAGGGATGAACATGAAGACATCATTGAGAGATAATTAATGGTGTTACCTAAATATTTTCTTGTTATTGCTTGGAAACCCTGGACAACCTCCCGTTTAATAAGACTATAGAAGACTTTATAGTATCCAGACAGTCTCCTCTGTTTTGCCAGAGTAGCGCATATTCTGTTTTATATCCCTGCAGTCTTCCGTGTTGACTGATAAACAAGCTGCCATTTATTTCAGAGCAGATCCATCCGTATGGCGTACTCTGTGAACTCAGCTGCTCATGCTCAAATTGACTTATAAATTATAATTAAATGAGTGGCATATCACAGGCTAGCTCTGGTTTTTGTATTTCTGTGCCAGAATATATTTATCCTCAGAATCCACAGGTAGTTGCTAGGATGTTCTGGGTGTTCAATTTATTTATGATAATTTTTGTCAACTTTTAGTGAACTAGCTTGTACGTGACCTCCTAGCTAACAGACATGGACTAAACGCCTCAAAACACTTTTTTTTTTTCCCCATTTCATGGTATCTTAATAGGGCATTGCAGTGTCCTATTTACATATCAGAGGAGTATGTAAAGAGATACTTTACTTTCAGCTGTATCTCAGTGGGGGTGGCTGAAGTTACACTAGTTCAAGGAAGTTGAGAGGTTGTTAATATTGCATTAGTGTCAGAGAGAGGGGAAGGGAAGTGGAAACAGGTGTAGGTAACTTTCTCTGATTACACAGAGCTCATGGAGGTTACAATGAAAAGGCTACTGCTTGTATAACACCATAGGGCATAAACCATCTCATATTTGAAATGACCATATACTTGAATTAAAATATACAGGCCCCTGTGGTCATAATATATTATTATCATTGTGCTAATAGTGATATTGGAATGCATAGGCCTCATTGAAATCACAGTGATTTCATAATGTACTGTCATGAAGTAATAATAGTATTTGGAATATATAGAATCCAAACAGTGCATAATGACATTGGAATGGATAGGCCTCACTGAAGTGAAAATCAAAGATAAAGTCATAATAATTTTGGAATATATTGTCCACTCCAAGTTAAAATGATATTGGAATGTATAGGCCAGAATAATGTCATAATGATTGTTAATGTAAATGCATCATTATGCATGTCATTCATACATTTTATTATGATGTACTGCCTCTGATGAAGTCATGATGACGTTGAAATGTTCAGCCGCCTCATGAAGACATATTTTTATAAGAATGCACAGGCTCTGATGAGGTGGTAATTACTTTTCAATGTATAGCCTCCTCATAGCAACAGTCGTAGCAATATTGAAATGCATCACATTCTGAGGTTAAGATAATATTGAAATAAGTATTCTCCATTAGATCATGCTGATTTGCAAAAGTATAGTCCCTCATGAAGTCATAATGATACTGGAATTCATAACTTCCAACGAGGTCATAGAGATATTGGAATGTATTGCCTACAACAATGACACAATGATATTGGAATTTATATACTCCAATGATATCACAATGATATCGGAACGTACAGTATATTTTCCAATGATATCACAATGATATTGGAACATATAACCTCCAAAGATGTCACGATGATATTGGAACATAGAGTATATACTCCAATAATGTCACAATAATATTGGAACATATAGCCTCCAAAGATGTCACAATGATATTGGAAATTACAGTATATCCACCAATGATGTCACAATGATATTGGAACATGTAGCCTCCAATGATGTCACAATGATATTGGAACATACTATAGCCTACAATAATGTCACAATGATATTGGAATATGTAGCATCCAATGATGTCACAATGATATTGGAACATATAGCCTCCAAAGATGTCACAATGTTATCGGAATGTACAGTATATCCATCAATGATGTCACAATGATATTGGAACTTGTAGCCTCCAATAATGTCACAATGATACTGGAACATATATACTCCAATGTTGTCACAATGATAATGGAATGTATAGCCTCTGATGATGTCACAGCGACAATAGAATGCACTGTATATCCTCCAATGATGTCACAATGATACTGGAATGTATAGTCCCCTCATAAATTCATAATGATAATGGAAAGCATAGTATTCAATGAGGTAATAGAGATATTGGAATGTATAGCCTCCTACGATGTCGCGATGATATTGGAACGTATAGCCTCCAATTATGTCACAATGATATCACAACGATATTCAAATGCATAGCATCCAATGAGGTCATAGAGATATTGGAATGTATAGCATCCAAAGATGTCACAATGATATTGGAATATGTAGCCTCCAACGATTTCACAATTATATTGGAACATATAGCCTCCAATTATGTCACAATGATAATGAAACATATAGCCTCCAATGCTTTCACAATGATAATGGAACATATAGCCTACAACGATAATGGCATGTATAGCTCATGAAGTCATAAAAATACTGGAATGCATAGTATCCAGTGAGGTAATAGAGATATTGGAATGTATATCCTCCAACGATGTCGCAGTGATATTGGAATGTATAGCCTCCAATGAGGGACTGCAACTAAATAATCTAGATTATTTTTTTTTTAATTGAAAATCATATAATTCCAGTCTGACTCCAATCAAATCTATGTAAAGATCAGTTTGTTGCCTTCTCAGGGTAAAAATATGGAAAAAGAAGAGAAAAAAAGACAGAGATGATTATATTTTTGAGGAGGTATTTAGACTTTAATGAAATGAAACTGAACCTGGTATACAGAATGCCCCAAAAAATGTATTTACAAGCCAGAGACACCAATTAAAGGGAGTTAAAAAGATCATTCAGTACAAACCAATTAGTGAAATACCTGCTGGTACAGTATACTACAGCTGGTCATTTGAAGGAGTAGAAAAGAACAGGGCACATGGGAAATTATTAAATACAGGGACATTCAAGAAAGGCAGAAACATTTTCATCTGCAGCCGTCACCACAATAAACGTTGCAATTTATAGTCATTAAATTCTAAACTGCAGAATGATTCTACTGCTCAAGCTGCAGGAAAAGTTTATTCACATCAGGAAGAAATAGACACATGTACATATCAACAAACATATACGTATATTACACTGCAGTCATAGAGAGGTACTTTAATCATAGACATGGAAATAATGGGACAATGGGCCTCATTCATGAAACATGAGTAGGACAAATTTTTCTGGAAACTGTAGTTACAATTTACATAAGATACATATGTTTACTTCTGTTGACTGTCACATGATGTGAATATTTATGTAAGAAATGTTTTACTTGCTTAAAAGTGTTGCATGTTGCGACAGATTACGTAAAATAGTTTTACTTGTGTGAACTGTCGCACAATGCAACAATTTACATAAGAATGGTTTTATTTGTGTTAATTGTCTCACAATGCAACAATTAACTTAAGAATGCTTTTACTTGCCTGAACTGTGGCATAATGCGACAATTTACATGCAAATGGTTTTACTTGCGTGAACCGCTGCATCATGCGACAATTTACGTAAAAAATTATTTTACTTGCGTGAACCGTCACGCACCAATTTACATAAGAATGGTTTAACTTATGTCAGCTTTCACAAGATGTGTCAATTTACTTAAGAATGGTTTTACTTGCGTGAACTGTCGCATGATGGGACAATTTACGTACTAATGGTTTTACTTGCGTGAGCCATCACATCATGCACCAATTTACATAAGAATGGTTTAACTTATGTCAGCTTCCACAAGATGCATCAATTTACTTAAGAATGGTTTTACTTGCGTGAACTGTCGCCTGGTGCTGCAATTTACATAAAAATGTTATTAAGTCAGCATTCACATGATGCGTCAATTCATGTAAAATGGTTTTACTTGCCTGAACCATCGCATGATGGGACAATTTACGTACTAAAGGTTTAACTTGCGTGAACTGTCACGTCATGCGACGATTTACATAAACATTATTTTACTTGCGTGAACCGTTGCACCATGCGACAATTTACGTAAAAATGATTTTACTTGCGTGAACCATCACATCATGCACCAATTTACATAAGAATGGTTTAACTTATGTCAGCTTTCACAAGATGCGCCAATTTACATAAAATGGTTTTACTTGACTGAACCATCGCACCATGGGACAATTTACGTATTAATGGTTTTACGTGAACTGTCGCGTCATGCGTCGATTTACTTAAAAAATGGTTTTGCTTGCATTAACTATTACATTGTGCAACAATTTACAAATTAATGGTTTTATTTGCATAAACTGTTACATAAGACGCTACACTTTACTTAAGAACTTTTCCATTAGCACTTAACCGCACACTCATAAAAAAAAATATATATATATATATATATATATATATATATATATATATATATATATATATATATATATATATTCTTGTTACACTCTAATCTGTCCTGGATACTACTATTCTGATGCTAGTGAAACTTTGTAATGAAGCACTTTTCGTACCACTGTCTCCTTAAGATGAATCGCTTATGATGTATTATTCCTCTTTTGTATGTCACTTTGGATAAAATCAGCTGCCAAATGAATAAATGTAAATGTAAGAATGGATTTATTTATGATACGGCAATTTATGGTTTTATTTGCGTGAACTGTCGCATGATACAATAATTTATGTAAGAATGGTTTTACTTGTGTAAACTTTTGCATAGTGCGTAAATTTACATAAGAATGGTTTTACTATAACAAGATGTGACAATTTATGTAAAATGGTTTTATTTGCATTAAACGTTAAATGATGCGACAATTTATGAACTTGCCTGAACTATCATATGATGGGACAATTACATGCTGGTTTTACTTGCATGAACTGTTGCATCATGCAACAATTTATGTAAAAACATTTTTGTTTGCGTGAACTATCGCAGACTGTAGTGCAACAACATACAAATGAATCGTTTAACTTACGTAAACTTTTGCATATGACGTAAACTAATGCAACACCTTACTTAAGAATGGATTTATTCTGTGGCATGATGTGCCAATTTATGTTTTTTTTTTTTCATGTTAACTGTCCCATGATAGAGTAATTTTACTTGTGGCACAATTTGTGGCAACATAATGCGACAATTTACAGTATATAAAAATGGTTTTACTTGCATGAATTGTCACATGTGCAACAATTTGTGTAAAAATGGTTTTGCTGTCACAAAATGCGACAATTTACATAAGAACGGTTTTATATGCATGAACCATCGCATGATACCACAATTTATGTAAGAATGGTTTTACTTATGTCAATTATCACATAATGTGACACTATTTAAGAATGGATTTATTTGTGTGAACTGTGGCATGTTGTGGCAATTTAAGGTTTTATTTGCATGAACTGTCGCATAATATGACAATTTATGTAAGAATGGTTTTACTTGTGTTAACTGTGGTATAATGCAACAATTCAGGTAAGATTGGTTTTACTTGCGTCAACAGTTGCATGATACCAAAATGTACTAAAGAATGATTTTATGGTACGTTAATTGTGTACATTTTTACGTATGGTTTTATTTGTTTAAAATGTTGCATGATTCGCCAATTTGCGTATGAATGGTTTTGCTTGCATGAACTATCACATGATGCAACAATTTACATAAGAATGGTTTTAAGAACATTTTACACAGACATTCAGTCTGCTTTTTTTTTTCATGAATGAGGCCCAATGAAAGCAATAAAAAAATAAAAAATCTAATTGTTCACACTTTTTTGCGACTTAACATTTTGTAGCAATAGTCAACTCAACATTCTAGTGGTAAACAAAGAACTTCTTGCATGGATGGTTTGTAATGGACGGTCTCTTTCTCTCTCAGTCTGTCTCTTTGTCCTTTCTATTTTCAGGCAGTAAGGAAGACACCTCTCCTAATGGCTCCTGACAACAGAGATGCAACTGTCACCTTAATAACAAACGCTGAGTCAGCGCTCATAACCCCTTTCAGTGTGGTGTGTGTGTGTGTGTGTGTGTGTGTGTGTGTGTGTGTGTGTCCTCAAAGGCATCCATTCCGCTTTTAATTTCTCAAAGTGTGTATGAGGTGAGACAGCTAAACAGAGTGAGAAGGAAAGAGGTTTGTGGGTTGTGGTTGGTAGTAGTTGCAGTAGATACAGTAGACTCGTAGTCATGGCGGGTCCCTGCATGGCAGAGATAATCCATAATGCTCCAGTTGATGATTATATGTTTTTTTCACACTGGTCTGTAAGAGTGAGCATTCAAGCATTTTGTCCTGGTACTCTACAGAGGGTTTTGCCTCCATAATCCAGAAGTCAAATTCTGTGCAGTGTTGCAGATAATCCCAATAAAATCCATAATCATTAACTCTGAATTTCCCACTTCCACACAAGCATAACAAAACAGCCACTAATACACCTTGAGTCATTACAACCTGAAAACTGCAGCTGCATGTGACAGCTCCAGGTTGCTTCAAATCCTGTATGTGCACAAAGACAAAGAACTATATATTAGTTTGTGCAAATATGAGAATTTTAAAGAACAAACCTCACTGAGGAAAAAAAAACGGCATTTTTATGACTTCAAAATGTTTGATACTTTGGGGCCCTTTTAAAGATTTTAAGATCAACCTCTATTGCATTGAAATAAGGGAACAGGACATCCTTTAAATTTCCTACTTTTGTGTTACATAGAAAAAAGTTGGATTTGGAACAACATGAGGGTGAGTAAATGATGAGAGAATTATTATTATTTTTTATTTAAAACTAATGCTTGGTGGCCAATGGCTGATATACACTGATGAGCCAAATCATTATGACCACCTGCCTAAAATGCTGTTGGTCCTCCGCGTGCCTCAGATGCTCAATCGGATTGAGATCCGCGGAATTTGGAGGCCAGGGCAACTCCTTTAACTCTTCATCATGTCCACTCTTTTCACAGTGCATCCTGGTGACATCACTTCCCCAGGTAAACGCCGCACACATACACGGCCATCCATGTGATGTAAAAGAAAACAGGACTCATCAGACCAGGCAACCTTCTTCCACTGCTCCAAGGTCCAGTTCTGATGCTCACGTGCCCATTATAGGTGCTTTCGACGGTGGACAGGGTTCATCATGGGCACTCTGATCGGTCTGTGGCTACGTAGTCCCATACGCAGCAGGGTGTGATGCACTGTGTGTTGTGACACATTCCTCCAGAAACCATTCCTCCATTACAATTTTTGGTGACTTGTGCCACAGTACACCTTCTATCGGTTCAGTCCAGACGGGATAGCCTTCATTGCCCTCGCACATAGATGAGCCTTGGGCACCCATCACCCTGTCGCTGGTATGTGGTTTGTCCCTCCTCGGAGTACTGTTGGTAGATACTCACCACTGCTGACCGGGAGCACCCCACAAGCCTTGTCGTTTCAGAGAAGATCTGACCCAGTCGTCTGGACATAACAATTTGGCGCTTGTCAAAGTCGCTCAGGTCTTTACTCCTGCACATTTCTCCTGCATTCAACACGTTGACTACGAGAACAGATTATTTGCTTACCATCTAATCAACCCAGACCGTGACATGTGGCCTTGATAGGAGATGATCAACGTTATTCGCTTCACCTGTGAGTGGTCATAATGTTTGGATCATCGGTGTATATACTGTATGTATGTATAAACATGATGTATTTCTTTTAGTGCTGTTGAAGTTAATGCATTAATAACGCGATTCCGCAAAATTCTTTTAATGCCACTAATTTTTTTAACGTCGTTAACGCAAAATATGACCCTTTTAATAACCTGTAGTTCATCTGAAGCGAGTCAATTTGCACAATTCGTCATAATACATAATACAACTACCAAATTTTGTACATAATTTTAATTGTGTTGTTTTCACTTTCTGTTGTTCAACTCGGTAGAGTAGGGGTAGGTTTTGTGTGGATGATTGAAAAATACATCTGGATTAAGCATATTTTGTCCACTCATGTTTATTAAGATATTGTGATTAATCGCGATTAACTAAAACAAATTATACGATTAATCGCGATTAAATATTTTAAATGTTTGACAGCCCTAATTTCTTTTAAACAGTATTTACTCAAAACTCAATTAAAAATATTTTTGATTAATGTACATTATTGATTAATTTTGGAACTGATCATTGTTATTCTGCCAGTTAGGCAGTTTTCAGCTGATGCTGATAGTCTCAGATCCAAGTCATAACTTATTTATTGCACAATAATACAACAAAAATCACTGAACATGCTTTGATTTTTATTATCTTATATTTTATATAGCCATTTCCCACTATAGCTTATCATCAATGTATGCTTTACATTCTGACTATGTAGATTTATTATTTTTTATTATATATTAAATTACTGGATTGCTGTACCTTTTGCTGTTTTTTTTTTGTTTTTTTAATACTTTTATATTATTATCTTTACATAGCATTGTAGTCAAAACAGCTGCAACTCACTATATTTGTTACTTTTTTATAATGCTTTATGTGTGTTTTATGATTCAAAATTAATCCTAATGAGATTCAATATGACTAATGGCTTCCTAGAAATTTTAAATCCAGAAATCATGAATATTGAATAAGAACACACACACACACACACACACACACACACACACACACACACACACAGATACACACACACACATGCACAGACACACAGAAACACACATAAAATGCATTTGGCAATTTGGCAATTTGGCATTCAGAATAAATTGCATTATTTGTTCAAAGAATGTAATAACACTCAGCTGTGTGAGATGACAGAAAGAAGAGAAAAGCTGAAAAGATGGTAAACTCACCTCTGCAGCAGAAGATGTCACAGACATCAAGGCCAAAGAATAAAGGCAAGAGAGAAAAATAAAAACAGAAATAAAAACTGAAAGAAAGAAAGAAAGAAAGAGAGGTACAGGGAGGGAAAGGTAAAAGAAATGCATTAATTAAGGTTACAGGATATAAGACAGGATATCAGTTTCAGAACACACAATGACAGAGCATGAGTTTTCCAATACCATTGCAAATAACACTCTTAAGAACACTTTTTTACAATGGACAAACACCTGTTTCGCAAACCAGTACATAGATCGCCCGTTATTAAGTACAACTTAAAGGAATAGTTCACCCAAAAATTATAAATCACTCATGATTTACTCACCCTTATGCCATCTCAATTTGTCCATACAATACAAGTCAATGGGGTCCAACATTTTTCAGCTCAAAAAAGACATAAAAGCAGCATAAAGGTCATCCATACCGCCATGCTTGACAATCACTTATTAGTGCTTGATGCTGTTGCAGAGCGTGTGTACCGCACTCTGCAAATGCGTCAAGCACAAGAAAGTGTAATTGAGCCTCAGCTCATGATCGCGCAAAGAGAAGGAGTTACATTTTGGTCCATTTCTCACCCAAAACCGTTCGGATCGTTTCAGAAGACATGGATTAAATCACTCGAGTCACATGTCGAGTCGCTTTTTGGAGCTTAAACGTAAACCAAATGTTGGACCCCATTGACTTGTATTGTTTGGACAAACAGACAAACATCTTTATCAAAATATCTTGATTTGTGTTCTGCAGAAGAAAGAAGGTCATACGAGTTTGAGACGGCATAAGGGTGAGTAAATGATGAGAATTACTGAATAATTTGTGGGTGAACAGTCCCTTTAAGAGCATCGTTACAGGAGCTGTCAGGTCCAAAGATGCTGAACTAAAGCCAAAACTCTCCAGGATTTTGTCTCCCCAACACAAAACATTGTAGTAGTTCTACTTTGGTGCTTCAGGAAAACCCAAGCAGCGATGACCATTTGAACACAACATCTTTTGCACAGTAGTAATTAGGCTGACATATTTGAATTAAAAGCTAGTAACAAAAACAGTGCAGCTAAAGATGATATAAATCTATCTTACCTTCTCTTCTAGATCCTTAATCTGTCTCCTCTGTATATCAGTCTTATCCTCCAGATCTCTGATCCTCTGCATTGAGACAAACACTGGCTTTAGATACTATCACAACACACACACACTGCAGACACAAGGCTACTGTGAGCCAATTTCAGATTTCGGTGCAGGGTGGTTTGATAATAATCGAGAGAAATGCTTTGTCAGAATTGCTTTATACAACCCATATATATTTTTTTTATATAAGCATAAATAATGATATTAGTAACTTCAAGTATACCTCTAACTAAATGCATATCAAATAATATAATGTAGAATAAAAATGAATGTACGCATTCAGTTAAAATGGTAAGCATATGAATGGAGATTCATTATTGGTTCGGCAGAGGTTTGAATTTTGTTAAGATCTGCTGCCCCCTACTGTATATAACAAGTATTACATCAGGGCACTAGCAGGGCATAATCATACTGTGCACAAGCAACAAATGCAGGTAATGTAGCCTTTTGGGTTCCAATTCTTACTGACCAATGAACTTCCACTGATTTTCCATGAGTTTCCCAGTCGTTATGGTTGATTATTGGATAAGGTTTTTTAATATGTTAATAAATATTTAATAATACATAATATATGAGCTTGACCAGAAAAAATACAAATAAAATTATTATTCACTGTTGGTAATTTCATCAGTGAAGAATACTGCGAATGCATCACAATATTAAGGCTGTGAAATGTTCAGACGATACTGGATGTGATAAAGATACAAAATAATAACTATAGTCTTGACCAACACAAAATAGGTATCGTTTCAAAGCTTAGAAGCTCCACTTTTCAATGCATGCAGGCATTATGGCCAAAACTGAACAAGTGCTATTTTGCAGACAAATCAGAAGTGTTCCATTTTGATAATTTATAAAACAAATGTTATTGCAATCAGTAAAAACATCAAACTGATCAAATAGCCATATGTCATATGTTGTTGGAAAGCTCTTAAAGAGTAATAGCTCTTTGACATTTATGTTTCATGTGAACTGTTGTTGCTTATATGCTGCATTTTCGCATATAACTTCACGTAAAATAAACAGAACATAACAAATCACATACAATTAAGTAGACGAGGTGATTATCTTTCAAATGAGCCCACACACAAGATAATCAGATGCATAGTATAATTATATAATCAGACACAGACTCAATGATGACTCAAATGGCACAGAATGAAACTCATTCTGTGAAATCTCATTACTAAAATCATGTCTGCATGCTATACAATCCTTAATCATTGTTGTGTTTGCATATGTAATTAGTTTATATGTACAGTTATTCTGTTTTATTTGTTTGGAGAGGCTTTTGGACACTTGGAGAAGTTTTAAAGGATAAATTATATTTATAATGCTATAACTTTTGATTGCTTTGTCATATCAACACACAAAAAAATTCAGAAAAGTTTTTCGGATCCACCGTATTTACACCCAGAGATACTGTATATAATGTCAAATCAGAAAAATAAGAAAAAAGTACATTTTTGGCTCATGTTTTTTTTTTTTTTTTAGCAGTTTCTTAGGCTGAGAGTCTCAGAATTTGTCATAATCTAAATTATTAAAACATTTGAAAAGTTTTCTTTACAATGATTCCAAACACTTGACCCTCCTTGTTTTTTGTTGAGTTATAAGCCTTTAATTTTGGGTATGCCACTGAAACAGGGAATCTTTAAAAACACATTCAGAGCTTAAACGGTTAAGCACATAAATGTACAGTCTACAAAATGCCCAAACCTGCATAGCAGAACTTGCCTGTGTATTCCAGTAGTCACATCATTGGTATCTGAGCATGTTATTCTGGTGTAAAATGATTCTGCAGGTGTATATGTACCTGATGAGCCTGATGAAGCAGCTCCATCCTCTCCTGTAGCACCTGACAGTCGTACTCTCGGCTCTTCCGCAGCATCTGTCTGCGCAGTTTCTCCACTGCCGTTCGTAACTCGTCCTTCTGCAGCTCATCCAGAGGTTCTCCATATTTTATCACTTTATCCTGCTGCAGCGCGTTGTACAAAGTTGCCTCTAACTCCTGGATTTGCTGTTACACACACATATACACAATTGTATTACAGAGCCCATTTGAGGATTGCAAATAGAAACTATTCTTAGAATCCTAATAGAAACCTAAACTGTTAACCATAAAAATACTACATCTGTAGAAAGAGAACTTTAACTACCCAAAATAATTAAAAAAGACAAAGAAATAAAGGCCAAATAACAGAATTAAATGTGAAGTGTATAATTTCTGCATGACTGGCATCAATATATAATGCAGACATAATGATTGTTTTAAACAGGTTTCGCAAACACTCCCCCCATCTAGCACTGGTTGGATAAATAAGATAGTCCCACCCCAAACTCATGCAATTGGTTGAGCCAATGTTGTTGTGTCGGGCTGGTAAGGATGTTCAAACAAACAGAGCAATTGTTTTGATAGCACAACAGAGCCACAGAATTAAGACGTGGTCACATTTAACTTCGCATGGCAAAATTCCTTTATATTTTTCAGAGGAATCAACTTATTCATTGCTTATTCATCAACATGACACACAGGAAGTTGCTATGTTGTTTCAGAGAGTTCCGGGTACACTAGGATCGGACACATTATGCTGACTCACTGTCAAGCGCCATCTCCTATCATACGTTTTTGCATCGGCTCCAGTATGTTTACCTTCCCCTGTGGTGCGATTGGAAGCGCTCTGCTTCAGAAACCAGGAAGTAACCGTGTTCACATAATCAGTTACGAATGCGATTTGGACAATGCATTTTTCCCTTTAACAACATTACATTTTTACTCCATTGATGGTTAGGTTTAGGCCTGGGGTTTGGGTTGTGGGGTATAGTTTATAGATGTGCATTCCTCTTCACTGTATTACGGCCTGCACAGCTGAAATCAACTCACTTCACAACTCGATTTAAGTGCCCCTCTGTGGACATTACACCTGGAAAATGGAGCTCACACGTGCCTATATGCCCAACAACACTTACCACTTTGGCCACTGGGGGGCAGTGTTTCGCATTTGGGTAAGCACAGAATGATTTTAGCTGATGAAAAGTCAACCTACTGTTTCCGATTTTACTGTGAGATCAATCCGTATTCATACACTGAAAAAAAAACCACCTTTAAGATAACAGAGAAAACATCAAAGTAATTATTTGTACCATGTAGGCCTGGTCCAGCGCCTGCTTCCTGTAGTCCAGTTCCTCCTCCAGATACCCTTTCTGCTTACAAAACATGTCCTGCACATCACAGAGTCATTTCTTTTATAAACACATTCATGGCTGTTTTACCTGTTAGTGTGCTGAAGACCTAAAGTGCTTTTGGAAAACATTACAGTATAATCAAATGCCAGACTCATTAAATTAAAGGGATAGTTCACCATAAAATGAAAATTCTCTCATCATTTACTCACTCTCATGCCATCCCAGATGTGTATGACTTTTTTTCTTCTGCTGAACACAAATAAAGAATTTTAGAAGAAAATTTCAGCTCTGTAGTTCCATACAATGCAAGTGAATGGTGGCCAGAACTTTTAAAGTCCAAAAAGCACATGAAGATAGCATAAAAGTAATCCACAAGACTCCAGTGGTTAAATCCATATCTTCTAAAGTGATATGATAGGTGTGGGTGAGAAACAGATCAATATTTAAGTCCTTTTTTACTATAAATCCCCACTGTCACTTTCACATTCTTCTTCTTTTGTTTTTGGGGATTTGCATTCTTCGTGCATATCACCACCTACTGGACAGGGAGGAGAATTTAAAGTAAAAAAAAATGATTTAAATATGAATGTTTCTCACCCACACCTATCATATCACTTCTGAAGACATGGATTTAACCACTGGAGTCATGTGAATTACTTTTATGCTGCCTTTATATGCTTTTTGGACCATCAAAGTTCTGGCCACTATTTACTTGCATTGTGACCAACAGAGCTGAGATATTCTTCTAAAAATCTTCATACACATCTGGGATGGAATGAGGGTGAGTAAATGACTAGAGAATTTTCATTTTCGGGTGAACTATACCTTTAATATGTCCATCTTGCAATGCATTTCTTGTGGTAGAAACAGAGAATATAAAATTATATTAAGTAATCAGGCTTTGCAGCATCGTCCATTTTAAGGATAAATTACTACATTATTATACAGTGACATCCCTGTTACATTTAATGCAAACTATTGTGCATTATCCGAAAAAGTACTGTGTTATTTCAATCTTTGAGTGACAAATATCTGAGTTCTCTTTGCAGATGTCAGATGCAAACAAATACCTGCCAACTACCTATTTTTCATAGAGAATAACACATAAAACTTATTGACATTATCCATTACAGTCATCACTTAAGAATCCAAAAGATAAACCAAAGTTAAAAAAATGAAACTGTCTGAAGATTGTTCTGGAGCTCATGTCAATTATTGTTAACTTAATAAACAACAATCTGAACTATCATATTAACTTTAAATAGTTTCATCTGATACATGGTTTCATGCACTTGACATTTTCCATTTCACAGACCACACTATTAAAAAAAGACACTTCAACTAAAATTATTTCCTCATTTACAGGTGTTTCTTCAACTTGGGGCCATTTCATGTCCCAGGCATTAATTTTCATAAAACAAAAATTAATTTTATTTTAATTTTATTGGGATCTCGTTAAAACTGAACTTGGAATATTTAACCAGGTCTTCATAATTTATATTTGTAACTTTTCAAATGTCTTTCATGTATCGATTTCACTGTTTAAACATTGTCCCAGAACTATAATTTTTATAATAAACTATGAAAATACATGATAAAAAACAAATTATTATATTTATAACTATGATAATCTAAAAACAAAAGACTGTAATAAACATAAACCATTTCAATATTTACTGTGTGAAAATTATTTATATAATTTTTTCCCCCCAAAATTACAAATATCACTCATTTCCACCACACCACACAATTTTGCCCCTTATAAGATTTTTTTTATTTAAAAGTTACTGTACTTGTTAATCAGGTGGAAAGTGTCAGTGAAGAGCATGCTTAAGATGAAACATGAGACAAGTGATGCTTATAGAAAAAAAAAGAAAAATCAAAGCAAATATCACTCAGAATATTTTGATTGGACGTCATTTCCAATCACGCTGTAATTTTTCCAAATTACGTGACAATTGTGAAAATATTATTTAACTGTGTGTATTTAGGATACATACAATATTAGCTATTACTGTAAAATGAACCTTAACAAGACAAAAGATTTGTCTGTTTTATTTCAATAACGTTAAAAATTTAATTTCCATCAGCGTCATTTCCAGCGCATAATTCTATTAAAAGCAATACAGAATTTAAAATGTGCTGGAAATGACATTGTGGTGGAAACTGTCATGACCTTCAGACAAAATGACAAAGATGACATAAATCTCTTGTGATGCATGTGCATACACTGTTGGACATTGTTAGCAGACAAATTAAAATAATTATTGAGAGCGTAAAATTTTTCACAAGACTTTACTTTGCCCAAAAGTGAAGAAACACCCATGAATATTTTTCATGTCAATTCAGAAAACCTACACACAGATGTCAATGTCATAAGAAAAATTAGTTCATCTATTTGGAGAAGAAATGAATTTGATGAACTAAATGTTTATAAGACAGATGCATTTTTGACAACAATTTATTTATGTGGTTTGTACCATCTCCAGCTCCAAGTCCATCATCTTCTGATGCAAAGCTGCTTCTGTACCTTCAATCTGCTGAATCCACTAAACAACAAACACACACATGCTGATTATTGAGGCATCTGAATTCAATCATGATTCCAATGTTACAAGCATTCACTTAAAGACTGAGAATAGTGTGCAGTCAATGTGTACTATATATATATATATATATATATATATAATTAAATATACAGAAATATAGTGGCCCCAAAAATGATTTTGACTTTGGACTAGATATAAAATATCACTAATATTTCACAATATATTCACTAAAAATGTCATAGAATGTTTTTTAGAAAGGCTCCAGCATCATTTGTTTGAAGATAACACTTCAGATAACACAAGTATTGTTATCTAATGCAATTACAGTCAGACATTTTCAATTTAGCCTTAAATTAATAGTTCACCCAAAAATGAAAATTATCTCATCATTTATTCACCCTCATGCCATCCCAGATGTGTATGACTTTCTTTCTTCTACTGAAAACAAACTTTTAGAAGAATATTTCAGTTCTGTATGTCCATGCAATGCAAGTGAATAGTGACCTGAACTTTGAAGCTCCAAAAAGGCAAAATAAAAGTAATCCATACAAGTAAGCCATACATGATTTTTGGCGATTCGCATTCTTTGTACTTATCGACACCTATTGAGCAGGGAGGAGAATTTATAATAAAAATGACTTAAATATTGATCTGTTTCTCATCAACACATATCATATCTCTTCTGAAGACATGGATTTAACCGCTGGAGTCTTATGGATTACTTTTATGCTGCCTTTATGTGATTTATGGAGCTTCAAAGTTCTGCTCACCATTCACTTGCATTGTATGGACCTACAGAGCTGAAATATTCTTCTAAAAATCTTTGTTTTCAGCAGAAGAAAGAAAGTCATACACATCTGGGATGGAATGAGGGTGAGTAAATGATGTGGTAATTTTTGTGGTAACTACCCCTTTAAGTGTCTAAATACTTTTTTAGAGGCCACTGTAGTATGAAAACATATCATTTGAAACATACCTTCTCAGCCAGAGACAGGACAGTACTTGCTTGAATAATGGCCACCTGCTCTTCATTCCTCAAGTTCTGCATAGAACCATAAAACACACAAATTCAGTAAGTAAAAGCCTCATGTATGTATATTTTACTAGGGATGCACCGACATAGAAATTTGTGGACAGTACTGATACAGCCTATAACCAATATGATTACTGATATTATAAATGTATATTCTTTAACAAAAAAACTAGTCAACACTGCTGAGATGGGGTTTCAGATAAAGCTGCTGAGTAAGTGACATTAACTTTTAGCATCTTCCTTCTGACAGCTGTAATAATGGCTGATACTGATATAGTTGCAGATATATCAAACATACTTACAACTGACTCTAAATTGTACAAAATACTGATAATAATCGAGGCAATGACAAATACGTTTTTGATAAATGTAGTCAGTGTCGTACCCCGTTATCTCCCAGTATATCCAACAGTTTGATGAGGTCAGGTATGCACACATCCTGTTGAGTGGAGAACACAGCAGATCTTGGTCACAAGGTTTTCTAAAGGAAAGTGTTCTGTAAGACCAGTGTTCATTTACCTTCACTCCCTCCTTTATACAGTAGATCTGTAGTGCACTCACTCCCTCAGAGAAAGGGTGAATTTGTAAGGTAAACGGCGACCTCCTCTCACGCTCCTATCAGATCACACAACACACACATTACACACCTCCATGCTGTTTATGCTTAAGTTCAAACATAAATGCGTGTCTCTCGCTTTTCCTTTTTGATGCTTTTATATACTCATGCATCAATAGCATAACTTTGTCTGCCCACTTTTTCAGCAGCTTTGGTTCTGGAAATATTTTTCCCATTAATTTTCTCCATAGGCATCACAGTATGAGGGAGAACAACATCACAAACTCTGATCTGAAGCAAAAACTTATTTGAAAAAAAGATACTGTTTATTTAAGGAAAAGTTCACCCAAAAATGAAAATTCTCTCATTATTTACTCACCCTCATGCCATTCCAGATGTGTATGACTACGATTTTTAGAAAAATATCTCAACTCTGCAGGTCCATACAATGCAAGTGAAAGGTGGGCAGAACTTTGAAGGTCCAAAAAGTACATAAAGGCAGCATTAAAGTAATCCAAACGACTCCAGTGGTTAAATCCATGTCTTCAGAAGCGATATGATACAGTTGAAGTCAGAAGTTTACATACACTTAGGTTGAAGTCATTAAAACTCCACAGATTTAATATTAGCAAACTATAGTTTTGGCAAATCGTTTAGGACACCTACTTAGTGCATGACACAAGTAATTTTTCCAACAATTGTTTACATATGGATTGTTTCACTTTTAATTGACTATATCACAATTCTAGTGGGTCAGAAGTTTACATACACTAAGTTAACTGTGCCTTTAAGCAGCTTGGAAAATTTCAGAAAACGATGTAAAGCCTTTATACAATTAGCAAATTAGCTTCTGATAGGAGGTATACTGAACTGGAGGTGTACCTGTGGATGCATTTTATGGCCTACCATCAAACACAGTGCCTCTTTGCTTGATATCATGGGAAAATCAAAAGAAATCAGCCAAGACCTCTGAAACAAAATTGTGGACCTCAACAAGTCTGGTTCATCCTTGGGAGCAATTTCCAAATGCCTGAAGGTATCACATTCATCTGTACAAACAATAGTACGCAAGTATAAACACCATGGGACCACGCAGCCATCATACCGCTCACGAAGGAGACATATTCTGTCTCCTAGAGATTAACATAGTTTGGTGCAAAAAGTGCAAATCAATCCCAGAACAACAGCAAAGGACCTTGTGAAGATGCTGGAGGAAACAGGTAGACAAGTATCTATATCCACAGTAAAACTAATCCTATATCGACATAACCTGAAAGGCTGCTCAACAAGGAAGAAGCCACTGCTCCAAAACTGCCGTAAAAAAAGCCAGACTGCAGTTTGCAAGTGCACATGGGGACAAAGATCTTACTTTCTAGAGAAATTTCCTCTGGTCTGATGAAACAAAAATGGAACTGTCTGGCCATAATGACCATCGTTATGTTTGGAGGAAAAAGGGCCAAAATTCCAGCAACTTATTGTGAGAAGCTTGTGGAAGGCTACCCAAATCATTTGATCCAAGTTAAACAATTTAAAGGTAGGGGCCTGGGTAGCTCAGTGGTAAAATACGCTGGCTACCACCCCTGGAGTTCGCTAGTTCGAATCCCAGGGCGTGCTGAGTGACTCCAGCCAGGTCTCCTAAGCAACTAAATTGGCCTGGTTGCTAGGGAGGGTAGAGTCACATGGGGTAACCTCCTCGTGGTCACTATAATGTGGTTTGTTCTCGGTGGGGCGCATGGTGAATTGAGCGTGGTTGCCGCGGTGGATGGCGTGAAGCCTCCACACGCGCTATGTCTCCGTGGCAACGCGCTCAACAAGCCACGTGATAAGATGCGCAGGTTGACTGTCTCAGACGTGGAGGCAACTGGGATTCGTCCTCCGCCACCCGGACTGAGGCGAATCACTATGCGACCACGAGGACTTAGAGCGCATTGGGAATTGGGCATTCCAAATTGGGAGAAAAAGGGGAAAAATCCCAAAAAACAAAAAAAAACAAAAAACATTTACAATTTAAAGGTAATGCTACCCAATACTAACAAAGTGTATGTAAACTCCTGACCCACTGGGAATGTGATGAAAGAAATAAAATCTGAAATAAATCATTCTCTCTGCTATTATTCTGATATTTCACATTCTTGAAATAATGTAATGATCCTAACTGATCTAAGACAGGTAATGTTTTCTATGATTAAATGTCAGGAATTGTGAAAAACAGAGTTTAAATGTATTTTGCTAAGGTGTATGTAAACTTCTGACTTCAACTCTAGGTGTGGGTGAGAAACAGATCAAACAGATAAATATTTAAGTAGTTTTTTACTTTAAATTCTTCTCCCTGCCCAGTAGGTGGCAATATGCAAGTAGAATGCGAATTGACATGAAAGAAGAAGAATGTGAAAGTGCAGATTTATTGTAAAAAAAAATGACTTAAATATTGATCTGTTTCTCACCCACACCTATCATATCACATCTGAAGACATGGATTTAACCACTGGAGTCTTATGGATTACTTTTATGCTGCCTTTATGTGATTTTTTTACCTTTAAAGTTCTGATCACCATTCACTTGCATTGTATGGACCTACAGAGCTGAAATATTCTTCTAAAAGTCTTCATATGTGTTCAGTAGAAGAAACAAAGTCATACACATCTGAGATGGCATGAGGGTGAGTAAACGATGAGGTAATTTTCATTTTTGGGTGAACTATCCCTTTACACATTCTTTATGAGGGAATGAACCATGATTCCATGAAGCATAGCAAATTATGTATTCAAATCAGAAAAGACAATACAATATAACACTGTTGACTTGTAGTCATTAATGGTAAGTATAAAAACAGTATATTTTAAGTTAATTGCAAAGCATTCAGATACTAATGTAATTGGCAAATAAGGTTGTCTGAGATGGTAAAATTAAAAAAAAAATATTTAAAAAATTAAATTTAAAACACGTGTCAAGTTCATAGAAATGTAATCTTTTGCCCTATTTGGACGGGATTCATTTTCAAAACGACGTTTGGAGTTACAATTAGTATCACCCGACATCTGAGATTGAATATACTGATTCAGACGGGACTCAAGGTCTCCGTGTTTATTACAGAGGTGGGAGTGTCTGTTTTCTAGATGTGGGCTTTACAGAAGGTTAAACACATAATTTAGGTGATCAAATTCATGTATTTTTTAAACTTTATCAGTTTAAATTTTAAATTACTTATTTAAAAATGTTTTATTTTATTTTAAATAATGTATTATTTAATTGATTGATTTAAGTGGCACCCTGGCCTGAATCGGGCGGGGGAGGAATGTGACAAGGAGGAGGGCGTGGCCGGGCCGAGAGGCTGCACGGCCGGTGCTGAATCAGCTGATCAGTGGGAGAGCGAAATAAAGGGGAGCCAGAGACGGCAGTTAGATTGAGAGAGAGACGCACGTGGCCGTGCTGCATGTGTGTGTGTTTGTTTATGTTTATTTTATGTTGAGTTTTACCGTAAACTTTATGTTGACAGTTCAGCTGGTTCCCGCCTCCTCCTTGCCCATCCTTAAACTGTTACAATGAATTTTTTAATAGTCCCGTCTGAATAGGACTTTTGTGTTCCTGTTGATTTTATAAATATTATAGAACTTTTTTTTTTTGTACAAAAAAACATTTTTTTAACTGCTTTAAAAATATCAAGTGGTGTAAAAGGTATTTAAAAATGTCCTTGCACCTTAAATACATGAAATAACCTAATCATTAATGAAAAAGTTTTCAAACATATTTTTCAAGATAAAAATAGTTTGAAGAATATCAAGAAGTTTTATAGGGCTTTTCCAAATGTGCCATTTCATAAAAATGTCAAAATATCTGATATTTTTTAATTTTCATACACAGTCATGAGGGTCTATATGGGTTCTCTCTGTTTTAAGTTTTTTTGTCACATGAAAACACATGTTGGTTACACCACCTGACTTTGGTTTGGTTGACAAAAGATTTTTCAAATATTAATACTTTAAAACCAGGTTCCTCAACCACTGGGTCGTGTCCCAAAACTGGGTCGCAGATCATTGTCTGCTGGGTTGTGAGACCTTTTCTGTCATGAGTACAAATTACAGATTAGAAGGATAGAACTGTGCATTTGCAATGTTTGGGGCAACAGTGACCTCTATTGTTGAATCGTGTTAATATCTCCAGGTTTACGGAAATGACCGTAAGTAAGAGGCTGCAATTCTCTGACGTTAATTATTAGCAGGGAGTGGGTGGTCGCTGCTGAGCCCTTTTGCCATGATTTCCATTTCCATAGTAACAGGTACTTCTCTCATTGGTAGATAACGCTTCAGCATTATGGTTATTCACCAGGAATTTGGCAATTAAACACTTTTTTTTTATTAAGTTAAACTCACACTGACTTGTGGCTATTACAGAAGTATATATCATCACTCATCAATCTCAGAGCTCATGGTAGGTCTGTCTTGAAAGATTTATGAAATGTTGTTAAAAATAATTTTCTCTATGAAGAAAATTAATGTGACTATTACTTCTGGAATCCTTGTGTTGTGAAACCCTACTTAATAAAAAAGAAGCCGAAATGTTTAATGTGAGAGAGGGGGGTGTAGATCAAACCTCCAGCTCAAGTATGCGAAACTCCAGCAGTTCATTCTGATCTTTAGAGTCCTGAAGTTCCTGATGAAGCTTTCCATTCTCATTCTCCAATTTTTCAACCTGCCAAAAAAATATCAGTATTGTCTTCATTTAAGAATTGTGCAGTATCCCTTTACACAATGTTCAGCATATGTATACGGTATATGATGAATAATTGCTTCCCTTCAAATTATTAGGCACTTTTACACATACACATACGTATATACGCCTGCAATTTAACAGGTTCAGTGTGCAAAAGTGGCAAATATCACCCAGTCACCCAACCCACAGCCAGGGTCATTACATCTTTACACGTAAGATAGCATTCTCTGCGGGGCTGATTTCATTTGTCAATCAATATTTTGCCACCCTCAGAGTCTCCAGTTCACAGTGTGCTGATACTGAAGAGTCTTGAGAAAGTCTCCCTTTACACACACCTTATCCAGCAGCTCTTGATTGCGTCTGAGGAACAGCTGCTTCTCCTCCACCCATTTAGAGTCCTGTGAGTCAAACAGGAAATGACAGCAGAATGCACCATATCACAGTAAAAATCAATTTGAGAGTACAGAGAAACACTCAGTCCCATAAGATAGATCTCACTGTTTTACTGCACTTCAAGTTAGTTTATTCAGTGTTGTTGTAAGTCATTATGTATCATGATATTTTAATGAAGCATTTTTACCTGTCCTTTTAAGGCGAGCTCTTTTTCCAGGTCTTCAATTTTGGCCTTATACCTCTGAGTGTCCGCATGGAGCTGCTCTTGGGCCTACAAACACACACACAAAAAAATATGATTACACAGTAGCTTATCTAACTTTGAAATATGCAAAAGTCCTGATCACCCTGTCAGGGTTTATTCAGCAATAACGACCGGTTGACTATACATTGTCCTGCTTATTACATGGATACCTACCTACCAAATAAATAAATAAGTGGACATGGAATATTGGTTTGCATTAAAAAACTGTGTTATTATGTGAGAAGAGAGAGACCACGGAGTCTCTAGAAACAGTTGAATTACACCTCCAGTTTGCGTGGGGAGTTCTGATGAACTTGTTGGTGTTTATTTGGCGGAAACAACTGCATCTGACTTCAAAACTACTTGCCAAATCAATACTGTAAATAACGAGAAGTAGGATAGATGACTCGCAACACCTGTATGACCGGTCTGATATTATATAAACCACTAGATGACACGACTGACCAATCAGAATAGAGTATTCCAGATGACACTTACTTTTCACACAAAAAGTCACCAGTTAGTTTGTACATTTCTTGTCCGGCAGTGAAAATAGTTTGAAAATTATCCAAAGCATCAAGCACAGCTCTCTACACTGCTCTCATACTCCGGTTTTGAACTAGTTGTGTTTTATATAGTATACTTTATGCATTCAGTGCTTTATAAGCACAAAATATTCTTCTCGTCAGAAATGCTATTGCACTGCCTAACTGAAGCCTGGTTTTAGCGTGAACGTGGCATGAGCCATTACAGACCCAATCGCACGAGTGAATCGTTCTGCTCTATCTTATCTCTGAGCACGCGCGTCAACCTAGCTTCTCTCATTTTCCACGCTTTATCTTATCATTATGCATGCTCCAGAGATAGGATAGAGCAGAGCTGATCACATGCTAGATTCAACCAGGCGGTTCATACCCCAGACCACCTTTTCAAGCAGACTCAGGTGTGGTTCGCAGGTGCGCACCCGAGTTTAGTAAACAGCGTTCACATCATCCAAACAAACCAAACTTTGATGTCATTCGAACCCAGGTGCACACCAAAAGTACTAGTGTGAAAGCACCCTTAAATCATTAGGCCTGTGTCCTACTTTGCTCATGTCATTCTTGTTAAAGTCTCTAGTTAACTTTATCACTTTTTGTGAAAAAGACAAAAAGTTCATGTCTAGCCCTGGATGGATGACTAATCTCTCTCTGATCTTTGAAATTAATCAGTTAAATAAAGATGAGATGCAGACACAATATTTACTTCACTTGACATTATTTGAAAATGTGACGATCTTTTTTGAAATCATATACTGTATAACTCTTTATATGTGGGATTGGTAAATATATATATATATATATATATATATATATATATATATATATATATATATATATATATTGGTTAAAAAATTGGTTAATGACACTCTTTGTGTAATTTTTTTTTTTCTCAATGTATTTCAATGTTTTGATGATTGGTATATGTCCATTTTGTTTTTGTCCTTATTCTAAAAAATATATACTGTATATAAATATATTTAAGCAAGACACGAGCAAGAGTGCGATATGGCCCTATATCAGCACTGCTGTGATTCGGCCGTAGGTAATCACAGCAATGATGCAGTCTTTTAACGGTATTTTAGAATTACCTTGGCCTCCATTTCAGCATCCAATCCACCTCCTTTCTGTTCCTGTAACAGAGCATACGCTCTCTGAAGAGCCTGATATTCTCGCGTCAACTGCTTAAAACGCAACTCTGACTCCTCAGCCGCCAGACCCTGAAGATTAGACCCGATAAAGAAACAAAGACAAGAGTATGAGACATTAACAAAAACATTAACAATAAAAAAAACAAATAAAAAAAAAAAAACACCTAGACACACTGAAATCAAAGACACACTAAGGAAATTTAAGAAATCAGAAGTTAATGGAGAAATGTGATCATAATTGCATGCACATCATTTTCTGATTAAAGTCCATATCCTGGTGAATCTTTGAAAAAGATGTTTACATGCTCCACAGCTATTGGAATATTCCTGTATACATTTTATTAATTCATTATTTCTAATGCATGTCCACGAACACAAATTAATTGCAAAGTGTAGGTCATGAGACTCTTGCGATGTTTTTCATCAATTTCATCCTTTTCACAGACTGTGATGACGCATTTCTGCCTTAATTTAGCAGCACTAAAAAAAGGAAATGTTTATGTACTACTGTATATATATATATATATATATATATATATATATATATATATATATATATATATATATATATATATATATACTCTTATTCAGATTTCTAGAAACAAGAATTTTGGCTTAATCAGGTTACAGTAATTGGGTAAACATGTTTGCATGATGTTTACCTGACATTTACATAATCAGAATATGACTAAATTTCAATTTTAATTTTAATTTTCTTGTGCATGTACAAAAGTCAGTGAGAAGAAAGAGCACAATATCTAATGCCCCTCTCCATCATCTCCATCTTATGAAATGTTCCTGAAAGTTCACCTCATCTAAATCTTCATCCGGTGTGGCTGGAGTTCGATCCATACGCATGGAAGCCACTGAGGAAGTCTCTGAATCCATCGACTCTTCATCATACCCATAAAATGTATCTACAACAATGTGCCTCTGGATGGATAACAACAAGGTTAATTATCTAGAAAAAACTTATTGCTTGCTAACAGTAAGCATGTTGTACCAACCTCAGCCACCAGGTGCCACTATCAGTAAGTACGAAATCTTATGCTGAAAAGGTGACATATTGTCTGTGGTACTTTATCTGTTGATTTATACATCTATATTTATAGTATAATACAGTAACAAGAATGTTTTGCCAATCCAAATCAAGAAAAAAATATATTATGTAAGAGATTCTTCTAATACATTAAATCCCACAATTAAATTAATATACCTCAGGTTACATATGTTTCATATGGCATTCGTTGTGAAGTGTGACAACGGGAGTTATTTCAGTTTGTTGGATGACCTTCACATTCTGTGACCTTGTCAGCAGATTTTATGCTTAATGATAGTGGCACCTGGAGGTTCAAGGTTGGTACCATGTGCTATTTGTTAGCTAACAATAAAAAAATAAAAAATAAAATAACAATGATAAAATTTGCAAAGAAAAAAAAACTCTTTTTCAGTGAAAAAAATTTTTCTGAGAAAAACAATTTGCCACATCAAAATAAAAATAAAATATCTACAATTTTGAGGGTAAAGTCATAGCAATACCAATATAAAGTCTGAATGTTTTGAAAATAAATTTAAAATTATAAGAATATAGTAGTAGCGTTATGAAATTGAAGTCATCATATATTGAGAAAAAATTCAAAAATATAGCATTATGAGATTAAAGTACTTTAATGATACTTCCGTACATATGATTTGTTTTGAGTGAGAAATGGGCCAAAATTGTGAGAACAAATACCGATTAGTGCCAGTCACGTCTTGGTGGAGGTTTGGATTATCAATTAATAACAATTAAAATTTTGACCTGTTCCTCACACAAAATATTTTTGGAGCTTGACAGATGTGGTAACTATGAACTTTCTTATAACATTCTTCTTTTAAAGGTTTTGTTATTGAATGGAAAAGAGCTTCATGAAGATTCTTCAAAATGTCTACTTTTGCTTTCTACAGAAGAAAGAAAGTCATACAGGTTTGGAACTACAGGGTGAGTAAATGGGTGAACTATTCCTTTAACAAGTAATTAAGGAGGACAAACTGCAGTCAGTGCACCTTTATAGGTCTGCTTCGTTTATGCCTCTTCTTCCTTAAGAGTTTTTCTCTATCCTGAAACACAGCATGAGAAAGATACAGTTGAAGTCAGAAGTTTACATACACTTAGGTTGAAGTCATTAAAACTAATTTTTTTAACATATCCACAGATTTAATATTATTTAATATAAGTTGTTTAGGACATCTACTTTGTGCATGACACAAGTAATTTTTCCAACAATTGTTTACAAACAGATTGTTTCACTTTTAATTGACTATATCACAATTCCAGTGGGTCAGAAGTTTACATACACTAAGTTAACTGTGCCTTTAAGTAGCTTGGAAAATTCCAGAAAATGATGTCAAGCCTTTAGGCAATTAACCAATTAGCTTCTGATAGGAGGTGTACTGAATTGGAGGTGTACCTGTGGATGTATTTTAAGGCCTACCTTCAAACTCAGTGCTTCTTTGCTTGACATCATGGGAAAATCAAAAGAAATCAGCCAAGACCTCAGAAAAACAATTGTGGGCCTCCACAAGTCTGGTTCATCCTTGGGAGCAATTTCCAAATGGCTTAAGATACCAAGTTCATCTGTACAAACAAGAGCACCAAGTATAAACACCATGGGACCACGCAGCCATCATACCGCTCAGGAAGGAGACGCATTCTGTCTCCTAGAGATGAATGTAGTTTGGTGCGAAAAGTGCAAATCAATCCCAGAACTACAACAAAGAACTTTGTGAAGATGCTGGAGGAAACAGGTAGACAAGTATCTATATCCACAGTAAAACGAGTCCTATATCGACATAACCTGAAGGCTATCAGCAAGGAAGAAGCCACTGCTCCAAAACCGCCATAAAAAAGCCAGACTACAGTTTGCAAGTGCACATGGGGACAAAGATCTTACTTTTTGGAGAAATGTCCTCTGGTCTGATGAAACAAAAATTGAACTGTTTGGCCATAATGACCATCGTTATGTTTGAAGGAAAAAGGTGAAAGCAACCATGAAGCATGGGGGTGGCAGCATCATGTTGCGGGAGTGCTTTTCTGCAGGAGGGACTGGTGCACTTCACAAAATAGATGGCATCATGAGGAAGGAAAATTATGTGGATATATTGAAGCAACATCTCAAGACTTCAGCCAGGAAGTTAAAGCTTGGTCACAAATCGGTCTTCCAAATGGACAATGACCCCTAGCATACCTCCAAAGTTGTGGCAAAATGGCTTAAGGACAACAAAGTCAAGGTATTGGAGTGGCCATCACAAAGCCCTGACCTCAATCTGATGGAAAAGTTGTGGGCAGAACTGAAAAAGTGTGTGCGAGCAAGGAGGCCTACAAACCTGACTCAGTTACACCAGTTCTGTCTGGAAGAATGGGCCAAAACCCAAAATGTTTGACCCAAGTTATACAATTTAAAGGCAATGCTACCAAATACTAACAAAGTGTATGTAAAATTCTGACCCTCTGGGAATGTGATGAAAGAAATAAAAGCTGAAATAAATAATTCTCTCTACTATTATTCTGACATTTCACATTCTTAAAATAAAAGAGTGATCCTTACTAACCTAAGACAGGGAATGTTTTTTACGATTAAATATCAGGAATTGTGAAAAACTGAGTTTAATGTATTTGGCTAAGGTGTATCTAAACGTCTGGCTTCAACTGTAGATACAGTATATACAAACATTAGTGCTTAGCTCTCAATACAGTGACTTGTATCTGATGATGACAGGAAATACTCACTCGTGTGAGGTCATAGATCATGCTCTGCTGCTCCAGAACCTGCAGCTTGAGGAACTCAATCTCCTGATCATCAGTGGCCTGATCCAGATCATTCAGAGACTTCAGCTTCTTCAGTGGAGGATGAGACGTAATCTTTTCCTTCTGAATACAGAACAACAAAATGACAATAGTGCTGTAGGATTCTGTTTGGATTTAATTATGAATTCAAGTTTATTAACATCCAGGTTCTAAACATCTTAAAACATTCTAAGATGGTTTGCTGGTTTTAGAGGGGTTTTGGGCACTTGTCAGCATGGCTCTCCATATAATCTCATTGCTGTCTAAGAGAAACAATTAAGATCCATTGGGCCTGTTTGCAGGTCCTCTTGCAGGTTAAATTGTTAGTAAGACAGACATTTGAGATTTGCAGACTTGGATTAATGTGAAAGAAAATAAAGGTGAAGGAACCCACCATCTCCAAGTTCTCCTTGGTTAATGATTTGAGTTTATCCTCCATTCTCTGAAGTGACTGGCTCAGTTCATCATTTTTCTTGCTCAATAATCTGTTCCTCTCCAGCAGCGGCTTGCACTGTTTCTCTGCTTCCCGAACACGCTTCAACTGAGAAAACAGTGAAAAGAATGAGAGAAGAAACTGAGGGTGAATTATGTAGAATGAATGAAGTACACTGCCAGCCAAAAGTTTGGAATAATGTACAGATTTTGCTCTTATGGAAAGAAATTGGTACTTTTATTCACCAAAGTGGCATTCAACTGATCACAATATATAGTCAGGACATTAATAAGGTGAAAAATTACTATTACAATTTGAAAAAAATGTTCAGAACTTCTTAAACTACTTCAAAGAGTTCTCATCAAAAAATCCTCCACGTGCAGCAATGACAGCTTTGCAGATCCTTGACATTCTAGCTGTCAGTTTGTCCAGGTGACATTTCATCTCACGCTTCCTGTAGCACTTTCCATAGATGTGGCTGTCTTATCGGGCACTTCTCACGCACCTTACAGTCTAGATGATCCCACAAAAGCTCAATGGGGTTAAGATCCATAACACTCTTTTCCAATTACCTTTTGTCCAATGTCTGTGTTTCTTTGCCCACTTTTCTTTTTGTTTTTCTGTTTCAAAAGTTGCTTTTTCTTTGCTATTCTTCCAATAAGGCCTGCACCCCTAAGTTATCTCTTTACTGTTGTACATTAAAGTGGTGTTGAGCGGGTAGAATTCAATGAAGCTGTCAGCTGAGGACACGTGAGGCATCTATTTCTCAAACTAGAGACTCTGATGTACTTATCCTCTTGTTTAGTTGTACATCTGGCCTTCCACATCTCTTTCTGTCCTTGGTAGAGCAAGATGTCCTTTGTCTTTGAAGACTGTAGTGTACACCTTTGTATGAAATCTTCAGTTTTTTGGCAATTTCAAGCATTGTATAGCCTTCATTCCTCAAAACAATGATTGACTGATGAGTTTCTAGAGAAAGCTGTTTCTTATTTTTTGCCATTTTTGACCTAAAATTGACCTTAAGACATGCCAGTCTATTGCATACTGTGGCAATTCAAAAATAAACACAAAGACAATGTTAAGTTTCATTTAACGAACCAAAAGCTTTCAACTGTGTTTGATATAATGGCAAGTGACTTTCTAGTTTCAAATTAGCAATTTAGCATGATTACTCAAAGATAAGGTGTTGGAGTGATAGATTTGATAAAAAATGACTTTTTTCAAATAGTGATGGTGCTGTTTTTTACATCAGTAATGTCCTGACTATACTTTGTGATCAGTTGAATGCCACTTTGGTGAATTAAAGTACCAATTTCCTTCCGAAACAGCAAAATCTGAACATTATTCCAAAATTTTGGCTGCCAGTGTAGGTATATCATTATATAAGACATAAGACAAAAAGAGATTTTATGTTTCCAAGAACACACTCCACATGTAAAAGTGGATTTTCTAGCTCTGTAAAACCCCATAACTATTCCACAGTTGAAATAGCTTTCTAAAAGTAAGGATTCTACATTCTGCCTGGATCCAGGATGTCTGTTCATAATCAAGAGAACAATCCAGAGGAAAACATTATTGCGCAAAGGTATAGCGCTGTTCAGCCATGACGTCAATTTGTTGGTGAATCCGGAAACCATCCTGGTTACTTGCGTAACCTCCGTTCCCTGATGGAGGGAACGAGACGTTGTGTCGATGTAGTGACACTAGGGGTCACTCTTGGGAGCCCGAAACACCTCTGGTCTTTGATAAAAGGCCAATGAAAATTGGCGAGTGGTATTTGCATGCCACTCCCCCGGACATACGGGTATAAAAGGAGCTGGTATGCAACCACTCATTCAGGTTTTATGCTGAGGAGCCAAGACAAGGTCCGTCCATTTCAGCGGGTAGTTCAGCGTTGCAGCAGGAGGGACACAGCGTCTCGTTACCTCCATTAGGGAATGGAGGTTACGCAAGTAACCAGGACGTTCCCTATCTGTCAATCACTCGACGTTGTGTCAATGTAGTGACATTAGGGGTCCCTATACAAAATGCCGCAACTGGCTGAACTGTGTTACGTGAACTGGCGGTGTGTAAAGGGCAGACCACTGTGTGCCTCGTAGCCAGCGCACCAGGCCGACACGTAACCCCCCCAACAAATTTATGAATGTCGAACGGCCCTTTGGGGACAAGTCGACTACCCAAAAGATAGAGACAGGCTAACCCATTCGTGGCCTCTTTTCCCCTTCTTTTTTACCACTCCCTAAAAAAGAAGGGGGATTATCTGACTGGGCCGCCAGGTCTAGTCGAGGGGTGTCCCTCCCAAGGGGAGGACACCGTGGAGACCACACCTTGCCCAAAGAGAGGGGGGGACATTTAAGTGGAAAATGCGTCACATGGTCTTGCCGACCACGTGGAGAGTCTCATGGTAGATCCTACCCAACGGGGAGGAGTTGCTACAAACATGGAGACTGTGGCAGAGGGAGCTCTGCCCAAGGAAGACGCAGTTTGACAACAGGAAAATGAATTAGCGGAAGATATACATCGCATGGGGTTACCTTACAGGGAACCACCACATGCGGAGCACCTACTCCAGAACAGGACTCTTAGTTAGCACGTGTAATGGGCCGGCAGCGAGTCTCTCCGAAAACTCTACTGCCACAGGGCTCAGAGGAAGTCAACCAGGGAACAAAGTTTGTGAACACTACTGGGAATTAATGGCGCACGTCTTCATCTCAGAGGAGGTGAAAGGCGCTATGTGCAAGCCATAAACCCAGCCAACTATCCCAGGCTTATCCGCTTGTATTGTGTGCCACTACCTGGGATGAAACCGGTTCCACCTGGAGGTTGTAGAACCTTGCAAAAGGAAAAAAAAGTGTTGCCCAGCCCGCTGCTCTGCAAATGTCTGTTAGAGAGGCACCCCTGGCCAGGGCCCAGGAGGCCGCTATACCACTGGTATAATGGGCTCGTAGCCCTACCGGGGGAAGCACGTCCTGGGCGTGATATGCCATAGCGATCCTCTGCTTGGAGAAAGCGCTTCCTTTCCGCTGTGCACCAAAGTAGACAAAGAGCTACTCAGAGATTCTAAACCTCTGCGTGCAATCCAAATAGATGCGTAAAGCGTGCACCGGACACAGCAACGACAAGGCTGGGTCTGCCTCCTCCTGGGGCAGCGCTCGCAGGTTCACCACCTGGTCCCTAAAAGGGGTCGTGGGAACCTTGGGCACATAGCCCGGTCGGGGTCTCAGGATCACGTGAGAGTAGCCCAGACCGAACTCCAGGCACGTTTCGCTGACAGAGAACGCTTGCATGTCTGTTACCCTCTTGATGGAAGTGAGTGCAGTCAGGAGGGCAGTCTTCAAAGAGAATGCCTTAAGCTCAGCTGACTGCAAAGGCTCAAAGGGGGCTCTCTGTATACCCTGAAGAACTACAGAGAGATCCCATGAGGGAACGAGGCACGGTCTGGAGGGATTCAGCCTCCTGGCACCTCTCAGGAACCTGATGATCAGGTCGTGTTTCCCTAAGGACTTACCGTCCACTGTGTCATGGTGTGCTGCTATAGCAGCAATGTACACCTTCAAGGTGGAAGGGGACAGCCGCCCTTCCAACCTCTCCTGCAGGAAGGAAAGTACTGATCCGACTGCACATCTCTGGGGGTCTTCCCATCGGGAAGAACCCCACTTAGCGAACAGACACCACTTAAAGGCATACAGGCGCCTCGTAGAGGGGGCCCTAACCTGAGTGATCATGTCTACCACCGCGGGTGGTAGACCGCTCAGGTCTTCCATGTCCCATCCAGGGGCCAGACATGGAGATTCCAGAGGTCTGGTCATGGGTGCCAGATGGTGCCTCAGGGGAATTCGGCAGGGGGGCTGTCGCGAGGAGCGTGAGGTCTGAGAACCACATCTGGGTGGGCCAGTAGGGTGCTACCAGGATGACCTACTCCTCGTCCTCCCTGACCTTGCACAGAGTCTGTGCAAGTAGGCTCACTGGGGGAAACGCATATTTACGTAGGCCAGGAGGCCAGCCGTGTGCCAGTGCGTCTATGCCGAGGGGTGCCTCAGTCAGGGTGTACCAGAGCAGGCAGTGGGAGGATTCTTGGGCCCGTTGCAAACAGCGCCCCAGCCTGTTTTGGAGGTGTCTGTCATGACCACGACATGCCTGGAGACCTGCTCTAGGGGAACACATGCCCGTAGAAATGAGAGGTCGGTCCAAGGGCTGAAAAGACGGTGACAGACCGGCGTGATGACCACGTGATGTGTCCCGCGGCGCCATGCCCATCTCAGGACTCGAATCTGAAGCCAGTGCTGAAGCGGTCTCATTTGCATCAACCCGAGCAGGGTGGCCACCGCTGAGGATGCCATATGCCCCAGGAGCCTCTGAAAGAGTTTCAGTGGAACCGCTGTTTTCTGTTTGAACGCCTTCAAACAGGCCAGCACTGACTGTGCACGCTGTCAAAGAGACTGAGTCCAACTCCAAACCGAGGAAAGAGATGCTCTGAACTGGGAGGAGCTTGCGCTTTTCCCAGTTGACCCAAAGCCCTAGTCGGCTGAGGTGTGAGAGCACCAAGTCCCTCGCGGCGGGGCAGATCTCAAAGTGCCACACCATGTCATGGCCGTGCTGATTCTAGGGACATCGAAGCACTTACCTTGCTCCTTGCGACCACCCCCGGAACAGCCTGGGACGGAGGAGGAAGATGCCTGTCCTCGCAACCCGTGGAGACTGTCACATCGGGGGCAGATGTGTGACACAGCTGGGCGCACAGGAGCGGGGAGACCGCTGCTGGAGCACCAATCCTGCAAAGATAAACCCATGGACGGTGGTCGTGATGATGACCGCACACTGAGTATGTGACCCAGGGAAGGAGGAAACCGCTCTTTTGCTGAACTGTTGGGCGAAATTAAACAAAAAGGCAACAAAAGATTCTCCACCTGGGTATGGAGTGGTCTTCCTACCAGCTCCAGTTGAGTGGGTTTTGTTGACCCTGGGTCGCCCGTCTCAGGGGCGCTTTGACGACCTTCGTGGGTTCTTAGCAGCTGACTGTGAGACGGGTGGTGTCTGCTTCCTGCGGTGGGCACCACGCTGGGGCCGGGCCAAAGGGGCGGGCTGTGGCGGAGCCGGTGCAGTCACCGCAGGGGGGTGCCCTTGGCGACGAGCAGACGGAGCCGTGCCGGAGCAGGATATGCCGGATAGCCTCTGTCTGCTGCTTCACAGTCGAGAACTGCTGGGCAAAGTCCTCGACGGTGTCGCCGAATAGGCCAGCCTGGGAGATGGGGGCAGCAAGGAACCGTGTCTTGTCGACCTCACCCATCTCGACCAGGTTGAGCTAAAGGTGGCGCTCCTGGACCACTAATGTGGACATCGTCAGTCCGAGAGACCGCGCCGTGACCTTCGTCACTCGGAGAGCAAGGTCGGTCGCCGAGTGCATTTCCTGCATCAGATCTGGGGCGGAACTACCCCCGTGCAGTTCTTTTAGCACCTTGGCTTGGTGGATATGCAGGAGAGCCATGGCGTGCAGGGCAGAGGCGGCTTGTCCAGCAGCGCTGTAGGCTTTAGCCGTCAGGGACGACGTGAACCTACAGGGCTTGGACAGGAGCTTTAGGCGTCCACACCAGGTGGCGGCGCTCTGCAGGCATAGGTGCACCACAAGCGCCTTATCCACCAAGGGAATCACCGTTTAGCCCCTGACCGCCCCCGCCATCGAGGGTAGTGAGGGTGTGGGAACTGAGGAATCGGGACCGGGCAGTAAAAGGTGCCTCCCACGTTTTCGTCAGCTGCTCGTGCACTTCAGGGAAGAAAGGCACTGGAGTGGGGTGTGGCTGCCTTGAGCGGCACAGCAAGCCCAGGAACCAATCATCGAGCCATGAAGGTTCAAGGGAGACCGGAGGGTTCCACTCTAGCCCGACGCTCGCGGCCGCCCGGGAAAGCATGTCCGTCATCTCTGCATCAGCCTGTGACTGGGCAATCGACCCTGAAGGGGGGAGCCCAGCTGAGGCTTCTGCGTCCGACTGGACATGCCCGCTCTCCGATACTGCGCTCGAGAGCTCATCAGCTTCGTGGGCTCCAAACAAGAGCCCGAACTCGCCGTGAGACGAGCCGGCGGACTCATCCGAAAGCAAGCGGCGACCACAACGTTGCCGTGGTCATGTTCTCGCAGTAAGAACATGAACCATCCACGAACGCTGCCTCCATGTGTGTCGCGCCCAGACACGAAAGACAGCGATCATGACTGTCTGAATTTGAGAGGTAACGACCGCAACCAGGAATAACATACAATCGGAAAGGCATCTTTAAAAAGACGCGTCTTTAAAAAGACGTTCCGTGTGTGTCACTCTTTTAGAGAAATATACTCTTTTAGAGAAATATACTCTTTCAGAAAATATACTCTCTTTTTTCTGCTGAACTGCCCAGGGGCATTCTCTGCAGTGCACCAGTGCAGAGGAGGGAGAAGCCGCTGAAATGCGGCGTCAGATCCAGCAGAGGTGAATGAACAGTCGTGAGAATTCAGCTCAATGAGCATGACCGTTCGGCTCCGAAGAGAAAATCTGAATGAGTGGTTGCATACCAGCTCCTTTTATACCTGTATGTCCGGGGGAGTGGCATGCAAATACCACTCGCCAATTTTCACTGGCCTTTTATCAAAGACCAGAGGTGTTTCGGGCTCCCAAGAATGACCCCTAGTGTCACTACATCGACACAACTTCGAGTGAGTAACAGATAGGGAACTAATTCACCATGGGTTCCTTCGAGATTTTTGAATTTATGAGTAAAATAAGGTCTGTGGTAAACATTACTTGACGATACATGGACGTTTTGTTCTACAACATAAATTACACACTTTCATACCTTAAACATGAATTTTGAAGCTGCTGTGTGTTTAAAAAAAAAAAAAGTATGTAATTCAATACTGCTTCAAAAATTCACATTTGTGGCATGAAAGTGTACAATTTATGTTGTAGAACAAAACGTCCACATATCGTCAAGTAATGTTTACCACAGACATTATTTTTCTCATAAATTCGAAAACCCCATTATATAAACCCCATTGGATAATCCAGAGGGAACCCCTGGTGAGTTCTCGCCTGGGATTTTGGACTACAACCTGAACAGCTCTATAGAGCTTTAAAATAAAACTGGACAGCATAGCTCAGATAATTGTACTTGAAAGAATTTGATGAGAAATATTTGTTCATATTGAAATGTACTTTGGTATCTTGGCAAATCTAAACGTGTGTATCTGTCTGCGTCCTGCAAGACAACAAGAAACACCCACTACACAACACGCCCACTCCAAGTATTTGTCTGAAAGAACTTTTAAACTCCTATGTAATTGCTGTATGATTCTATGTAAACATGACAAAGACTAACTTTTAAATTATATGTCACATATCATATTATTAAACCAGAAATAAATTGTTAAAATTTTATCTTTTCTGCTTTCTCCAGTTAGCATACAAGCTAACAGGTTAGCCTATTAATTTAGCACTGTTTCTTCTCCTCTTCATTTTCATTCTCCTCACTATCGCCACCTAGTGATACTGAGGTATGATTGTATTCTCGAAAACTTTTAAGTTGTGGTATGTTTAATAATTGTACAATTATTTTAAACAGTTTTAATCTTTGTGGTTAGGATTAGGTATAGGGGTAAAGATAGGTAGGGTTGCTGCGGGACAGCAAATGTGACATCCAACTGTTTCAAGACCTCAGCATTTCACCAGTTTTTTGAAGGGGCATAACTTGAAGTGAAGGGCCTTGTAGTAGTCTTGCAGGACACTGACAAACCATTCTCAATCTGAGGAGAGTTTAAGACATTGTCTCTTCTGAAACTCTAGAGGAGACACATGTGAGATTACTGGGGTCTTTTTCTCAGGAGAAACATCTGAGAATTAGGAGAGTTAAGCAACAGTCTCCATGTAATCTCATTGCTGTCTAGGAAAAACAATTCAGGTTTTAAAGAGATTTGTGATTTTTCTGTCCTACGACATTCTAAAAAATAATTTGATAATACTGTCAGAAAGAAATGTACCAGTTCATTTCTTTCATCCACTAAGATTGTGTTGCGGTCTTCCAGCTTACGGATGGTGGCTTTGAGTTCAGAGACACGTTTCTGGTTTCTTCTCATGTCCTGTAAAAAAACACACACCACATACATCTATACATTTAACATTTTCATTTATGTGTGTTTGGGTTACACTAGGGTCAATTCTTAATGTTCAACCACATTTTTAGTGAACAACATATATATAAGTATTGTGTCATTTGGACATTTATGGAGCAAAATAAATATATCATAACTAAAATACTAGCATTACAATATCTGCCAATATTTACATAGGGTTCTTTTACACATTGCTTGAGAACAAAAAATGTAATCAAGCATATGTTCACTTATTTTTATATATATGTACACATTTTATGTGTCAGCAAGGAGATTCAGATATCATATGTTTTCTGACAACAATTAAAAATCACAAAGCAGGACAAAATATTTGTATACTAGCACTACAACAGGAGTTTTAAACATTTACAGATACAGGGATCCTGAACCACCTTTGTGCTTACATTAAAAAAGAAAAAAGCTCTTTTGATACAATGTATAGTGCTTGTGTTGGTCTGCAAAACCCGCACAAGATTCACATTTGCTGCTACTGAGGTTGGAAAATGGGTAAGGTTAGGGTTAAGGGGTAATTTGGGATTAATTACAGATTTTATTTAAATACAGGTTCTTAAAATGTAAGTGGGTCATTGACAAATAAGGTTGTTTGATGTGATAAAAATGAAAACTCTAGTTTAAAATATGTGTGTCAAGTTCATAGAGATGTAATCTTGGTGTCAATGTTGGTTTCATACATTACTGAGTCAGTTTTATCAGTGTTGAGGTTTAGAAAGTTACTGATCATCCATGAGTTGATGTCTTTAATACATTCAGAGAGGGAACTTTTGGGGAATGGGGCAGTGTGCTTAGAGCTGCTATAAAGTTGAGTGTCATCAACATAACAGTGAAAGTTGAGGACATGATGGCGAATAATGTGACCTAGAGGAAGCATATAGGTGATGAAGAGCACCTAGATTGAATGTGCATTTTTTTTAAATTGCAGGCCCTGAACTTTTGAATATTCCTCCTAGGGGATTCATGTGACTGGCACCACACTTAGGCAATATTATGCCAAGACATTGAAGGTGCTAAATTGCGAACGGATTTGTGATATATTGAATGGTGTCGCCATAGCGAGGTAATAAATTAAGGGCACAAATGTGAAAAAGGAAGTTCCTTATATCTTCTGTTTGCATTGTATGATTTTGATGAAAATTCAGCTGTATGTTTGGTAATGGGGGTTGATCACATTTATGCGGCTATTATGGGTCATGGTCATAGCGCCACCAACTGGCAGCAGGAAGGCAATTTTATCAGACTTTGAAATAGCCCTCTTGTGTTTACATGAATTGCTTAAAAATTCTTTAGAATAATGTCAAGACTGCTGATGTAAAATTGTAAAGGGATATTTGATATCTTAAATACTGTTGCCATTGCAATTTATTGTGCAGGTGAAAGCAGTTTTTAAAGTGAAATAAAAGTTTATTGTAATGAAAAAGTACTGCACAAATGTTTATATATATATACATATAAATAAAATATAATAAAAATATCAACTGAAATTTAAAAATACTAGAAAATCAAAGTCAGTTCTGTTCCAAATTTTAGATCGAGTGGCAAAGTGCTCAGACGCAGTACCAGAAATGTCCAATAGAGGACAGCCAACCTCCATTAGTCAGAGGACAGCCAAGCTCCAAGAGGTCCTCACTGCAGCCTGCAGCACGATGACGTACTGGTTTAGATCCAACATGTACTGGATGTTGTAACACGCATACGCCAGAGTGAATTTTGGTGACGTCATGATTGTTTGAACATGCATTCGCTAACTCAATTGCACCGATGAACTGTTATTGTATGTGTTTTTAGCGTTTATGTTGTCTTTGTTTGGTAAAATTGTCGTTGTTTATGTCTGGATTAATGAAAAATATATATATTTGTTATGGATGTTAGAATACCCACTCGTAAAATCATAAATCATATTTCATGATATATGCATGCACAATGTTTGTGTTTGTTGCAGAGCTTCAATTATTATTTCTATCACGTGATCTTAGGTTTAAAAGCTAAATGTATTTTGTGACTACTATAAATTCATAAGCAATTAGTAGACTTAATTTGTGTAAAATGCTTTGACATTTTTAACGTGCTTAGTGCCAGTATGAAACAATCATCTTTTAACAAGCTAAGGGATGTTACCATTTTATATGCATTCAATGTTAACATGTTTTAAAATAAAACCATATTTGTTTATTTGATTTGGGTCATATGAATTACTGTTGAGTAGAAGCAAAAATGAGTCAACTATTTTTGTTTTTATTCACATTCATGATGTTACCAAAATCCACTTAGGGGAAGGCGTGCTACAACATCCAGTACGTAGTGGATTTAATCCAGTCCGTCATCACGCTACAGGCTGCAGCGAGGACAGACTCAATAGGCTCGTTTGAGATGAGCAAGTTCTGCGCAGAGTCGATCACCGGTGATCACCGGCAGGTGCATGCCGGTTAGAAATCTGTCCGACTTGCTGTGATGTCATGAAGACGTATGTCAAAAAATGTCCCGCGAGGCGGCGCAGATGCTTTTTCCAAGTTGCGCGAATTGCAAGTACGATGGGAAATGACTTGCTGACGACACAGCTTAATGCTTATTGGCTTAAACAACCATGATATTTTGTTATCTTACAAAATGTTAGATTTTTTTTTATCTATAATATCATGTTTTTATGTGTATAAATTATATGTGAATATTTTAAACACTGTGACAGTGCAATCACTGTATGGGGTATGTGGTAGGTATCATATTTCTGAAATATCTAAAATACACGTCTTTATTAAACTAAAAATGGATGGGAAGACACAGTTTAAGGTACACTGACTGTCTTGTTCATCATATTTATTTTTCATTCGAAGCAACAGAATTTAAATTGTATCCACTTTATTAACAACAAAGCACATAAACTTGAATCAGGCAATATCTGCCTTTGATCTCGTAGCAGCTATTCCACTACGAGAAGTGAGAATTGTCCGACTTGACAGCTCTTATTTCACTCCTCCCCGGACCGCAGCCGTCTACTCTCGTCTACTTTCAAGGCGAGGCGTTTGACATCTCAAACGAGACTGTTACAAAATGTGCACTGGCTATTTGCCTAGATCAATCAGGCCAATAGATCTCTAGTAATGGTTTGACTGGCAGGTCATGTAGGCAATAGATGAAGTTACTCTTTACAAACAAACGCTCTGCCCTGCCCTGCCCTGCCCCGTCCGGGTTCTTTTAGTTGTCCAGAAAAGAGCTGCTGTCTATGGGCACTTTGCTCAAATTACATTGAAACTGCGCAAAAAGTGCTGTTTGTGGGGTTGAAACACCCTGTTTCCACAGAGTAATGGAGATTAGGGCTTCTTTAAATTTCCACCAGATCATTGCATCAGGAAAAACTCAGGATTTTACATAAATGATGATATTTCACAGGTCACCATCATTGTTATCACATATGCTGTATTAGACCCAATTGACCTGCAGCAGCTGTTGGTGGACATTACCTTTTTCTACGAATAAATCACACAAACTCTGATCTTAAACAGCTGTTTTTAATTTCCAAAGTGCTGTCGCTGTGACAGATATGAGGTCAAATATGATCTAACAATGATCAAGACCACCATGTATGATATAACGGGAGGAACGGGACCCGTCTCCACCACCGCAGCGCATGGACTACTGTTTCAGAAAGGATAAGTGAATAAAAATAATGTCATACCGCAAACATAATGTCTTTGCATTTATTTTGAAAGCAGTAAATAATATTGTTCAATCAAAACGGCTGTTATTAAGTTTTGATATGGAATATGATAATACTGAAGTAAAATATTATATTTGTTATATGTGGGTTAATAATTTAAGCAGTTAAGACACATATTGCATGTCTGATAGTAGTTTTCATTTCTACGTTAGTCTTTAAAAGTGTGTTAAACGTGTGACAATGTGTATTCATCAACCTGTTACATGTTTGAAATATACAGGCTCACTGAACCAAGTTTAAACTTGTTTTTCCGATATTTCAGAAAAGAACCCACATACTTTCTTCACTGTAAACCATAGATATTCCTTTATAATAACTTTTTATTAACATTAAAATACATTATTACATTCTATAAAGCTTATAATATTATTAAAACTGCAGCACTGCCTATTTCCACCATTGAAATCTGCTGCTCAAAAGAACCCAGAAGCATGGTTTCCTGCAGTGTGACATCAGAGTAATTTTATCTATAGTGTGAGGTTTCTCAGTTTAGATAGCGACATTAATTTCAAGCAATCCAGAGGAAATATCTTGTATAATTTATATACAATATAATAATTTAAATGTTTGTTGAAAATGAATATAGTTGCTGGCTCCAACTGCTAACAATTGTAACCAGTTATTTTAGAATTTATTATAATATTTCTAATCTTGTAAACTTCTTATATTATGTTGTGCAATAAAATGTTGTCACTTCACATGTGGTTTGAGAGGCATTTCTAACATTAGTTTTGTTTAGATCTCAAACTTGATATCTTACTGTCCCAACTTTATGGCATTTTATGAAAAAAAAAAAAAAAGACTTGTCCTGTCCTTAGAAAAAGCTTTTATATAACTGATCTTTTTGTATTATTGTTCACAAATTCATATTGTGTTTTTATGCCAATTCCTGCCTAGTTTACTCAGATAATTGTGCATATGTGGTCTTTTGGGAATCAAACGCCTTGCCTTGAAAGTAGATGAGAGCAGGCTGGTGCAGTCTGGGAAGGAGTGAAATAAGAGCTGTCAAGTCGGAGAGTTCTCACTTCCCGTAGTGGATCAGCCACTATGAGATCAAAGGCAGATATCACGTGATTCACGTTCAAGTGCTTTGATGTTAATACAGTGGATGCAATTTAAATTCTTTTGCATTTAAAAGACAATAAATATGATGAACAAAACACTCAATGTACCTGTTATTTAATTCCCCCCATAAGATGTGTCTTTCCATAAATTTTTTGTTTTATAAAGACACATATTTTAGATATTTCAGAAATATCACATAACCCATACAGATATTGTCAGAATGTTGGGAATATTCACATATAATTTATAAACATAAAAGCATGATATTAGAGATAAAAAAAATTAAACATTTTAAAAGAGAACAAAACTTCAGGGTTGTTTAAGCCAGTGAGCATTAAGCTGTGTCATCAGCAAGTCATTTCCCATCGTGCTTTCAGTTCGCACAGCTCAGAAAAAGCAACAAAAAGGGGAAGGCGTGCTAGAAAGCATTTGTTTTTTAGCCACACTCAAACAGCCCACCTGAGGCCTGTACCATGAAGGTCGCTGAATGAACTCAGGGTTTCAGGATTGGTTTCAGGTTGACAAATTCAAACCAGTCCAATCAGGTTTAATTGGTACCATGATGCAGCTCATCAACTTTCTCTGTCAACTCAGGCTTCCATCCTGACTTTAAGATTAGATTACGCTCTTGTGCACAACCAATCATGTGAGAGAATGCAGTTCACTTCTCCTGAGAGACTTATATCAAAACGTTTTGTGGAATAAACTACTTTGTAAATATACATGGGATAATAGGAAACCTAAAATTATTCTTAAAATTCTTAAAGTTGTCAAAAAGGCTCGGAGGACTAGAATTCCCAAATTTAATAAATGATTATAAAGCTGCCCAAATTCAACCTATATTGAAGAATCTAAAGTGAAACGGAGGAAGATGGAAATTTATCAAATGGGGGAACCTATTAGTATATCTCTGTTCCTACCCAAACAAAGCAACAAATTTAAATCAATAGATTATATTTGTGTTAATAGTATTTTTTGGATTTGGTTAGAAAAAAAAAAAAAAAGAATAGTGAAATTAAGAAAGATATAGTTAATTTACAAGAAATTGCTAAAGATCCTGATTTCATGCCAAATAGATTAAATAATATATTGAAGTTTTGGGCAGATAGAGGTCTGATATCAGCAGATGTTCACTGATAAAGGAATGGATACCTTTTCAAACCTAGCAAAAATTATGAGCTTCCAAATAAAATAAAAATTACATTATTTACAGGTAAGATGATATTTATTAACAGAAGTTAAAGAAATAAAAAGGAAATGTATCCATTAATACATTATATAACTGATACATACAACTAATCCAATACAAATGTTAGGAATGTTAAAGAGTGCACTTGAAAGAGATATACAGGACACTCTGAATACAATTATATGTAGGGAGGATGAATTCAAAATAAAAATTATTCAGCAAGACTGGGAAGAAATATCATATAATGCATTCCATACTACTCAATCCAGTGTTTGGAGGGAATCTGCTTGGAAGATACAAATGAGATTTTTTACAACACCTGCTATTCAAAGTAAATACAACAGCATGGTAAAAGGGGATTGGTGGAGAAATTGTGGAGAAAAAAATGCTCATTACAGTCAAATTCTATATGACTACTTATTGGATTGAAGTGATTCGACAGGTTCATTTATTATTTAACTGCACAATAGAAATACATCCAGAAAACATTACTTTGGGTAAAATGCCATTGTCCTTAAGAAATAAAACTGAACTAAATATATTTAGGGTAATCAGAATAGCAGCTTTGAAACAGATTACAAAAAAAATTGGCTTAAACCAGACTTAAACCAGAACCCCCACAATTTCAAAGATGGAGAGAAACGATTTCAGAAATATACCAAATGGAGAAAGTAACATTTATCATTAATAATAAAAGTCTGGAATGTGAACATAAATGGGATTTGCTAAAATATTATAAATTAATTTAGATAGATTGTTTCCTTCAGATTCTTGCTTTTTGAACAAAATTAGTTCAAATACGAGGTGTCCTATCTCATTTAATATTTTAAAAAAAGGAGGCGATGTCTTAACTTTCTTTCCACTTTATTAGAAATAAAATATAACATGTAAATGAATGAATTACACGTTATTTATCAAATATGTTGTGAATGGTTATTTGATATGCTTATTCAAAATAACCCTGTTATTCTTTCTTGATGTACAATTTGTATATTGTCTTTAGTAAAAATAAAATGCAAAAATAAAAAGCATAAACAAGGCTACTACTGATTAATTAAAGTGAGCACTTAGAATACTGTATGCAAAAAATTGGTATGTAATAATATGTATTTGTTCTTTTTATAAAAGACGTATTTTGTGTACTGCTTATATTGCTTATTGCTTTTATTATTATAACGTCAAGTAAAATACTGTATGTTCATCTCGAGTCCATGAAAGAAAGAAGGGGTTTGGGTAGCATTCACCCCTTTCCATAACAATCTTGAGCTTTTAATATGTTAAAAATGATAATTTTTGCAGGTATCATATTAATCCATTTTACTGACTGTTTTATAGATTTGTTAATATTTTCAAAAGATATTTTTTGCTATGGCTACAGAGGGTAAATGAAAAGCAATTACATTTTAAATAAAAACAACACTATCTGCTGAAAATCTACATTTAGATTCTCAAATAAACAATTTATCATGAAGCATCAATTTTGTGGATTTCTCAGATTTTATTTGTAAAGTGCACTTTAAGAGACACGGGGGAGTGACTTGATTGGGTCAGAGATGTCATTTTGTTCTGGTAGAGAATTATTGCTTTCGGTTCATTGCTATCACTTAAAAGACTGTCATTTGGCGCCATCTGCAGGCACAAAGGCGTAACTTGAAGATATGCTCAGTGAACGAATCAATGAATGAATCTGAACAAATCTTATTGGTGAATGGAATCAAAAGAATCGAGTTACTGAAATGACCCCTAGGGGTCCATAAATCCCTTGCTCTATAACAATAAATCAAAGGCAGTTTCTGTTTACCGGACTCCCGCAATGCTCTGCTCCATCTCCAGCGCGGCCGGGGATCTCTCTCTTCGGGCTACCCAGGCTGCATTCTGCCTCTTTGACCAGAAACAGCTGCTCATCGAGCGCATCCTTCTGAAGCTGCAACTTCTGCATGGAACCTGTCGCTGTTTCCAGCTCCTTCTCCAACGCGAAGATCGTTCTGTCTTTTGCTTTGATTTCATCCACCTGCACAGTTCAACAGAGTCACAAGGTTATTTACTCTATTACAGGACCATTTGTTCACGGAAAATATGAAAAAGGAGGCATAGAGTTAGTTAGTTTTAAGCAGAACTGCTAGGAATGAAGTTTGCTGTGAACTATTTATGAAACATTTTCTCATAACTGGAATTGATCATATTTTTAGGTGGTCTGGAATAATGTGTGACATTATGAAAGAGTGTCTAATAACAGGATGGTTACTGAGATTAAGCGACTAGTATTTGGCTTGTCATGTGATCCCAACATGGCTGCCCCCATGAGGAGACCCTCCCCATGTAGGATAAAAGAGCTTTTATAAGGTTACTGACATTACCGAAGTCTACATTTCATGCGAGTCATCATAATGTTATACATACAGTGGCAAGAAAAAGTATGTGAATAATGTTGGAATTACCTGCATTTTTGTATAAATTTGTCTTAAAATCTGGTTTGATCTTAATCTAAGTTACAATTATGAACAAGCACAATCTTTTTTAACTAATACCGCACAAATTATTGTATTGTTTTTGAAAATATTGAATACATCATTCAAATATTCACAGTATAGCTTGTAAAATGTATGTGAACCCCTAGTCTAATGGCATCAACAAAACCTTATTAAAGTCAGAGTTGGCAATCCTGGCATCTAACAAATGAAACGAGATAGGATGTGTGGGTTAGAGCTACTTTGACTTATAAAAAGCACTCAAACATTTTGAGTTTGCTATTCAAAAGAATCATCTGCTGATGTGGACCATGACTCACGAAAAAAAGAGATCTCAGAGCACCTACAATCAAGAATTGTTGCTTTGGAAAGGGTTACAAAGTTATCTCAAGGAGCTTAGATATTCATCTGTCCACAGTTAGACAAATTTTCTATAAATTAAAACGATTTAGTACCTAAAGATGCCAAAGACCACCTTGACACTACAACGTTACTGGGTAAAATGTTTTGTGGACTGATGAAACTAAGGTTTAATTGTTTGGGAAGAACACGTATCATTATGTATGGCGTAAAAAGGGCACCGCATACCAACATGAAAAAATAATCCCAACAGTGAAGTATGGTGGAGGGAGCAACATGATTTGGGGCTGCTTTGCTGCTTTGGGGCATGGACCGTTTGCCATCATCAAGGGAAACACAGGATAATGTCAGGGTGGCTGTGCGCCAGATGAATCTCAGCAGAAGTTGGGTGATGCAGCAGGACAATGACCCTAAACATCAAAGTAAATCAACTACAGAATGGCTTCAAAAAAGTAAATCAGGAGAGCCCAGACCTTAACCCAATAGAGATGCTGCGGAATGCCCTCAAGAGAGCCGTTCACACCAGACATCCTAAGAATATGTTGAAGCAGTTCGGTGAGGAATTATGGTTCAAAATTCCTTTGGAATGTTGAGCAGATCTAATCCGCAGTTTACGGAAACACTTGGTTGAGGTTATTGCTGCCAAAGAAGGATCTGCCAGTTATTAAATCCAAGGGTTCACTTACATTTTCCACAGCATTGTGAATGTTTAATGGGATGTGTTCTATAAAGACATGTAAGATTATAACTGATTTGTGTGTTGTTGCACATTGTGTTTGTCTATACTTGTGACTTTGATGAAGATGAGATCACATTGTATGACCAGTTAATGTAGAAAACCAGCTATTTCCAAAGGGTTCACATACCTTTTCTTGCCACTGTATGTTTCAATATTGTAATGAATTTCTTCAGGAGTAAAACTTTTTTTAATGAGGAATAAATTATCAAGTGCGAATGCAAGTCTTGTTGATGTATGCTTAAAATAAATAAATAAATAAATAAATAAACCTACACCCAGATAGCACACGTACATCTCCGATCTTTTCATCTGGAAAGCATCACAATCTAATTAACATCTGCTAAACATCTTAAAAAGATCAGATTTACAAACAGTCTAAATCGTAAAACATCTCGAAGACATCTAATGAATATCTTATTGACATCCGAGAGGAAACGTCTTATAGGCATATTGCAGATGCGCAAACAATCTAAAAAATAAGTCTTCCAGATGTAAACACACATATCAAATAGACGTCTGGGTGATGAACGTGTGCTACCAAGGAATCCACTTAACATCTGCTAAACATCTTAAAAAGATCAGATTTAAAAAACATTCTAAATCATAAACATCTCAAAGTCATCTGATGAATGTCTTATTGACATCCGAGACATACTTATTGTCATACGTCTTGAAGACATATTGCAGATGAGCCAACAACGTAAAAAATACGTCTTACAGATGGAAACACACACATCAAATAGATGTCTGGTGGCAGTATTTGCATATAAACTTAAAGAAATGTTCTGTGTTTAATACAAATCAAGCTCAATCGACAGCATTTGTGGCATAATGTTGATTACCACAAAAATAATTTCGACTCATCCCTCATTTATTCACAAAGACAAAGCAAAAATCGAGGTTACAGTGAGGCACTTAAAATGGAAGTGAATGGGGCCAATTTTTGGAGGGTTTAAAGGCAGAAAAGTGAAGATTATAATTTTATAAAAGCACTTACATTAATTCTTCTGTTAAAACTCCTGTATTAATTGAGATGTAAAGTTGTTTAAATCATAATTTTTATGGTCGTTTTAGGGTTTACGATGTAATGTCATCATGACAAACTTATAAAAGTGGATAAAACGTTACACAGAAAAGGTTGGTAAGTGATTTTATCACACTAAATTCATGTTAACGTCTTGTGTCTATACTTTTGAAATAGTTAACGTTTACTGATTGGCCCCATTCAACTCCACTGTAAGTGCCTCACTGTAACCTTGATTTTCGCTTTTTTTAAAGAAAAGGAGGGATGAGTTCAACTTACATTTTTTGGTGATCAACATTATGCCACAAATGCTGTCGATTGAGCTTAATATGAAATTGAAGCCGGAATATTCCTTTAATTCAAAGGGAAAACAAACGTATTTTTCTTACCCCACTGGCAAATAGTTTTTTCTTGTTTTAAGCATAAACTTCAAATTTTGATAGATCTCTCTGAAAACAAGACTTAATGTTTTACGCCATTTTGTTTCTCAAGAAAATGTTTTGTGTTTTAAAGATGTTTAGATATTTTAACAGGAAAACAAGACAAGATTACTAAGTAAGAAAATTATTTTAAAATGTCTTTTTTTTTTCTACTTCTGCACCTCAAGAATGAGAATAATGGCTCACCAGTCGTCTAATATCTCGCTCACAGTCCCACTTGATCTTGGTTATTTGATCCTGGTGCGCTTGATGCTCAGAGCGCAAGTCACCCGCCTTCATCTTGTCGGCTAAAATCACTGTATTCAGCGCTTCATCTGTCTGCCGTTTGGAGGACTTTAGCTCTGCTATCTCCTGCAGCAGTTTTACACGCTCCTGGTCAAAGAATCGGCGGGCCTCCTCTCGGGCCTCTAGCGTTAGCGCAGTACGTACTTTCTCACTACTGCCATCGCGCAATGCACTAAGTGCAGTCCTCAAACGCTGTATCTCGCCTTCTTTGATCTTTGCGGTACGGGCTAGTTCTTGTTCATGCTGTTTTGTAAGCGATTCCCTTAGTGCGGCGAGCTCCTTTAGCTTCTCTTCGTGCCAACGGGCACGCTGCTCCGTCAATGCCACAGTGTGCCGGTGCTGCTCCTGCTCGCGGATGCGCTTGCCTTCCTGCACCTTGTCTCGCTCCAGCTTGGTCACCTGCAGAAACAAATTCATGAGTAGCTGACCATACTAACCAAACTAACATGAATGCTTGATGCATGCTAGTGCTTTCTGTAAAACAATTTTGCATTTAGCCAATATCTGTTCTAGAAGGACAAGACAAGTCAAGCAGGTACATCAATTAACGATTTGTCCTCAAGAAATCAGTACCCAAGATGACCCAACATCTCTGTAAATATTTGGATAGCATCGTGGCTGAAGCACATGAAGTGCTACCATAAGTTATGATGGCAAGTACATCGTTCTCATAAAGTATATGAACATTTTAGACATGCTTAAAAATGTCTGAATGCTATTGCTTTAAATAACAAAATACTGAACCAAGTGTCATCTGTAAAGAAATGCTCAAGCTTATTTCTGAACTAACTTCACTTTTCCATGCTATTTTTGCAATTTGGCATGACTTTCTGTGCTGCTTTATTGTCTGATTCACTAAAGAAATCATGTAAATTAGGCAATGGCACAAACATGACCACAAAATATGTTCTGAACAAAATTTTAATCAGTACCATGCACTTAATTTAGTTTTGTGAATGAAGCACAATCTAAAATGAGCACAATTTAATGTGTTTGCGCTGAAAAGCATGGTAATGACTTAATTTAAATACTCATGATCCAGCACTATTTTAGCATGGATTGCATCTGCTTAAACTGGATTGCTGGTGGTTAGTGAATAAGATGCAGGTTTTGCCTGCATGTAAATGTGACACAACTGTTTGGATCATTCTGCGAAATCAGTGCCTTTTCCATTTCAAAAAGCTAATTTTTAACGGATATAAGATTTTAAACATTCTATCAGACAAAGAATTGCACTCTGCCATCTCGAGCTACAAAATGTTTAATATACAGTTGTGCTCAAAAGTTTGCATACCCTGGCAGAAATTGTGAAATTTTGGCATTGAATTTGAAAATATGACTGATCATGCAAAAAAAACTGTCTTTTATTTAAGGATAGTGATCATATGAAGCCATTTATTATCACATAGTTGTTTGACTCCTTTTTAAATCATAATGGTAACAGAAATCACCCAAATGGCCCTGATCAAAAGTTTACATACCCTTGAATGTTTGGCCTTGTTACAGACACACAAGGTGACACACACAGGTTTAAATGGCAATTAAAGGTTAATTTCCCACACCTGTGGCTTTTTAAATTGCAATTAGTGTCTGTGTATAAATAGTCAATGAGTTTGTTAGCTCTCACGTGGATGCACTGAGCAGGCTAGATACTGAGCCATGGGGAGCAGAAAAGAACTGTCAAAAGACCTGCGTAACAAGGTAATGGAATTTTATAAAGATGGAAAAGGACACAAAAAGATATCCAAAGCCTTGAAAATGCCAGTCAGTACTGTTCAATCACTTATTAAGAAGTGGAAAATTTGGGGATCTCTTGATACTAAGCCAAGGTCAGGTAGACCAAGAAAGATTTCAGCCACAACTGCCAGAAGAATTGCTCGGGATACAAAGAAAATCCCACAGGTAACCTCAGGAGAAATACAGGCTGCTCTGGAAAAAGACAGTGTGGTTGTTTCAAGGAGCACAATACAACGATACTTGAACAAAAATGAGCTGCATGGTCGAGTTGCCAGAAAGAAGCCTTTACTACACCAATGCCACATAAAAGCCCGGTTACAATATGCCCGACAACACCTTGACATGCCTCACAGCTTCTGGCACACTGTAATTTGGAGTGATGAGACCAAAATAGAACTTTATGGTCACAACCATAAGTGCTATGTTTGGAGAGGGGTCAACAAGGCCTATAGTGAAAAGAATACCATCCCCACTGTGAAGCATGGTGGTGGCTCACTGATGTTTTGGGGGTGTGTGAGCTCTAAAGGCACGGGGAATCTTGTGAAAATTGATAGCAAGATGAATGCAGCATGTTATCAGAAAATACTGGCAGACAATTTGCATTCTTCTGCACGAAAGCTGCGCATGGGACGCTCTTGGACTTTCCAGCATGACAATGACCCTAAGCACAAGCCCAAGGCCTCCAGTGGTTACAACAGAAAAAGGTGAAGGTTCTGGAGTGGCCATCACAGTCTCCTGACCTTAATATCATCGAGCTATTCTGGGGAGATCTCAAACATGCAGTTCATGCAAGACGACCAAAGACTTTGGGTATGCGATGGGCAGCGATACTTTGGGTATGCGCTGAATGGGCAGCGATACCTCCTGCAAGAATTTGGGGCCTCATAGACAATTATTACAAAAGACTGCATGCTGTCATTGATGCTAAAGGGGGCAATACACGGTATTAAGAACTAAGGGTATGCAGACTTTTGAACAGGGGTCATTTCATTTTTTTCTTTGTTGCCATGTTTTGTTTTATGATTGTGCTATTTTGTTATAACCTACAGTTGAATATGAATCCAATAAGAAATAAAAGAAATGTGTTTTGCCTGCTCACTCATGTTTTCTTTAAAAATGGTACATATATTACCAATTCTCCAAGGGAATGCAAACTTTTGAGCACAACTGTATGTTGGGATATACTGTACATAGCTATGCCTTTAAAAAGTTACAGGGCTGACAGTAACAGTGTTGACAGTTTTAGAGTTCATTTAATCATTGCTAGATTTATGCTCAAGGTCTGTTACAGTTAAAGGATGTGTAAGGAGGAGGCGGGAACCAGCTGAACAGTAAACAAAGTTTTAATGCAAAACTCAACATAAAACAAACATAAACAAACACAGACACACATGCAACGTGGCTGCGTGTGTCTCACTCTCTATCAATCTGGCGCCTCCGGGTCCCCTTTATCTCACTCTCCCGCTGATCAGCTGATTCAGCTGATTTGCCCTCCTCCTCATCACAATTATATATATATAATGTATTGCATGTAGACATATCTATCTATATAGATATTTATATCTATAGATATCTATACTTACATATTTATATAGTATATATATATATATATATATATATATATATATATATATATATATATATATATATATATATATATATATATATATATATATATAGTGGCTGGTGAGTCAACCATGAGTCAACCACTGTGCCGTTATTGCCGTTCCACCATGCACCCTCACGATGGCCACTGTGAATGTCCTTCATGTTTGGGTATGGCCCATCTACTAGAGGATAGTGAGAAGCCATGTGCTGCGGCAGCTGATCTATTTTTTGAGCAAACAGATCCCGACAGGAGGGCCCAGTCATCTGAGTCAGTATCAAACTCTCATTCCCTTAACGTAAAAGAGAATGTCCTTCTACTGAAGCCCATGGTGGACCTGATTATCCTGATGTTACCCATGGTAAAGGGTCAAAGGTTCCACATACCCAAATTGACACCCAACTATAAATCCTGGAGGCATTACGGGACTTAGCTGGGAAGATGGACCATCTCAAATTTAGCGGTAAGAGCACGGCAGCGCACTGTACCATCTATTGTCCCTTCCGAAGATGGCTTGCTATTACACAGAGGAGAGAGGGATGAAATTCCTGATGCTATTTCCATTCATGCTCACGACTCCCTTTATGACAGTAATGATCAGAATATGAGTGAAGAAGAGCAGGGAGATGAGTCCAAGTCTTCCACTACTGATAGGGAAAGCACACAACCTGACATTTTCACCCAAATTCTCAGTGCTGCAAGAATTTTGGGTTTGGAGATACAAGATGAAACTTCAGCTGCAGCAGAATTGCAAGGGGTGTGGGCTGGGGTTTCCCATCCCCAACCATCCTTCTCTGTTCCCGTCGCCGAAGATTATTCAAAGATGCTAAAGAAAGCCTGGAATAATCCGAAAGGCTGCACCTCAATTTAATGCTGGTTTCAGACATTTTGCCAAAATACATGCCCTTGAGACAGGCATGGGTGGCATACCAGCAGTAGAATGCGAAATGGCAGCCCAAACACCCCTTGGCCCAGACCCGGTGACTGATAATCCACGCTGCCTTAGAAAAAAATTCGAGAAAAAAAAAAGATAATTTGGTATGCAAAATTTATAACTCAGCCACCCATGCAGCCCGATCAGGTAATGCGCTAGCCATAATCCTGGCTGCTCTACGAAAAGGCATAAGTCCAGAAGACCGAGATGTTATGGGGCTGATAGATGCAGCCCTGTCTACACACTTCCAGCTTAACAGGGATGTTGGGGCTTCAATGTCATCAGCAATCCTCACTCACAGGCAGATCTGGCTAGCTCAAACCTCTCTGCCTGACACTATTAGAAGGGAACTGACATACATGCCAGTCATACCAGGCCATATGTTCCACCCAGACTCCCAATAAGTGCTTGATAAGGCAGAACAAGCCCATCATAGAAAAGAGTCAGTACAGTGCACATTTGGTCATACAAGGGCAACTACGCAGCAATATAGAGGTGGTCTACCCCCTCAGCCTCCTCACTTCAGTTGCCCAGAATCATGGGAGTCTGACAAGAGATGGAATAACCATTTTTGAAGGATTGATGACAGCAAAAGCTCTAGACAAACGTCACAGCACACACAAGAGGCACAGTCTTGCTCCTCTGTTAAGGATGCGCCCCAGAAGAAACAGACCCCCAGGGGCTCAGGCCCCTATGAGGGAACCTCATAGCAATTTCAGGGGAGTCGCCAAAATCTGTTCCCAGCTACGCCTGGACAGATGGGAGAAGAAAAACTTACACCCGTGGGTACTCGCTACTATAAAAAACAGGTACAGAATTCAATTTCGTCTACGTCCTCCCCCTTTCTCTGGGTTCCGCATGACTACAGTCAAGGACCCAGTCCAGGCACAAGTTTTAGCCAAAGAAATCACAACTCTTCCGCAAAAAAGGTGATTTCCAAAGTAAGCTCCAACGAACAGCTCATTGGGTTTTATTCAAATTATTTCCTCATGACAAAGAAAAGTGGCAGCCTCCGACCCATTTTAGATCTAAGGCAGCTGAACACATACATAAAGGTATTACCTTTCAGGATGTTAACCACTGCACAAATTTTAGAGGTCATAGAACCAAACAAGTGGTTCACTTCAATAGACCTCAAGGATACATATTTTCATGTGCCTATTCATCCAGAGCACAGAAAATTTATCCACTTTGTGTTACAGGGTCAAACATACCAATTCAAGGTTCTGTCTCCCCGATTCTTCACCAGGGTAGTGTCGGCTGCCCTTCGTCCTGTTGGGCCTCATGTATTCAGATAGAAGACAAAGGCAGGCCTAACACAATCGTAAAAACTAACTCAGGCCCACATACCAAGTCATAAATCTTACTGATAAAAACCGCACCAAAATCAAACAAAGGGAGTCCAAAACAGACTACAAATCCCATGAAGCCTTGCTCACTAAATGATCTAACTCTCAACTCCTATCGGATGAGACACACAACAGAACATCCCTCAACTATGATGTCATCGGGAGTAGAAATATCTCTGAGATGCTTCTGGGATTTGCTTCCAGCAACTTTGCCCACCGTGTGTAGACGCAGCTCACCGCTGCTCTCAGGTGTAGCCTCGTGGCACAAGAAAGTAACGTCCGACTTGAAACTGTGGCCATACAATCTCCATCTCGTTGGATGAGTTGAGATTACTCTGTGTTCCACCGAACACTCTAACGGATCCGAAGGAGACCGCTGAGCAATCCGCATCTTCATCCGTTTGCTTGCAGAAGTGAAGAGATAAAAGATTTCTCTTCCATCTTCAATCAAGTCGACGTCGCTGATTTCTCCGCCAGCCCGCCGAGAATCAGCAGCCGTACCACCCGCCGACAGAGCGAGGAAACGGCCTCCTGTCATCACCCGAGCCTCGAGGAACCGAGTCGGAGTTAAAGGATGAATAAACACACATTCTACCTGTGTCCTCATGCGATTCAAGTAAGAGGATTATGTCTGGGCAGAGATAGAATATTATAGTGTGTCATTCTTGTGTATCAACGTTATTGCTTGTACAGTTTACGGACCGCCGTGTCCGCTCATTGCGATTAATACTCAAGGTATTAATTATCACGTATGAGATTTGCTGTGTTGTAGTCCAACCACACTGGACTGTTGTGCATTTCCGCCATCGCGGGTGAGACCGGCACACTGAGTTTATCCATTAAAAAATCAAAGACCGCGAGACGGTTTACGAGCCATCCACCGTGTCTCTGAGTGATAAACTAACAGCTGCTTTCTCTCCCATGATCGCGAAATCGGCTTTGGGGCCGTCACTTTATTCTCTCTCTCTCTCGTACTAACCACACACACACACACACGCGACCCCTCACAAACATTCTTGCACACATTTTTGGCTAGTAGATAGCTTCGTGATAAAGCTCAGCTTTGTCCCTAAGCTATCGTACAAGCGGATACACGCAGTAAACTGGTAGACGCCATTGACTGGTTTCTCTCCGCCAACATTCGCGGCCACATTCTCTGGCCGGAAGTCTCGCGTGACGTACTCTGCACATCTTCACGTCCGCCATTTTGTGCACGTCCCTCCTTTCACACACACACACTCTCTCTCTCACACACACACCCTCATGTGTTATAGGATTATTTTGATTACCATATCTAATCATATCACTGTTTAGTTTGTAGTGTAAGTCGGTAGTTTATTGACTGCATTGTATTAACTATTAATTGATATTACTGCATAAATAAACTTTATATTTCAAAGAGAAGTGTTTTGGCCTTCATTCATTGTTTTTTTCCGAAAATCGATATTCTTCGGATGTCGATTTTCCTAAGAAAACGATCTAATATTGAGACTGTTATACTATCTGGTTATTAGTCCCTGAATCCAGGGTGGTGCCCCGGCAATATTAATCCTTATTAATATTCTATTTATTTTTGATAATTGATAATTATCTTTGATGATTATTAATTATTGCTAATAACCAAACCCGCTCCTAAACGTAGCGCACTACATTTACTGGAGCCCCATATGAGGTTTTAATGAGTTAGATTCAATTATTTAATTTAAATATTAATTAATAACTAATTAAATAATTATCAATTCTTTCTGATAGTAACACTGATCTAAACAACCAGTAAAGCCCTACAGTCCTCTTCAGGCTGCTGGCCTAAAGATCCTCCCATACTTGGATGACTGGTTGATCTGTGCACCAAATCGTCATCAGGTCATGAAAGACACCAAAACTGTTATCAACTATGTACAAGATCTGGGGTTCAATATAAATTGGGAGAAGAGCGATACCAAGCCACAACAGCAGGCAGCATTCGTCGGGTTAGTTTTGAACTCCTTGACAATGACCGCCTTTCAGAGTGACAAAATTGACTACCCTTGCACAAGCTCTCTGCTTAGGCTAGCAAATAGAACTGGCTCAATTCCAGAGGTTAATGGGCATGATATCTGCAGCAATAATGGTAGTACCCTTGGGGCTTCTCAGAGCACAGCCACTGCAATGGTGGATGAACAAATTCCGACTTCACCCCAAGTTGCACAGATGAGTGAAGTTAAGAGTCACACCAAAATGCATCCAGACTTTACATCCATGGAGGAACAAAACATTTCTGTCTCAAGGGATTTCTCTGGGAAACCTCCCAGCAAGAAGAATAGTAGTGACTACAGATGCTTCACTGACTGGATGGGGAGCTGTTTGGCAAGGCAGAATGGTCAGGGGTTCATGGGTATTTCCCTGGACCAAGGAACATGTCAATGTGCTAGAGCTGAGGGCAGTTCATCTCTCCTTAAGGCACCTCACTCCGTTTCTACAAGGCAAGCATGTCTTAGTAAGGATGGACAATATGTCTGCCGGATATCACATCAATCACCACGGCGAGATCACTGCGATGCCTTCAGGAAACCAGAAAGCTTCTGCTTTGGGCCTTCCCAAGATTCGCCATACTCAGAGTAGTTTTCATACCTGGGTTTGTAAACCAGGCTGCCGATCTCCTGTCTCGGACCAGGCCTCTACCGGGGGAATGGCGGTTACACCCAGAGGTGGCGCACCTAATATGGACTCGGTTTAGCAGAGCCCACACAGACCTGTTTGCGTCATATGGCTTTCAATGAGTGGCCAAGGTGGGCCTTTGGGAATATATGCGCTATCTCACGAGTGGCCTGGAGAACTGTTATATGCTTTTCCTCTGTCTCTGATTCCTAATGTGCTCAAATGAGTGGAAACGGGCCATTACAGGATCTTACTGATCGCCCCCAATTTGCCAAGGAGACATTCGTTCCCATCCCTCCTACGCCTGATATAGTACCACCCATGGCCGCTGCCAATGAGAGTAGACCTCTCTCAGACAAAGTGCCAATTTGTCACCCAAACCCAGCCACACTACAGTTTTGGGTTTGGCCTCTACTCAGCCCCTCTCTCAGGAGTTAGATGAGGCGGTTTTGAGGACCATAAAAAGTGCCAAAGCACCCTCCACTTGGAACAATTATTCAAGAAGGTGGCGTGTGTTTTCAAAGTGGTGCCAAGACAGAAAGCTGGATTTGATTAATGTGGTATTGACTCTATCCTTTGCTTCCTTCAGTCACTTTTAGACTCAGGAAGAAAGGTCAACACAATATGGGTATATGTTGCAGCTATCTCTCATTATCATGATGTTGTTGAAGGCTTAACGATTGAAAAACATGCTCTGATATCTCAGTTTCTCAGAGGAGCACGCTGTCTGTATCCAGGAAAACCTTTAAGGTCACCATTATGGGATCTTCTCATGGTCCTTCAATCCCTGACAAAATCCCTGTTCAAGCCATTAGCCCAGGCTGATCTTAAGTTGCTAACATGGAAACTGTTTTCCTTCTTGCTATATGTTCAGCCAAAAGAGTGGGTGAGTTAAATTCCTTATCAGTAAGTGAGGATTGTCTAAGATGGAAAGCAGACTATTCAGGAGTCTCCCTTTGGCCAAACCCGGCTTTCCTACCTAAGGTTCATAATTCCAGTACAGTTAATCAAGTAATCTAACTTGCAGCATTTCAACCTGACCTGTCTCTCCTGGTTACAGGGCTTGATCTACCCACCTTATGCCCAGTCTGAGCACTACACTGTTACATTGACCGTACACAGCCCCTAAGACATTTACACACCCAAATATTTGTGTGTTTTAATAAGAAGGATACTGGACAGCCAGTTTCGAAACATCATCTATCACATATTATATTGGACACTATTGCACATGCATACTCTAGCCAGAGCCTGACAGTTCCAGGAAATATAGTGACTCATTCCACCAGAAGCCTGGCAACATCATGGGCTGCACTCAAGGGGGTGGCACTTTCAGACATCTGTGAAGCAGCATCGTGGAGCTCTCTGTGTACATTTACTAAGTATTACAGGGTGAATGTGGCAGACCCTGTTTCACTTGGGCCCACGATTCTGCTTTCAGCTGCTAAACAGGGATGTGAAGTAAGAGAGGCTTTCATCCCTCATGACCTTGATGGTACTAGTCATCCAAGGGAAGACTGTGATGATGGTCTGAGTGAAGTCGAAATAGATCGTAAGTTATGCTTATAAATATGGATCTTTGAGACCGAACGATGACCGTCCCCATCTCTTGTCACTCGGGACGAACTAAGGTGCTCCAGGCAAGAGGAAGTGGTTGGCTCACCTGGATGTTTATATAGTAAGCCAACCTTTTTAGGTCAGTCACCTGACTTTGTTTATATTAGGTCTCGAGGATAGGCAAAAGAATGGCATCATTCAAGGGAAGACTGTGGTGATGGTCATTGTTCAGTCTCAAAGATCCATAGTTATAGGCATAACTTACAATATACGCGATTAATTTGATTAATCTGCTTACCGTGTAATTAATTTGATTACAATTTTTAATTGATTTACAGCCCTAATATATATATATATATATATATATATATATATATATATATATATATATATATATATATAGTATATATTTACATGTATTTCTTTTTACAATCAAAATGTTCATATTTGCTAATACACTAGGAAAAGTTGGAAACATTGGTCTGGGGACAGGCGAAAAAGCATCCTTTAAAAGAAATATGAAGAATAAACACTTAAAAATAAAATAAAGTCACTGAATTTTTGTTGATGTGTTTAGAAAATTGCCTGTTATAACACATCGTAAAAGTTGCCATCAACTATTCATTGTTAAAGTAATTGTTTACACACATGTTAATGAGGGACACAAAAGGCATCGATTTCATGGAATAACTCTTTTAGTGAATTCAACCTAAACTATTTTATTAGTCATTTAAGTATAGGAGAGCACCAGAAACACTTTGTGACACTATCACCATGGATTACAATTTGCGTTTGTGATATGTGGCTAAATGTGTTTGCTAAAGAAGGCATACTGATCAAAACTTCTTGTCAGTTCTTCATTGTGAGAAGAAGCTCATAGGTCCCTTGACAAGACCACAAGAGCCCGCCCCAGCGACTTAATTACTTTTTCAAACACAACCGAAGTGCTTTTCCAGTTGCTGGAGTCATTAACTCAGCAGGGAGTTAAGTTGGCCAAGTTATCATTAACACCCTCTTGCTATTTATTTTTTTCCCCCATAATGCATGTTGTATTGTATGTACTATACGTGAAATGTATTGGATTTGGTGTGTAGTGAATGTAATTGTTTGTGTTTTGTCAAGACCAAAGACACATTTTCAGCCAAGGCTGGACAATAAAGTAAACTCTAAACTCTTAACACACACAAAAAAATGCTAATTATAGATTCTATGAGTTTGTATGATTTTCTAGACATTATTATTTATTATAAGACTTTATTATAAACAATATTTCTTCTTCTTCTTTAGTTTATTACTGTTTTTATGAATAATTTGTTTATTGCTGTTCATTATCTTGTTGTTTATTACCTTTCTGTTCATTATCTTGCTGCTTGTTATATACCTCACTGACTTAATTTGAATTTAATTTTCATGTTTGCAAAATAAATGGTTTGTAACAAAATGCTTACTGTAAGTCTTTAATAATATTATCAAAGACTCTTATTTGTAAAAGTTTAGCTTTTTTATTTTTTGCAGTCAAATTTGACCATGGTGTTACAAATGGTCAACAACACCAAAAATAAATAAATAAATAAATAACAATGCTAAACTTTGACAAGTAATAGTCTTTGATAATATCTAAATATATATCTAAATTCATAACTTTATATCTAGAAATTAACTTTGATACAACATTGGTCTAAAGTGACCAGGCAGCATGTGTGGATCTCTGCAGCCATCTACTTGTTATAATTGTCATTTCATGTAAATGTATATTTTTTTTTCTCCAGCAGATGGCATCAGATGCTCCAAATGCCTGATACATTTTGATATTTTGATATTTTTTTAGTTTAATGAAGTGTATGTTTTTAATTAAGTGAAAGATATATAAAATGTGTTTGTTTTATATGAAAAAAAAAATGGAGTAATTTAGAGGTAAATTAGGCCTGAATACCATACAATTCCAAAATAAATGCATAAGTTTAGTGTTATTACTTTAGTGTAGTTAGTTTTATTACATTTCTTTTAAAAAAATACAATAAAATAAATTATTACTGTATCCGGTCAAATTTAACTGGGAATATTAAGAGTGTCGGCATGCAGCGAAGACTGTAGAAGGCTTGAAACCTAATAAACTTCTTTTTGCTTTGCTTGAAAAGTGTGTTTGTGTTATCTTTCTTTAAAATAAATGCCACTTGCTTTGATATTTATATAATGCAATGACATTCATTCGAGTATACTGTTCTGAGGCCACTGCAGTTTGTGAAACAGACTCTGATGTGACTTTCATTTAACTGAAAGCCGAAGGGGATCAAAGTCAAGCATCATTTCAAATGACAGAGGCTTTTATAAATGTGTTCTATATGTCAAAGGGCATGAAGGTTCACTTTGAATGTTACAGCTCAGGATTGGTTTCTTCATGCTTTTCAGAAGCAAAGAAGCACTCGTAACCTACAGTAGGTGAACATGCATTACTTGCCCATTGTGACACCAGTGAGTGATAGCTGACCGTAATATGCACACTCTGTGCTCAACCTTCCAACCTTGATCCCATCACAAAAATTAAAGGGGCAGAAGTTATTGTTAGCTGTAAATTCTAAGAAAAAGGCAATAAGATTGAATATCCTGGTGTGACGTTCCTATGTGAAGTGATTCAGCAATTAAGAGATAGTTCACTCACAATTCTGTCATGATTTACTCTTCTTTTTCCATGCAATGAAATTGAATGGTGACAAAGGCTTGCATTCTGTCTAACATCTCCTTTTTTGTGTTCCAATGAAGAAAGAAAGTCATATGGGTTTGGAACAACATGAGTGTGAGTAAATAATGACAGAATCTTCATGTTTGGGTTTGGATTCCTTTAAGGAATAGACCACTTTTTGATGCAACTGGGGAAAACAAAAATCCATTATGAATAATCCAGTGTGGATGGGTGAAAATGCTCTGTTGTTTGCCTACCTTGCATTTTTCTTGATGCAGTTCAATTTGAATATCAGTTAGTTTTGACCTGAGATCTTCATTGGCTGCCTGTAAGGCAGAGATTAGTGCCTCAGGCTTCTCGCCCTTAGTGCGACCTTTCTTCGCCATTGGATCAGATGCAGGGATTCCTCAAACACTCTTACTCATCCATCACTTCACGTTACACTGACATTTCCAGTTCCGTCTTTTCCTCATTATCCTTGCAGTCAGAATACCTGTGGACGTAAATGACATCACAAATTACCTTTACTATTTACAGTAGAGATAATGAAAAGGCAAACAAAGCACACAGTCTTATAGACACTTCTTTCAATTGCAGGGTTGGTGGATTAACGGAATACATGTAACGAGATAACGTATTTCAAATACAAAATATAAGTAACTGTATTCCACTACAGTTACAATTTAAATAGTTGGTAATCAGAATACAGTTACATTCAAAAAGTAATTTGATTACTGAAGAGATTACTTTGCATTTTATTGTCATTTGTTTCATTTAATATTTGGTCCTTTCAGATGGAAAACATTTATACATATAAATGATGCGATCCAAAGTGCATTTGAACAGCGGTGAAACACTTTCTTATGATGTGTTACATTCATACGAGCAGACAGAGAAGTAAGTTTGAAGTAGGTTTGGAGCAGAAGAAATAGAAATAAACCTTGTGTAAATTCAGCTTTATCAAATTTAGCTTTAACCTCCTGAGACCCCTGCTTGACTGCTGTGTGCATTTTCCATTCCCCTTTTTGATTTGTAACAAGTAGCTCCTAAGAAACATGCAAGAAAAAAAAAAAAAAAAAAAATATATATATATATATATATATATATATATATATATATAGATCTAATAAGTTTCCTAAAAATTGATGTAAACAGTTGGACTAATTTAAGAAATTTAAATAGTACCAAGCTATAGAAAGTCAGATTGTTTTAATCAAATTGTTAATTATGTTTCCAGGAGTGTTGTTTATTCATGTTGTTTATTCATTTTGAGACGTTACAGACATTAAATCTGATATTAGCATACATAATTCTTATTCAAAGTATTGTCCTGCATCATCCAATCACTGCCAACCATGTTAAAATAAAATTATACATGATAAATTCTGAATCTATGTACTGATTATCATTGTCACATGTCTGCCAAACATGTTGAGTGGTCCAAACATCATCTGCAGCCTGAAACTCAACTTTTGGTTGGATTATAGGAGTGAATGCACTTAGCTGCCTAGAAAGCTATAGCATGCTCCCTTGTTGCCTATTTAGTTAATGACTCCAGTGTGCTGTCTGTCAGCACTGGTCTCAGAACAGTTTAAAATGCACCTTATATTCATCCTAACTCCATATAAAGCCCCTAAAAACAGCATTTTCCAGTTTTTGGATGCATCCATTGATTCTCAATGTGATAATGCACAGTGAATAAAGCATATTTTAACTGAATTGAGCATACAGTCCACGAATGTGGTCATTGTGTTTAACAGCCTGCCGTTTCACGATAAATTGCTCAAATTAAAAAAATGGCATTTCAGATGAAACTAGAGACTCTTTTGTCTCAAACATGTTCAATGTAAAAAATTAATTAGGTTTCTTACCAGAAGTAGTTTTGTTGACATTTCAACCAAACACAAACTCTGCTATGGTAAACACCATGTTGTTTTGTCACATGACTCTGTACATTGAAAGTTTAACCCTGTACTGACAGCCCAGAGTCTCCTGAACTGAGCTCAGTCGAATTAAATTAAATTAAATTATGTGTTGCGTATAGCAAAACAATGTCCACGCACGTGAACGTGGGGTCGCACGAGATTAAGCTAAGCTAAAATGCTACTTTTAGCTATTTTACATGCTGGCATGATCATATTTTTTTATCAAGAAAATCAAAGTTAGATAAAAAAAAATACCTTTTATATTAGGGCAAGACCTTTGATATTAGGGCAAAAATCTTATTCTTGATGAGAATTTTTGTATTGTTTTCCTGTAAAAAATATCTAAAAATTCTAAAAATTGTTTAAGAAGCAACACTGCATAAGATATTTAGGCCTTTATCAGAGAATGTATTTTTAACATGTGTATTTTGTCTTACTCACTGGCAGATTATTTTTATATTCAAAACAAGTGAAAAAATCTACCAGTGCTGAAGAAGTAATCCAAAGTATTTAGAATACATTACTGACCTTGAGTAATATAACGGAATACGTTACAAATTACATTTTACAGCATGTATTCCGTAATCTGTAGTGGAATACATTTCAAAAGTAACCCTCCCAACCCTGTTCAATTGTGCCATGTATGTTAAAAAGGTAACTTCTACTTCACATACTTTTATGTTCCAAAGGTTGATTTATATAAAAAAAAAAACTAACAGATTTAAACTTCATTTCAGTGGTGGCATCATTTCCACTAAGACCAATGATTTTTCCACTATTAATGTTTTATCAAATGTTAAAGTGAAGAGCATTCTTGAGATTAAATATTAGACAAGTGATGTTTGAAGAAAACAATGAAAAATCCCTTATTAAATCACAAAGTAAACGGACCAAAGTCTTGATGCTAATTTTAAGTTGTTAAGTAAGTAAAGTAAAACATTTCATGTGGTGTAACCGTCCGGAGACAGTAAAATAGTCTAGTTAAAAGCTGAAATTTTTGGGGGAAAAAATTGGAATAATCTTTCATTATTAATACTTAAAAAATAAAAAAATTAAAAAAAAAGCAGTGAAATTATTTTTTTAATATATATTATTCAAATTTGAAAAACTTCTGTCCACCAAATCAAAGTCAGGTGGTGTAACCAACGTGCAGGAAGCCATTTTGGTTAATGTGACAAAAAAAAAAAAAAAAAAAAAAAGAGAGAGAGATAGAGAGGACCCTTTAAAACCCACATGACTGTGTGAAGTTCTAAAAACACATCAGATATTTCGACATTTTTATGAAAGGCACAATTTGTAACCCCAGAGACCATTTAGCAGAGATGGGCCACTTCTATTAAAATGAATGGGAGAAATTGTACCGCCCAACAGTCAACAGATACAAGTAGAAAAGAATTCCTGCCTTACAGGTAAAAGAGCCAATCACCTTTTAGATACAATCAACTCAAGAACGCACATAGCTCGCAAAGACGCTGAGACAAAGACGCTGACTACCACACCCGGAGTCACAAGTTCGAATCCAGGGTAACCTGAGGTAAAGAAGCACAATTTTACTGTTGATTTGACATATGTTCTTTGATTGCATTCCTTACCAACCATTTTGGAGATTTCGGTCTTTCTCCATTCAAGTAGATAGGAGATATATTTATATATATATATATATATAATTTTTTTTCACAAAATGAGCCACTTGCGAGCAACGCATCTTTTAAAGATGTCGTTCCACAAGAGTTCCGAATGCGAGCGGCACATCCCGCTGTCAGAACATGAGTCTCAAGACGCTTCACTCAAGATTTGCCCTTTTTCTGAGGGACGATTCCACCTTTTGCACCCTCCCACTTGCCTCCTCTGTGTTAGATCCTGAGGGACCACATGAGGGGGCACAGCGGGGCCACAAGGTTGAGCTGGATGGATTTGAGGAGGATCTTGTGTGGACACAAACCCTGCGAACCCCTAATCGTCTGACACAGCATCCTTGCAGGTACGATATGCACATGATGAGCTCTGGCCCTCTGTGGGAATGCACGGGCTCATCACGTTTGGTGGTTCTGATGATGGGGATGATGCCATGTCTCTCGTAGACTCAGAAGACTTATTGCTTTGCCATATGAAAAACCTGTGTCTGAATGTCAACCAGGGAAAAACAACGCTTTCCCCCAGCCAACAAATCTTCTTTTTTTTAGGGGTTCAGCTCAACTCTGTGAGCATGCGTGCACACCTCACGAGCGAGCGCATTCAGGCCATTCTTCAGTGTCTATCCGATTTCAAACTGGGGAAAGCATGTCCACTTAAGTCTTTTCAGAAGATATGGATTTTATGGTGGCAGCATCCGCCATCATACCTTTAGGTCTGTTACAAATGAGACCTCTCCAGTATTGGCTCAAACCACATGTACCACAACACATGTGCACTGGGGTAACTTGCCACTGTCTGGTTGCTTTAGCACCTTGGACAGTTCCAGCCTTCTATCAGCAAGGTGTTATTCTGGGTCAAGTATTCAGATGAAAAGTGGTTACCACAGACGCATCCAACACAGGTTGGGGCGCGGTGTGCAATGTACGCCTGGCTTCCGGCACCTGGACAGGTACGAAGCGAGAGTGGCACATCAACTGCCTAGAACTACTGGCTGTCTTTCTAGCCTTAAGAGATTTTCATTCTGACATTGTGAATAACCACGTTCTGATTCATTTGGACAACACAACAGTAGTGGCGTACATAAAATTGCCACAATTAATGAGTATGACACAACGCCTCCTTCAATGGAGCAGGCATCATCTCCTCTCCCTACGTGCGACACACATTCCGGGCCACCTGAATTATGGGGAAGATCCGTTGTCACACCAGAGAGCGCTACCGAGGGAATGGAGACTTTACCCTTAGACAGTTCTGAGGATTTGGGAAGTATTCAACAAAGCGGAAGTCGACATAAATTGCCTCCACGGGAAATGCCCACCGTCCCCTCGGGTACTCCATGCCCAAAGCCCTGCTGGGCATGGACACATTGGCCCACATATGGCCTGCGAAACGCAAATACGTGTTTCCACTGGTACACCTCCTTCATTCTGTCATCAGCAAAATCCGAGAGGACAAGGAAACAGTTCTGTTGATGGCACCGAAATGGCCTCCGGAGATGATGGAGGTATTGGACGGCCCTCCGTGGGAAATACCACTGAGGAGGTACCTCCTCTCTCAAGCACAGGGCACGATTTGGCATCCCCAGCCAGAGTTGTTGAACCTACATGTGTGGCCCTTGAACAGAGCACACCAGAACTGGCTCAATCGGTGATGAACACCATTTTACAAGCTAGATAACCGTCCACGAGATGCCTCTATGAGCTAAAATGGTAAGTCTTTGCAAACTGGAGCTCTTCGCATGGCGAAGACCCAGTAAATTGCTCCATAGCTCCTTACATTCCTTAAAAAGTGATTAGATGCTGGTCTTACCCCATCTACGCTTAGGGTGCTTTCACACTGGCAGTTTAGTTCGAAACACAGTACGGTTCACATGAAAAATTGGTAATGTGAAAGCTGTCATGTGGACCGGGGAGCACACCGCGATACCGAACCCGAGACTACCTGTAGGAGGTGGTCTGAGTTCGGTTGCAATGGAACTGTAGCGCGATTCGTGTGAATGTGAAAGCAACTCAGACTCGGGTGCGCACTCGTTCAGGAAGTAAAGTAACCTGCGCATGCATTTTAGCCAATGACGACATCTATCCATCTATCTATCTATACACCTTATAAATACTATATATAAATACTATTATAGGTTGTAAATATAGGGAATAATAGGAGATGACAGTGGCGATAACTTCACCTTGGACACGAGCGTGCGTAAGCGTGCAGTGTAAACAAAGATGCAAATTAATTCCTTGCAATCAGCTGTCTCCTCAAAAAAACACTGTTTGCGAGCAGCAGCAAGCCGCCTTCCCCTGGACATCTGATGAGTTACACCATGAAGCGCACATATACATAGTTGTCGTTCACTCTGCTGTGCATAATGGCACCAAAATAACAAAAAAACAAAAAGTATGAAGAGTCGCATTGTGTTCTCCATGCGTGTTTGTGATGACGGAAGATGAACACAAATGGACCGGAGTTCGATAGAATCAAGTGAGTGTGAAACCAGACCAAAGCTGCGGGGGGCACCGGGAACAATCGCACTCGGAATCGTGTAAAAGCCCCCTTAAAGTTTATGTAGCAACTATCTTGGTGTTCCATGCTCCAGAGGCAGGTTCTGCATGATCTGGTCATAAAATTCCTTAGAGAAGTGAGGCGTCTGAACCCCCATCGCCCTGCTATGATACAGATTTGGAACCTAATTGCTTTCATTAAAAATTGCACTCCTGTTGGCTCTGGCCTCATTCAGATGGGTGAGTGACATAAAGGTGCTGTCGACTGACAGCTCATGCTTGGAGTTGGTACCAGGGCTTTCAAAAGCCATACTTAAACCTAGAAAAGGCTACGTGCCTAAGGTTTTGTCAACGCTCTTCAGGGCTCAGGTGGTCCATCTCCAAGCCTTCTGTCCACCACTATTTATTTCAGATGAAGAGCAGTCTATGCATCTGTTATGCCCGGTGCGGGCATTACACATATATGTTGAATGTACCCACCAGTATTTGTTATGAAGGCCTCACGAAAGGCATGGCCATCTCCAAACAAAGGCTCTCTCACTGGATTGTAGATGCGATCACACTCGCATACAAATCACAAGGCGTGAATTGCCCTATTGGGGTCAAAGCGCATTCAACTAGAGGTACGCCATCCTCATGGGCATGGACAAATGGGATGTCCTTACAAGACATATGCTTAGCAGCAGGATGGTCTTCACAAAACACGTTTGCCAGGTTTTACAACCTACATGTGGCATCCATCTCTTTAAAAGTCCTCTCTGTCTGGAGCGCTTATTTATTCAGCAGATAAGCCAAACCCTCTGTTACAGGTAGGCTACCAGTTATATTCTATATAGCAACTATATGAAAGTTGTATTATAATTCCCCTCTAAGTCACAAGCAATCCCCATCAAAATAAAACCTGTTCTCCAACCATGGTTGCGGAAAAGTAAAAATTTCACTGTGTGTATCTATATACTCATATACGTAGGTATCCAGACTATACTTATTCCCATCTGGTATTAACCACGTGGGTTACTCATATATATATATATATACACACACACACTTAAGGCATGTTTTACATGTCATTGGCCTGTAGGCCTGTGACTCTCTATACATATCCTTATTAAGTGTTTTCCTCTGGGGGTGTGACATCATGTAGTGCGGCAGGATGAAATTCTGTTCCACATACTGCTTACAGCAATGTATACTACATTTCTACAATGGCATCTGAAACTGAAAACTATTGATTTGAAATGATGCGGCATCCAAGCTGCTAGGTGTCAGTGTAAATCCAAGTTAACACAAAAACAAAAGTTACTGAGTGCACCTTTAAATAAAGTGAGAATGTGATAAGAGTGTTGTAAGAGAGTTTATTAAAGAATGTCCACAGGGCCAAAAGCGCCCATAGAAAAACACACACCAAAAAATAGTTTACATTTAACCTTTGCTTACTCAATTAAATGTTTTTGGCGTAAAAAAAAAAAAAAAAAAAAAAGTATGAGATAAACGGCTTTTCCATGTCCTACAGAATTTGTAATCGCAATGAAGTATGACGAATGTGGTGTTTATGAGTCAGGCCATACACCTGTGGGAGCTATTGACAGCATTGCCAACTGTTGCCTTGACAACACGTGCAGTAAACCAGTCTCCCACGCACACATACTGTGTTGCACAAGTGGTTAGATGCTAAATCCAGGATGATGGCCACACTAAACAGCAGGAGCTGTCGCTGGTGTCGATCACACTTCTACAGCATGCACACCAAGATAAGAGAGTTTGTTTTTAACTGCGAAACGTGTAAACTCGAGTAGACCTTCATTACATAATGGGATGATGAAGAGGCATTATAACATGACGGTGATTAAGAGATTGTAAATGAAGACTGTGACAACTGTGTCTCTAGATTCAGCACAGGAGTTCTGCAGATTATCTCCTCACAGCTGTCAATACATGGGTGAAGTCACTAAACAGTTGTGCCACTATAGAGTGCAGTATTTCAGTGCAAATTCAAATTAAATTCAAGGGCACAACAGTGTCAGTGTTTTTCAGTGAGAATATAACTAGCTATGAGGGTAACCACTCACACTACAAGCTCTAAACTGACATGACTGTCCCTTGTGTGCTTCAAAAAGCAATATAACTGGACAGCAACATGTAGTAAAAATTTGCTGCAGAACACAAGCCCTTACTCAGCAGTCTCTACCACTGAGCTAAATACACTTTTAAACTAAAGGGTGGGTTATGATAGGTTACACTGAATGTTTTATTCACAAACACACTCACTTCTAACATGCATCCTGTGCCAGTGCTTCTCAACTGAAGGGCCAAAATATCACAGAAAGCAACTGAACAATATTAACAAAATGCTTACATCATCATAATAAAAAAGTATAGTAAAATGTGTTTAAGACAGCATGTATTTAGACATTAATAACCCCATGAAATGTACATCTTCACTGTAAGTCACATTGGATAAACATGAAACTACTATTTCAATCTGCAGTACCATCAAAATTCCTCATTGCCACAAGTATATCAAACAAGTTGCAAATGTGTCCTTAGCATGTGATTGTGGGAAACGGTACACTTATTTTAGCTGTGCTTTTTTGGCAGTGGAAGATAATGTTGGTTATGTCATCTGTACCAGTTGATAGACTAATCTTCTTGCCCACCACAGTCTGAGATTTAAAAGATTTATTTAATTTTTATTTTTTTATTTTTAATATATTAACATTTTTTTATTGATTCCTATATTAACGCATACAAGCAAGAACATATACAAACAGAATCAATGCTTAACCCCCTCTGTTACTAAACAAACCCCCCCCTCCGCAACCCTACCCAAAACAACATCCCAGTGGTCCCACATAATTATTGACACACAAAAACAAATATTAAAAAATAAAATAATTAATAAAATATAATAGTTCATACGAATAACTTCTACATCTCTCTCTCCACTGTCCCTCCCTGAGAGCCCTCCAAAAATGCCAAATATTTGCCCCAATTTCCCATAAACAAATCTAAATTACCCAATCCTCTAAATACCCCTTCTTCAAACGCTGCCACCCTCCCAATCACTGTACACCACTCTGGAAATGATGGCGCTCTGTCGGACTTCCAACCCCTTAAAATGACTTGTCTGCCAATCATAACAATTGTTAAAACCCAATTTTTTATAAATTTGTCCCCCAAATTTATGACAGCTCCGTCGCCCAAAATACAAAGTCTGGGGCAAAGCAAAACTTGAGTGCCCAAAACGTCAAACAAATAGCTCTGCACCTTCATCCAAAAATCTTGAATCTTAACACCCCCCCAAAAGGCATGAGTTGTGTCTCCAATGTCTGACTGACAATGCCAGCAGTTGGGTGTGTCTTTAAGACCAAACCTATACAGGTGCATCTCAATAAATTAGAATGTAGTGGAAAAGTTCATTTATTTCAGTAATTCAACTCAAATTGTGAAACTCGTGTATTAAATAAATTCAATGCACACAGACTGAAGTAGTTCAAGTCTTTGGTTCTTTTAATTGTGATGATTTTGGCTCACATTTAACAAAAACCCACCAATTCACTATCTCAAAAAATTAGAATACATCATAAGACCAATAAAAAAAACATTTTTAGTGAATTGTTGGCCTTCTGGAAAGTATGTTCATTTACTGTATATGTACTCAATACTTGGTAGGGGCTCCTTTTGCTTTAATTACTGCCTCAATTTGGCGTGGCATGGAGGTGATCAGTTTGTGGCACTGCTGAGGTGGTATGGAAGCCCAGGTTTCTTTGACAATGGCCTTCAGCTCATCTGCATTTTTTGGTCTCTTGTTTCTCATTTTCCTCTTGACAATACTGTTGCCCAGTAGTCAGGTCTGGTGAGTTTGCTGGCCAGTCAAGCACACCAACACCATGGTCATTTAACCAACTTTTGGTGCTTTTGGCAGTGTGGGCAGGTGCCAAATCCTGCTGGAAAATGAAATCAGCATCTTTAAAAAGCTGGTCAGCAGAAGGAAGCATGAAGTGCTCCAAAATGTCTTGGTAAACGGGTGCAGTGACTTTGGTTTTCAAAAACCACAATGGACCAACACCAGCAGATGATATTGCACCCCAAATCATCACAGACTGTGGAAACTTAACACTGGACTTCAAGCAACTTGGGCTATGAGCTTCTCCACCCTTCCTCCAGACTCTAGGACCTTGGTTTCCAAATGAAATACAAAGCTTGCTCTCATCTGAAAAGAGGACTTTGGACTACTGGGCAACAGTCCAGTTCTTCTCCTTAGCCCAGGTAAGACGCCTCTGATGTTGTCTGTGGTTCAGGAGTGGCTTAACAAGAGGAATACGACAACTGTAGCCAAATTCCTTGACACGTCTATGTGTGGTGGCTCTTGATGCCTTGACCCCAGCCTCAGTCCATTCCTTGTGAAGTTCACCCAAATTCTTGAATCGATTTTGCTTGACAATCCTCATAAGGCTGCGGTTCTCTCGGTTGGTTGTGCATCTTTTTCTTCCACACTTTTTCCTTCCACTCAACTTTCTGTTAACATGCTTGGATATAGCACTCTGTGAACAGCCAGCTTCTTTGGCAATGAATGTTTGTGGCTTACCCTCCTTGTGAAGGGTGTCAATGATTGTCTTCTGGACAACTGTCAGATCAGCAGTCTTCCCCATGATTGTGTAGCCTAGTAAACCAAACTGAGAGACCATTTTGAAGGCTCAGGAAACCTTTGCAGGTGTTTTGAGTTGATTAGCTGATTGGCATGTCACCATATTCTAATTTTTTGAGATAGTGAATTGGTGGGTTTTTGTTAAATGTGAGCCAAAATCATCACAATTAAAAGAACCAAAGACTTAAACTACTTCAGTCTGTGTGCATTGAATTTATTTAATACACGAGTTTCACAACTTGAGTTGAATTACTGAAATAAATGAACTTTTCCACGACATTCTAATTTATTGAGATGCACCTGTATAATCTAGAGGGGGTCCAGTAAAATCTATGTAAAATCTTAAATTGCATAAGGCAAACCCTTGCATCTCTAAATGTAGACTTGACATTTTTTAGAATCCTAGTCCACACTTCTTCCTCCAATTCCAAATTCAAATCTTTTTCCCATAATTTCCTGATAGAAGCTAAAGCTCCGTTCCCCAGACACCGAACCAGCAAGGAGTAATACACTGATGCCTCATGACCTTTTCCAAAATCAGTAATCACCTCTCCCAAAGCATCTGCCATTTTAGGGGGGTGTGTGCTACTCCCAAAAATAGTACAGAGCATGTGGCGCAGCTGTAAATACCTATAAAACTGAGATCTGCGAATCCCAAAATGATGACCCAGATTCTCAAAAGATCTCAACACTCGACTCTCATACAGGTCGCCGAGTGTAACAACCCCTCTCACAATCCACTCTGACCAACAGAAAGGGGACTTATTGATACATAATTTTGGGTTCAGCCATATGCTTGAGGCAACATTTAAATAAATGTCCGAATTAAGTATTCTGGCCACTCTTGTCCAAATCATGTGCAAATGTGAAATAACGGGGTGTGACTTAACTTCTCCGGTTAGTTTAATAGAAAGACTTTCCAATGGTGAAATAGGGGCAAGGACTTCCTGTTCAATAGAAAACCAGGGAGGGGCTCTCTCAGGTGGAAGCGACCAATGAGCCAAATGCCTGAGACCAAACGCATAATAATAAAACAAAATCTTGGGTAAGCCTAACCCACCTTTGTCAATCGGCCTATGCAATTTGTTGGAATGTAGTCTGGGACGTTTACCATTCCAAATGAAGGACTTCGCAATTCTATCAAATTGCTTAAAATAAGAGAGGGGGACATCTACAGGGAGAGACTGTAGCAGGTAGTTGAATTTTGGAATACAGTTCATTTTAATAACATTAATCTTCCCAATCATCGATAAATGTAATGAAGCCCATCTGTCCACATTGCTTGAAAACTTTTTAATTAAAGGGTCAAAATTAACTCTAACTAATTCAGACAAATTTGCTGGGAATAAAATACCCAAATATTTAATGCCCTGTTTGGGCCACTGAAAGGTGCCCGGCTGAAAGGCCGTTACTGGACAGTATGCAGTCAGAGATAAAGCTTCGGATTTAGACCAGTTGACTTCGTATCCAGAGAACTTGGAAAAGGAGTTAATAATTCTGTGGAGGCAAGGCACAGATCTAGTGGGGTCAGAGACGAATAATAAAATATAATCTGCGTAAAGCAGAAGCTTATGCGCCACACCTCCCACCACCACCCCTGGAAAATCATCCTCCTTTCTTATCGCGGCTGCTAATGGTTCCAGGGCAAGACAGAACAATAATGGGGAAAGAGGGCAACCCTGCCGAGTGCCCCTATCCAGAGTAAAATAATCTGAAATTAGTCCATCAGACAACATTCTGCGCTTCAGCTCTGCCTCTGCACTTTTAATATTTCTTTCCAGCTCCACAAGATCTCGTGCTTTGGATTTTTTGGTGAATGAGGCATACTGTATGATCCGACCCCTAAGAACCGCCTCAAGTGCCTCCCAAGCCACGCCCACAGAGGATACTGAGGACCAGTTGGTCTCCATATAAACATTGATTTCATTTGTTGGAAATCAGAATTTTGCAAAAGGGATACATTAAAGCGCCAACTATATGATTTATTTTTCTCCGTATGTGGCAACGTCTCCAAACTCACCAGGGCATGATCTGAGACTAAGATGTTTCCAACTAAGCAGTCAACAACAGATGATATGAGGGACTTAGACATAAAAAATAAATCTATTCTAGAATAAATCTTATGGACTGATGAAAAAAATGTATAGTCTCTACCAGATGGGTTTAAAAGTCTCCATATATCTGCAAGACCAAGATTTTTACACATCCTGTGAAGCGTCAATGTTGCTCTAGGGAGCTTACACATTTGTTTCACTATGATCAAGGACTGAGTCCATCAAAAGATTAAAGTCTCCTCCCAATATTATATCATGAGGGGTGCCAGCAGCTTGCAGCATCCCTTCAAGATCTATAAAAAAGCCCTGACCATCAGCGTTAGGTACGTAAAAATTAGCCAAAATCAACCTTTGCCCATGAATTTCAACTAAAACAATAATGACTCTTCCTAATTTATCTTTAGTCTGTTTCAGACATTTGAATTGTAGATGTTTATTTATCAATATAATAACCCCCTTGCTCTTACTTGAGCCAACACTAAAGAAAACATGTCCACCTCATATCTTCCCAAATTTTTCAGCTTCCTGCGGAGAGAGATGTGTTTCTTGATGAAACACTATATCATATTTCTTACGTTTAAAAAAAGAAATAACCTTCCTTCTTTTTATGGGGTGCCCCAATCCATTTACATTCCATGTGGAGAGAGACAACTTATTCATATTAACATTTGACATATTGATATAATAAAAAAAAAAAATTGTGTGTCAAAAACAAGATTACACAGACCACATTCCCCATTAATGCAACAATCACACCCCAAACTTCCCCCCGAACAAAAAGTACAGAAAAAAAAAACATGCGCATTAACCCCACGCATGACAGCACCAATCGCCGTCAATCCCTTAAAACTCAAAGAGTCCATGTACGCATACGAGAGCCCCCGCGACAACTTTGCCATCAGATTGCTCAAGTCCGGTGCTTCTATACAAATTTTCTGAAGCAAAATTACACAACAGAAAATAATTAGTAAAACAGACCCCAGCCAACAGGCAGAATAACAGAAAAAACATGTAGAATCATTCACAGAACCGTCTCGAAGGAGTGATCCTCCGCAAAACAAGCTCCAGCTGATATAAAGCCGTTCAGTTTCCTCATACACACAAACAATTGTTCAGTGAGCCGGCTGTTATGAGTTCAGTGGATGACATAATCATTCCAATGTCCCGTAAAAATACTCAACAAAACAAACTCCAGCCAGCAGGAGGAACGAACAGATTTATCCACAGCTGTTCCCAAGGAGTGTTATTCAATAGAACAAGCTCCAGCCGCTAAGCGGAGCCAGCACAAAAAACAAAACCGGCATCCCGGTTCCTTGGATGATCAAGAGCCAAACTAACTCTGAGGCCGGAAAAAAAAAACAAAAACAAAACAAAAAAAAATCAATCATATACCATAACTTACTCAGCCCGTCAACTTTATAAAAGACGTCCTTTATGTGAGTATGTAGATATTTTACATAGTGTCCTTTCTCGATCTGGCTGGGAACTTCAGTGTAAAAAATGATCTTCTGTCAATGCAAAAGTTTCTTGGAGTCATGCCACAAAACAAACTCCAGCCGCTAGGCGGAGCCAGCATAAAAAGAAACAAAAATGGCACCCAGCTTCCTCAGATAATAGAGTACCTGAACCGCGAGTCCAGTAATTGTCCACTAATATAAGAAACATCAAATGGCTTACTCCAATGTATTTATGAAGGAGAGTGCCTGTTTTGGACATGTAAATACTTTGCGACCATTTTTCGTTTCTATTCTCCGTTTGGTCGGGAACATCAGTGCAAAAGCTATCTTCTGTTTGTGTAAGAGTTTCTTACATTCCTTGAACCAACCGCATTTCTCTCTCTTGTCAAATTCGCAAAGTCCAGGAACAAGAAAACATTGTGATTCCTCCAAGAAAGCTTTCCTTTGCTCCTCGGCTGGCTCAACACAAGATCTTTATCGGATGATTTCAGAAATTTGGCCAGAATCTATCGGGGCCTGTCTCCCTCAGTAGATCTCCGAGCTAGGGCTCTGTGAGCTCGCTCGATTTCCAGCTTGTGGCCTGTTATGTCGAGCAGACTCGGGAAGAGCTCGTCCAGGAATTTCCCCATATCTCTGCCCTCTTCATGCTCAGGAATTCCAACAATTCGTATGTTATTCCTTCAGCTCATATTTTCAAAATATTCCAGTTTTTCCGAAATTAATTCCAAATCTGTTTTGGATGCGGGCGGATTAGCGGATAATTCCCTTTCCGATGACTCAAGATAATCGATTCATTTTTCAACTTCTGTCAATCTTGTGACCAACTCAGAGAATTTTGTTTCCATCGCCGTAATCGATCGACGTATTACAGCGAGATCCTCCAAGTCAGCAACAACCTTCGTAAGCATTACCAAGATGTTGGACAGTTGACGCTGAATTCCCAAATCGAGTCCCCGGTCCGCAAGCCCGTCAGAGGCCTCAGCTTGAACACGTAAGTGTCTTTTAATGTCACCAGAGTCTGAGGATTTTGACTTCTTTGCCATGTTTACCTCAAAGAGCAAGTATGTAACTGGGTGTATCGAATCTCACCAGATTGTAACATGAAAATAATTTAAAAAACGAGCAAAGTTCGCAGAGCTCGTGTCTCACACGTCTGCTTCTCGCATGGCATCCGTGAACCCTCCCTAAAAGAGCTTTTTGATGTTGGACAGATATTTTGATTATCCTGTTTGTGCTAGCTTATTGATGCTCTGTTGATCCCAAATGCTAGTATCCTAAAGCTATTTAGTTTCAGCCCATGCCCACAGTTCGCTCACTGACTGTCTGATGCATATTGCACACCAAACAGGAATGCACTTTCTTTATGCAAATACATTGCTGGCAGTAAGAACACGATTTGTATCAGTCCATCTGAAAACCAAACTTTGTTTACAACGCCAGATTAAAGGAATATTCTGGGTTCAATACAAGTTAAGCTAAATCGACAGCATTTGTGGAATAATGTTGGTTACCACAAAAAAATATATATATATATTTTTTTTCTCCCAATTTGGAATTCCCAATGTGCTTTTAAGTCCTCGTGGTCAGTCCGGTTGGCGGAGGACGAATCCCAGTTGCCTCCGTGTCTGAGACCATCAACCCGCACATCTTATCCCGTGGCTTGTTGAGCGCGTTGCCACGGAGACATAGCACGTGTGGAGGCTTCATGCCATTCACCGCGGCAACCACGCTCAACTCACCACACGCCCCACTGAGAACGAACCACATTATAGCGACCACGAGGAGTTTACCCCATGTGACTCTACCCTCCCTAGCAACCGGGCACTAGCGATCTCCAGGGGTGGTAGCCAGCGTATTTTACCACTGAACTACCCAGGCCCCTGTCCTTCGTTTATTGAAAAAAGCAAAAATTGAGGTTCTAGCAAGACACTTGCAATGGAAGTGAATTGGGCCTCATATAAAAATGATATGTGTTTACATGATTTTAGTGTGATAAAATCTGTAATTTTACTAGCATTATGGCATTTACTAGATTACAGGGTTTACCAGCTATATTTTTAAAATGGCGTAAGCTGTATTTTTAACATTTATGGACTGGCCCCATTCACTTACATTTTAAGTGCCTCACTGTAACCTCAGATTGTGTTTTTGTTTTGTTATGCCATTATTCAAATTATTCAAAAGGTGCTGTAAGCGATTTCTGCCTTTCTGGAACTTCCACCAGACACCTCCTTTTTCCAAAACCCTGCCCTCCAAAGACATGTGCATCCAGACAAACACACTAGAGACTGTTATGTTGGAGCAGAGGGCGATGGGTCCCCCTCAGCATTTCGCCATCCGACCAAGAGCGTTTCTGCCCTGTGAACACATGCACAATCATTGATGGGCAGAAAGCCTTCTGATTGGCTAAACAAACGATCTGCCCGTGAAAATCTTTTCCCTCGCTGTTTACCAAGCCTAAGGCTGCTAAGAGACAGCTATGATATTTCATGGCACCAATTTCAGTGATATCTGATAAGTAATAGAGGCGTTGTCTGCATGTTATTTCATTAAAAAAAATCACTTACAGCCAGGATTTGAAATTAACACTCGCCAACCCGCCAAATGCGGGTAAAAATCGGCAGTGGTGGGTAACTTCATCACTCTTACTAGCCACTTTGGAGGGTGACATTTTCAGGATTTATCCTACATTTAAATTTCTATGGAATTCAGGCGATTTGGAGCCATGCTGCCGAAGCAAATTGAATGGTATTAATGCCTCTCATGTGCATCTGTGCAAATTAAGCGTGCTTTTGCTTTTTTAAATAAGACTTTAAATAAAATATAGGCTAACAAAATATTCTCTATATTAAGATAGATTTTTAAAAAATGAAGCTTAGTGTCAAACTGAAGACAAACTGATTACCATAGGTGCAATTAAACTTAATGTGACATTTTTGGTTATTGATTCATTGTCATTATTTCATATAATTATTATTATTATTCCTCATTTTATTTCTATTTTATTTTTGCATTATATTTCATACATTATATTGTGGTATCTTAATATTGTATAAGGAATTATTATAGTTATAAATAGCTAACCCTGCCTTTTTATTTAGTTGGATGATTGTATTAATAGTTCATTAGGGGTTCAAGCCAGAGGTGCTAAAACCCTATTATATTTGTAAGGATTACTAGGGGTTCAAGCACAAAGTGCTTCCTTGGAATACCAGTACATTTTTGCTCTGACCTTTCGTTTTCACGCTATTTTGAATTGTTTGAAAAAAATAAAAAACTAGTCCTTGGCCATTCACCCATTTGGAACCAATATGTGCAGAAAGATTCTGCAGAGGTCCAATATAAAAATGTATAAAAAAAAGTTTGAACTTTCGATTCATCGTCGCAAAGGTACGCCTAAACGTACAGTACGTAGCGGCTGTGGCCACTTTTACTAAAACAGTTATAACTCATAAACGGAATGAGATATTATCACAAAATTTGGTACACATATGTACTGTCATTCTGAGGACACACACAAAAATGGCACGCCTCTGCCGCTTGGTGGCGCTATAATAATTAAACATCTAAAAATGGCTCTATGGAACCATTAGTCCAATCAACTTGAAATTTTCTCTGTCCAAGGTGCAATCGAGGTTTATTACAGTTGCATATTTTGAAAAACATGTCCGCCATCGACCAATCAACTTTAAGCATCTATTTGAACAAGTCCTAGGCCTTTTGCCATATCGGAACCAAACCAATGCAGAAGTATTCTCTGGAGTCCCAATATTAATTATTATCAAAAAAAAGTTTTAACTTTCGATTCACTGTCACAATGGTACCCAAAACTTTCCAAATGGGCATCGCCTCATTTACTTAAATGGTTATAACTTTTGAACGGAATGAGATATTATCACCAAATTAAACACTAATATAGGAAGTCAATCTGAGGACACATGAAATTTCACACTTATGCTTCTTAGCGGCACTATAACAGTCAGGAGTTTAAAAATACCATATCTCTGTGCTTCCTAACCTGATGTTTCTGAAAATTAAGACACTTTATCATTGTTTTAGGTGCTAAAAGGCTGTCCAATTAATACTTATTATCTGTAACATATGCACTTAAAGGACCCCTTTAATTGCTGCTTGCAGCTATATTTTTTTACTTGTTGCTGCTTGAACTTTAATGAGGGGAACACATGCTCTCTCATGAGGGCAAGAGATGAAAGGAATGCGGAGAAAGAGCGCATGTTTCTGGACTCTACGTGTGCTACTATTGATAATGCAGTTTAATCAGGAGATATTTAATAAAGATGTCTGAATTACACCACATCTTTTAACTCGCATTATTACTGAGATGCCTATGACCGGCGGAGACTGAGAAGCTGCCGCCATGAACGATAAGGACCGTTTCACAGCTCGTGCTGTTTTCCCTTTGCCTTATCGCGTGTGAAATGCCACATTAACAATACAGTACACAAACTTTTCATATTTTCCATACCTCTCCCACTGCACCATTGTTAACTGCTGAATCAAGTTTGTCTTACAACACTATGCCAGTATTATCCACACTCTGTGATGCCATGACAATGCTGATCAAGTCTTAAAAAAGCCACACGTCTTTTGCGACACAAGCGATTGGTTTATGCGATTGGACAAATTACAATCACCGATTGAGTCATAGCACATGAATATCGGCCGATACCAAGCAGCCCTAGTTTTTTTTTTTTTTTTTTTTTACTGAAATAACTGGTAACTTGTACAGATTTGTATTAAATCTATTACGGCGAAACTATTCAACTCTATTTTTATTAAAACTGTGAAAGTTGTAGTTAAATGTTTTTGAATGTGTTTAGGCTTTTAGTATTTTTATAACAAATACCATAGCTGATTTTTTAGAAAAGACTATCAACATAAAACTAACCACAGTAATGAGGAGCCATCTATGGTCTTACCTATGGTAATGGCCTTATCATTACAAGTGACACTGTTAAAGAATGCTAGAACAATGGTAAATTTAATGAAGGGGATTAAACCTCCATGAATAATGGACAAATTATTGACCTGTTCTATCCTACAACTGGCCATGTTTGCCTTCAGATATTCTAAAGGTGACTTATGTCATTAGGCTTGTGTCCTGCTAAACTAATATAATTCTCGTTCAAATAAAATGCCCAAACAAATGCATGCAGTTACAGTCTCCAGTCACCTTTATCACTTTTTGCGAGACGGGGGATTTTGGCTAGTGAAAATGCATTGTGGCTAGAGACCTTGGAAATCTACTAGCCACAGTGAGCCAAAAAGTTCATTTCAAACCCTGCTTACAGCAACTTTAAGCTTAATTTGTATTGAAACTGGAAAATTTCTTTAATAAAATTAGCATTTTTGAAGAAGAACTGATCATTTGCCATTTACCAGGATCCATTTGTTAACATTAGTTAATGCATTAGGTATCATGAACTAACAATGAGCAATATTTTTTTTCAGCATCTGTTCATCTTTGTTATTGTTAGTTAATAAAAAATATAATTGTTCATTGTTTGTTCATGGTGTATTAACTAATATTAACAAATACAACTTTTGATATTAAAAATGTATTAGTATATTTTTTAATTTTACATTAACTAAGATTAATAAATGTTGGGAAAGTATTGTTCATTGTTAGTTAATATTAACTAATGTTGTTAACTAATGTTAACAAATGGAACCTTATTGTAAAGTGTTACATAATCAACTCTTTAATACTTTTAGACAGTGAAGAACACATGATGCCATGCGAAGGGCAGACCTGTGAGAGAAAGCTCTGCGCACTTTGCTAATTTTTTTATTATTTTCATGATATAATCCGGTGAAATTCGATACACCCAGTTACACATTTACTGTTTGAGGTAAACATGGCAAAGAAGTCAAAATCCTCGGGCTCTGGAGACATTAAAAGACACTTACGGGTTCAAGATGAAAGCCCAGACAGGCCTGTGGACCGGGGACTCGATTTGGATGGCGCGGCGGGAGAAGGAAGCAAGCATCAACTGTCTAGCATGTCGGTGATGTTGACGAAGGTACTTGCGGACTTGGAGGATCTCGCAGTAATACGTCGATCGATTACTGTGATGGAAAATAATATTATCTGAGCTAGTCACAAGAGTGACAGATATTGAAAAGCTAATCGATTATTTGGAGTCATCAGAGAGGGAATTAGCCGCTAATCCGCCCACGACCAAAGTTGATTTGGAACGTTTTCTTGAAAAGCTTGAAGATCTTGAGAATAGAAGCCGCAGGAATAACATTCGAATTGTTGGAATTCCTGAGCCTGAGGAGGGCAGAGATATGGTGAAATTCCTAGATGAGCTTTTCCTGAGTCTGCTCGACATAACAGGCCACAAGCTGGAAATCGAGCGAGCTCACAGAGTCCCAGCTCACAGATCTGCTGAGGGAGAAAGGCCCCAATCAATTCTGGCCAAATTTTTGAGATCATCCGATAAAGATCTCGTGTTGCGCCAGGCGAGGAGCATAGGAAAGCTTACTTGGAAGAATTACAATATTTTTTTGTTCCCGGACTTTGCGAACTCGACAACAGAGAAACGCGATCGGTTTAAGGAATGCAAGAAACACTTACATCAGCAGAAGATCACTTTTGCTCTGATGTTTCTGGCCAGACTCAGAATAAACACCAAGGATGGCAGCAAAGTATTTACATGTCCCAATCAGGCAATGTCTTTTATTGAAACAATGGGTGAGTAACCATTGGGTGTTTTTCTTATGAGTGGATTGACTCACCGTACATACTCTGGCTTTCAGAGGAAGCTGGGCACCATTTTTGGCTCCACTGAGCGGCTGGAGTTTGTTTTGTTTTGTGGATTAACACTTTTCCTTAAAAGAAACTTTTGCATTGACAGAAGATCACTTTTACAATGAAGTTCCCGGGCAGATTGAGAATAGACACTAAGATGATCGCTAAATATCTACATGCCCACACAAAGCATGTCTTTTATAAAGTTGGCAGTTCTGTGAATGAGTCTATACGTTCTTTGTGTTTATTCTGCCTGTTGGCTGGGGTTTGTTTTACAAAATATTTGATGTTATGTAATTTTACCTTACAAATTTGTGTAGGAGCTTGACTAGGTAATTAAGTCCCTACCTACTGGCAAGGCTCAGGGGCCAGATGGTTTTGCCGCAGAATTTTTTAGATCCTATGCTACAGAACTGGCTCCACTTTTGTTACACGTTTATACTGAATCATTAAAGAATGGAAAGCTTCCTCCAACCATGACACAAGCCCAGATCAGTCTGATTCTTAAAAAGGACAAAGATCCAAGTGAGTGTAAAAGTTACCGTCCAATCTCCCTGATCCAACTAGATGTAAACATTTTGTCAAAAATTTTGGCTAACTGATTAAGTAAGGTTATATAAATAAGGACATCTCTTATACATATAGATCAGGTGGGGTTTATTCAGGGCCGCAGCTCTTCTGATAACATCAGGTGTCTCATCAAAATCATGTGTTCAGTAGCGAATATCAGTTTCCGGTCGCTGCCATCTCACTTGATGCCGAAAAGGCATTTGATATGGTAGAATGGGATTATCTTTTTAAGATTTTGGAAATGCATGGGTTCGGGAGTACATTTATTGGTTGGATTAAGTTACTTTATAGACACCCTGTAGCAGCGGTACAAACAAATGGATTAATTTCAGATAATTTTACTCTGAATAGGGGCACTCGGCAGGGTTGCCCTCTTTCCCCACTATTGTTCTGTCTTGCCCTGGAACCATTAGCAGCCACGATAAGAAAGGAGGATGATTTTCCAGGGGTAGTGGCGGGAGGTGTGGCGCATAAGCTTCTGCTTTACGCAGATGATATTTTATTATTTGTCTCTGACCCCACTAGATCTATGCCTTGCCTCCACAGAATTATTAATTCCTTTTCCAAGGGCTCTCGGGAAAGGGCAGTGGAGGGAGACGTGTTGTTTTAAATGTGTATGTTGTAGCCTTTTAGTTTTTGAACATATACTTTTTAAAAATGTATTACTAAATATTTTCTTCTGTTTTATTGCTTGTTTGTGTGTGTCTTTGTCAGTTGTATTTGTCCACTGGGGTATCTGTTTGTGTTGGGTGGTGGGGTGGTTAATGTTCAGGAGGAAGGGTTGTAAATAATATAATGTGATCCCAAATATTCTGTTATTTTTTTTATTATATATATATATGGAATCAATAAAAACTTTTAATAACAAAATACTTTTGGACAGAAAAGCTAATCACAAAGTCTACACATTTATTTTCCACAACTTTATCAGTGTTTCTGTTCAACTGTTGACAGACTACCGCATCATAAGTTGAAATCATTTTGTTCCTAAGCGATCAGACTCGTGATTTTCACCTGGTGAATACCATAGTTACTCATTCATTTCTAACGAGAACATTTTCAGTATATTTAGCCATTTTTGAGAAGAAAAACACCCACAGAAATTTTATTTATTAAAGCCAGCTGAATAATACAAAAGTAATGTTTGCTTCTCGTTCTTACAGTCATTATTCAATCTAATGTAGCATGAACAGGATAATTACAGTCACACCTGTAAGTAAATACATTCAGTTCCAAACACTAATATGTGAACGTAGTCATACTGCCTGTGGCTACGTCAGGACTAAACATCACATTTGATACCTCACTGTAACACACTATAAAACCACTATCACTAATACCATATTAACCCCAAAACTACTGAACAACATAACATGCATACGCCTTTGGATGCTAAATTTAAAACATCCCAAACAATAATCTGATTTCTCCTCTGTCATCTGTCTGCACACATTCAGAATTAGCTTATGTCGAGGTCATCGGGCGAGCTTTCGCTGCCAATCACATGTTCAGTACTCATAAGAATGTATCTGCTTTCACTGTTTATATGTAAGTATAGGAAGCGCCCATCATGGTGGATATTTCTGCTGGGCAATAACCTATAAAACCTCTGAGCTTTGCTTTCTAGCAAGTGCAACAATTATTGCAGGATCTTCAAACACACCAGCTGTACTCACTGCCATGGATGCATAAAATTACATTTTGAATTTCATTTTTAAATTGCCAGATCATTTCATATCTGATTTCACCATGTTGTTTGTTAGTACTGTGAAGTATGTGGCCTTTTATAATAAAACAACTACACCATGTCACCACCATGGTCCTATGCCAGGTTATTGCTATGTGGTTGCTAGGGTGTTCCTAATAAATTTGCATGTGACAAAGCAATAGATTGAAATTAAAGGAACATTCCAGGTCCAATACAAGTTAGGCTCAGTTGACAGCATTTATGAAATAATGTTGATTACCACAAAAATATATATATATATTTTGAATCGTCCCTACTTGTAAAAAAAAAAAAAAAAAAAAAAAAAAAAAAAAGCAAAAATAGAGGTTACAGTGTGGCACTTACAATGGAAGTAAATGGGGTCGATGAAAGCGAATGTGGCCAATTTCTGGAAGGTTTAAAGGCAGAAATGTGAAGCTTATCATTTTATAAAAGCACTTATATTAATTCTACTGTTAAAAATAATGTATTATTTAAGCTGTAAAGTTGTTTAAATCGTAATTTTACAGTCATTTTAGGGTTTATGGCATTATGTCATCATGGCAACATATTTGTAAAATTGGACATTACACAAAAAAGGCTAGTAAGCAATTTTATCACATTAAAATCATGTTAACGCATAATGTTTACATCTTGTGGCTATACGTTTGTGTGGCAGCGGGGGCGTGGTCAAGCATCTCTCCAGTAAGGGCGCCAGTGTAAGGGGGTTCGGTGGAAAGGAGGAGGCGAGAACCGGCTTGACAACTTAAATAATGATTTAATAAACAATTTAAACAAAACACACAACCAAAAACACACAGTACAGCTGCCTGCAATTCTCTCTCTCTCGAACTGTCGTCCCCGGCCGCCTTTATCCCTCGCACGCCCCATCAGGCTGATTGGGGACCGGATGTGTCTCATTCCAGCCCGGCCCCGCCCTCCTCGACTCTACACTTTGAAATAGTGAGTATTTTAACATTTACTGATTGATTGGCCCCATTCACTTCCATTGTAAGCGCCTATCTGTAACCCAGATTTTTGCTTTTTATTTTTTAAAGGAAAAAATGAATTTTTGTGTTAATCATCGTTGTGCCACAAATGCTGTGGATTGAGCTTAATTTATGACAAATTACATTTACGTTATGTTTAACGCACCAAAATAGCCAATTATTTGTCAAAATAGCTAAATTACATATACCATAAGAAAACAGTATAATGAATAAAAAGAATGTTGTAACGTGGACTACACTTTGAAGCTTGAAAAGTCTTAATAGGTTCATTTTATATCATAAATTATTTTATATCATGTTATATCATATGACTTCTTTCATTCACGCTGGCCCAGTTTCAGAAACAGCACACTGACCCAGTTTTATCTCCACTGATACAAATACTGATGCAGTCACTACAGACACAATAATAGGTTTACTGAAGAGTCACAACAAAGATTACCATCCATGGGTCAGTTTTAGCCACGCATATCCAGACTAGAAGTTGACCGATATATCTGTTTTACCGATTAATCTGTGCCGATAGTTGTGCTTTTTTAACTATCGCTATTGGAAAGAAATCAACACTGATGGTATCCGATAGTTTTTTTGTTTGTTTTATTTCTCCGTGGCAGGCACTGGAGGGTTCTACAGTTGGAACTCCTTGGTTTTACAGTATAATAGCATAACAGTATAATAAACAATCAATGGCTTCTCTTGGAGTTTGTTGTGTCACGTGACTAGGCTATGCAGAGAGGTGGACACTTCAGAAGTGGATTTAAAACATCAACAGAGAAAAGTCAAGGTATGTATATAGTACGGTTGCACGGTATCGTGATACTAAAGCTTCAGAATACTGGCGGTGCCACGGTATATTTTAAACAGCAGTACCGTTAATATGGTAGTATCGTAAGTTATGTTGTATGTGCGGTAGTAAATATTTTTTTGCTAAACCTCCATTTGAATCAGATCTATGTCTGCATTAACATTCAAAATGTAGTCTTTTGAGTGGTGTCCCCTTCAAGCAGTGCCCTTTAAGACTGCATGGTATTGTTTATTTTTCAATGTGTGATTTTCCCATGCTTCAAACACACACATCTGAATTCCAGCGTGTTAATTTGGTGGTCATGTCTCCTAATGGATAATATGGATTTAAGTAAAACTTTGGAGAGTGAGAAGCTTTTTAAAACACACTTTACGAAACAAGATTTGGAATTATTTTGGGTTTTGGCTGATGAGACCGGGAAAGCCCATCTACCATGAATGTCTACAGAGATTTTAAGTCAAAGGGGGAAATACCAGAAACCTTATTAAACACTTTTGAACACATCCCACTGCCTCTGCAAAATACACACAGGTTAGTGCCACTTCATTTAACCTAAATTCTTTATCTTAATATTTACAGATTTACCATTTCTATAAAAAAATCATACATTGTGCTCATTTAATTTTTTCCAATTACAAATGCATGGTGGCGGTAACTTTGCACTTATGATTAGATTGATTTGATCACGTCCCTGAGTCGTGTGATCAAACCGGTGTGTGTGTAATCTGCATTCGCACTGCTGTTTACCATGAAAGAGGGGTGGAAGCGGTTGTAATAATGAAATAGCTGCTTAAAACATTACAATATCTTTATTTATATGTTATAAACATTTATATTGCATTAATTTTTGGCCGAGATCTTGGTTTGATGACGGGAGAGTCGAACCACTCCTAAAACTCTTCTCCAGCACAACCCAGAGACTTTCAATGGGGTTAAGGTCAGGACTCTGTGGTGGCCAGTTCATGTGTGAAAATTATTCCTAATGCTCCCTGAACCACTCTTTCACAAATTGAGCCCGATGAATCTTGGCATTGTTGTCCTGGAATATGCCTGTGCCATTAGTACATTCAGGTAGTCAGCTGACTTCATTTTATTGCCGCATAACGTTTCTGAGCCTAGACCTGACCTGTTGAAGCAACCCCAGATCATAACACTGCCTCCAGAGGCTTGTACAGTGGGCATTATGCATGACGGGTGCATTGCTTCATGCACTTCCCTTCTTACCCTGACGCCCCGTTGCTTTGGAATATGGTAAATTTGGACTCATCAGACCACATGACCTTTTTCCACAGTCCAATCTTTACGCTCCCTAGAACATTTAAGTTGTTTTTTCCAATTAGCCTCACTAACAATTGGCTTTCTTGTGGCCACACAGCTGTATAGTCCCAATCCTGTAAGTTCTTGTCACATTGTGCGTATGGAAATGCTCTTACTTTCACTATTAAACATAGCTGTGAGTTCTACTATCGATTTTTTCCGATGTGACTTCAAGCGTTTTAGTGATCTCCGATCACAATCATTCAAGATTTTTTTCCCACCATTTCTTCCATGAAGCTGACGGTTCACCACTACCCTTCCAGGGTTTAATAATGTGTTGGACAGTTCTTAACCCAATTCCAGTGATTTAAGCAATCTCTTTAGTTGTTTTCTTTGCTTGATGCAGGCCAATAATTTGCCCCTTCTGAAACACAATAACATATTTTCCACGACCACGGGATCCGTCTTCCGACATGGTTGTTTATGAAATGAAAAGCTGCACACTGCATCAGTAAGGGTTCAAATAATAGTTGCCAGCTGAAACATATTAATCACTTCAATAATGATCCAATCATAGGCTTTTATGTATCTGCTTATTTAAATCCAAAAGGCAACTTTTTTTTGGCCATTTTACAGATAGTCATGGTATAATACTGTAAATAAATAAAGGCAACCTAAATTTAATAGTAGGCGGTTTGATAATTCATTTGTTTGTAACTAATTGCTGCACTGGAGAACTGCATTGCCAACAAGATGGAGAGGATGCTAACATTAGCTATTCGAATGGTTAGAACAATGTTACAAAGCAAAGGATGGAAATTGCTCACCTTTCATCTTAATTTGCTATTTTGAATAAAAATAAATGTTACTTATGAATTTGTGCAGATCCGATGAGTTTTTATTTTCGGGCGGTTGAAGGGCATCCAATTTGTTAGTCAGGTTATAAACATGTTGCTAAGTAGATAAATAAGTTAAAGCTGAAGTATGTAACTTTTTCTGTGTTAAAATACTTTCTCCTATTCCAGCTTAATATGCAGAGACAGCCATAAGTAATTTTCTTGAAAACTATAAACACTGTGTCTCTGTGGCACTATGAACATTTCTATGTTTTGAGCAACCTGACCCGAGAGACAATAACACTGATTCCACCAATTATGTTAGTTGGGGCCAGGACTATCTGTTTGTTCAATCAACGGCTGAAGAAATCTGTATTTAGATATTGTATTTTTGCAATTCTAGCAATTACATATTGAGAGTTTTTGCTTTTGCTCATCCATTCACTGGCTTCAGAAGATAAAACATGAGCACAGTACATTGCGTGAATGCACGCATACAGGAACAGCCCTTTTCCATTTTATATTTTTTTGACAAAATAAACTTCTGTCCAAGCTTCCTGCATTATGATGTAGTTATGTGCAGAAGAAACGTAAGTGAACTGTAAAATCTTTAAATCTGAATAATAAATCTGTTATTCATGAGGGCACGTTGTTCTGTTCTGTAAATATACAATATGTTCATGTGAGGGCACATGAATATATCATATATACAATGCCATTCTAAAAATACATTTAAAAAGATGGCTTGAGCTGATTTTACTGTATTTCTATCCCCTTTTCACTCTCCCTTTCTTGTACATCATTCATAGATTTAATATGACAACAAAATAAAAAATTGTCAGTAGTAATGAGGCACACAGTAGCTATTTGGCTTTGTAATGCAGTGTTTTATGTGACTGCTGAACAAACACATTTGACATGTAATATTTTAACTAATATTTGTATTAAATTCAGATGGCAACGGCTTTGAAGAAGGTACCAGTATGGTAGTACTTTACTGAAGTATCGTCAGGAAAAGCACAATGTCAAATCTGTTACAAAATAATCAGCATGGGGGCATGTTAATTTTGTTATAAAGTTCTGCACTTTTTTACATTGAGTGGAAAGTTTTCATTCATATTATAGATTTTAAAAACTATCGACCAATTAATCCGCTATCGGAATGCTTTTCCACCTTTGTTATCGGTATCTGCAAAACCCACTATCGTTCGACTTCTAATCCAGACCTTTGAGTATAGGCCTAATGTCTGGTCCACAACACAGAATATTATCATCAAGAACCGGCCACTAAGACAGGAGAAGACCATCTGACTGGCATATAAAGCAATCAATCACAGTTCATTTAGTTTTTTACATGTTGTTTATGGAGGGTTTAAACAACATAATATATCACAGTAAAAGAGAAATGTAAAAAAAAAATAATATAAAAAAAACAGCACGACAGTCTCCGTGACATTTACAGGTGTTTACATGAGACTTAAAATCATCACGTCAAAACATAAACAAGCAAGCGCACAACACTTGCGCACACTGGATAACCGGTAAGTATGGCGGTAAAGGTGTTTACATGCAATGCGGAATTGGGGTAATGGGCAAAAATCTACTTGTGCCAATTGGTTTTTGCTTAACCACTAAACCGTTTATGACCTTACCAGGAAGAACACTGTTTAAGCGTTTACATGACCACACACGTTGTCAACTTATTAAGCATAATTGGTGTAAAGCTGTGCATGTAAACAATACATCCTCACTGAGAAAAAAAAAAGAGAAAAATGTCAATAGACTTTGGATCAGAATGTCTGTCCTAAAGTGATGAGCACTGATTATTTCACAGATATAATTTAGAAAATAGAGTATTCAGTTTTACTTGTGGATATCTAGTTTATGTGCCATAAGAGCCGACACGGGTTGCACAAACTGATAAAAACACTGTACACCCCTATATCCGGAAGTTGCATAAAACCAGTGAAATCTGATTAGAGCTTAATAGATCAAGAAAGTGCTTGGCATTTTTATGTGCAATATGTCGTACCATATAAGGATGAGACAAACATTTTAATTATCTCCACCATTTGGCAGTTTGAACAAAAATCCTAAAATCCCATTTCTGAGAAAAGGAAAACGAAGGCCAACATAATGACTTACAATCAAACTGAATTTCAGAGGGTTTCTCAACTAACAGTCATGTAATTCAGTTAAACACATTTTGAAAGGCAAACACCAGCACATATTGATCAACTCTCTACAGTATCTATTTAGGTTTCATTACTTTATACTGTTGCTTTGGAAAATCCAATCTTGATTCCAAAGATATCTGCATCAATTTTCATACATCATTTTTAATGAAGATATTGAAATTTCATACATTTTCATCTAAGACTAAATGACTAAATTAAATGCCAGACCTCGACAGAACAGAGTTTACAGTCTCCCCAGTAATTAAATTTAATTTCCTTAGAATTACATTTCTGGGATAATGTCTCTTTTTTGGCAGGGGAAAATAATCATGGTTACATAATTTGTACCAACAAAAATTGCTCTGCTAATCCAAAAGCATAATAAAACATATCACTCTAAAATTTGGGTGGTCGATCTTTCAGATACATTCCAACAGAAATATTCAAATAACATGCATAAATAATAGATATTATAGGTGTGTTCAATGTTAAATGGTTCATGAATTTAATGTGTTGATTAGTTACTATATTAATAGGGTGCTAACACCCTGTCTACACTGGATGCGGGCGTCACGTCGCGTCAAAAGCAATAGAGCCCCATTATAATCATTGATGCTGTTGCTGTATACACTGAAAGCGTCCACTGTGGTGCATCCGTTGTGCCGACAGCAAACATGTGTCACATTCCATTTTGCGCTGCACGCGCTGGCGCTACTGCTGCCAACAACTGATGTTGATGCGTCCAGTGTGGATAGCCTCAAGCCATTACGGCGCTTCACGTAGCATCAATTAACGCACACAGTGTAGACAGGGTGTAATGTTTCATAGCATAAAAAGCAGTAACAGTAAAATATAGAACAGATTCATTATTTGCTTATCATTAAAAGACTTTTGGGGTCTTTGCATATTGATTATTTGAAGACTGTTGTTAAGATGTTTTTAGATTAAAAGCATGGCATTCAACAGAGAGAGTAAATGTTACAAATAATTGTTATATAATGTGTCTTTGTTCAAGATGAATGTAAAGGGGGAGACTTGTTAGTGTTTAATGTTTTGTTGTGTTATTTAGAAGAGTTTTATTATGTTTGAGTTTTGGGAGTTACCGTTATGGTGAGTATCGGAGCTTGAGCTTAGGTTGAGGACAGGTACACGTTACAAACATTCTATATTGCTTAACTCATTAAGCAATTGCTATGCTAATCAAAGCATACCCTTATAAAAAATCTCAACTAGCCGCAAACTTTGCCACTTGTTATTTTCACATGCAAATGAACTTTTGCTTCGCTCTTCGTCAGTATTGGCGAACCTCATACAAATCTTTGGCAACAATGGACAATTTGTGGTAAGTTTGCCGCAAAGCTCATTTGCATGTGAAAATTATCAGTGGCAAATTTGTAGCAAGTTTGCGGCAAATTTTCCATTTACTCTCTATTTTCATAAGGGATAGTGTTACCGTGTTGTTATCAAGTGTTATCAATTATCATGCAGTCAGCATGCTAGCATAATAGCTAGTTCTAGCTAGTACTAGCTAGTTAGGTTCCCCTATTTAAATTTCAATTCAGCCGAATAGTTACATTTAAAGTTAGTGTAATCAAAATATTAGCTTAATCAATATTTCAGGTTAAGAGCAATTAATATGCACGTTAAGTACAAAATTAAAATCTAAAATAATTTCTTGTGAGTTTATTAACTTAAAAAATGTGATGTAACTGATTGCCTAAATTTTTCGAGTTCTGCTAACTTATAACGGGCCCAATATACTTCATACGAAATCGAAGAACGAACGGGTGTGACGTCATTCAGAACAAAATTTGGCCAAACAGAAGGTACTTTTGCGTTCATTTCAGTGGTTTGTAACAGCTCGCCTGGGCGAACTTTTAGGAAAACGTATACCGGCTGCTAAACACTGCCTTACTGCCATTTTTCCACATCATCGGTAGTTGTGACCTGGAGCTCCACCTACCTTGAGGCCGGCAGCTAACTCTGTTTATCTTGTTCAGTCAGTTAAGATCAGTAAGCATGAACACATCAGCATGTAGTGTTATAAGCGAGCTGGTGCATATTTACCTACATCTGTACGATTGTTCACGTAGAGACATTTTCCAAGACTATGTCATGCTATTTTTTAGTTTGTTTGTTTAATTAATCTACAAATCTACTCAAAATCGGGCCCTGGGTAGCTCAGCGAGTAAAGACACTGACTACCACCCCTAGAGTCACGAGTTTGAATCCAGGGCGTGCTGAGTGACTCCAGCCAGGTCTCCTAAGCAACCAAATTGGCCCGGTTGCTGGGGAGGGTAGAGTCACATGAGGTAACCGCCTCGTGGTCGCTATAATGTGGTTCTCGCTCTCGGTGGGACATGTGGTGAGTTGTGCGTGGATGCCGCGGAGAATAGCGTGAAGTCTCCACATGCGCTATGTCTCCATGTGATAAGATGTGCGGATTGATGTCTCAGATGCGGAGGCAACTAAGAGGCGAGTCGCTACGCCACCACGAGGACTTAGAGTGCTTTGGGAATTGGGCATTCCAAATTGGGGAGAAAAAGGGGAGAAGAAAAAAAAATAAAAATATTTACTCAAATTCTCTCACTCATGCCATCTGCAGCAAAAGTCACAGATCTGCCCAAAGTAAGAACTCTTATCATCATTATTTTGTCTTTATTCTGCACATTAACACTTTTATACACTCATCTTTGCAGTAGTATCAGTGTCATCATAAACTACAATAACAGAGTGTAACTGCCACCTTTATAGCATGTTAGCGCATTAGCGTCATGAATTGAGAATGTAAACAAGACAAATTAAACATTTTCTACTGCGTACACAGTATATTACTTTAAATCAGTGCTCGACATTGATGCTTGTCCGCTTGTCCGGCACAAGTGGATTTTTGAAGGGGCAAGTGAAAGAGAATTTTACTTGCCCGACCGGACAAGCAGACTGATTAAAACGTCAATAACGAAAAATAACCAGCTATATTTGTGATAGTCTATGTCTGTGTCACTTATTAGAAAGTTCATATTCTTATTCCGCTATTGAAAGTAATCCAGAGCATGTAATTTTATAATTCGCTAGTGATCTAGTAACAGCTGCGCCCTGTTTGATTGACAGGCGGCGTATGTGTGTGCTGAACATGCTCATGTGTTCTGAAAATACTCGCATTATGCGCACCTGAACGGTCAAATACATTTAAGAATTTTGCCAAAATGTCCGTCTTGGTGAGGTATTCATGTAAACACAGAGAGTGATGTCTAAAGTGAACATAAACAGTGGAGAAAAAAGTGGATTTGTATTCAAATGTCGGACTTGTAAGTATAAATGTAAGCTAATAGTCCTGCTGCTGTCTAGTGTGTCATTATAATAATCAAACAATCATAACAAGAAAACGAGAAAGCACTCACTGTTCTTGACTGCGTAACTTTAGTAGCTTTAAAAAGTATTAATGTATTATAATCATACAGTGAAGACCAGTAGTAGTATTATGTTGTATTTCATTCTGAATGTTTACTTGGATACTTGAAACTGCTGTTAAAAACGGTTAAAGCTGTTAAAAAAGCACTGCATTTTCTTAATTTGTATTATTTTTAATCTATTTCTATTCATTGCTGTTTTTTAATGTTATTTTATTATTGACTGTTTATTAGTCTTGAATAATTAAGAACTTGAAACCATTCTTCTATAATTAACATATTTGTTAGTGTTATTTATTGTTGTATTGAAGCTGGTATTGAGAATCGTCAAATTTCACAACTGACTACTGAAATTTTGGTATTGTGATAATGTGTATCCTTTATTGTACATGGTAGATGTTGCTGCAATAACATGATGAAAAAGTAGATCTCATTCCATAAACTATGATCACCCCTGCTGTAAATGATGGTGGAGGTTTTCCTTTATTTGACTACCATATGTAACATAAAATAATTATCATGTGACAATAGTCTCCTCCCCTACCCAGAGCAGTTTACATTTCTGTCGCAGAGAATTGAGTTGATTGTATAGGTTCACTATTAGGTTGTGCATCGGTCATAATTTTAGAAAAATATACAACATAAACTTTGACATGTTACTTGAGCATGTAACTTTTTTATCTCCAGACAAGAGAATGACCAGTTTACTTTACATGACAATGCTTAAAGTGGAGCCCTGTTTAAATCATCATCAAGTGACTAAAAAAAGCATCTTTTACTGATCTAGTGCGAAATCTACTCATAGAATGAGGAATAAAGTCATTTTTTCAGGTTTTACTAAGCATCCTCATGTTTAGAACTTCTTTTTACCCCTGAGTGAAGAACGAAGCAGAGCTTCTCTGGAATTATATCGGAGCCTTTAGGGTTTACAGTGGGGAAATTAGGATAAATCACATTTGTATCACACAAGTAGCCTATTGTATGTTTTCATATTTCAATTTTATATAGGTCTCTATATTTGCAGTTTCCTAAAGTAGCCAAGCAGAGCTGTCTTGAAACAGAATATTACTATTTTTTTATTTAGTTATTTTTTATTTTTTTTATGCTTTTTTACGGTTTACATATTCCCTGGGGGATTCTATGTTCAGATTTGGGTACCTAGTCCAAAAATGCTAGAGGATTCCTATTGGAATTTCTATCATAATTTGGAACCAACCCTGAAGGGTCCTAAAAGGAATGTTAGGATTATAGGATTCTTGGAAGAGAAAACAAACATACATACTAGCTACTTCAGTTCATATATCCCAATACAACTATTTTAATTCCCAGTAGTATAAAACACTCCTGTAAAAGGATAAAAATAATTTTTCAGAATTTACTACCTATAGTTTTCCTTTAAATCTTAACAGAATCTTATTTTATTTGTAGAGGTTTCCTATTAGAATTGCTTTCAAATTATGACTGAAAGAAATTCCAATATAAATCCTGTAGATATAGGATTTTTGACTAGGGGTAAAAGCCAATATAACAGAAAGCTAATTTCTCACTTAAAATTGTAAATATTTGAAATAATAACAAGCTTATCTGTTTTTCTCAAGTTCATTCTAAAGTTTCTGAGCAGGATTTAAAATCATATGATATGTTTATGTTGAATGGTCAACGCTCTATAAAGGTCATTTGACAAACTAGCACAGGCGTGCCTAATATTCCCCTTATGTGATCGCCATGCATTAAAGTATGAGGCATGAGCATCATTGATCGCATGTGTTTGCACTGTACTGTTTCCCCTGTGATGTTATGCATTACCAGCGATCAGTGCACGCGCACGGCCTGCCAGCGCGAGAATATACGCGCAGGCCAAGCTCACAAATTCCCATTGACATATCCACAGAAAAAACACAATATAAAACGGGAACCACGTCATGATAACACAGTGTTGCATTCTTTATTTCCATACCCTCATTTCAGCTGTTTTATCGCATCTGCATTAAATCCAAGCGTGCCTTGGAGAGGGTAGGCTACTATACAGTATGTCTATCCGTACGCTCTCGGCATCGCTATCTCAACGACAGCGCTTAAAAACGGTTCATATGGCAACGAATCAAACAACCCTATTATAAAGCAATGCTTACCTAGAAAACAATCCTTAGCGATGTGCCACGGCCTATAAACCTCAAATCCGCAATCATGTTCCTACATAATTCTCGGCGCGACCTCTCAGCATCAGCAGCCGTACAATGAAACGACAGGCTCCGATGATGCTGCGTAACCCCGCCCTCCTCCTGCTGTCAGAATGATGCTGCGTAACCCCGCCCTCCTCCTGCTGTCAGAATGATGCTGCGTAACCCCGCCCTCCTCCTGCTGTCAGAATGATTCTGCGTAACCCCGCCCTCCTCCGCTGTCAGAATGATTCTGCGTAACCCCGCCCTCCTCCGCTGTCAGAATAATTCTGCGTAACCCCGCCCTCCTCCTGCTGTCAGAATGACCTCATCACATTCACACACTGCAGTCCTCGTTGATTGATAGATAGATACACGGATATTGTACTTCAGTCGTTTCTCTTTCAGTGTAACCGATCAGAATTACACTTTATAAAAAACAAATCCGAATCAATATTGGGGGGTTCGGTAGGGGTATGCTGGTAATGGGGGAATTCACTAAACAGTTGCCACACTTTTGCTCGTGATATTTCACTTGACACCCCTGCTTGGATTCAACACCAATCATGTTCACTTTAATGTTGTAAAAGAAGAGATAAATGCACTGGAGCTTAGGTGTCCCACATTAGTCAGTGTCCCACATTACACTACTCCACTCTACCTGCATCATATTCACTAACCACCTGCAATCTATTTTAGCAGTCGCAATCAGTGCTGAAATTGCGCAGCGTACTGATTTAAATGAAGTCATTGTGATTCCTTTCCGCACAAACACTCCTCCTTTCTATGTAGCTAAATTAGGCTCATTGTAAGTTGCCCTTCATTCACAAAAATTGCCCGCCGCAATTTACATGGCGCTATTGATGGTAAAGCCAATTTAGTTTAAAAGAGATGTTTGCGTACATTTTCTTTCGATCATATCAGCAGTAATTTGTCAAATAATGATTAAATGATGGAGAAGAGCGTTATAACCTGGCATATATCCAGATGCGTGATATAGTCAAGCGCACTTTCGGCATGTTTAACCCTTGTGCGTCAATTCAGAGGTCCTTAGAGGACAAACATATCATAATAATATTATATGATGAATACTATTTTCCACTTTTAATGAGTTAATTTTTTTAACCAACATCAGTCCTGATCATAACTACCAAATATTCATAAATTTACAGGATTTTAACCCTTTAAATGCCAGTTTGTTTATATAATGCCACTGTTCTTTTTTTTAATGAAAAATTACGGAAGCTCTGAACCGCACGGTGGAAAAAAAAAAAAATAAATAAGAGTGAAAAAAATAAAATAAATAAAAATAATGTCTCAGTTCCTTCCTGAGCCTGTCTTAAAACAATTGTCTCTCTTCCTAAAATGTTTTTTTCTCTCTTCCAAAATTTTTTCTTCTCTCTTAAAAATATTTTTTTTTTCTCTCTTCAAAAAAATGCATGCGGTACCAAACTTGGCCACCAGGTGCCACTATCAGTAAACATGTTATCTGATGCTTTTAATGCTTTCTCTGTTGCTATATAGCTGAAAAATACATTAATTGTTTATTTAAGGGTTAGCAAACCTTAATCAAGACAAAATCAGGTTACATATGTTTGATATGGCATTCGTTGTCATGTAACAACTGGAGTTATTTTTTTGTTTGAAATTGTTGGTCTTTCTAAACCATCTATGCCATTTGCTCAGTGTTACATGGTGGAAGCGAAGGAATGTATTGAGGAAAACGGGAAACATGGGGAAATTATTATTATGTCTGTCCTTTTGAAGTGTTAGGGGTACATCTGGTAATGTTAATATTGTTGTAAGTAATCTAATTTCTAAACGAAAAGATCATTTATAAATTAAATCCTCGCTACTGAACGGGGATGTCATGTGCAGACTTTCATGGTGGAATTTAATTATAATAATATATTTTAATATAACAAGTTGTCTATGCTTTTGAAACACACTGTCTACTGCAGAAGTGGAGTTCCAGATGAAGAATGTCAAATAAATATCCAAATATTGTTGGTCTGTCTAAACATGAGCTAGACAGTTACGCCGATGTAAAATGCTGATCCCAAACAAATTGGTGAGGGGTGAGGAATCACCTATAGTATCACTCCCCGGGTTCCGCCGGGGGAAGAATAGTAGGCTACACACACCTGTTTTGTATTAGCAGTATGGGCGTAAAGCTATAAAAGTATAATGATTTCTGTTGTTGGGGGGTTTTGGTACTGCAAATTTTTTTGCCAGAGATGCCGAACCGGGATGTGGGCTGGCTGTTGTTGCGAAAACGCCGTGAGTAGATTGGGAGGGGTTATTTGCGACTTCGGGGTAATCTTGAACTTGAGGTTTAGGTGGCCGCTGTTGATGTGTTCTACGAATGCTGTATCCCACGTCTGGTAGCAGAAATCATTATACTTATACTTATTAAAAAAAATTTGGAGAGAGAAAAAAAAAATTTTGGAAGAGAGAAAAAAAATTAGGAAGAGAGAAAAAAAATAAGACTTAGGCTCAGGAAGGAACTGAGACATTTTTTTCTTTTTTTTGCACTTGTATTTTTTTTTTTCACCTTGCGTTTTAGAGCTTCTGAAAATAAATATATATATATATATATATATTTGAAAAATTTTTGAAAATTTTTTTTCCATATACTAAATGCTAAGGGGAATTTTTTATCACAGTCTAGGATACGTCAATGATTAGCAACAACATTGATTTTGATGCAATATTATTTTTTGTGCAGTGTCAGATTTAAAAAAAAAAAATAAAAAAAACTCACACTCAGGACCTTAGAGGACAAAAATGTCCACATCAAAAAACTGCCATAAAAATATATTATATTAATATTATTTTCCACTTTCACTGACTTTGTTTAAATAATGCCATGGTTGTTTTTTACACATGCACACACACACAATTCTCAATACACACATACAAAACACACTCTGACATCCATACCAACACACCCACACAATTTTAGCTGCATCATTTATTCAATTGGCCTACGAGTGCTCTAATACAGCAAACAGAAAATAGGAAAAAAGCATGTATTTGCTCCATAGGCTAAACATGAGAAAAATGGCGCCATCTGGTGGAAAATATTAATTACAATTTTAAAGCCATGTCTGCATGAAAGCATAATATCATAGAATTCAGGATTTTATGCTTTAATGGCACTGGGATCAAATATTGCAGTTTTAATGGGTTTCAATGGGGACATTTTTGTCCTGAAGGTCCTGAGTGTAACTATTTTGTGTACACAGTGTATTATAGATGTATTATAGTAACTCAGGTTGAAATATCAAAATTCCCCCAAAAATACACACCTTTGGCAAAATGTATGCCATTGGCATTAACACAGCCAAAATAATCCAGAAAACAAAAATGAAAAAGACAAAAATGTCCCGAAGGTCGCACAAGGGTTAAGAGATGATTTAGGTGTCAGGATCACAGTGATGATGTAGCCTACAGTCCCGACAGAGTGTGTCATATCACGGTGGTGGTCTGCTGTGTCTTCCGTTGAATAGCGCTCAGAATCGGCCCGCAAGATCGGAATTTCGCATGCAAATTGCACACATATTGTGGCCGCATTTGCGCTGTTGGCTGATCTGTAGAATTCCTTCTGTGTATGGGGCGCTAAACCAGCACTATAAATAGCACATTTACCAGGCGCAATTAGTGTATTCCCCCCCATTTGTTTAATTATTATTTAATTATTTATTGTGGTATGACGACATGCAATAAAGTGAAGCTCATTCAAATAGCATAATCACCAGTGGCGATTTTAGGGGGTGGCCTGTGGTGGCCTGGGCCACCCCTGAAATCTCATTGGCCACCCTGTGGCCACCCCAGAACTGATTGGTAGTTCATCATGTTCATCAACACAAGAACGAAGAACCAATAGAAACGCCTGTCAATCAAAGATGACATCTCAGGTCATTTGTTGATTTAGAGCCACACTGACCCAGGGTCAGTTTTATATTTCTGACCATTATAGTAGTGGTGGAACTGAAGCTGTGTGAGCTGATCTTTGATCAGTGGGGGGAGGGGCAGGTGCCGCAGGTCTCAGGCGCAGCGGGCGCCAGGTCTGTAGGATAATGGTCAGTCAGAAGCATGAAGCTGACACGAGCTAGCGTCTACCTCCAACTTCCAATGAGTTGACGACGTCGATTTGTGGTCAAAAAGAAAGCTGTTATTTGAGAGGTATGTTCATCTAATCTATCGTTTAATTTATCCTGAATTTCCATGTGAATGTGAAAACATTTTTTCATTGTTACAGTAGAAAACTGTAATAGGTTGAAATAGAACAGGAATAGAAAACTGTCAAATGTCAAAACAACAGTCTGATATTGAATACAAACAATTCAGTGAATGCTAACATGAGTTTAAGAATTCATTTATTCTACATGTGTAGATGTTGAAGCAAAGCAATGTGATATTTCCACATTTTGATCATGTGCCATTCATAAAGGTTCTGCCGGTATCGCCACCCCACACTAGGTATGTGCCCCATCTTGGCCACCCCAGTAAAAATGTCCTGGATACGCCACTGATAATCACTTAATCAAATAATCTGCTTCAAACAATACTGTTGAATTTATTTCAAAGATTCAGTGCCATTAAGTTTGGCAGCTTTGGCAAATCTAATCAAAGTGTTAGACTAGTTCTTCCTCCAAGGTGCTCACTGCACTGTAGCAGTCTGGTAACTTCTTAACAAACCTTAAATTTCCTTGAAACGTCTTTCTCTTATAATGTTTAGTGTTTTACAAATATATTATCAACTAAAACAAACGGGAGAAAAAAAATAATAATCACATTTTCATTATCCATAACACATTTTGATCTATATTTTATTACTATTAATTTAAGAAATTATGGCAATTTCTAGAACATATAATAAGTAGTCCTGATTTATTATGTTCTGCTTTGTAATTACAAAACAGGAAGGGGTGAATTCAGTAAACAGTTTTATTTCAGCACAAAACCCTGCATCTTATTATGAACCACCTGCAATCTGTTTTAACAGATGCAATTAGCTCAGAATTTGTGCTGCATCTTGAGAGCTTAAATGAAGACATTGTCATTCCTTTCCATGCAAATACACCTCCTTTCTATGTACAGTGGTGTGAAAAAGTGTTTGCCCCCTTCCTGATTTCTTATTTTTTTGCATGTTTGTCACACTTAAATGTTTCAGATCATCAAACAAGTTTAAATATTAGTCAAAGATAACACAAGTAAACACAAAATGCAGTTTTTAAATGAAGGTTGTTATTATTAAGGGAAAACAAAATCCAAACCTACATGGCCCTGTGTGAAAAAGTGTTTGCCCCACCTGTTAAAACATAACTTAACTGTGGTTTATCACACCTGAGTTCAATTTCTCTAGCCACACCCAGGCCTGATTACTGCCACACCTGTTCTCAATCAAGAAATCACTTAAATAGGACCTGCCTGACAAAGTGAAGTAGACCAAAAGATCTTCAAAAGCTAGACATCATGCCGAGATCCAAAGAAATTCAGGAACAAATGAGAAAGAAAGTAATTGAGATCTATCAGTCTGGAAAAGGTTATAAAGCCATTTCTAAAGCTTTGGGACTCCAGAGAACCACGGTGAGAGCCATTATCCACAAATGGCGAAAACATAGAACAGTGGTGAACCTTCCCAGGAGTGGCCGGCCGACCAAAATTACCCCAAGAGCGCAGCGACGACTCATCCAACAGGTCACAAAAGACCCCACAACAACATCCAAAGAACTGCAGGCCTCACTTGCCTCAGTTAAGGTCAGTGTTCATGACTCCACCATAAGAAAGAGACTGGGCAAAAATGGCCTGCATGGCAGAGTTCCAAGACGAAAACCACTGCTGAGCAAAAAGAACATTAAGGCTCGTCTCATTTTTGCCAGAAAACATCTTGATGATCCCCAAGACTTTTGGGAAAATACTCTGTGGACTGACGAGACAAAAGTTGAACTTTTTGGAAGGTGTGTGTCCCATTACATCTGGCATAAAAGTAACACCGCATTTCAGAAAAAGAACATCATACCAACAGTAAAATATGGTGGTGGTAGTGTGATGGTCTGGGGCTGTTTTGCTGCTTCAGGACCTGGAAGACTTGCTGTGATAAATGGAACCATGAATTCTGCTGTCTACCAAAAAAGCCTGAAGGAGAATGTCCAGCCATCTGTTCGTGACCTCAAGCTGAAGCGAACTTGGGTTCTGCAGCAGGACAATGATCCAAAACACACCAGCAAGTCCACCTCTGAATGGCTGAAGAAAAACAAAATGAAGACTTTGGAGTGGCCTAGTCAAAGTCCTGACCTGAATCCTATTGAGGTGCTGTGGCATGACCTTAAAAAGGCAGTTCATGCTCGAAAACCCTCCAATGTGGCTGAATTACAACAATTCTGCAAAGACGAGTGGGCCAAAATTCCTCCACAGCGCTGTAAAAGACTCATTGCAAGTTATCGCAAATGCTTGATTGCAGTTGTTGCTGCTAAGGGTGGCCCAACCAGTTATTAGGTTTAGGGGGCAATCACTTTTTCACACAGGGCCATGTAGGTTTGGATTTTGTTTTCCCTTAATAATAACAACCTTCATTTAAAAACTGCATTTTGTGTTTACTTGTGTTATCTTTGACTAATATTTAAACTTGTTTGATGATCTGAAACATTTAAGTGTGACAAACATGCAAAAAAATAAGAAATCAGTAAGGGGGCAAACACTTTTTCACACCACTGTAAAAGAGGCTCTTTATAGATTGCACTTTATTCAGAAAAATTGCCTGTGCATTGAACAAGCATTACACTGACGCTTTTAACGTGTGTGCACTGTCACCATATCAACAACCGTCTCCTGCGCTAGGCCCCATAGGAGTTGTAGGCCCCTGAGCTTCAGCCCCTACAAGCCCATGCGTTAATGCGCCCTGATTACAGGAAGGTATCCCACTGTGCTGTTCTGAATCTCTGAAAAATGCTGGATCTATTCAAAAGCTCACCACTCTTAAAAACAATCCTCTCGAAGTCAACCATCCAGATCTTCAAAATATACATATTAAAAAAACTACAGAGGCACAAACTAATAATATCTAGCATTTTAAGTGATCGCTTCTCAGTTTCTGTCATTCTCTTTTTTGTGTACAGTAGGCTACATCAATCTGTGGCTTGCTGATATTAAGCACGGCCGATCAACTGCAGTGCGCAACACAGAGTGAACGTTACCTTGAACCTGAAAGCGCATCCATGGCCAGAAGTCTTCTGTGGATTGTCCAAGCACCAGAGATTAAAGAAAAAAAATAAAAAAAATGTTGCACTACACAGCTTTCGTTTTGCAGTCCGTCAGATCATCTAGGGTGGGCAGACGAACCGTCAGGGTGGGCATTGCCCACCCTAGCCCACCCGCAGACACGCCCCTCAGCACTGACTGTCAAGACTTTGTGAAGTTTCAATTGAGCTCTATATTAATTAAACTGGGAATAATAGAAAGGTGCATGATGCACAGTTCTCAAATTCTGTGCGTGAGAAAAATCTCCAAACTTGCAATTTACAATGCTGCATATAAGTGATTTCTGACCAAATATGTGTTACATTGACTCTAAAGTCAATTTAGATAAGAAACCTCTCCAACAAACAAAAAATATTTGCTTCCATAACCTTTTAGAGCTGTTGCACTCCGTCAACTAGTATCAAACACATCCTGTATGAACGTCTCTTTTCTCATTATCTTTGCTTTTTGCTCTCGCCGTTCGGTGGAGCTGACTGCTGAATTTGAAAAAAAAAAAAAAAAAAATTGCCTGTGCATTGAACAAGCACTACACTGACGCCTTTCTGGCCATTCTACGTTGACCTCTCTCATCAACAAGGCATTTCCATCCGCAGAACTGCCGCTCACTGGATGTTTTTTGTTTTTGGCACCATTCTGAGTTAACTCTAGAGACTGTTGTGCATGAAAATCCCAGGAGATCAGCAGTTCCAGAAATGGAAGTGGAGCAGTAGTTCTGTCAGGAACACTTGTAGCAGCATACACCATTCATTCAATTCAGGTGTCTTGTCCAGTCATAATCCAGCACCTTCTTTTATAAATCTGCATTGTGTCATGTGTGTTGTTTTCAACCCCATCCACTACCAGTTTAGATCCCGTCCTGCTGTAGGGGTAAGTTCCTCTCCCCTGCTGTTCATTCTCCGGCAGGATCTGAAGGTTCGAGCGAGAATCTGGGCGCTGAACTGTATGACAGGGCTTATGCCAAAGAAAACTATTCTATACCCATATTATGATTATTCTCATTTATTCTGTGTCTTTCTGGTAGAAATACTCAAACCAGCCCATCTGGCACCAAAAATCATGCCAATGTCGAAATTACTGAGATCATATTTTTCTCCATTCTGATGGTTGATGCAATTTGCAATGCTGAACATTAACTGAAGCTCCTGACCCATATCTGCATGATATTATGATTGGCACACGATTGGCTGATTAGATAATCGCAGGTGTACAGGTTAAACCAAATAAAGTGGTTAGTGAGTGTATTTTTGGAATAGCAATTTGTATATCAAAATAGCAATAAATTATTTTAGTTGTTTAACTTTATACATTTCATTAAAAAGGAATTATCAGATTCAAAAAGCAGAAACTATATGCTATACAACTACTATGCCAACTGTTTCTGTATAAACTCAGCAAAAAAAAGAAATGTCCCTTTTTCAGGACACTGTATTTTAAAGATTATTTTGTAAAAATCCAAATAACTTTACAGATCTTTATTGTAAAGGGTTTAAACAATGTTTTCCATGGTTGTTCAATGAACCATAAACAATTAATGAACATGCACCTGTGGAACGGTCGTTAAGACACTAACAGCTTACAGACGGTAGGAAATTAAGGTCACAGTTATAAAAACTTGTGACACTAAAGAGACCTTTCTACTGACTCTGAAAAACACCAAAAGAAAGACACCCAGGGTCCCTGCTCATCTGTGTGAACGTGCCTTAGGCACATGTGACCAGGGTAATAAATTGCAATGTCCGTACTGTGAGACGCCTAAGACAGCACTACAGGGAGACAGGAAGGACAGCTGATCATCCTCACAGTGGCAGACCATGTGTGACAACACCTGCACAGGATCGGTACATCCGAATATCACACCTGCGGGACAGGTACAGGATAGCAACAACAACTGCCCGAGTTACACCAGGAACGCACAATCCCTCCATCAGTGCTCAGACTGTCCGCAATAGGCTGAGAGAGGCTGAACTGAGGGCTTGTAGGCCTGTTGTAAGGCAGGTCCTTACCAGACATCACTGGCAACAACGTCGGCTATGGGCACAAACCCACCTTCGCTGGACCAGACAGGACTGGCAAAAAGTGCTCTTCACTGACGAGTAGTGGTTTTGTCTCACCAGGGTGATGGTCGGACTCTCGTTTATCGTCGAAGGAATGAGCCTTTACTCTGGAGCGGGATCGATTTGGAGGTGGAGGGTCCGTCATAATCTGGGGCGGTGTGTCACAGCATCATCGGACTGAGCTTGTTGTCACTGTAGGCAATCTCAACACTGTACGTTACAGGGAAGACATCCTCCTCCCTCATGTGGTACCCTTCCTGCAGGCTCACCCTGACATGACCCTCCAGCATGACAATGCCACAAGCCATACTGCTCGTTCTGTGCATGATTTCCTGCAAGACAGGAATGTCAGTGTTCTGCCATGGCCAGCGAAGAGCCCAGATCTCAATCCCATTAAGCACGTCTGGGACCTGTTGGATCGGAGGGTGAGGGCTAGGGCCATTCCCCCCAGAAATGTCTGGGAACTTGCATGTGCCTTGGTGGAAGAGTGGGGTAACATCTCACAGCAAGAACTGGCAAATCTGGTGCAGTCCATGAGGAGGAGATGCACTGCAGTACTTAATGCAGCTGGTGGCCACACCAGATACTGACTGTTTCTTTTGATTTTGACCCCCCCCCTTTGTTCAGGGACACATTATTCCATTTGTGTTAGTCACATGTCTGTGAAACTTGTTCAGTTTATGTCTTAGTTGTTGAATCTTTTTATGTTCATACAAATATTTACACATGTTTAGTTTGCTGAAAATAAAAGCAGTTGAAAGTGAGAGGACGTTTCTTTTTTTGCTGAGTTTATTTGCCTTAATAAGAATACATACTGTTAAAAGTAAATGCATCTAGGTATATTTATCAGTTCTGCACAGAAGTTTAATATTTAATATCTGATGAACTTTCCAAAGAATCATGATTAACATTTATAAAAATAGTGTCAAGTCACTTACAAACATACAGTAGATGTATTTTCATACAAAAGGTAAGTAAATTGGGTGAATCCATATTTTATTTGCCTTCATGACAGTTGGAGGTTTGTGAGTGACTACACTGGAACTTTCAGTCAGATTTGGATGTAGAGCACTTTCTTCTGAACTCTTGTCCACGAGCACGAATCCACTTGTTGGCAACTAGAATAAAGGTTTCAAAGAAAGCAATTTTAAAATTTGTAAAGAAAACTGTTTAGTTCTATTCCAAATATCTAATCATCTGGATGCATGAAACTCTCTAAAGCTAAACTCTCGTTTAGATTATCTCCACTATACATTTGGGATTTACAATGTGCATAGAATATATACTGTAAATCACAGTTTTTACTTAATGTAGTAAGCACAAGCACAAAGTAAGCACATTACTCCCAAATTCCCATTACCGTAATGCCAAAATGTTTTATTGTCGTACATTTTTGTAAAAGATTTATTATTTAAATAGTGAAGTATTTATTTATTTGAATAGTCGAGTATTTATACTAGGCAAGTATTTGTAACTGCCTTTAATTTATGCTGCTTTAAACAGTAATTTGAATACAGTAATTTTTACTGTAATAAAAAACCCACTATTAAAGTAATAAGAGTTTAAAGATTCATGTGCTTCAGTATATTCTAAAGAGAATTGCCATTGAGAATAATGGGAATTGTAAAAACTGAAAAACATCTGGACATATTACAGTAATGAGAATTTAGGGCATGAAAATAATGTCACAGCAAAATATCGTTCATTTTTTTTATGCAAAATATATATTCTGGGGTGAAATGTTTTTCGTGAGATTCAATATGTTTCGTAGAAACGTACCCCATTTATTGCCTACAAACACAGGACACGCTGCATGTAAAGTTCTGCCATCTTCATTTCCATTTGCTAGCAGGTTGAACCAAAACACTGCTGTACCCTTAGAGAGTATAATCATGTATCTTTACATATGAGTTTACAATAGGTTAGTTTATCTCAGATTAAATCATTGCCACTGAATGTAGTAAATAAAGGTGTCTCTACTAACTCTTTTTGGCCGAAGTGCTGCTCCGAAGGTAGGGAACACTGTTGACCCACCAATGTCCACGTCACTCATCTACAACAAAGTAGTCTGGAATTTACATTTTTATATTTATTTAAAATATTGAAATAAAATATATACAAATATTTGTTCAGATTATATTCCATATATGACATCCTCACATAGATTAGGACAGTAGCAATCCGGCCTCCTTTGAGCTGAAAGTCGGAGTCATTTGACAACTGTGAAAGGATTTTAAGTATAAAAATGTTGTTCACAAATCTAAAATGCTTTCATTTTTTTTTAAATACAGCGCTATATTGAGTTATGAAATAAAACATATGATTGTACAGTTGTCCTCATTAATTCACAGCTGAATTTGCTATATGTGTAATTTTATTTAATAAGAGAGATCATAAAAATTGCTTTTGTCTTTTATTTTTTAGTATGTTCCTGATGATGCTATTTGTGGAAACAGATATTTAAGTATGTTACACAATGATAGACAAAATTATAATTTGATAATTTATCCAGTTTTCTTGAGCAACCACTGGGCTGTGCTATGATGATTCTGAATGTTGCTGAACGGTTTTGTGAAGTGTTAGCTGGAGTAAAATGTGTTCATGCTCAACTTGTGCAGTTGTTGGCTGCCATAACAACTTGAAGTATTGGTAGTTTATTTTATCAATGCAACTAACCTGGGACCCTGGGCCAGATCTGGGCCCCCAAGTGCAAAACTGTCAAATGATATCGGCGCTAACCCTAACCCTTACGCAATGCTCTTGAATGGAAGATATGCGTCGGCAGACACATCCCCCCATGCCCCCCTATCGACAGTATGCCCCTCTGTTGCATGCCATTGCACTCCAAAGATACCAAATGAGCTTTATTGAGACTGACATCGAGCAGAAATGGTTGTTTAAAACAACAGCAGCAAAATAGCGCCCTCAACTGACAACTGTTATGAACAACATGGCTTAAAAATGGAATTAAGCCTCAATAATTCGCTGCAACTATAATACTATGAGAAGACGAAAAATGATTGAAAGGCAGAAAGCATCACTGTCTGCAACCTGCAGACACATTTTGTTTGCTGTTTACGGAGTCTAGTGCTGACACAGAGACAGGTGAGAATTCTCAAGACACTTATTTCATTAATATCTTTCAGGAAGTAGGAACATTTTTTGCAGACCTTTCCATGAAAAAATCGCTTACAACACCTTCAACCCTCAGAGACCCAAGCATATAGATTGATAATATATTTTCTTGTTTTTCTCTTTGATTATGTTTTTAGGAAGCCACTGATTTTGAAAAAATATAGATTTTAAGTATATTTAGTTTTGGGGTGAATTTTTTGTGACTTCAGAAAACAATGGCAGTCTATGGGAAAATATAGATTTTTTTAAGCACATTTTGTGGGACTTTAGCAAGCTGTTACATTCAATATGCAATTTCCCCCCCACCAAAACTGTTGTTGTGATACAATGCAGTGTTAGCCACTGTTATATGCAGTTTTTTTAAAGGGATAGTTCACCCAAAAATGAAAATTCTTTCATCATTTACTCACCCTCATGCCATCCCAGATGTGTATGACTTTCTTTCTTCTGTTGAACACAAACAGATTTTAAGAAGAATATAAATGTGTGTGCTCTATTGGTCCATACAATGCCAGTGAATGGTAATCAGAACTGCAAAAACTCCAAAAAGGAGATAAAGTCTCAGACTCATAAAAGACTCTGCATCAGACTCCAGTGGTTTAATTAATGTTGATCCAATGGTTTATAACTCCTTTTTCACTGTACATCTTGCCATTGCAGTCTCTAGGCACAATCATGATTTCAAGCTCAATTACACTTCCTAGTGCTTGACGCATACGCAAAGCACTAGATGGCACTGCAGGAAGTGTAATCGAGCTTGAAATCATGATCGCCAATGAGACTGCTGTCAAGATGTACAGTGAAAAAGTTATATTTTGGTCTGTTCTCACCCAAAACCAACTGGATCGCTTCAGAAGACAGTGATTAAACCACTCGATTCTGATGGATTATGTTTATGCTGACTATATCTGCTTTTTGGAGCTTCAAAGTTCTGTCACCATTCACATTGTATGGACCTACAGAACAGAGATATTCTTCTAAAAATCTTTGTTTGTGTTCAGCAGAAGAAAGACAGTCATACACATCTGGGATGGCATGAGGGTGAGTAAATGATGAGAGAATTTTCATTTTTGGGTGAACTATCCCTTTAACTATTTTAATAAGAAAATAGGTATATTTAAATTGCTGTAAACAAACATTGTAATTCTGTTTTCAGGGTTTATCAGGGTTAACAGTTTACATATTCTTGGTTCTTAATATTGTTTGTTGTCTCCTCGAGCATCAATGACTGCTTGCAGCCATTTGTAAGAGTAAGGAATGTGGAACATACTGTATTTGTGGTCTTGTGGAATATGCTTAAATATGTCAGATAGCTTTTTTAGGCCATACTAAATTTAAAAAATGCAATTTTGCTGATCCTCTTATTAAAAACAAAACATCTTTCAGATTTTGCAAGGGTTATATAAACGAATGAGCAGAACTGTATATAGGCCTACTCCATTACATGTTCTCAAACAAAAGAGGCCTGAGGAATAGAAAAAACAAAACAAACAAAAAAAAAAAACACCTTCAAATACTATTGCACCTTTGAGTCATAATGTGGGTCATACTGGCCTCCAATGCCATAATTTGCGACCTGAAAAAGAGAGAATTTGTCAATTTAGGATAATGGATTAAAAGATTTACAATGTATACATGAAATGACACTACCTGTCAAATGTTAAGACATCCTTGACTGAATTTATCTTGTGTGATTTAAAAAACCTTTTATGTACATTTACATTTATGCATTTGGCAGATGCTTTTATCCAAAGTGATTTACAGTGCACTCAGGTTTTGTGTGTTCCCTGGGAATCGAACCCATGATCTTGGTGTTGTGAGCACCATGCTCTACCAGTCAAAGTACAGGAACCCTATAGACTTATGCTTAAATGCTTGAAATTAGTTTTATATACAGATGTAATTGTGCTTAGATATGAAAAGTGTTGTAAAAAAAAAAAATATTTCTTTTTTTATTAGAAAATACATTCAAAAAGTGACCAGCATTCACAGGAACTTCAATACTATTTAAAAAGCATCTCAGGATGCACATGATGAGAGCATGAACAGAATGTGACGAGCTATAGTCTAGACAGAGTGGCTATGAAGAAGCTCAAATTCAAGATTGATTTGTATAACATTTTTAGTCACTTCATAATTCCCATACTTCCATATGTGTTACATCATAGTTTTGATGATTACTATTATTCTAACATGTGGAAAATATTAATAATAGAGAACTAGTGTACAGACTTTTGACTAGTAGTGTACAAATCTAATGGATCAAAACTGTTTGGAAATCAGGAGATTGAAATTAGCAGAATAAATGTGTGTGATCTGTGAGTGAGATACCTGGAGCTCCTCTGCTGTGTCCAGATCTAGACCAGTGACATCAGCGATTCTTTGATTGACCTGTGTGATCACAGGATCCTCATCTTCAGATAACCAAGCACTAAGACAGAGATGAAGAGCTTATACACATTTGAAACATGCAATAGGTTCTATTTAAACTAAGTGTAAATAGCAACAAAAAGCATCTTCTTTGCACTAAGTGCAAATAGTGGCAGATAGTATTTGCACCCCTAATTAAATACTAACATACAGTATAGTGGCCTCACAGCAGCGTGTTCTTCCCTTACAAACATTTACAGTGGTTTTACTACAGTAACCATAGTATCCCCATGGTATTTTGAAGTTAAAATTATAGTAACCACAAACTTAAACATGGTTACTATATTAACACAATATTACTGTAGTAACACCATGGTTAACAGCAATAAAACTATGGCTTCCGCCAAAAAACATGGTTACTACATTATTACTATAGTAAAACCATGGTTAATTTTACCTGGATCAAACCTTTCTCTCAACACCTAGACCTTCACTTTGACCAAATCACTGGGGGAAATCAACCTTCATATTCGTTATTATTATTTTTTTTTTATTTTTATTATTATTATAAGTTTTAAAGTTTTTGTTTTAAAGGAAATATTAAGAGTGGAAACAGGATTAGAAAAAGTGAGACATAGGGTGAATTAGAAGCCTGGTCATCTGCACGAAAAGAAACACATTCACACTTTTGTTACCCACTACACCATTGCAGCAACACTAGTAAGTGCAGTTTGTCCTAAATTTTTGTGTTTCTAGACTATTGGAGTGCAAATAGCCAAGCTGTGTGGCATGTGCTATATACACCTAGTGCAAATATTAACTCAGAAAACTTTTTATCCTTTAGTAGTTACATTACTTAAAGGTGCACACTTTTTTCATTACTAAGTTGTGCTCCTAAACAAATGAATATTAATTTTGAAACATATGTATAAAATCATGACCACTCACATAAGATAAAGACACCAGTCATATATATCAGTAACCTTATAAAAGCCGTTTTATTCTACATGAAGAGGGTCCGCACATGGGGGCTGCCATATTAGTATTGACACTTTCACTCATGGATTAAATTAATCATGGTTGCCTGCGAATAGTGAATTTCTGCAATTGCATAGATAACTGAAAACTACTGATTTTGAATGATGTTGCTTCCAAGCCACCAGGTGTCAGTGTAAATCCAAGACGACACAAACACAAAAATTACTGAGCGCACCGTAAAGGGATAGTTCACCCAAAAATAAAAATAATTTACTCACCCTCATGCCATCCCAGATGTTTATGACTTTCCTCAGCAGAACAAAAACAAAGATTTTTAGAAGAATATCTCAGCTCTGTTGGTCCATACAATGCAAGTTAATGGTGAAGAGCACTTTAAACCTCCAAAAAGCACAGACAATCGTAATAAAAGTAATCCATACAACACCAGAGGTTAAATTAATGTCTCACGTGACGTAAGCACGCTGGCATGTTCAAATGAAAGCAAAACCAGTGACACTTGTGAACAGATTGTAAACAAATCAAGCTGCACTTCCGGTTGTATCGCGTCAGTTCTCGATGCACATGCCAGCACAAGAGTCACATAAGAGGCGCACTTTGGAGAGCGACCAAAGTAAAACGTTATATTGAAAGGACTAAAATACTGATATGTTTCTCACCCAAAGCGATCGTTTCACTTTAGAAGAGATTAATTTAACCACTGGAGTCATATGGATTACTTTTACAAGTTCTGATCACCATTTACTTGCATTGTATGGACCTACATAGCTGAGATATTCTTCTAAAAATCTTTGTTTGTGTTCTGCTGAAGAAAGAAAGTCATACACATCTGGGATGGCATGAGGGTGAGTAAGTGATGAGAGAATTTTCATTTTTGGGTGAACTATTCCTTTAAATGTGTCTTATTTACAAAATAAGTGCATAATACAATAGATTCAACATCCTTATTAAAGAAAATCTGATTTTTAAGTGCACATACCTTTTGGACACACGGAATGCAGCAGAAAACTTTTTTCCAGTGACAGGATCTAAGACTTGAGCTCTAGAAAGCTAAATAAACAGAGCTTTATGTACATTTTGCATTAGGGAGATTTTATCACTCTGAAATAAAATGTTGAATAGATTATAAATAAGATCTGTTATCAATTATTACATAATAAATAGCAATCAGTATATCAATGTAAATGGTAATTTCAATTCAAGCTGCAGAGCAGTTCTTCTATTAAATAGTGCAGAATGCTACATAGTAGATATGATATGCCACACTTAAAAAAAATTTTATATAGCAAGTAAATATAGCAACAACAACAACAAAAAATTAAGTACTTTTGACATTAAATAATTAATATAAGCGTGAACTTGAAAATATTAAGTAAAAAAACTACATTTGTACTCAATTCAAACATGTAAAAATGAATGCTCTAGCTTATAAGTTATTAGTCATGATTGTTTGTTATCTTTACAATGTGTCATCATGTTTCAATTAAAGTAGAAACCTTGTCAAGTTGATTTGCTAATTTGACTAAATTTCACAGGTAAACAAAATAAGTAAATTTTACTTAACTTTTCGAAGTTGGTGTTCCCAGCATGCACCGAGCTTGAATAATTAATTAACTTGTATGATTTCACTGTTTGCAAGTTTTTTTAACCGTTTTTATGGTTGATTTTGTAGTTACGTTTGGTATCTTGTAGTTTTATGAAGTCTGAAGTTCATTTTCTACTCAAAATATTACCTTTTTTCATCTTTTTGCACACCTAGTGTTGAGGTCTGCGTGCGCAGCCTTGTATTTTGTTTCTATTGCCTGTAAAGCAAGGTGATGTTGTCCAATAGGCTACATAGCATGCATTAAGCTGTCCTGTGGAAGGCTTCCGTATGTCACGTGGTACATGATTAAACATGTGCTTATAAGGAAAGTTCAAAATGTGAAATGTTCCATTATAATCTTTTTTTTTTTCCTTTTGCTCCCAATATGGAATGTCCAATTCTCAATGTGCTTTCAAGTCCTTGTGGTGACGTAGTGAGCTGAGCTACCCAGACCCCCCCACCCCCCATTATTATCTTCATTTAAATTTGACTAAATGCACATCAGATTTGTAAGTAAAAGTTACTTTATTTACTAAAATGTTTAAGTTAAATTTATTCACTCATTTTAATCAATATTATGAAGTTAAGTAGATTTTACTTACCATTACCATTAAAATGTACTTAGAAAAACTGTGTGCAAAAACTTGCGCAAAAGTAAAACTTGCAAAAAAGTAAATCTTTCTAGTCATTTTTTTAAAGTGTAGATGTATTAAATTTACATGTACCTTTGGCCTGGCCAGTGTTTTGATGGTTTCTATCTCTCGGTCAGAAAGGAAGTCATGGAATCGTAGTATGACGGGCTGGTCCCACTCCACTTCCTCTTTGAAAGGGGCATATGTCATCATCTGGTTTCCTCTTCCTGTCGTGTATCTGCAAACCAGCTTTCTCTCTCTCTGTGGCGTCTACAATCCATTATGGAATATATCACTCAATATTTATATCAAGTACAAATGTACACACTGGATTTTATGTTTCTAAGATACACTTTATATTAAACATAAACATTTTCTAAATTCTCTTGTTTTATCTTCAACTTTATGAATATAATTTTTGATGTGAAATGGTCTTTTTGAGCAGAAAATTACAGCTGGGCTAGTGTACTGTATAAAAACTTGTATAACTTGTCCCTTTCCTTGCTGTCCTACTAGCAGCCTTGCTGCCTGATTTTGAAAGTGCATATAAGTGTATATACAGTAGATGAGGCCAAAACAATATCCTTTTAAACCTCAAAATAACCAAGTGAATCTCAAGAAAACATGTCCATGTCATTTCACTGCAAAATGAAAATTAATAATACAGTATATAGCATTCAGTAAAGAGAATTAGATTATTTTTGAATTACAGTATTGAGAATTTTGGGGTCAGTTGTTATTAATTCTCATGAAAATAATGTCACAATGCAAAAAATCATTACAGTCTTAAAAATAGAATTTATTGTCATTAATAAAATATAACACATTTGTTTTTTTCTTCTGATTTTGACATAAAATATGACCCGAACATGGCTTCTTCACAGGTTTCGTAAGATTCACCCAATCAAAGACAAAGACATACTCCGTACATTCGCATGAATTCATAAATCTATTTCTAAATCTTTTTCTCAGGCTGCAACTCACCATCATAACCTTCTTTCCTGTGCATAGAGCCTCATATGTATTGTCCGTTGCAGGTGTGTCAAAGTGAGGAATGGATTTTGCTGTCCAGGTCCTTTTTGTCTCTATTAGACATTGGTAATGTGCAGGTTGCAGCAGATTTCTCAAATCTGAGGGATATCAGATATATTGTAAGACTGATTAGAAAAGGTAAAATGAGCCTAAACTTGTTGGCTGGTTTTAGCTGGTCTCCAAACCTGATCAGCCTCGTAAGTGGGGTTTTGGGCACTTTCTGCTGGCCAAGCAAGGAGACCATCTTAAAGCAGCTAAAACAAGCAATTTAGGCTGAATTTAGATGTTTTTAAGCAGGGAATCCTTGTTTAATCCAAAAAACTGGCAGTTGACAAAATAATGTAGCAATATATTTTATATAGTTTAAAGTTGAAGTATGTAACTTTTTCAGTGTTAAATACTTTATTTTATCCCAGCTTAATATGCAGAGACAACTACAGTATGAGTAAGCCAATAATGAGAATAGGTTAATTTTCTCGAAAACTGTAAACACTGTGCCTCTGTGGCACTGTTAAAATTCCTTGTTTTGAGCGACCTGCTTAGACCCTCCCCAACAACATTACTCAACCAATGGCAGAAGTTGGGGGAGGGACTATCTGACTGTTTGAACAACAGTAGGCGAGGGGCATATTTGGAAATCTGTTTTGAAAACGTTTATTTTTGCAATTCCGTTCGATAGCGCTAGTGTTGCAGAAATTACATAGTTCAGTTATTTTAGTTTTATGTGTGAAACCTTTAAATGAGGAAATAAATACACATCAAGAATTAAATAGTGCTTTTAAAATAAATAACAATAGAATGCATAAAGGGGATCAAATTGACCCAAAAGGTTGTGATTTTTGGAATATTTTATCAATACAAATATTTAATTCCTTGATATTCCAAGTAAGCCTCAAAGTCTCGTTCTGCTGCTTCTCCCAGCCTGCGAGCTGCAGTCTCCCTATCCTTTCCTGCTATTCCCAGGGCTGTCAGCATCTTCCATACAGACTGTGCCTGCATCCGACTTCAACAGGGAATAGCCAGGCCTGCCTTACTTTCTCCCTACAGTCTTGAGTCAGTTCTTAGTACTTAGTGGCTTGTCTTTCATGAGCCTCATCGCACCCTTCCTCCCATGGGACTGTAAGTTTAATTAGGATGATCTTCTTTGCCTCCTCAGACCAAATGACCATGTCCGGCCTCAGGGATCTTTGAACCACTGGAGGAAAATGCAATTTCCTCCCTAGGTCTACCTCATCTCCCACCCCTGTGCTTTTTAGAGGATGTTACTTTTGGACTTTTTGGAGGCAGATTGCATTTTGCCCTCCCTGATGAACTGGATGGATGGTGTCTGTGTCCCATGGGTCCGATGTTTCCTGTGTCGTTGCTGTTCCAGGATGTAAGCTAGTTCCAGAAGCACCTTGTCATGCTGCCACCTATATCTTCCTTGGCTGAGTGCGATATAACAGCTTGACAAGATATGGACCATGGTGCCTTTCCTTTCACAAAACTTGCACAGCCCCCACCTATACAGGTGTGTGGGTGACGGGAGGGTGTCATACACTGATCAGAGAAGAAAGGAAATTTGGAAGGGCTTCAGCTTCCAGAGTTCAGCCCATGAGAATTTCCTCTTTAGGAGGTTCCAAGGCCTTGTCTCTCCGTGCTAGGGTTTCTTATTATATTTCAACATCATCCACCCACTTGCACAAAGATCTTGTTGTGACTCCTGCTCTTCTGACATGTTCGTCACTAGAATTGCGATACATCATTAACATCCTACACTTTGCAACCTTGAACTCTTCCACCACAGAGGAGAAGGGAAGCTGGAGCTGACCCGATCTAATGTAAAGCCCTACTGATGTGAAACAAGGAGGGCCTCCGAGGAGGTGCTTGTTGACTTTCCTCTCCACTCCTTCCACAACAGACAGTGGTACTTCATATACTGTCTACAGCCACATCAGTCTTTGTAGCAGACCATGCTGGTAGAGCCATGATTTAAATTTTCCCGGTAGTCCCGATTTTTCAGTCCCCATCAGCCACTCCTCTGCCTGCTTCTCAGTGCTGGAGACATTGTTTTTGTCGCCTAGGGTGTCGTTGTACCATTTTCCAAGGCATTTGATGGGATTCTTCTCTATAGATGGGATGACTTCCCCCTGGACCTGGAGCTTGAACTTGTTGGTTACTTTCCCGTTCCTGATCACCATGCTTCTTGACTTCTTCAGCTTGAATGTCATTCTCCCCCATGGAGCCAAGTCGCTAAGTGTCTGTAAGACTCATTTTGCCTGTACATGGGATGAAGTTGTTATGGTGAGGTCATCCATAAAGCCTCTTATACGCCTCATACGATAAGGTTTGGTGAGAAACAAACTGAAATCAAATGTATTATTTAGTGAAAATGTTCATTGTCCACTGATCTCCTGTGTGCATTCATGATTGGGCACGAGAGCAACAGTTCATGCAGCGCCCTCGTGACACTGGGGCATTCAAGCGAAAACTCATTTTGTTTATCTAAAAACAGGTCCTCCACAGCGATAGCACCAATAGAACACAACAAAGCTGCACACAAAACAGAGAACAGAACTTACTAAATATTTCTGAAGAGTTTGTATTCAAAGAATTGATGCATTTCTATGCCCAGCCTTATTTTTCGGAGTACTCGTAAATCAAACAGAAACATAGAGGAGGCTACAGGCAGCCACAGTCCCACCATGTCCCAAACTGATGGCAAATGACACACGATAAAAGGTATATTTTCAATGGTAATCAGAGTTTTTGTCCTAACCAGCAGTGATGAGCGACGGTACATTCTATCGATCACTTGATTTCTATTTTCTGCATAATGCTGGTAACTCAGTCCACTGTGAACTGGTACCGGTCCAAAAACTTTCAAAAAATAAGGCTGGGCATAGAAATGCATAAATTCTTCGACTACAAACTCTTCATACATGTTTAGTAAGTTCTGTTCTCTTTTTTGCGTGCATCTGTGTTATGTTCTGTTGTTGTCGCTATTGCTGTGGAGTAGGGGTGTGAAAATGCATCATGGTGCATCGATCTTTCAAAGAAATTTAGATGCATTGATTATGGAGTTTAAGAATCGATAATCATTTCTATAATAATACCCAATGTGACCGTCTCATGTTACATGAACCATCTCAGAACAGACAGGGTGTGGAGCATGTGAGATTGAAGGGAAAGTTTAGCTACCGAGTTCACGCAGCGAACCTATACAAGATAAAATGGATGGATAGATGGATGGATGGATAGATGGATGCTGGTTTGGCTTTCTGTGTCATTATTCAAAACTCTTTGCATCCATTTGACCAAAGTGAGTTCATTGTTGTTGCTTTCTTCCCCAATTACATATTACGTTAGTCTAATATTGCATTTGTATCTGCATAAAATGTGTTATATCTCCATAAAACAGTTCCCAGGTAGCCAGTGCAACCGGGCCAATTGCAGCTGAGTGTTGGCTCACTCAGCTGTTTTCTGGCTGCGGCTCACCAAAAGTGAGCCAGCTCTGGCCCAGTATTGGTTGCCAGATTTGGCTAGGATTTGGATGTGCGGATTTGGCCCGATTCGGGCTGAGACACGGCACATCTAGCGACATTCGGCCTGACTATGGACCATAAGTGCTGGCCTCATTTTGGGTGAGATATGGCCATACAGACCTGGACCAGTTTAGGTTGAGTGATGGGGGTGGACAGATCTCTCTTTTAGGGTACACTTACTTGAGGAGGGCCCTGAGGTTTTCTAGTTTTTTTGTTTTGCATTTGATCATGCCACTTTTTGCTAGTTCATATAAAGCTGTATGTTAATGTTAGGGTTCAAATAAATTCTAATATTTCTCATATTTTCATGGTGTCATTTTTACTTGGGGAAAAGGAGCACATATGGATGTTATGGGGTAGGCATGGGGTAATACATGGGGTAGTAGGTGGGGATGCCATGAAACCAAACCCTCAACTTGACATATTTTCAAAATTCTTAAGGCCAATATAAACTAATTTGTTTAAGCTTATACAGGTGCATCTCAATAAATTAGAATGTCGTGGAAAAGTTCATTTATTTCAGTAATTCAACTCAAATTGTGAAACTCGTGTATTAAATAAATTCAGTGCACACAGACTGAAGTAGTTTAAGTCTTTGGTTCTTTTAATTGTGATGATTTTGGCTCACATTTAACAAAAACCCACCAATTCACTATCTCAAAAAATTTGAATACATCATAAGACCAATAAAAAAAACATTTTTAGTGAATTGTTGGCCTTCTGGAAAGTATGTTCATTTACTGTATATGTACTCAATACTTAGTAGGGGCTCCTTTTGCTTTAATTACTGCCTCAATTCGGCGTGGCATGGAGGTGATCAGTTTGTGGCACTGCTGAGGTGGTATGGAAGCCCAGGTTTCTTTGACAGTGGCCTTCAGCTCATCTGCATTTTTTGGTCTCTTGTTTCTCATTTTCCTCTTGACAATACCCCATAGATTCTCTATGGGGTTCAGGTCTGGTGAGTTTGCTGGCCAGTCAAGCACACCAACACCATGGTCATTTAACCAACTTTTGGTGCTTTTGGCAGTGTGGGCAGGTGCCAAATCCTGCTGGAAAATGAAATCAGCATCTTTAAAAAGCTGGTCAGCAGAAGGAAGCATGAAGTGCTCCAAAATTTCTTGGTAAACGGGTGCAGTGACTTTGGTTTTCAAAAAACACAATGGACCAACACAAGCAGATGACATTGCACCCCAAATCATCACAGATTGTGGAAACTTAACACTGGACTTCAAGCAACTTGGGCTATGAGCTTCTCCACCCTTCCTCCAGACTCTAGGACTTTGGTTTCCAAATGAAATACAAAACTTGCTCTCATCTGAAAAGAGGACTTTGGACCACTGGGCAACAGTCCAGTTCTTCTTCTCCTTAGCCCAGGTAAGACGCCTCTGACATTGTCTGTGGTTCAGGAGTGGCTTAACAAGAGGAATACGACAACTGTAGCCAAATTCCTTGACACGTCTGTGTGTGGTGGCTCTTGATGCCTTGACCCCAGCCTCAGTCCATTCCTTGTGAAGTTCACCCAAATTCTTGAATCGATTTTGCTTGACAATCATAAGGCTGCGGTTCTCTCGGTTGGTTGTGCATCTTTTTCTTCCACACTTTTTCCTTCCACTCAACTTTCTGTTAACATGCTTGGATACAGCACTCTGTGAACAGCCAGCTTCTTTGGCAATGAATGTTTGTGGCTTACCCTCCTTGTGAAGGGTGTCAATGATTGTCTTCTGGACAACTGTCAGATCAGCAGTCTTCCCCATGACTGTGTAGCCTAGTGAACCAAACTGAGAGACCATTTTGAAGGCTTAGGAAACCTTTGCAGGTGTTTTGAGTTGATTAGCTGATTGGCATGTCACTATATTCTAATTTTTTGAGATAGTGAATTGGTGGGTTTTTGTTAAATGTGAGCCAAAATCATCACAATTAAAAGAACCAAAGACTTAAACTACTTCAGTCTGTGTGCATTGAATTTCTTTAATACAGGAGTTTCACAATTTGAGCTGAGTTACTGAAATAAATGAACTTTTCCACGATATTCTAATTTATTGAGATGCACCTGTAGTCCCCCTCCACTCCAGTTTGTTTTGCTTATTGTTTCTTCATATAGATGTTTAAACTGATGTAATGACATATATTCAGTGTTGCCAGAATGCTCTGAGCTCACCTAAAATCTGAGTTTAAGGTATGTATCTGCAAGGAGGATTTGATCGCAAATAGTTTAGAGCCAATCACGGTAAAGCATAACATCTACAGTACACAAGCGTGAAACTTAAAGCCTCCAAAGCCTCACAAACACTGAGAATGGATTTTACATTGAAAAAAGCTTCCATTCTGCAGTTCAACTTTTGAAATGAAAACTATTTGCATATTAAGTTTGGTTACACTTTATTTTAAGGTGTCATTGTTACAGAGTAATTATACATTTAAGTACTGAGTAATATTAATTAACAACATGTACTTACTATAGGGTTAGGTTTAGGAATACGGTTTGGTTTAGTTGCATGTAATTATGCATAATTTACTGTTATTACTACAGAAAGTACAGCAAGTTTTTTTTTTTTTTTAAGAAGGTGGAAGTAGATGCCATCTTAAGGATTTTAACAAGATAATAGCATGTTGTTTTGTGGAAAAACAGAAAAATTATTTAAAGTTCTGTTTTTATATAAAAACTGGAAGGAGTCTTTATCCAACGCTGTTCCTGGAGGCCCCTCAACACTACACATTTTGGATATCCCCCTAATCAAACACACCTGATTCAACTCATCAGCTCGTTAGTGGAGACTCCAAGACCTGAATTGGGTGTGTCAGAAAAGGGAGATATACAAAATGAGCAGTGTTGGGGGGCCTCAAGGAACAGGGATGGGAACCAATGCTTTAGGGAATAGGGAGCGATTTCAGACTGTTCTGAAGGGAACCAGTTGATTACAGTCACCTGTGATTGGTCAATGACACACGGCAGCCGCAAAAATACACAAGATGGCTGCGTGCTAGTTTCTCTGGTGCATCAGGGGTCGGCAACCTATGGCACATTGAAGAGTAATCACTGGCACGCCATCAACGGCGAGAGAGGAGTAGACTATTTTATATAAATTCCGCACCTGCATTCCAATCTACATCTTGATGTAATCCTTCCTCTTGTTCATGCATCGTGTTTTTATGAGCTGAATGGGAGGCTAAACAAAAAGTTAAAATATGATGAGACTGCAGTATACCAAACAGACTCGTGCAGCGCGTGCAAGCCATTCGCGCATCACGAGCAGGCAGCGCTTAACTTTCGGTTAATTGCGCGATTAAACGCGCCTGCTTTAATTCGGTCAGGCTGCGCGGTCGACAGTTTCTTTTTGCTTTCAGTACAACACGTGATGTAATAAGTAATAAAAACAAAACACTGTTAATCCTTGAGATTTCCAACCCAACATACATGTACACCCTCCTTAAACCATGGTCACACTCAAAATTACACTAAACGATTAAAAGAGAAAACATAAACCCACATCGTGGAGTTCAAAAATCTGAGTCTATTTAAAATATACATTGAACCTGGAAATAAAATATTAGGATTTTGCAGATCCGATTCACCGAAAAGGGCTAAATAGGTGATTGTCTTGTGATGTGCGAATGGCTTGCACGCGCAGCGCCAGTCTCGTCACACTTTAATAGTGTTTAGTCTCCCATTCAGCTGATGAAAACACGCTGTGATCATGAGGAAGGATTACATCAAAATGTACATTGGAATGCAGGTGCGAACAACTTTATATAAATAAAATAGCCTGCGTGCATGCTAGTCAGTGTTGCCAACTAGTTTCAATGGAAAGTAGCTAAAGCCTGCTCGAAAAGTCGCTAAATGTCGCTAGATGACGTCATACACTAATTAGCATATTTGTGACGTCATCGCGTCTCATTTGCATTTTGCATAGTGTCCGCCCTTTACATGTGTTTGCTTCTCTGTGCTTACCGTACATACTGTAATACCCTATTAATTCCCTATATCTATCAATCACTCAGAGAGAAAGTTAGAAGTGACAGAAACTTTCTTATCTTTTTTCTCACACAGCGCATATTTGCATATTTGCATATTTGCAAAAAACTATGTGCATATTTACAAACAAAAAAAATTATGTGCATGTTTAGAAAAAACTGTGCATGTTTACAAAAAATTGTGCATATTTACAAAAAAACTGTGTATATTTACAACAACAACAACAAAAAAAAAACTATGTGCATGTTTAGAAAAAAATGTGCATGTTTACTAAAAATTGTGCATGTTTACAAAAATACTATGTGCATGTGATTCTGATCACTCCATAAGGGTGCTGAAACAGACTTCATCATCATCCACAGGATCCATAACCTCAGCGCTCTCCTCCAGTGGGGCGATATTGGGTGCAGAGGAAGAGCTAGAACCTGCTGCGGGACATGTTTTAAACGAATAGGCAGCTGAAGTGCCAAAGAGCTGCAGCACCTTATCTGGCAGTTTGTGCTCATAGCATGCATCTCCAGACAGCCTCAAACCATATCTAATATAAAGAATAGAGCTGAAGGTCTGAAGGGACATACGATTCCTGAGTATGTTTTTAATTACACCCATTTGACTGAACAGCCTTTCTACCTCAGCATTTGAGTGTGGGAGAGAGAGGACAGAAACTGCAGCAGAAGCCAAGTCTTTATATGGGTTTATACCTGCTGAATCCCGGTGTTTCTTCACCTCAGCCCAGAATGCCATGGTGTTTGTTGTTTCCTCCCATTTTTGTAGATGAATAGACCTCCACTGATTAATAATTGTATCTATTGCGTCTGGGCAATATCCTAAAAGGTTTGAAAGTTTTGTCATGTCTACCAGGACCTTGCTGTGCTTTAGTGTCTCCCCCACACTGAACAAAGACAAGTGCTGCAATATCTCCACATTATCTGTGAGCCTTGCTCTTAGTTCATTAGCTAAGGAGATGGTGTAGCTCACACATCTCCTTCGGATGCAATCCTCCTCCTCAGGAAGGAGGTTCAGCTGTGCTGCCTTGGACTCAAATGTATAGCCAAGGTATGGCTTGGGAGAGATGTGTCCATCTATTGGCTCTTTGAGCACATCAATTTTTGCCATTGGGTTAATGATCCTGCTGCAGACAGACTTTATAATCCTCATTAAACAGTCAAGAAGCTTGAACGGATCTGACTGTTCCCCCTCAAAAGCATTAACAGCAGACTGCACCTCACTAATTATAGATTTTAGAAAAGTGAGGTACAGGAGGTTCTGTGGGTCACTGTACATGGAATGTAGAATATCTGCCATGTAGCAGTGTTCACTTGCCATGGTGAGGCTGAAATGCAATTTTAGCTCCTTCCACTGATCTAAGATTCTGGACACGGCAGGCTCTATGGAAAGCCAGCCTGTGGCACAGACCTTAGTTATCAGTAAAGGCCTCTCCCCACAGTTTATTGTCTCATAGACAGCCTTGTATGCTTCTCTGAACCAATTATAGGTTTCTCTACCCAGGAATTCCACACTACGTGGAAGTGTGTTTTTGGAGGCAGAGCTTACAGGTAACTGTAGTGAGTGACACACACAGCGGATGAGGACCAGATGTTTTAAGTCACCCTCCTCCCTCAGAATTTTATGCACACCATTGTACACTCCTTTCATTACAGATGCATTATCTGTGCCAATGGCAAGCAGGTTCCCCTCTTGAGGCCACAATTCCCAAGAAAAGATAAAACTGCTCTGGCTATTGTTCTAGCATCTCCCTTCAGCTCAACAAGGCCTAGGTAAGTGGCCACCACATTTCCCTTGTCCTCACTAAAATACCGAGTTACGATCTCAAGGTACTTTGAGACACTTACATCGGTGCTTTCATCAAGAAGGAGGCTGTATTGGCTGTCACCAATGTTAGCCACCAGTCTTTTTAGAAAATATGGTGCCAACACGCCATTGATTATTTCAGTACACTTGATACGGTGCATCCGAATATATTGGGCTGCACTGGAATCTGGAAAAGCAGCCTTACATGCCTGACCAATGTGGTCACATGAAAGAATGGAACAATGCTCTGCGATAGCCATTGTTGCCTCTGCCTGTTTGAAATAGTCAGTGTTTTTTTGAAGAAAATGGCAATGTAGATTGCTTAGATCGGTTATATGGCTTGGACTTTTCAGTGTGCTTCTGAGTTGACATGCTTTTAAGTGTCAGACAATTTGGCACAGAATTCTGTCTTGGAGTAAAGGCAGTAACCCCTTGTGTCATTGTCCACATATGGCTTCAGCCACCCCTTGAACTCAGGGATTAACTCCCATTCTTTTCTATACTTTTGGGAGTATATTTTAGAGTGTGACATGTTAGCTATTTTTTTTTTTATTTTTTTTTTTTATGTGTGTAATGTCTAATGCTGTGTTTATTTGTATTAATATTTGTGATTGTATTTTGTGTGTATATAAATGTAGTAAAATGTAAAGTTTAAGTGTTTGAATAAAGTACAATGCACAGAGTTATCTAAGTAAGTGTCTGAATTCAGAGAGTTCAGAAACAGAAATGAACAACTGTCTATAAATCTCTTGTGATTAAGTGCATGTAAAGAATAAAAATAAACGGTCAAATTAAACTTTACATTTAAAACAAAAGGGAGCAAACAATACAGATTCATGACTGGTCCTTGACGACGCTGTTTGCACATGCGCAGCTCATTCACGTCTATGTCAGCTGCAGTGCGGTCAACTGATTGTGCTGCTCCGTCTTCTCTCTCTCTCTCTCTCTCTCTCTCTCTCTCTCTCTCTCTCTCTCTCTCTCTCTCTCTCTCTCTCTCTCAGTCTCACTGAACAGAGTAGACGCAGAGTGAGGTGGGCAGGAAAGCAAGACCACGCGCTCACGGGGCAGTACTAGCGACTTTCTTCTACAGAAGGTAGCTAAGGTTTGTCCAAAAAGTCGCTAGATTTGTTGCTAGGCGCTTTTTTGAATAAAACTCGCTAAGTTGGCAAAACTGCGTAGTAAATACATGATTACAATGACATAATATAATAAATATTTAAGATTCCATACAATTTCGTGATCAGTAATCAAATAAGCAAATTTGTGACATTAACTGTGTTAACTCATTTTGTACAAAAGGACAGGTTTTCTGTCATTAAAGCATTTTCACAAGATGCTCTGTGAAAATTTACATGCAGGATCATGACTATATCATAATCATCGGGTTTTGCACAATTTTCACTCAAACTTTTATGCTGATAGTATAATTTGTAATGAAAAATAAACGATTAAAATAGAAAAATGCAAAATAGAAATATTATCAAAAAAGTTTGCCGACTCCTGGTCTGGATCGTTATCATCTGAGTACCCTCAATCTGACTCCAAAACCAATATGGGTGTCTCATTGAACATTTCCAAAACCTTTTCTGCTGTATATATGCAGACATATTTGCCATCACGAGCAAGGACATTAATTCACCTTTATTTTTTTATTTAAATAAAATAACATTTAAAATTATATGTATGTAAAATGTATGTATCGCCATAAGCAGATTGTATTTTGTATTAATTTATTTCTGAAACAAGAGAGATATGTTAATTTACCACCTGCTGATTTTCAAATCTGAAATCTCCCGCGCTCCAACGGTTTTAACGGTCACTCCCGATCAAGATGTGAAGAGTTTTTCAAGCTATTAAGGTGGGTAAAGTTGGTATAAAAAAATCCAAAATTGTTGAGGGTGTTTATATTTTGATTTTACTTGATTCTGTGAAGCTGAAATTATCAGAAAAACGGAACAGTGTTAAAACGTGACTGATACAATAGCTATTTTCTTTAACGGCTCATCGTAAATCTATCTATTCTTTTTAGTTTTTCCACAGATAATAGCTTGATTTCTGTTAAAATGACATCTGAAGACACACATGACATAAAGGAGCTGGATGAAGAGGTGTCTGTGTATTCCCCAAAGCAGCATATCGTCCGAGTATGGAACATGTTTATTTCTATTTCGTGTTTAGCAGCTGTAACAGTATCTCTGTATGAGGTAAGATGTTTTCAACAGGTAAGAGTTATATATTTAGTCTGAGTCGAATACTGGAGGTTGTAGTAATAGGCTAGCTTAATGTATTTTATGTACTGTACTTGACTAACTTTAACTCGTTCCTTTGAATGGTTCATTAATTATTGATAGTAGCGATAGGTCGTTCATGAACGATTCGTTCATTTTAAACGAATCTTTAATATGACTCGAAAGAACGTGTAGACTCAGAGTGTGATTCGTTTATTTTGTCGTGGCTGCGCATGCACAAAATCCATGCTCGTGCTTCATTCATTTGACACGGGAAAGCCGCATAGGCTCTGTACAGGAAACAGAAACGGCTGGGTTTCCCGATAACAGATGTATTCAGATGTATTGATGCTCAGTTATAGAGATTAATGAAAATCACGCAATGTAACGTGAATGTACGCGTATATTCATTATGTGAATCAAAAGGGGCTCTCTTGTAACCTTAAATTTGATTCCTTTGGCTGGAAGCTGAACAAATGCACACAGAACAGGATTAAAATGTCAAGCATCAGTACTGAACTACTCATAGACCTTTCTAAATATTAATAAATCTACTTGTAGCTTTTAAACTGCCATTATGCATCATGCAATTTGTTACTGCTTTGTAAAACGACTATAGGTGAGCTGATTTGAACCAGGCACTGGAGGAAGAATGAAGAGGAGGAGGACGGGGGGGGGGGGGGATTTCTCTCATCGCACACTCTCACTCTAATCTCCTTTGTTAACCAAATTTTAATTATTTATTAGGCATATTTATTTAAGTTTTAAACTGCATGGTCACATTACTCACATACTGTATGTATCCTTAAATAATATGTTTAATAAGAACATATCGTCTTTCTATTACCATTATGCTTATCAAAAAAGGCTAATATAAGGTACTGTATTACGTGTCTTGTAATTCAGACCTATGTTGATTTCATAGTGATTTTTTCAACACTTTTTATCCTCTGAAATAGTTTCCAATGGTTTTCCAATGATCAAAATATATTAATACAATTTATGAAATGCCCCATTGCCTTTGATAAACTGTGAAAGATGCCAGAAAGATCCATTAAATTTGTATTTAATGGACTTAAGAGCGTTTGAAAGCTCTTGTTAATTTACAAACGTTTTTAGTTAAAGCTTTAAACTTAATCTGAATGGTAGGAAAAAAATCACATTTATAAAGCAAGATACCCTAAATTCAAGCCCAGTCCTAAACTTGACAACTTTTATCTTTTCTTCAGAAAAAATCATAGACTACAAAAGCTATGAGGAAACTTGATAAACTGTAATTTATTTTTCCCTCATTATGCATTCCCTTGTTGTATGATTTATGTCCTTATTGTGAACTGAAGACCAAAATCAAGTACCGGTATTCCTTAATAAAATTTCCTTTGAATTTATTGATGGTCATCTAAGACCATTTTACTTTAATTTTACACTTGGCAGAAAATATCTTGTAAACACTTAAATGCATTAAATACATGAAAATAATTCATCATGACTATTCTTGTGATTTTAAAATGTAATTTGTTGACACACTACATACACTATATTGCCAAAAGTATTCGCTCATCTGCCTTTAGACACATATGAACTTAAGTGACATCCCATTCTTAATCCATAGGGTTTAATATGATGTCGGCCCACCCTTTGCAGCTATAACAGCTTCAACTCTTCTGGGAAGGCTTTCCACAAGGTTTAGGAGTGTGTTTATGGGAATTTTTGACCATTCTTCCAGAAGCGCATTTGTGAGGTCAGACACTGATGTTGGACGAGAAGGCCTGGCTCGCAGTCTTCCCTCTAATTCATCCCAAAGGTGCTCTGTCGGGTTGAGATCAGGACTCTGTGCAGGCCAGTCAAGTTCTTCCACACCAAACTCGCTCATCCATGTCTTTATGGACCTTGCTTTGTGCACTGGTGCGCAGTCATGTTGGAACAGGAAGGGGCCATCCCCAGACTGTTCCCACAAAGTTGGGAGCATGGAATTGTCCAAAATCTCTTGGTATGCTGAAGCATTCAGAGTTCCTTTCACTGGAACTAAGGGGCCAAGCCCAGCTCCTGAAAAACAACCCCACACCATAATCCCCCCTCCACCAAACTTCACAGTTGGCACAATGCAGTCAGACAAGTACCGTTCTCCTGGCAACCGCCAAACCCAGACTCATCCATCAGATTGCCAGATGGAGAAGCGTGATTCGTCACTCCAGAGAACGCGTCTCCACTGCTCTAGAGTCCAGTGGCGGCGTGCTTTACACCACTGTATCTGACACTTTGCATTGCACTTGGTGATGTATGGCTTGGATGCAGCTGCTCGGCCATGGAAACCCATTCCATGAAGCTCTCTACGCACTGTTCTTGAGCTAATCTGAAGGCCACATGAACTTTGGAGGTCTGTAGCGATTGACTCTGCAGAAAGTTGGCGACCTCTGCGCACTATGCGCCTCAGCATCCGCTGACCCCGCTCTGTCATTTTACGTGGCCTACCACTTCGTGGCTGAGTTGCTGTCATTCCCAATCGCTTCCACTTTGTTATAATACCACTGACAGTTGACTGTGGAATATTTAGTAGTGAGGAAATATCACGACTGGACTTGTTGCACAGGTGGCATCCTATCACAGTACCATGCTGGAATTCACTGAACTCCTGAGAGCGGCCCATTCTTTCACAAATGTTTGTAGAAGCAGTCTGCATGCCTAGGTGCTTCATTTTATACATCTGTGGCCATGGAAGTGATTGGAACACCTGAATTCAATTATTTGGATGGGTGAGCAAATACTTTTGGCAATATAGTGTATATTTATTAAAATAAGTTATCTGTAAAGAGAAAAATTAATGAAATTCCAGTAATCGTCTTTCGTGAACAAATCTTTTGCCTTCTTTGCTGAGCCTAGTAGGGGTCACGGAACAAATGAACGAAAGACTCAGATCCGAACACCCATTTGGAAGGTCAACTAATCAGTTCTGTTTCCTGTACAAAGCCTATGTGGTTATCACGTTAAAAATTAACGAAAGACTCGTACCCGAAGACCGAGTCCAGAGGTGAACTAATCAATTCTGTTTCCTGTTGAGCCTATGCGGCTGTCATGTGACAAATGAACAAAATGATTTAAAGATTTGTTCATTTTGCTGAATGAGATTCAAAGATCCAAGTCAGTAAAATTGTCTTTTCTTCCCATCACTAATAGAGCGCAACAGTCTTGTTCTGGAAGTAAAAATTCCATGAATTTATCCCATAGACAAATAGATTTTCAACGATAACTTATAAACCTTCAAAGACAGACCTACCGTGAGCTACGAGGTTGTTCATCGATTGTATATGCTTCTGTTGAAGCCATCCATCTGTCTTATCTCAACTTCATTGTTTAAAAATTGTGTCTGATAGTGTAATTCATGGTAAACAACTACATTACCTATGGTACAGTGGAGAAAGATCCACCAATCAGAGAACCGCGGCCAAAAAAACCCACGAAAAGTGCCTCAGAGCGACCGCGCGCTCCCATGACACACTGTGAATGATGTAACCCATCTCCCTCCACCCTTAAACTACTTATATATATATATTGCAATAAATGTAAAATATATTGTTTCTATACTTATAATAAACAACTTAAAATCAATAGTTTTATATATTCTCATCGTTTTTTATTAAATGAGATACAGTTATTCGCAATGCTTCATGGGATTGTTGTTTGTGCCCTCATGAAAGACGGTAAGTACACAGACTTGTACCTTTGTCTTTATGTCAGATTTTCAAGTACATTTTTTGCCTCAAAACAAAGTTTGTGATGTTGTGATTCACCTTGGAGCTGGTTGGTTTGGTTCATGACTCACAACTCTTTATGAAGGATTTAATTAAAAGTCTATGGAAGAAATTAATGGGGAAAATACTTCCGGAACCCAGATGGCTGAAAAAGTGTGTGTGAACTGTTGCGCTCTTGATAGAGTGCTGCCTCACCGCCTGTTTGAGTAACTAGGAAGTAGGGCTGGAGAAGCGATTTCAAAATGAATTGATTCTTTGATTCCGAGGCATTGAGAACGAGAATCGACTATAAAGCTTGGAATCGACTCCACTCAGGGTGTGATATGTTCGGACTGAGTTTATATCCTTGGCCACTAAATTACTACACATTCCAGAATACTTAACAGCACTAATTCAAATTACGGATCATAAAGTGACTGCAGCTAAATGATTATAACTTCTCGACTGACCAACCTAACTATTTTGTATTCAGTCAGGCATCAGTAAATCTGCTCAGTTTTTTCATATGTATTAAGTAATTGCACAAGCCCTTCAGCACTAGACAGCTGGTTTCCAGACTGATAAAGGTGAACAAAAGGTAGTGGACAATTACATACTAACTTAAACCTCTTTCTTAACAAGAACAACTGATGAGTGGTAACAGTCCATTTTTAACAATACAGGTGCATCTGCTCAGCCAACCGTCCCTCAAATTCATTCTTTGGGATTGAAGCATCACATATTGGGATGTCCATATAGGCACATTTATTTTTAGAATAGACCTATTCATTGAAATTTCCAAGTTCTTTTGTAACTTTACCTCCCGTTTTTTGGGGAATCGAAAAAGCATCGAGAAAATGAGTCTGGGAATCGAACAGCCCTACAAGAAAGCCTCTCAATCACTATGTACACTATGCACTCAGCCATGTAGTGTATACATTTTCAAAACCCAAATGGAGCACTTAATGTTTTTTACTACACTGATGTATTCGCCGTTTAACAGCTGACAGAAGTGATGTTTGAAACGCATGCGATGTGTTGCTGCTAGCTTTAGTGCGTTAGCCAACCTCAATTCAACACTTGTATCACAAACAACGTACATATACACACAGCGTGGGGTGATGGTAAAGCATTAAACTCACATTTGTAAGGTGCTGTCTTAACTGAAGTTTCGCTTTAGTCTTCATTATTCACAATTGTTTTGTCAAACCAGCAATGCAACCAGGTAACTCCGTACCTTCCGCTACATACAGCAAGATGTGAGCGCTGAATGCATTAATTGCCCAACATTCCACACTCCGCATTTTAAGTGTTAACTGCTCGCACTACTTATACTTCAAAATAACATAGAATAGTGCAGAATTGTGCAGTTTTGGATGCACCTAATTATTTGTTTTAATTCTGTTTTCAGCTGTTTGTCAACTCTACTGTCCAAGGGGTCATCTTCCTGAGATATGGTCTGGATGTGGTCTTCATCTTTAACATTATCTCACGCTTTCACATCGGATACGAAAGTCATGGGGTGGTTATAATAGACCCTAAAAGAGTCCGGAAAAAATACCTTATGACTTGGTTTTTATTGGACCTCTTGTCTGTTGTACCTCTGGAAACATTCAAAACAACCTTTCGGGAGCTAAAGTTCTTGCATGTTAATAGATGTCTGAGAGTGTTCAGGTTGTTTGGTATAATAAGTAAGTCTTTCCTACATCATTTCAGTCTTTTTATCTTAAACATATGCTGTTTAAGGATAACTGATACAATATTCAGATTATGTAATTGCAAAAGGTTTTGTTTTTTATTTGTTTCTAGCCTCGTTCAGTAAGGAGCCAGACACCAACAAAGTTCACGTTACAGCCCTCAACTGTTTCTCCATTGCGGTTTTGTGTATTCAAACCTCAGCATGCATTTGGTAAGATGAAGATATTGGAATAGAACTGTCTTATTTTCATATCAGAAATACAGTGATTCTTTTTTTTTCTTTTTGTCACAAGATGTTGACATCAGGATATAGCAATGGTTTGTTACTGTTCATTCAGAGTAGGGACATCAGCAACATTTTAAACTGAAATGTGTCATACTGTTATATTTAGCATTTTGGTAAGTTTGATTTTTGAAAACAAGTTGATTTTTATTTATTTACTTTGACATTGTTCCAAAATAGGCTTTAAAATATGATTATTTTATATATAAACCAATTTTTATTGATTTTTTAGAAAACTTTTACTATATCATGATATATATCATTATCATGATATAAAATAACTTGTATCATGATATAAGATTTTGATCATATCACCCACCCCTAATTGTAATAATGTTTGTTAATGTTAGGTCTTATAAAAGTTATTTAAAGGGATATCTATGGTATAGGAGAAATACAGTACAAGTCATTTTTTTCTGAACTATTCAATATGCCTGTGTGACATGTAACAAGCTGATAAATACATATCCTCACAAGTTTAACACATATCTGAAGCCTGAGAAAGGTGGCATAAAATTAAAAATTATCATCAGACTTGCAATATGTGTCTTTACTGCTTAAATTATTGTTTCACGTACAGTAAATAATGACATATTCAATATTCAAACTTATTAACAGCCAATTTAAATTGACCAAGTTACTGCATTCAGTAAGCGTTGTGGTGGTGGTACTGCCCATTTATCCACTTAGATCAATGGTGATCTTGTTCATATAAGATCATCATTAGATAGTATTTGGCCTCAGCGGTTGCACTTTGAAAATATATATTTTTTAAGTCTACCAGTAGCAGCTGTGGGGCAAATGGGTCGTGATAATATTGACGGCGATTTGTGAAATATGCCATTCATGCCATATTCTTGATGTTGGCTACACCTCCAAAAAAACAGTTAAGCTGAACTACTTTATTGCCATTTTCTACAAATCAATTTCACATTGGCCTACTTATTAACATGACAAAACTGCATTATGTATTTAAAAATGTTATTACATTTTTAATAAATTGTTCACAGAAATTGAGCAACAAGATGAGCTCTCCCTTAAATGACTGAAATGGTTCAGTGTGAGTTCACTGAAGCTCCAAATAGAGTTCTGCCGTCTCGCGAATGCTCTCATTAAAAATGAAGCGGTCTAATCAGCATAATTAATCAGTTATTATGTAATGTGTCTTGATTAGAACGGGAGCATTTTAGTTTTGTCGTGTTGCTCATTTGCAGTGTATTTAACATCTATGTTGCAAGCGAGCGGCGCAATGTGCAATAAATCCAAAATAATTATAAAGTGCTTTTTGCTCTTGTTTCCTCCGCCACCCGGATTGAGGCGAGTCACTACGCCACCACGAGGACTTAGAGCGCATTGGGAATTGGGCATTCCAAATTAGGGAGAAAAAGGGGAGAACATTTTTTTAAATACAATGTCCCAAAACATTTAATCATATTTATAATTTGCAAGATATGATTTATGCCTTATGTAATCCCATATATGCATAGATGAGATTATAGGCTACATGTCATTTTAATGTAATGTGTTAATATTGATATTAATATTTACTTTTAAAAAAGAGTTTGTTCAATAATATATTCATTTGTGCTGTGGTATTTTAAAATTGTTTTGAAAAGTTGGCATCAAGAGTATCGAGAATTGTGAAATTTCACTCCTATTTGTATCAACAACTGAAATTTTAGTAACGTGTCAATCCTAATTGAGAAATACTTAATGCAGAAAACCTGTCAAAGCTGAAAAGTAAATGGTGTGTTGTTGTCCTGTCAGGTTTAAAGAGGCATGTGATGGAGCTTATGATGGTCATGCAAGATATTGCCCCAAAGAGGAGAACTGGTTGCAACTGCTACCAGAATGTAAGTTGATTTTTTGTTGTTTTTTTCTGTCCATTCCTATTTAAAAATATACAAAGTTCATTTTAAAGTGTAGCACACTTAAACACTTAAGATTAACTAAACTTACACATCACAACGATATGAAATCCTGTCCAGCAAAGTGAGTCAATTGTCATTATGTCAGCATTTACAGATGTACATTTTTGTTTTTTTTTATCATTTTTTGGACACAAATTTCAAAAGCTTGAACTCAGTCTTGTTTCCTTCTTTGCGATTAACATTTTAACACACATATACAGAATCAATATCCAACCCCCACTATCCCCCACAATCCCACACCCGACCCCCAACAACACCCCAGTGGTCACACAACCATAGACACACAACAAAAATAAATAAATAAAATTAAAAAAATAAAATAAATAAAACAATCACACACATAAAACCCCTACACCTCTCTCTCCACTGTCCCTCCCTGAGAGCCCTCCAAAAAAGACAGATATATGCCCCACTTCTTCACAAACATGTCTAAACTCCCCAGTCTTCTGGATACCCCCTCCTCAAGAGCTGCCACTCTGGCCATCTCTGAACACCACTCCTGAAACGGGGGTGCTCCATCCGACTTCCAACTTCTCAAAGTGATCTGTCTGGCGATCATAATACTAGTTAGGACCCAGTTTTTCATGTGCTTATTCTCAAAATTAATGACTGCCCAATCTCCTAAAATACAGAGTCTGGGGCAAAATAAAATTTGAGAGGCCAAAACCTCACACATAAAACTCTGAATCCTCATCCAAAATTCTTGCATCGTAACACGTCCCCAAAAGACATGGGTTGTGTCTCCATCTTCTGATTGACATCGCCAGCAGGTGGGTGACCAAGCCTATGTAATCTAGAGGGGATCCAATAGACTCTATGTAAAATCTTAAATTGCATGAGATGAACCCTTGCGTTTCTAGATGCAGATTTGACATTTTTTAGAATCCCAGCCCACTGTCCCTCCTCCAATACCAAATGTAGATCTTTCTCCCATAATTTCTAAAGAGAAGTTGAAGTTCCATCCCCCAGACTCTGAATTAGTAGGGAGTAATACACAGATGCCTCGTGACCTTTTCCAAAAGCATTAATCACCACTCCCAGAGTATCTGCCGCTTTAGGGGGTTGTAAACCACTCCCAAAAACAGTACAGAGCAGGTGGCGAAGCTGTAAATACTTATAGAACTGAGATCTAGGAATCCCAAAAAGTTGAACCAAATTTTGAAAGGATCTCAACACTCCATTCTCATATAGGTCACCGAGTGTAGTAACCCCCCTCTCAATCCACTCTGACCAGCAAAATGGGGACTTGTTGATGCATAATTTGGGGTTCAGCCACATGCTCGCCACTGACCACATGATATTGATGAGACGCCTAATGTTATCAGAAGAGCTGAGGACCCAAATAAACACCACCTGATCTATATGTATAAGAGATGTCATAACTTTACTTAATCGGTTAGCCAAAATAGTTGAAATTATTTATACATCTAGCTGGATCAGGGAAATTGGATGGTAACTCTTACACTCACTTGGATCTTTGTCCTTTTTAAGGATCAGACTGATCCGGGCTTGTGTCATGGTTTGTGGAAGTTTTCCATTCTTTAATGATTCAGTATAAACTTCTAACAAAAGTAGAGCCAATTCTGTAGCATAAGACCTAAAAAATTCAGGGGCAAAACCATCTGGCCCTGGAGCCTTGCCTGTAGGCAAGGCCTTAATTACCTCATCAAGCTCTTTCAAGGTTATCTCAGAATCAAGAGAATCTTTTTGCTCAGTCATCAATTTAGGGAGTTCTAATGGTTCCACAAAGATTCTAATGTCTTCATCAGTAGATGAACATGTGGAACTATGGAGATCAAGATAGAATTCTTTAAAAGCATTATTAATATCAATGGCCAAGGTAAATATTTCACCACCAGCAGATTTCACTGAGGGAATGGTAGAAGAAGACTTTCTCTGCTTTATATATCTAGCCAAAAGCTTCCCTGCTTTGTCCAGCGACTCAAAGTATGACTGTCTTGCCCTGTAAAACCAAAACTACACTTTCCGCGACAAAATAGTATTATATCTGTATTTCAAACGGGTCAATTCTCTGAGGCCATCAGATGACATATGGTGCTTCAGCTCTGCCTCACACTTTTAATATTCTCTTCCAATTTCACTAGTTCTCGTGCTTTGGATTTTTTGGTGAATGAGGCATACTGTGTGATCCGACCCTTAAGAACAGCCTTAAGTGCCTCCCAAGCCACGCCCACAGAGGATACTGAGGACCAGTTGGTCTCCATATAAACATTGATTTCAGTCTTTAACATTTGTTGGAAATCAGAATTTTGCAAAAGGGATACATTAAAGTGACAACTATATGATTTCTTTTTCTCTGTGTGTGGCAACATCTCTAAACTCACCAGGGCATGATCTGAGACTAAGATATTTCCAATTGAGCAATCAACAACAGATGCATGAGGGACTTGGATATTAAAAAAAAAAATCTATTCTAGAATAAATCTTATGAACTGATGAAAAAAATGTATAGTCCCTACCAGATGGGTTCAAAAGTCACCAGATATCTGCAAGACCAAGATTTTTACACATCCTGTGAAGTGTCACTGTTGCTCTAGGGGGCTTACACCCTTTTGCTTCACTATGATTAAGGACTGAGTCAATCAAAAAATTAAAGTCTCCTCCCAATATTATGTCATGAGGGGTGCCAGCAGTATACAACATCCCTTCAAGATCTATAAAAAAGCCCTGATCATCAGCGTTAGGTGCATAAATATTAGCCAAAATCAACATTTGCCCCTGAATTTCAGCTAAAACAATAATGACTCTCCCTAATTTATCTTTAGTCTGTTTGAGACATTTGAATTGTAGATGTTTATTAATCAATATTATGACTCCCTTGCTCTTACTTGAGCCAGCACTAAAGGAAATATGTCCACCCCATATCTTCCCAAATTTTTCAACTTCCTGCGGGGAGAGATGTGTTTCTTGAAGAAACACTATATCATATTTCTTACGTTTAAGAAAAGTAATAACCTTCCCTCTTTTTATGGGGTGCCCCAACCCATTTACATTCCATGTGGAGAGAGATAGTACACTCATATTAACATTTGACATTTTGATATAGTAGAAAAAATAAATTGTGTGTCAAAAACAAAATTATACAGACCACATTCCCCATTAGTGAAACAATCAAACCCCGAACTTCCCCCCGAACAAAACAAACAGAAAAAAGACAAACGTGTGCATTAACTCCGCGCACGAAAGCGCCAACTGGCGACAATCCCTCTAAACTCAAAAGGTCCATGAATGCCCACGAGCCCCCATGACAACTTTGCCATCGGATTGCTCATAACAGAAAATACTTTGTAAAATAAACCCAGTCAATAGGAAGAATGAACACAAAGAACGTGTAGATTCATTCACAGAACTGTCTCAAAGGTGTTATCTTCCACAAAACAAATTCCAGCTGATATAAAACCATTCATATTCCTCGGACAGACAAACAAATGTTCAGTGAGCCAGCTTTTATGAGTTCAGCGGATGACGTAATCATTCCAATATCCTGTAAAAATACTCAACAAAACAAACTCCAGCCAGCAGCAGGAATAAGCACAGATTAATCCACAGCTGTTCCAAATGAGTGTTATTCAATAGAACAAGCTCCAGCCGCTTGGCGGAACAATACAAAAAGAAACAAAACCGGCATCCTGGTTCCCCGGATGGTCGAGTCAATTCACTCGGAGGCCGCATAAAATATATACCATGACTTACACAATCCATCAGCTTTATAAAAGACATCTTTTGTGTGAGCATGTAGATAATTTGCAGTCATCCGTAGTGTCCACTCTCAAACTGGCCGGGAACTTCAATGCAAAAGTAATCTTCCATCAATGCAAAAGTTTCTTTAAGGAAAAGTGTTATTCACAAAACAAACTCCAGCCGCTCGACGGAGCCAACGCAAAAAGCAAAAAGAAACCAAAATGGCGCCCAGCTTCCTCAAAAGCCAGAGTAATTACAGCGAGTTGATCCACTCACATGAGAAACACCCAATGGATTACTCACCCATTGATTCTATAAAAGACATTGCCTGATTTGGACATGTAAATACTTTGCGACTGTCCTTCGTTTCTATTCTCAGTTTGGCCGGAAACATCAGAGCAAAAGTGATCTTTCGCTGATGTAAGAGTTTCTTACATTCCTTGAACCGATCGCGTTTCTCTCGTTGAACTCGCAAAGTCCGGGAACAAGAAAATATTATGGTTCTTTTTTTTTGGGGGGGGGGGGATTTTTCCTCTTTTTCTCCCAATTTGGAATGCCCAATTCCCAATGCGCTCTAAGTCCTCGTGGTCGCATAGTGATTCGCTTCAGTCCGGGTGGCAGAGGACGAATCCCAGTTGCCTCCGCGTCTGAGACAGTCAACCCGCGCATCTTATCACATGGCTTGTTGAGCGTGTTGCCACGGAGACATAGCGCGTGTGGAGGCTTCACGCTCAATTCACTATGCGCCCCACCGAGAGCAAACCACATTATAGCGACCATGAGGAGGTTACCCCATGTGACTCTACCCTCCCTAGCAACTGGGCCAATTTGGTTGCTTAGGAGACCTGGCTGTCACTCAGCACGCCCTGGGATTCGAACTAGCGAACTAGCGATCTCCAGGGGTTGTAGCCAGTGTATTTTACCACTGAGCTACCCAGGCCCCTTAATATTATGGTTCTTCCAAGAAAGCTTCCCTTTGCTCCTCGCCTGCCGCAACACAAGATCTTTATCGGATGATCTCAGATATTTGGCCAGAATCGATTGGGGCCTTTCTCCCTCAGCAAATCTGTGAGCTGGGACTCTGTGAGCTCACTCGATTTCCAGCTTGTGGCCTGTTATATCGAGCAGACTCGGGAAAAGCTCGTCTAGGAATTTCACCAAATCTCTGCCCTCCTAATGCTCAGGAATACCAACAATTTGAACGTTATTCCTGCAGCTTCTATTCTCAAAATCTTCAAGCTTTTCAAGGAGATGTTCCAAATCAACTTTGATCGCGGGCGGATTAGTGGTTAATTCCCTCTCCGAAGACTCAAGACAATCGATTCGTTTTTTCAACATCAGTCACTCTTGTAACTAGCTCAGAGAATTTTATTTCCATCGCCGTAATCGATCGACGTATTACAGCGAGATCTTCCAAGTCAGCAAGAACCTTCATCAGCATCACCGACATGTTGGACAGTTGATGCTGGATTCCTATTCCCGCCGCGGCATTCAAATCGAGTCCCCGGTCTGTAAGCCTGTCGGGGCTTTCATCCTGAACACGTATGTATCTTTTAATGTCTCCAAAGCCTGAGGATTTTGACTTCTTTGCCATGTTTTGCTTCAAAGAGCAAATGTGTAATTGGGTTTATAAAATTTCACCAGATTATAACATGAAAATAATAAAAAATTTAGCAAAGTGCGCAGAGCTCATTGCTTCTTGCATGGCGTCACGTGACCCTTCCTTACTGCATTTTTTGTATATATTGACATAGCACATCAACCTAATCAGATATATGATACTTGTTAAATATAATAGCATTTATTATTTGCTATCTTATTCAAGCGAAAACAATTGTATGCATATCGGTTTTCAGTGTGGCTTACATAGTATTTGACAGTTGATGTATAGATCATGCAAACATTTGTTCACACTGCCTGTTTGCTACTTTGCTATAATATAGTGACAGTTTTGCTTCCATTTATTTCCACAGTTAATTTGGTTTTAAGTTTAAACTGTTCTGTCAATGTCACTTTTTCTGTTGCAAAATTCTAATAATTTGTATAACAGAAGTTCATGTCGTTATTGTACATATAAAATATATTAACCTTTTGTGCTTTGTGAAATTCAACATTAACAGTATGTCTAGCTTTATATATGATATATTACTGGATAATGATAATTACTTAGCATGTTTTTCTACAGATTCTTCTAATTTGACGGCAGTCACAGACATGGAGTTCTATGCTACATCACTATACTGGTCAGCTATCACATTATGCGCCATAGGGTGAGTACAATAAACGCTATCTTTTATGCACAATGCTATAAATATATACTGTATTTTTTACTATTTTTTTAGTCATCGGATATATTTTTCTAAGTATTTTTTGATACTCCCCCCCCCCCCAAAAAGTAATGGATTACTCGTAAATTAAAAAGTAAAAAATAACCAGTATGACATGTACATGATTTTTTTTTTTTTTTTTTTTTTTAACAAATGTTACCAAGAACAGTTTCAAAATAAGGTAACTTCAGTGCTTTTCTTTTGTAAAAAAAAAATAAAATACAAATAAAAACCAATATGCATTAATAAAAATGAAGAAACAAAAAAAACAGTTACACTCATAAAAAACAACAACACTGATGGCAGTAGGGTAATGCACATACAGTATATAAACTCTATATAAACATATAGTCTACATAAAGTACAGTATAAATCAGTGTTGCCAAAGGCAGGCATATGCACAAAGGAAAATCAATTTGAGATATTAAAGTGTAGTGTTTTTAATAGTCTACTAGTTGGTGAAGAACGAGTCCTCGATTAGTCGATTTCTCGTGCACATCCCTTGTCAAGATGGCTAAAATTATACAGTATTTATATATCAAAATTGCTTATAATCCACAACATATACTATGCCCATTATTAAATACTCATGTTATAATATTTCACAGCTTTGGAGATATACATGCTACAAATTTGGAAGAGGTCACAGTTGCGTCATTTGTGATGGTGGTTGGATTGCTTGCCGTCTCTGGAATCATCATGACCAGTATGAGCTCCATTATAAGCAATATGGATGCACAAAGAGGAAGATTCTACCATAGGATGGAAACTGTTCATCATTATGTGGTTTGTAATACAATAATAAAAAGTGATGCTCCGAAACTCTTGGCAGAAAACAAAAATTGAACCTTCGCCCTAAATGTGTTTCTGATCAGTCCTATCTTAGCAACTGTTGCCGTGCGCCATTTCTCTGACAAGCGCTTGCTTTTTGTCAATGAAAATCTATGGGAGTAAACTGTTTGAGCAGTTTTAAGCAGAATTTTATAGAAATTATCAAATTTAAAACCAACATAAACAAACATGCAGCACAGCCGCGTGCATCTCTCTCTCTCGAACCGGCATCTCCGGCCTCCCCTTTATCTCGCTCTCCCGCTGATCAGCTGATTCAGCGCTGCCCGTGCTCCATCACGGCCTGGCCATGCCCTCCTTCTCGTCACAGAGATGTTATGAGCAATTCTGTTCACTTACATAAATTTGATCTTATCAGGTGTGTAATCGCCATCAAATGACGCTTTTCTCTTTTCAAGTGACGGTGATGATCATTTGCCTTGATTCTGATTCACAGTCTTTGCAGTTTTCAATCAAATTTCTGTGTAATTTAACAATTTCTTTTACAAAAAATGTCACTCTTCATTCCAGCCCAAGTAAGACACTATGAATTCAGTTTATGAGAATATTTTGTCAAAAACTGCGCCGTTCACGGCAATCTCCCATTCATTCCTATGGAAAATTCTCCAAAGCTTGTCAAAGCGAGCAACACTAACCAAGGGGGGAGGAGCTCAGCGAAGGGTCAATTCTGGACAAAAAAAAACGACAGTCAAGATGCTCATTTTAAACTGGCCTTTGTATTTTAGATACAGTTCGTATTCATATTTTAGATAGAATTAGATAAAATTAATGTTTTCATATTTTCATATGTATTTACACTTGTTCTACATTCAGATGGCATTACTACGCACAATCTAGATAATTTTTTCCAAAATGTGTAGTTACTTTTCAGATATTTTTTTTGGGTGGCTGAAATATGGGTGCATCCCTATAAATAAAGTTTTTTGTATCCATCTGTCGTACTCCAATGTATTTCAGTTTTTTTCATCTTCCTTTCCCCTTTTAACTAAAGACACACATGGGCTTACCAGAGGAAATCCAGACATGGGTGCACACATATTATTACTATCTCTGGACACACCAGAAGGGCCGAGTCATCACAGGACTAATGGATGATCTTCCATTTGTCTTGCACTCAGACATTTCAAGCTGTTGTTACAAACCTCTGCTGAAAAAAGTGAGTTATCTTATAAAACACTTTTTATCTTTACCCAACACTTTACACTTAACCATTTATGAAACGACAAATGTATATGCCTGCTTACGCTTATGCTTTTTACCTTGAAGTTGCTGTCTATATTTCTAGGCAAAGTTATTCAGAGAAACACAAGATGGCTTCAAAAGGGCTTTGTCAGTTAAATGTCACACCTACACATACAGTCCTGGACAAATTCTGGTTAAAGCTGGAGAAGTGTATCAAAATCTGTATTACATTAAACATGGACGTGTGCAGGTATGCCTAACATAGATTTTAATGGAATGCTATGGTTCAAAACAAGTTAAGCTCAATCGACAACATTTGTTGCATAATATTGATTACTACAAAAATGTATTTTGACTTGCAAAAATCTGTTACAGTGACAGTGAGGCAATTATAATGGAGGTAAATGGGGGGAAATCCGTAAACATTAAAATACTCACTTTTTCAAAAGTATAGTCACAAGACAAACAATATGCGTGTTAACAAGATTTTAGTGTGATAAAATTGTTTACTATCCTTTTCTGTGTAAAGTTATAGCCAATTTTACAACTTCGTTGCTGTGATGATTTAATGTTAACAAACCCTAAAACGACTGTAAAAATGACGATTTAAACAACTTTATAGCTAAAATAATAACAAAAACATAACAAAAGAATTAATAGAAGTGCTTTTATAAAATTAAAAGCTTCACAATTCTGCCTTTAAACCCTCCAAAAATGGACCCCATTGACTTCCATAAGTGCCATACTTTAACCTGTTTTTTTATTATTTTTTTTAAAGAAAAGGATGCACAAGTCGACATAATGTGTTGTGGTAATCAACATTCTGCCACAAATGCTGTTTATTGAGCTTAACTTGTATTGAACCCAGAATATTCCTTTCAATACAATTGAGAACAATATGGTTCTGAGCAGTTTTCTAATCAGTAAGATACATAAATTGTATTTCATTGTGGTTTAAAGTGCAGTGTGCACAAAAAAGGCTTTTGAAACAGATTTACTCTCTTTTAAAGGTTCTTGGAGAAAATTCTAGTGATGAGATTGCAACACTACTGCCTGGCTCATTGTTTGGTGAGGTATGACATTCAAATTATAATAGGAACTTTAAAAAACAGCTGCGGACAGGACGGCTATGGCATTCGAAGTAAATGCAAAAATCACTAAAAAACAATATAGAGAATAGCAGAACAAAGCATTCAATAATTTAAGTACAAAAATGTAATTTAAAGCAGTGAGAGAATGGTTGCTTGTAGTGTTAAATGATAACATTGTGTCAAAAGATGAGTTTTTACTCTTGCACAAAGTCTAAAAACCTACACATTATTATAGATATTACTGATTTTTAGTTTATTTTATTCAAAGTGTAATCTAACTAACCCTGGGTAATAAATGTAACATATGAGGAGGATGTTTAGGCAACCTCCTGCTCTCATTTTGCATTATCTCTTGTAAAACAGAACATTTTCCTACCCAATCTATCATTTAATATCGACTACGGAAGAGTAGTAATTATACGATACAATGACAGGAAGTTGCGAGTTCAAAGTTGTGCCTGCGAAATAGAACACAGAACGCCAAAGCCGTTCTTTCAGTAGTTCCTGATACTAAATTTCTTAATACTAGACCCATGATAGACAGTATAATATTTACTAAAAGATAATACAAAAGGTACAGTTTGAAATGCTTGTTTTCAGATTTGTTTTTAATCTACAAGAACGGGTCGGCAACCTCTGGCACGTGGAAGGGTAATCACTGGCATCCCAGCAACGGTGAGAGGAGTAGATCTAATCTACATCTTGATGTAATCCTTCCTTATGTTCATGCAGCGTGTTTTCATGAGCTGAATGGGAGGCTAAACAAAAAGATTAAATATGACAAGACTGCAGTATATCCAACAGACTCGTGCAGTGCATGCAAGCCATTCGCGCATCACGAGCCGGCAGCGCATCACTTTCGGTTAATTGCGCGAGTAAATGCGCCTGCTATAATTCGGTCAGGATGCGCGGTTGACAGTCTACATTCTGTTTCTTTTTGCTTTCAGAACAACACGTGATGTAATAAGTAAAAAAACCCACTATTAATCCTTGAGATTTCCAACCCAACATACATGTACACCCTCCTTAAACCATGGTCACACTAAAAATTACATTAAATTATTAAAAGAGAAAACATAAACCCACATCGTGGGGTTCAAAAATCGGAGTCTATTTAAAATACACATTAAACCTGGAAATAAAATTTTAGGGTTTTGCAGATGCGATTCACCGAAAAGGGCTAAATAGTTGATTGGCTTGTGATGTGCGAATGGCTTGCATGCACAGCGTGAGTCTCGTCACACTTTAATAGTGTTTAGTCTTCCATTCAGCTGATGAAAACACGCTGCGTGGTCATGAGGAAGGATTACATCAAGATGTACATTGGAATGCCGGTGCGAAAAACGTAATAGAAATAAAATAGCCTGCTTCTCTATCGCTGTTGCTTGCATGCTAGTGATTACCCCTCTGTGTGATTTTGAAAAATGTTGACAAAATATAAAAAGTACTTTCACAAGATGCTCTGTGAAAATTCACATGCAGGATCATGATTATATCATAATCATTGTGTTTTGCACCAATTTCTTACTCAAACTGTATGCTGGTAATATAATTAGTAATGAAAAATAAACGATTAAACTAGAAAATGCAAAATAGAAACATTTTCACAAGTGGACTCAAACTTCGGAAAATCACATACATGTGTATGCGTATGTGTTTTTTTTTTTTGTTTGTTTTTTTTTTTTTGGGGGGGGTTGGCACAGCCAGGAAAATAAAAAAAATGGCACTCCATGTTAAAAAGGTTGCTGACCGCTGTACTAGAATAATCATTTATTGTAGAATTGCCTTCTGGAATAGGACATAGTGGAGGCAAAACATACAGTTATGTAAAAAGCTGTTTTTACATTGGTGCATGATATTTTTTTTATTTTATTTTTTTATCCCTCTTTTCTCCCTAATTTGGAATGCCCATTTCCCACTATTTAGTAGGTCCTCATGGTGGTCCGGTTACTCACCTCAATCGGGGTGGCGGAGGGCAAGTCTCAGTTGCCTCCGCTTCTGAGATCGTCAATCCGCGTATCTTATCACGTGGCTCATTGTGCATGACACCGCGGAGACTCACATCATGTGGAGGCTCATGCTACTCTCCGCGATCCACACATAACTTACCACGCGGCCCATTGAGAGCGAGAACCACTAATCGCGACCACGAGGAGGTTTCCCCATGTGACTCTACCCTCCCTAGCAACTGGGCCAATTTCGTTGCTTAGGAGACCTGGCTGGAGTAACTCAGCACACCCTGGATTCGAACTCATGACTCCTGGGGTGGTAGTCAGCATCAATACTCGCGGAGCTACCCAGGCCCCGGGTGCATGATATTTTCTAAGATGCAGATGTACAGCTGAATTTGTGGTTTTCATCTCAAGTCAACATGAAATCAAAATAAACCCAATTTTATTTAATGCCACATGCATGAATCTTATTTTGAATGATTCATGTTGACTATACACTGCCATACATTCAAGTTGACCTAATTTTTACAAACTCAAAGTATAAAGTTGTGTGCTCATTCAATTTATGTTTCTGACTACATATACATACAACGATCAGCCACGACATTAAAACCACCTGCCTAATATTGTGTAGAACCCCCTTCTGAGATGATATTGTTCTCACCTCAATTGTACAAAGTGGTTATCTGAGTTACCGTAGACATTGTCAGTTTGAACCAGTCTGGCCATTCTCTGTTGACCTCTCTCATCAACAAGTCATTTCCATCTGCAGAACTGCCACTCTCTGGATGTTTTTTGTTTTTGGCACCATTCGGAGTAAATTCTAGAGACTGTTGTGCGTGAAAGTCCCAGGAGATCAGCAGTTACAGAAATACTCAAACCAACCCATCTTTCACCCCATGCTTCCTGTAGCACTTGCCATAGAAGTCTTGTCGGGCACTTCTCACGCACCTTACAGTCTAGCTGATCCCACATACACTATATTGCCAAAAGTATTCGCTCATCTGCCTTTAGACGCATATGAACTTAAGTGACATTCCATTCTTAATCCATAGGGTTTAATATGACGTCGGCCCACCCTTTGCAGCTATAACAGCTTCAACTCTTCTGGGAAGGCTTTCCACAAGGTTTAGGAGTGTGTTTATGGGAATTTTTGACCATTCTTCCAGAAGCGCATTTATGAGGTCAGACACTGATGTTGGACGAGAAGGCCTGGCTCGCAGTCTTCGCTCTAATTCATCCCAAAGGTGCTCTATCGGGTTGAGGTCAGGACTCTGTGCAGGCCAGTCAAGTTCTTCCACACCAAACTTGCTCATCCATGTCTTTATGGACCTTGATTTGTGCACTGGTGCGCAGTCACGTTGGAACAGGAAGGGGCCATCCCCAAACTGTTCCCACAAAGTTGGGAGCATGGAATTGTCCAAAATCTCTTGGTATGCTGAAGCATTCAGAGTTCCTTTCACTGGAACTAAAGGGCCAAGCCCAGCTCCTGAAAATAACCCCACACCATAATCCCCCCTCCACCAAACTTCACAGTTGGCACAATGCAGTCAGACAAGTACCGTTCTCCTGGCAACCACCAAACCCAGACTCGTCCATCAGATTGCCAGATGGAGAAGCGTGATTCGTCACTCCAGAGAACTCCATTGCTCTAGTGTCCAGTGGCGGCGTGCTTTATACCACTGCATCCGACGCTTTGCATTGCACTTGGTGATGTATGGCTTGGATGCAGCTACTCGGCCATGGAAACCCATTCCATGAAGCTCTCTATGCACTGTTCTTGAGCTAATCTGAAGGCCACATGAACTTTGGAGGTCTGTAGCGATTGACTCTGCAGAAAGTTGGCGACCTCTGCGCACTATGCGCCTCAGCATCCGCTGACCCCGCTCTGTCATTTTACGTGGCCTACCACTTCGTGGCTGAGTTGCTGTCATTCCCAATCGCTTCCACTTTGTTATAATACCACTGACAGTTGACTGTGGAATATTTAGTAGCGAGGAAATTTCACGACTGGACTTGTTTCACAGGTGGCATCCTATCACAGTACTACGCTGGAATTCACTGAGCTCCTGAGAGCGGCCCATTCTTTCACAAATGTTTGTAGAAGCAGTCTGCATGCCTAGGTGCTTCATTTTATACACCTGTGGCCATGGAAGTGATTGGAACACCTGAATTCAATTATTTGGATGGGTGAGCGAATACTTTTGGCAATATAGTGTAAGCTCAATGGGGTTAAGATCCATAACATATTTTCCAATTATCTGTTGTCCAATGTCTGTGTTTCTTTGCCCACTCTAACCGTTTCTTTTTGTTTTTCTGTTTCAAAAGTGGCTTTTTCTTTGCAATTCTTCCCATAAGGCCTGCACCCCTGAGTTATCTCTTTACTGTTGTACATGAAACTGGTGTTGAGCGGGTAGAATTCAATGAAGCTGTCAGCTGAGGACATGTGAGGCATCTATTTCTCAAACTAGAGACTCTGATGTACTTATCCTCTTGTTTGGTTCCCTAATCTTCAGTTCCCTATCTGTCACTCACTCGACGTTGTGTCGATGTAGTGACATTAGGGGTCACTCTTGGGAGCCCGAGACACCTCTGGTCTTTGATAAAAAGCCAATGAAAATTAGCGAGCGGTATTTGCATGCCACTCCCCCGGACATACGGGTATAAAAGAAGCTGCTATGCAACCACTCATTCAGATTTTCTCTTCGGAGCCGAACGGTCATGCTCATTGAGCTTAATACTACTGTTCATTCACCTCTGCTGGATCTGACGGTGCATTTCAGCGGCTTCTCCCTCCTCTGCACTGGTGCACTGCAGAGAACGCCCCTGGGTGCTTCGGCAGAAAAACTAGAGAGTATATTTTCTGAAAGAGCTTTTCCCCTCTTTAAAGGAGTATATATTTCTCTAAAAGAGTGAAACACACGGAGCGTCTTTTTAAAGATGCATCTTTTTAAAGATGCCTTTCTGATTGTGTGTTATTCCTGGTTGCGGTCGTTATCTCTCAACTTCGGATGGTCATGATCGCTGTCTTTCGTGTCTGGGCGCGACCCACACGGAGGCAGCATTTGTGGATGGTTCATGTTCTCACTGCGAGAACATGACCATGGCAACGTTGCGGTCGCGACACCCCAGCGGCTCCCTGCCTCGGTCCTTCTACCTACGGGTATGAGGCCAGCGCAGCTAGCACTGGGGGCGATTTGGGGACCTCAATGGGATCGTCCCCGCCGGGTATCCCCCGCGGACCTCCCATTCCCCAGCACGCTCGTCTGCCCCAATCGGGCTTCCGGATGAGTTCGCCGGCTCGTCTCACGGCGAGTCTGGCTTCTTGTTTGGAGCCCGCTAAGATGACGAGCCCAGTCACAGGCCGATGCCGAAATGATGGACATGCTTTCCCGGGTGGCCGCGAGCGTCGGGTTAGAGTGGAACCCTCCGCCGTCCCCTGAACCCTCGCGGCTTGATGATTGGTTTCTGGGCTCGCGGTGCCGCTCAAAGCATCCACGCCCCGCTCCAGTGCCATTCTTCCCGGAAGTGTACGAGGAGCTGACGAAGTCGTGGAGGTCACCTTTTACTGCCCGGCCCCGATTCTGCAGTTCCCCTGCTCTCACTACCCTCGATGGCGGGGCGGCCAGGGGCTATACTGCGATTCCCCCAGTGGATAAGGCACTCGTGGTGCACCTATGCTCGCAGAGCGCCGCCACCTGGTGCGGACGCCCTAAGCTCCCGTCCAAGCCCTGTAGGCTCACGTCGTCCCTGATGGCTAAAGCCTACAGCGCTGCTGGACAAGCCGCCTCTGCCCTGCACGCCATGGCTCTCCTGCAAGTCCACCAAGCCAAGGCACTGAAAGAACTGCACGAGGGTAGTTCCGCCCAAGATATGATGCAGGAACTGCGCTGAGCAGCCAACCTCGCTCTCCGAGCGACGAAGGGCACGGCACGGTTTCTCGGGCGGACGATGGCCACACTAGTGGTCCAGGAGTGCCACCTTTGGCTCAACATGGTCGAGATGGGCGAGGCCGACAAGACACGGTTCCTTGCTGCCCCCATTTCCCAGGCAGGCCTATTCGGTGACACCGTCGAGGACTTTGCCCAGCAGTTCTCGGCGGTGAAGCAGCAGACGGAGGCAATCCGGCACATCCTGCCCCGGCACAGCTAAAGATCCCACACCCCATCTGCTCGTCTCCAAGGGCGTCCTCCTGCGGTGACTGCACCGGCTCCGCCGCAGCCCATCCCTTCGGCCCGGCCCCGGCATGGAGCCCACCACAGGAAGCAGACGCCACCCGTCTCAAAGCTGGCGCCGAAGAACCCACGGAGGTCCTCAAAGCACCCCTGAGACGGGCAACCCAGGGACAAGGGAACCCACTCACGTGGAGCTGGTAAGAAGGCCACTCCATCCCCCGGTGGAGGGCTGGGTGGAAAATCTTTTGTTGCCTTTTTGTTTGATTTCGCCACATGCCCAAGTGGCTGCGGCTACGCGATTCAGTTCGCCAGGCGCCCGCCCAGGTTCAGCGGTATTCACTTCACCTTGGTCAAGGGCAAAAACGCTGCCACCCTGCGCGTGGAGATCGCTACCCTCCTACGGAAGGACGCGATAGAACCTGTCCCTCCAGCCGAGATGAAGAAAGGGTTTTACAGCCCCTACTTCATCGTATCTAAAAAAGACGATGGGTTGCGGCCAATCTTGGACATGCGAGTACTGAACCGGGCTTTACACAGACTCCCGTTTAAGATGCTGATGCAAAAACGCATTCTGGCGAGCGTCCGGCATCAAGATTGGTTCGCGGCGGTAGACCTGAAGGATGCGTACTTCCACATCTCGATCCTTCCTCGACACAGACCCTTCCTGCGGTTTGCATTCGAGGGTCAGGCGTATCAGTACAAAGTCCTCCCTTTCAGCCTGTCCCTGTCTCCTCGCGTCTTTACGAAGATCGCAGAGGTTGTCCTTGCCCCGTTAAGGGAGGTGGGCATTCACATTCTCAACTATCTTGACGACTGGCTAATCCTAGCTCACTCTCGAGACATGTTGTGCGCACACAGGGACCTGGTGCTCTCACACCTCAGCCGACTAGGGCTTCAGGTCAACTGGGAAAAGAGTAAGCTCCTTCCGGTTCAGAGCATCTCTTTTCTCGGATTGGAGTTGGACTCAATCTCCTTGACGCCGCGCCTTACGAACGAGCGCGCCCAGTCGGTGCTGGCCTGTTTGAAGGTATTCAAACAGAAAACAGCGGCTCCACTGAAACTTTTTCAAAGGCTCCTGGGGCATATGGCGTCCTCGGTGGTGGCCACCCCGCTCGGGTTGATGCATATGAGACCGCTTCAGCACTGGCTCCAGACACGAGTCCCAAGATGGGTATGGCGCCACGGGACACATCGCTTGGCCATCACGCCGGTCTGTCACCGTCTTTTCAGCCCTTGGACTGACCTCTCATTTCTACGAGCACGGGTTCCTTTAGAACTGGTCTCCAGGCATGTCGTGGTCATGACAGATGCCTCCAAAATGGGCTGGGGCACTGTTTGCAACGGGCACACAGCCGCCGGCCTCTGGACGGGCCCGTGACTGCATTGGCACATCAACTGCCTCGAGTTGTTGACAGTTCTGCTCGCCCTGCGGAGGTTCCGGCCACTGATCCAGGGCAAGCACGTGTTAGTTCGGACAGACAGCACGGCAACGGTAGCATATGTCAACCGCCAAGGTGGTCTGCACTCTCGTTGTATGTCATAACTCGCCCGCCGTCTCCTCCTCTGGAGTCAGCACAGCAGCACTTCAAGTTGCTGCGAGCCACTCACATCCCGGGCAACCTCAACACTACAGCGGACGCACTGTCATGGCAGGTTACCCTCAGGGGAGAGTGGAGACTCCACCCTCAGGTGGTCCAGCTGATTTGGAGTCGATTTGGACGGGCACAGGTGGACTTGTTCGCCTCCCAAGAATCCTCCCACTGCCCGCTCTGGTACGCCCTCACCGAGGCTCCCCTCGGCATAGACACGCTGGCACACAGCTGGCCCTACGCAAATATGCGTTTCCCCCAGTGAGCCTGTGCAAGCTCAAGGAGGACGAGGAGCAGGTCCTCCTGGTAGCACCCTACTGGCCCACCCAGACATGGTTCTCGGACCTCACGCTCCTCGCGACAGCTCCCCCCGGCGAATTCCCCTGAGGAAGGACCTTCTCTCTCAGGGACGGGGCACCCTCTGGCACCCGCGCCCAGACCTCTGGAATTTCCATATCTGGCCCCTGGATGGGACGCGGAAGACCTAAGCGGTTTACCACCTGCGGTGGTAGACACGATCACTCAGGCTAGGGCCCCCTCTACGAGGCACCTCTATGCCTTTAAGTGGGGTCTGTTCGCTAAGTGGTGTCCTTCCCGACACGAAGAACCCCAGAGATGTGCAGTCAGATCAGTGCTTTCTTTCCTGCAGGAGAGGTCGAAAGGGAGGCTGTCCCCTTCCACCTTGAAGGTGTACGTTGCCGCCATAGCAGCACACCACAACGCAGTCGAAGGTAAGTCCTTAGGGAAGCACGACCTGATCATCAGGTTCCTAAGAGGCGCCAGGAGGCTGTATCCTTCCAGACTGTGCCTCGTTCCCTCTAGGTACCTTTCTGTAGTTCTTCAGGGTCTACAGAGAGCCCCCTTTGAGCCTTTGCAGTCAGCCGAGCTTAAGGCACTCTCTTTGAAGACTGCCCTCCTGACTGCACTCACTTCCATCAAGAGGGTAGGAGACCTGCAAGCGTTCTCTGTCAGCGAAACGTGCCTGGAGTTCGGTCCGGGTTACTCTCACGTGATCCTGAGACCCCGATCGGGCTATGTGCCCAAGGTTCCCACCACCCCTTATAGGGACCAGGTGGTGAACCTGCAAGTGCTGCCCCAGGAGGAGGCAGACCCAGCCCTGTCATTGCTGTGCCCGGTGCGCCCTTTACGCATCTATTTGGATCGCACACAGAGCTTTAGAATCTCTGAGCAGCTCTTTGTCTGCTTTGGTGCACAGCGGAAAGGAAGCGCTGTCTCCAAGCAGAGGATCGCCCACTGGCTCATTGACACCATAACTATGGCATATCTTGCCCAGGACATGCCGCCCCCAGTAGGACTACAAGCCCATTCTACCAGAGGTGTAGTGGCTTCCTTGGCCCTGGCCAGAGGTGCCTCTCTAACAGACATTTGCAGAGCAGCTGGCTTGGCAACACCCAACACCTTTGCAAGGTTCTACAACCTCTGGGTGGATCCGGTTTCGTCCCAGGTAGCGGCACGCAACACAAGCGTATAAGCCCGGGATAGCTGGCCAGGTTTATCGCTTGCACATAGTGCCTTCCACCTCCCTTGGAGCTGAAGACGTGCGCCATTAATTCCCAGTAGTGTTCACAAACTTGTTCCCTGGTTGACTTCCTCTGAGCCCTGTGGCAGTTGAGTTTTCGGAGAGACTCGTTGCCGGCCCAGTACACGTGCTAACTAAGAGTCCTGTTCTGGGGTAGGTGCTCTGCATGTGGCGGTTCCCTGTAAGGCTAACCCCATGCGATATATATCTTCCGCTAGTTTGTTTCCCTGTTTGCAAACTGCGTCTTCCTAGGGCAGAGCCCCTCTGCCCCAGTCTCCATGTTTGTAGTAACTCCTCCCCCGTTGGGTAGCATCTACCTTGAAGGCTCTCCACATGGTTGGAAAGACCATGTGACGTATTCTTCCACTTAAATATCCCCCCCTCTCTTTGGGCGAGGTGTGGTCTCCGCGGTGTCTTCCCCTTGGGAGGGACACCCCCCGACTAGACGTGGCTTTGATCAAAAATTTCAATCAATCAATGAATACTTTATTGCCAAACAACATAGTTCTCTGGAATTTCATTTTTTCAAATAGTGATGGTGTTGTTTTTTACATCGGTAATGTCCTGACTATACTTTGTGGTCAGTTGAATGCCACTTTGGTGAATTAAAATACTAATTTCCTTCCGAAACAGCAAAATCTGTACATTATTCCAAACTTTTGGCCAACAGTATATGTATGTGTGTATATATATATATATATATATATATATATATATATATATATATATATATATATATATATATAATATAGCCACCAATTTTTTCTAAAAAGGGTACAATAAATTGAAGTACGATTGTGTCAGTATCATGATTTTAGGAAGCTTATCTGAGACTATAAATAATAATAAAAAACAACAACAACATAAGGATAGAAGGAGAAGCTGGTAAAAGTAGACACAAAGTAATGTGTGATGATGAATATTTTTCATGTTGTTTTTCAAGTAGACTGCCTGTTTCAGAGTTGTTCAACATTATGCACTTTTTGCTTTCCACTCAGTTTGCTTTTCTATTTTCAGGTCCATTTGCTTTACAAAATTCCTCGAAATGCAACGGTATATGTGTCTACATTGTGTGAAATTTGTATATTGGGACACAAAGATTTGCTTTCACTCTTTACTGACTACCCTGAAGGTATTATAGTTTAGACAAGCTTCTTGGTGATCTTAAAAGTTATCCTGTTTTATTGTTACTAATCATAAATAATCAATTACAGCATATTAACAGAGTTACATATCTTTTCCTTAAGCTGGTGTTAAGATTGCCAGAGCCGCCAAGACACGTGTTGAGAATTTCAAATACCCCCTACGAGAAGCTTTTGCATATGGACTTGCCTCCCACCCACAAAACGTTGTGTTTGATAAGGACCTGAGAAGTGACTTTCAGGCAAGTATTTTTATTAATTTTTTAATGGAGCTTGTATGTATAATTGTCACAAATAGATTTCACACAAACACACAAGTTGGTAGAATTTGGTAGACAGTAAAAATATGATAAGATTGACGAGGGTTTGGAGTGCATCCTAATTTCATATTACTTAAGAATACAGTTTAGGATAGGACTGATACATCTGCGCACTGGAGTAATTTAGGTTTCTCTGTTCCAATCACAATTTGGTGGAGTCATAAATGAATTGAAGAGTTACAGTGTAGAGGTTGCATCCCCAAATCGGACCAAAGATTTTCTCCAAGAGGTCATGAGAAATGATTGTAATAATAAGGTGCCACAGAGGCAGTGGCCCTTAGAATAGCTGCATGTGTGACTGAAGAAAATTTGTTGTAGGCAAGGGATCAGAGGATTGTTGGATCATTCTTGGAATATACTTCACACCAGTCTCATCGTGTTCAGTCAGCTTTAAAAAACAAAACCAAGGTGAGAAAAAAGTATCAGTTTCCCTAAATGCATGAATTGTTAAATCAATTCTAGTATCGATTTTGTGGATACATTGTAGTTTAGTGGTTTTGATGTGCCAGAATTGTTTTATCACTTTGCAGCATTGTGTGACAAATATATTCATAATGAAATTGCAATTTGAACACAAGTTTGAATAGAGAAAGTAAAAAGTGCAACAAACCATGAATCTAACTTAACCTATACGTATGTTTTAGCTTTAGCATACATGAAATGTTAGCTAGGCATTTGCAAAAGATTTCAATGAAAGTTTAATGTTATAAAACCATATACGCCCCATAATCGTGATCCTCGTGATCTTATATTTACTCTTTTATGTCCATTTCTCTAGTCTTTTTGGAAGAGAACTGTCCACCCTGGTAGTGCCTTCATAAAGAATTGGGAGGCCTTCTTTTTTTGGTGCATCACTGTTTCAGTTTTCCTGGAGACGTGGGTGGTTTTTTTCACCAACAACGTGTACACAGTGGGTATGTATATGTTGAGATTATTGATTTAGGTTTAGATAAGTGTACATTTTGTCATTAGTACAGTTGTATTAGTACAATATTAGATTTCTGGATCATATTACACCTTGAAAAAAAAAAGAAAATGATAAAGTGATAAAGTGTTGTATTTCTACTAAAAGGAATGTAGTAGAAATACCTTTCTGTTTCATTAGGTAAAATCTAAATATTTTCATGAAATGCAATTTATGTAATCAGTTGGTACATTAAGATAAAGCACAAAGAGCATCTTGTATATAAGACTATAATTTTCACATATATGTTTTAAATCTTTCATTATTTAATACTAATTCAATTTGCTCCTGTAAATTCAGAATATGTTTATTGTTTGTTGTCTAATCTCAAATGTCAATTTTGTCATGTTTTTGCAGGACTCTACAGTGAAGGCTGGGGTGCTCTTTACCTCGCAGTCGGTGGCCTGATTGACTTTGTTGCTGCATTTGACATACTTGTGAATCTACGCACTGAAGTTGTAACTGAAGATGGTAAAAATGTTTAAACTTGCATATTTTTGTGATATAGGCACATTGTGTTATATAACTGTTCTGTAAATACTCTTTCATTTACCTACATCAACATTAAATTACCTGGACTCATTGTATATGTAATTTCATCTAATTGTCATTTGTAAAAAGAAAAGTTTTCTAGACTTAAGTGCTGTAAGCGATTTTAGCAGTTCTAGAATTTCCACAAGCTGAGCTGTTGAATTAGCCACGCCCCCTCTTTCCAAAACCCTGCACTCCAAAGATAACAAATGAGCAGAAGTGATTGTCAAAAACAACAGCAGCTAAATAGCACCCTCAACTAACAACTGTTATGAACAACATGGCATAAAAATGGAATCAAGGCTCAATAATTTACTGCAACATTAATACTATGAGAACGTGGAAATGATTGATAGGCAAAAAGCATTAGAGACCACGCGCAGCCCGCGGACACATTTTTGTTTACTGTTTAGAGAGTCTAGAGCTGTCACAGAGACAGGTGAGATATCTCACAACACTTATTTCAGTAATATTTTTCAGGGAGTTGGACATTTTTTACATACCTTTCCATGAAAACATATCGGGTACAGCACCTTTAACACAAAGTACTTGACACATGTAATTGTTTGGTTGTTTTGCTTTGACAGAGTTATTTTATAATCATTGTTATTATACAGGAAGATGTAATCTGAATGATATTCTTTGACAGCTAAAACTTCTTTCCTTGTTCTGTTTTCCTCCAGGATACGTGACAGATTTCACAGTAATATTTCAAACATATCGGAAGTCTTGGAACTTGTATTATGATGTCCTTGCTGTTCTGCCCTTGGATTTCATATCTTTTGCTTATGACGGTGCAGAACATTGGAAAATTTTGAGTCTACTCAGGCTGAATAGACTTATTTGGCTTCGCAGGGTACTTCAGATATTTTTTTGTATTTTGTTTTAATATGGTGTAATACTGAATGCAAAATGATATACACAGTTTACTTTTTTTATAATTGTAAATAATATATAGATTAGTTGGGATTTAATTAGGTAGTTGAGTTGAAATTCAGTTGACCACAGCAATTGTATTGTGGTTTCAGATTTATCTTTATTTCTACAAAAGAGAAAGTGACATATATGCAAACCTGTTTGTACAACGAACTGCGAAATGCCTCTTCCTCCTGATTTTCTCGGTGCATTTTTGTGCTGGACTGTTGTACCTGTCAGCATGCTTTGAATTCAAGTAAGTTTAATATTTCAGAATAGTAGCCTATATGTCAGGGATATAGTAATATTTATAGAAATATTTTTTTTTTAGTCTGCTTTTATTTAAGCCATTTATTTATTTATTATTTAAGATGTCATGAGGAATCATGGGCATGGAATGCTGGACTTGATTCCAACCAGTCCAATTTCTATCATTACATGTATGCAGCATATTGGACAACTACGGTTATGACAAGTCTCGGTAATTTGAGGTTTATATATGCATTTTAAGTGTAAATATAATTAATGAAAACTATAGATTTACATTGCTGATGGTAAAAAAGACACAAAAAATAAAATGTTTTATGCAATGTATCCTTTTTCAGGATATGGTGACATCATTCCTGGTTCGTTGATTGAACGATGTCTTGCAGTTCTTGTTGGTTTTATTGGCGTGTTGATTTTCAACTACATTATTGGCCAGGTTTTTGCCACGGTCTCAGGGGAAAATGCTATCAGGTGGATATTTTTAAACACAGAAAATCATTTTGATCTGATTAACAATACATTCATGTTTGTTTGCTTGTGAAAAGGTTCATATAGCACAGAAGAGCACTGTTTTCTCTCTGTTTAACTTCAGTTTTACATTTACAGTTATCTAGGAATATGATTCAGTAATTTCACTCTTTTTGCTCAGGGTGACTTTCCAGAACCTTCTTTCTGCAATGCGTGACTTTATGGAGCGACATAACCTTACTGTATCTCAACAAAACAGAGTCATGGAATATATGAATCTCCTGTGGTCAAAATACCAGTATGTATTACTTTATTTTGTCCTTTTCCCCTGTAATCTCTGTAAGTTATGTGCAGTGTTAACTATGGCCTCAGTCTCTCATATTTTCAATAAAAAGTTGTATACAAGTATGTAAATATAGACAGATCTCAACAACTCGAAGTAGACATTCCAAGCTTGCTTCATTAATACAATCTTTTTAACCTATGAAGTAATGATGTAATTTATGATTTATACCTATCATTAGGATCTATTGGATGTGAATGCACCAGACTGTACAGTTTGATGTCCAATAACTCTTAAGATCCAGGAAAAATTTTGTAAATTTCTGCCCCACTAGATTCACCAAATGAAAATAGGTTTACAAACACTCTGTACATAAATGAAAAGAAATTACATCCAAGAGCGGATCTGGTACTCAAAAAATGTCACAGGTGCTCTGGAAAGGGTGCAAAATACATGAAAAATAGTAGTGGATGTTTCCCAAGAATGAAAACATGAATCCACATCCAGGAACTTATGTGGAATTTCAATATTAAAAAGCCTTTATTAGAGGAGCTACATCTTTAAAAAGCACCAGTGTGTATTGGCCCAAACAGGTCTTCATCAGGGTGTCCCCTAGGTTAGCAGAAGGTATTTCAACAACTACAAAATCACACATATTAAAGGTTGACTTTAAAGGTTAGGCACAGGATAACCATAAATGAATGAGATTTCCATATGGTTTACCAACAACTAATTGACCCTTGGCTAAGCTAATTGAGGCAGTGAGTTATTACAGTCACTTGAAAAGAAAAAAATGTCATTTAATAGTGATTACAAACCTCATAACATTAGTGTAAGTGAAAAGAAATGCTTATTACATCTCATAACACACTCACTATGATGCTGTGCACACTTTATTTACCATCACCTTTACCAAGACCTGAATCAATACCTAAATGAATGAATGTTAAGTTATTAGCTTTAATTTACCTTGGAGCAAATGAAGGGTGTCCTCGCGTATGTTATACAATCATTTGGGAACGATGAATGAAACGCTTTGATCTAAAGCATGCTCATCCCAATATTTATTTTTTAAAGAAAGAAAAAACACTGCGTTTATCTTCTCTATTACAAGTGACCCAGCAACAACAACGATTTTTTTATTCTTTTGTATTACTTCGATAAAATCCTGCTTAAAACTACCCAAACACACATTACTCCCATAGGCTGTCATTGTAAACAAGCAAGCGCTTGTCAGAGAAATGGCCGTGGGGCAACAGTTGCTAAGACAGGATTGGTCAGAAACACTTTTAAGGTGGGGCTTATTGAAGGTTCAATTATGACTGAGTTACAAACATTTAAAGGCTCTAGTTAAAAATTTGTTATATTAATGAGACTCGGAAAGGAGTGTGTCAAAGGTCACTGTTACTTAGAATCTGCAATCAATTTTGTATTAATAAAAGTATCCATAAAAGCTAGAGAATTTTGTCTCCATATTTTTATTTTATTACCAGGACTTGTCTAGATATAATCAGCACATTTCTTATGAAACCTTATTTATTGTTTTTTTAAATTTATTTATTGATTATTATTATAATTTCATCAGAGGTGAAGCATACCCTGGAGGACCATTTTTAATGCGTGACTTGCCAGTTGAACTGAAACAGACTGTTCTCATGGCGGAGAGAGGGGAGCTTCTATCAAAGGTAAGGTTTTTTAAATTACCTTATTACAAACGTAATCTCTTTGTGTCTTTTAAATCAGTAGTATTCTGCGGGTTAACAAACTGTCATATTTTTATAAATTAAACCCCTATAAATTCCTATCCATCATACCCCACTTTTAACAAGGGCTGGGAAAAAAATATAGATTTTGATTAAACATGATCTTCATTTAAATGATCCCAATATTGATTCTTAAAATCCCAAGATCTATCTTTTACTTGATCTTTTTTACTGAAAGTTTGATTCGACTCGTTACGTGTAATGTGTTTCCAAAGACGATATCCACGCAATCCCTTTATTATTGAATAATGTCTCTTTTAAAGGTGCACTCAGTAATTTTTTCCTCATTAAAAAAGTTGAACTCCTAAAGACATGAATTGTAATTTTAAGTAGGAAATCATGAGCACTCACATTAAAATGAAGACTCCAGTCATATCAGTAACCTTATAAAAGCTGTTTTATTCTACATGGAGAGGGTCCACACATGGGGGCTGCCATGTTAGAATCACATGACCAGCTGAATACTACTCTCTTAATCTCAGTAACCGTCCTGTTATTTGACATTTTCACTCATTAATTAAAGTAATCAAGACTGACTGTGAATACTACATTTCTACAATGACATCTGAAACTGAAAACTATTTATTTTAAATGATGCTGCATCCAAACCACTGGGTGTCAGTGTAAGTCCAAGATAACACAAAGACAAAAGTTACTTTTGCACCTTCAATATCCTTTCTGACCTTTACAGTCAGTTGTTGATCAAAAACTACAAAAATAGAAACATTTCATTCTAATCATACATAGCACGGATGCAGTAAAGAAGCATTCAACTCCACTCACATTAATATGTGCTCTACCAAAACACTTTTGTCAGACTCTGCCGCTATTCTTAAAGAGACAGTACTGTTTCACATATCAAAGTAAATGCTTGTTAATAGTACAAATTATGAATATAAACAATAAACATGTAACATATATGTTACATAAATCTTTAATCGCGATTAATCGCATACATTTTCATAGTTAATCACGATTAATCGCAGATTTTGAAAGTGCTGAAATTTGACTCTATATATAATACTTTTTTTGTCAAAATGAATTTATTTCCTGTTTAGGAAAGAAAGCAAAACAATATGTAACAATCTAATGCTTTATTAACATTTTCCCAACAAAGCCTGTCAGAGTATAACGATGGAAATACACTAAAATAGCTCCAATTCAAGTAACATTAAACGTGGGTGGAAAGAACTACTCCCCTCATAGGTTGCGTATTCATTGCAATGGGCATTAAATCTCTTAAACTCACATAGTCCACAATATTATCTGCCAGTAGACTGTAGCATCAGGGCGTCAATGCCAGCATCAAGTGCTGCTTTGATCTCCACATATTTATTTATTTATTTATTATAAAATAACCTTTGTAAAATTTCGTAATACACCAAGTAAGATGGTCCCCTGTATGATTAACAGCATTAGCTGTGAGAAAATGTCTTTCATACAGTATGTAAGCATAATGGACAGTATACTGTAACTGAATTATACTCTAATCAGAATAGAATTGAATTGAAGCAGAATTGAATCAAATTGAGAGCTTGTGAATCTAATTGAATCGAGTCAGGAAATACCCGGCCCTACTTTTAACACACTAGTCCCTTCACACATTTACAAGAGTAAATGTTAAAAAAGTATTTTTATTTATTTTTTCTCCATAGATTCCTTACTTTGAAGAAGCTGGACTGTCATTTATACAGGACCTTGCTTCAACCTCAGTCGTGTACTTTTTTCCCAAAGGGGAAATCATCCAGTATAGTAATACCATCACAAGAGAACTCTTTTGCATTCGAGAAGGAACATGTCAGGTGAACAGAACAAGTGGATTCATTTGAAACAAACACAAACTAAATCCCCAATTTTTACAATTATTCCTCCACATTTCCACTGGTTGCCTTAAATTGTGATTGTCATTTGTGATTGGGAAATATTGGGTAATATTTATAAATTATTTGTCAAGGTAAAAAAAAAAGCATAGACTCTATCTGTGCTATATTTTTTGTTGGTCTAAGTACATGTGACAAACTTTTGCCTGTTTCGCCATGAAGGTGTTTTTGAAGCGTCTCGCACAATGAGCACTGTGCTTTGATACTATGTGAAGTTAGAAGTAATTCAACTTTGAGAAATGGTTCTTGAGAGCCCTACAGTTTGTTCCATTCTGTTGCATTCCGTTAGCTAGTTTTTAGCACAAAAACACATCCTGTATGAACAGCTCATTCAGTGCTTTTTGCTCTTAAATCTAGTATTTCAGTGATACTTTAAGATTGAATTGCACCAATGGAAGGAAAAATCTTTATTACAGTATTTATGTACGGGTCGGGGGACAATAATATTTTGTAATTATTATTATTTATTGACTGAGAGAAATATGTCTGAATTTACGTTCATTAAAACGTCTGTTTCTACAGATTTTGAATGATGACCTTTCAGAAATTGTTGGACGCTATCGAAAGGGCATGTATTTTGGAGAGGTAAGGTTTGAATTGGGGGCTATGTATTGTTTATTAGTTCCCATTGTATTCATCTTTTCATATAATCAACATTTCTCTCTGTTTCATTCCATGAAGGCAGGTTTTTTGTTTGGAAAACAAGCCACATTGACAGTGCGTGCAATGACATGCTGTGAAATTTTAGTTCTTGATTTTGACAAGGTCAGAGTAGTTCTTGAGAAATATCCCGTGCTTAAAGGGTAAGTTACATAAACAAAATAAAAGTAAATTATACAGTAGAATAAAATGTCTGGTGCATGTTAATATTAAAAAACATTTTAGGAGAACATTCTCTGTCTTCTAGCCAAATTGAAGAACTTCAAGCAAACTCAGAATGCTACAAGGCATTGGTTGACACTGTGGAGAAAAAAATGAAAAGGCAATGCAAAGTCCAAGACGAAACTGAGGGTGTACAGAAGAAGAAGAAAGTCCCATTGACATTTCAGGGCCGTAGATATTCCAAGAAGTCAAAATGCTGTGAGTAATGCTGTGAAGGTTTCATTTAGTTTCACTGTGCTTGTGTTTTACTGTATTTCAGCAAGGTGTGAAGGGGTTCTGCCATTTAAGCCTAGTATACACTACATGACTCAAGCTCATCTCTTTTCATGTTTTGAGTCAGGGACTGGTCTGCGACGAGAAGTCTCAGATCTCACGATGAAAGATCTTGTTGTGTGTGCACTCCTGTGACATGCGAGACGAGTCCCAGACACTACGGCAGTTTTTAAAACAGCTTGATATCTAGATGTCTTGTCATGTGTGTGCACTGTCCCGACGAGTGAAAGTCTGACAATGAGCCACAGCCAATGAAATATATAGAGAGCGCAAGAAGAGGGCAAGGTATTAGGAAGCAGAAGACAAAAAATAATTAGAAAATAAAATAAAACTTCACCCACATCTCCCTACCCACTGTCTTTATTATTATCAGCTGTTTTTCCCTTTGCAAATGGTGCCAATAAGCGCAAAAATGGGCGACATCCATTCTTTCTTGTTTGTTGACATAATCAACAATAAATTGCGCGAGTTTGTGAAGGAATTTCATTATCATAATTTTAAGATGCATTTTTGAAACAGGACGATGCTAAAGGCAGCTGTAATGGCTGTTTTTTCGCCAATTACATGCAAATTTAAAGGGAAATAATTGTACGATTGGAAACTTCAATCCTTGTTTGCTGTTCGGGTCTTTTTTGACCCATTTTCATGTTTCTTAAATAAAAATGGTAATCTTTATCTGAGTTGTACAAGATTTGGTGACTTCACTGGCTGTCGGAACACACATAAACAAATCTGGACTTGATTCAGTAAGTTCAAGGGGTCGTAAAAAAATAAAAGCAACACTTGTGTTCGGGTGATTTTTGACCTGCTATAGGAAATGAATAGGAAATATTAAAAAAACAGATTTGTTTTTTTTTTTTGGGTCAAATAAAAATCAATAAATCAGACACAATGCAGAACACAACCACACATACACATACAGGTTTGATTGACTACATTAGTGATCTCTCATTGACTTCAATTGATTTCATATCAGGCTAAAAATATTTTCTATTTCAGAACTCTACCCCCAAACCTAACCCTTACCATCACACAAATTCATCACTAATTATAAGATCAACATCATCTGACCCATTTTTTTTTTTTACTGATGAGGACATTTGGCCCTCACAAGTATAGACAAGCCTGTCTATATATACCAAACATACCACACAGGTCGAAGTCTGAGTCTGACCCCTGTGTGACAAAGTTCATGCTAAGTTCATGTTTGAAATAAATGACAGGTAACAAAATAATAACTTTTCTTTGTAACACAATCAGATTTGACTGTGGCAGCATGGTCATGTTTGACAGCATACTGGAGCATCATTGTAAAATCTGACACTTCAATGCTACAATTTGACATAATAGTTTTTTTATAATGTTTAAATATATATCAAATGCATATCTAGAAATTAAGTTTGTTAGAACATGAGCTTATAGACATCAGCCAATGCATGCAGCACTGAAGCCATCTACTGGCCACAGTTATTTCATGAAATACATTTTTATTCCAGCAGATGTCACCAGAGACCTCCAATGCATGACAAATTATGTTTTGACCCTTTCAGTTTACTGAAATATTTTGTTGTTGTTGTTGTTGTTGTTTTATTGAAGTGAAGATAACATAAAATGTGCTTGTTTTATATGAAAATGAATGGTGTAATTTAATAATTTAGAGCTAAATAAGGACTAAATACCATAAAATCCCCCCCAAAAATCCACAACTTTAGTGTTTTTACTTTACTAAAATGAGTGTCATGACATATCTTTAAAAAAGAAAAAAGAAAGATATTACACATGCATGTTCGGGTCATTTATGCATGACCCACGAACATCACAAGTTTGACTCACAAACGATCAGTGCACAAAGCTTAAAAAAGTGAAGGCATGAACATGCACAATAGGGACACAGATAGAAGCAGCACACACACTAGATCTCAGTTACAGGTATTGTACTAAAACGACTCTGACGAATTCTGCTCTAAACATCATGTTTGCGAATAATTAAGAGAAACTGTGCTCCTGTTTTTAGCGCTTTTCTTTCTTGTCTTTTCTTTTTGTTTTCATTCAGGAAAACAGATGTAATGATTGATGCAAGTCCTCATGAAATTATACTCTTTCCTCGAAATCCGAACACAAGTGGTCAAAAGAAACGACCAGGTGCAACTGTGATGTGCCTAGCTTGTACATTTGTGATCGGATCATCACCCAAAATGCATCTTAATACCAGTGTATGCATGGCCTCATTCGGGGACAAATGGTCATGTAGTTGAAACACTACAGTTAATTACATTGAAGTTAAATAATATAGACAATAAATGATAGGCCTCTTATTTATAAATCGGCTATACCTTTTACATTTTATCTGGCACAGAAACAATGATTGAACACAGTTAAACACGAAAGGGTTTGAAACAAGTCTTTTCATTGCTGCAACCAGGTTATTGCAAAGGATATCTTTAAAGGGGAAATTGACTTCAACACAAAGCTGCTTTAGCTTTTGCTGTGTAACAAATACAACTTTGATAGAACCATCACTTTGGTAAAGATAAACAGTAATGGGTAATCAACACAACGACTCTGCTGAAAAGAACTTTAAAAACAAAACAGAGCTTGTAAAAGGCAGAGATTCTCTGATGTCTATTAACCAGCCAATGTGAAAGCTTCAGCTTATTTGGCCTTTACCTGTCTACTGTAGATGTGGAGGACTTTGGAAACATTCCAATCTATGCTGGATCAGAGGAAGAAACAGTTGCTGAAAAAGTACAGAAACTTCAAAAGAAACGACTAGGAGCACGGAGGCCAAAGTAAGCAGAAAGTTTAAAACTGATTCATCTGTTCTCAGCCCCAAAATGAGTTGGGTTAATAGTTCATATAAATCTGAATGCACTGTGTGACTGCATTGTATGACTGTGAAGTGATTCATTGTTTTTATTGTAATAAATTAGTGAAGTAAAGTGTATATTTGTGTCTTCGCATTTACAGAACAGTAAAGGAGCACATTACACATTTCATCTCAAGGTCATGTCCATCTGTTTTCTTAATGAGGTAAATGCAGTGCTATTCTGTCATTTTAAAGATTTTCACCTCAAAAATGTACCTTAGATCGGCAGGAAACCCTCTCATAAAATTTGACAGATCCACAAAAAAAAAAAAAACTAGGGTGAATGAGGGCATACAGTATGTCCTAAATTTGGAATTTTTTCACAATACATTATAACTTAATTTATTTAACACTCTGTTGCAGGAGAGCCATTTTGCCCAGCAATTCACTGTATGTAAGATGGGAGTTTTTCCGGACCATGTTAGCCGTTGCAGTCAGTGTCATTTCCTCATTGCTTTTTGCATTTTTACACTACAAAATGGAGCTGTGGATTGTTTGTTACGTACTGGGATTGCTTTGTTGGATTGACATGTATATCCGTATGCATGTTGCTTTCTACAAAAGCAATGACCTCCAAGTTGACACACTGGAAACAGCACATCATTATGTCAAAAATGGCTTCCTTGTGGATTTCATAACCTGCTTTCCCTGGGAACTTGTGGGTTGGATGATGGTTTCACCGTTCAGTGAAAATGGATTTTATGGCAATGCTTCAGCATTACATCTTTACGCTTACCTAAGGATCCCGCATATTTTCCAGTTGTATCGTGTTCCCCTTGCATTTTCGTTCATGCAGGCTGACATTGGCGCAGAAAAGAACATTATTACTTTTGTGAAGTTGTTATTGTATTGCACCCTCTTCATACACTTCATCACTTGTATTGTCTTTGCAAGTGTGTGCCCTGTAGGGGACCTTCATGGAGACAACAAAAATTACCTGCTCCCAGTGACAAAGCACAATTGTACACCATTGTCATGGGTGAAACGGTTGGACAGGTCATTTAATGTTGATTTTGGTACGTATTGCTCTTCAGACCATTGAAGCGAAGTTCATGAATTAAATTACTTTCAAATTTTGCCTTTTAGTGCATTTTATATTCTTAATTAAATAAATGTATGTTTAGCTTTGTTAAAAAAAAATTTATACAATAGCCAATTTTGTCGTTTCAGACACTGTTACTTTCTCGAAGTTATATATAGTAAGCTTTTACTTTGCAACCACAACAATATGTGGTGTTGGATTTGGAGACATACATCCAAGCGTAACTTCAATGGTAAGTGCCCTAGTATAAAATCTATGAAATTATGGGTAAATCCCACAAAAACATGCCCAGGTCCCATTTCACCCAAAAATCAAAGGAAAAAAATATTAAATTATATTTTGAAGCAAATTAAGCATATTTTTATGACCATTAAATTTTTTTTGGCATTGTGACATTATTTTCAAGAAAATAAAGGACATTTCCCCCAAATTCTCATTACTGTAATACAGTAATTTTTACTATATTACAATATAAAGATCTGTAGTACTATAATTGTTATTTTAAATCAGCATAAATTAAAAGCAGTACAAAAAAACTTTTGTAATAAGTTGTAATAAATATGTAATATTAATACTTGACAATTTAATGTATTGCACTAATGAGTAGTGTTATGTGTAATCTAATTACAAAGTAAGTAGTTGATGTGATATTAAAGTACTTTTTAAATCAAAAAGTAAATTCTTGTAATCAGATTACCATTACTGACTTTAAGTTTATTACTTTCAAGTACAGTACATATTTCCCCCCAAACAAATCTTAGAATACATTTAAAACATTATGTTCATATGTACATTTGTTTGCGTTTCTGTAACAGCTGAATAGTCACTAATGAGTCATTGGAAGGGAGAAACAGATGGAGGTGCTGAGTGTATGACTTTTGTGCGAAAATGAACAAAGGAATTTTTATTTTCTGAGTGGAAAAACTAAAACTTCTATAAAGTGTTTTAAAAATCAACTTAAAAGTAAAGTAATTAGTAATGTGATTACCTTTCATATGAAGTAATCTGATTATATTTTAGAGAATTAATTAGTAATTTGTAGTGGATTACTTTGAGTTACTTATCCAACACTGCTAACAAGAATGAGAAAATAGCAAAATATTATTTCTTATTCTTTTTCTTTTGATTTTGGTGTGAAATATGACCTGGATATTCTTGGCAGGTTTTGTGAGATTCACGCCTAATTATTTGAGATTAAAACAAAAAATCTAAATTGTCTGGGCTTTAATTTGCTCTATTTCAGGCCGCAGCTTTTTAAATGACAAGCATAAATATTTTTTTCACATTTCCACAATGTTTTTATGTGCTATGCATGTGTGGAGACCTCAGAGCTGCTGAATGATACTAAATCAGCCACTAAATTTTCTTTGTGAATAAAAAAAAAAACTTTCAGAAAATTGGCATGATTCTCATCATGATTGCTGGGACGCTGTTTTGTGGCTGGTTATCTGGCACTATTACTGCTATGCTTGCCAATGCTGATGCCATGAGAGCTGCTTATACTGAGAGAACTGAGAGCATGAAATTATTCCTAAAGGTATGCATTTTTAAACAGGGGCTTTTTTGTTATAAATATACAGTATATGCATGTTCAGTATCTATACTTTCTATTGCATTAATTAATTTTTCTTCCACCAAGAGCCATGAAATAACTGGGGCTTTATACGACAGTATAATTGGATTTTACACATTCCGATGGATTCGCACGAAAGGAATTGATCAAGACAAACTGTTTGAATATTTACCCTCTTCACTAGTTGGTGATATATCAACAGTTCTTTATGCTGATTTTATAGCAAAGGTAAAGTATATTCTTGGCTATTACTGTTAAAAAGACTGTTAACTGGTATGCTTTATTCTGTAAAGTAATCATCTCTTTTCATAGGTGTTTGGTCTTAATATCCAGAGGAAGAATGAGAATGAATCAGTGATGCATCGTTTGACTCCTCTGGAAATCAGGAAAGCGGGAAAACTCAATGTAATAATGTATCTTGTGAATATTTCCTTCATTTGCTTAATCTAAAGCCGTTGTCAGTGAATACTTTGTTATTCAGTAAAATATAAGATGAGTAAAGTGTGTAAAAACTTCTGTAGAGCATATTTATATACACTCACCAACCACTTTATTAGGTACACCTGTACACCTACTTATTCCTGCGATTTATCTAATCAGCCAATCATCTGGCAGCAGTGTAATGCATAAAATCATGCAGATACGGGTCAAGAGCTTCAGTTTATGTTCACATCAACCATTAGAATGGGAAAAAATTTGATCTCAGTGATTTAGACCGTGGCATGATTGTTGGTGCCAGATGGGCTGGTTTGAGTATTTCTGTAACTGCTGATCTCCTGGGATTTTCACACACAACAGTCTCTAGAATTTACTCAGAATGGTGCCAAAAACAAAAAGCATCCAGTGAGTGGCAGTTCTGTGGACGGAAATGCCTTGTTGATGAGAGAGGTCAACAGAATGACCAGACTGGTTTGAGCTGACAGAAAGTCTACGGTAACTCAGATAACCACTCTGTAGAATTGTAGTGAGAAGAATAGTATCTCAGAATGCACAACACGTTGAACCTTGACGCGGATGGGCAACAACAGCAGAAGACCATGTTGGGTTCCACTTCTGTCAGCCAAGAACAGAAAGCTGAGACTGCAGTGGGCACAGGCTTACTAAACTGGACAGTTGAAGACTGGAAAAACATCGCCTGGTCTGATGAATCTGGATTTCTGCTGAGGTACACAGATGGTAGGCCCACTGCAGCCTCAGCTTTCTGTTCTTGGCTGACAGAAGTGGAACCCAGCATGGTCTTCTGCTGTTGTAGCCCATCCGCATCAAGGTTCGACGTGTTGTGCATTCTGAGATGCTATTCAGGTGTGCCTAATAAAGTGGTCAGTGAGTGTATAATAGAGTCACTAAAAGAAGTTTACTCAGCGTTGAGATTTGGGAAACATACAGGACATTGATTATTATAATTATATTGATTATTATAATTAATTGAGCCGAAGAGAATCAGAGTCAAACTTACAAGTTGTTGCTTGTAGGGGTCATTTTTTGAGACAATGCTGACAAAGGAGAATATGGAGCAGTTAGAAACGGACGGATGTTTCATTCGCCTGTTAGCCAGAAGAATTCGACCATGCCTTTACAGAGCCAGTGATCTCATATATAAGAAAAATGACTATGGATCAGAGGTATTTTATATTTTAATTTTAAAATGGTGGTTAATTATTAGGGCTGTCAATTTAGGCTAATTTAGTAGAGTTAACTATGAAAAAATAATTCACACAGAGTGCGTTCTCACAATCCATCTTCACAAATATTTGGTAACACTTAACAAAAAGGTTGCATTTGTCAACATTAGTTAATTACATTAATTAACATGAACTAACAATGACAACATTTACGAATCTTGGAAATCGTAAATTTTTTCCTCTTTTGGAAAGTTATGGAATGTAATAGTGGATTTTTTCCTTGGCTGTTTGCGCACTGTAGGCCATTAATAGGCTTATGTTAAATTATATTGAAATAAAGTATATATTGAGTTACATGTAAAGCCATTTGGTAATGTCTATTCCAAGGCTTGCTTTAATGTAATGTCTTTGAATTGTCTTCATTTGAGGGATGTGATTACTCAATCAGCTTATAATGTAATTACTTTGTTTACATTTTTTAATCAATTGACAGCCCTAATTATTGGTGTGCAGATGTCATATTATCATGACACATCAGCAATATTAAAAATGTGTGAACTAACTGAAAATTAGGACCTTAGTTTCTGTAGATTTACATTTGAAATATCCATATAGCCCTGAATTGAGGTTTCACAGATGTTTATAATGATGTTTTAAAATTGTTACACTTTGATTTCCTAGATGTACTTCATTGAAAAGGGAGAAGTGGATGTGCTGTCAAAGGATGAATTAACAGTTGTTGTCAAACTAAAAGCTGGACAATACTTTGGTGAGAGAAGTTTGCTGCTGGGAGAACCAAGAACTTCAACAATAAGGTTCATTTTTCTCTTATTACTTTCTTCTCAGTATTCTAAGAATGGATGGATTTTTCTTCTTTTTTTTTCTTCTACCCTTTTCTCCCCAATTTGGCATGCCCAATTCTCAATGCACTCTTAAGTCCTTGTGGTGGCGTAGTGACTCGCCTCTTTCCGGGTGGCGGAGGACGAATCTCAGTTGCCTCAGCGTCTGAGACCGTCAATCCGCGCATCTTATCACGTGGCTTGTTGAGCGTGTTACCGTGGAGACAAAGCTCATGTGGAGGCTTCACGGTATTCTCCACGGCATCCACGCACAACTCACCATGCACCCCACTGAGAGCGAGAACCACATTATAGCAACCACCAGGAAGTTACCACATGTGACTCTACCCTCCCTAGCAACCGAACCAATTTGGTTGCTTTGGAGACCTGGCTGGAGTCACTCAGCACGCCCTGGATTCGAACTCGGGACTCCAGGGGTGGGCGTCATTACTCACTGAGCTTCCCAGGCCTCTAATATGCATTTCTGATATGCATGTAAAACTGGGCTTTGTTTCCCAGTAACTATTGATCTTAGTGTTTAAGAGTATTTTCTACAAGCGAGTTTACGAGCGTTCATTTTTTTTTATGTGTGTTACCCAAATCTGCACTTAACACTAAATGCGCTTTAAGTGCTACTTCAAGGGATAGTTTACCCACAAATGAAAATTATCTCATTATTTATTCACCTTCATGCCATGCCAGATGTGTATGACTTTCTTTCTTCACAGGGTTTCTGCGGGTCCTTAAAAAGTCTTAAATATCTTAAATAAATGACAAGAAATCGTACATTTCGCTTGCTGAGGTCTTACATTTTGGGGCGTGAATAGAGGAGACTCTTAAAACAGCAGAATCTGCGTGAGTCAAAATAATTTCTCTCTCTCTCTCTCTCTCTCTCTCGTGTATCCATCATTTAGCAGCTGACACTTGAGTTTAGTGTGAGCGCGCGCATTTTTACTGAACTTACGATGTTACACGTGTATAAACCTTCATAAACCCTTTAATCAGAAATGCAAATGGCGTTATTTTGTGTCTCTGTAAGCGAGCGATGCGCTAACACTGTCACTCCTGTTTAAATTGGACAAAGCTGTCAGCATTACAGTTTGCAAGCGCGCGAGGTTGGAGTGGTGTTTTGACGCCTTTCAAATCATGGTGCTTCCTTATTTCACATTACCTTTGACAGTAATTGTAAAGCAAACAGAACTACTCAGCTGCAGAGTTACACCTGTTAAATCTCTTATCTCCACCTCTCTTGAGCTCCATCTGACATCTGCCATCTGAATCAGTCAATTGAAAAAAAATTGTAATAATATACAAAACATTAATAAAATACATAATATGAAAATATATTATCTATATTTAAATCTCTGGCCATTTTCAATACTACTTAAATGAAGATGGCTTTTGGAAATGGGCCGCAAAACAAAGATGAATTGTAAGATAGATTCTACGAGCTACTTAGAATCACAATTCTTTTGGGAAATGAGGCCCTGGTCAGTGCCATTATGAATAATTCAGTTACAACAATAATACATACTACATAAGTACAACATTTGTTAAGATTATCTGAAAAGCTTTATGTTATTGTGGAACCCAACCACAATCTATTACCAGTAATTCAAAAGAATGACTGGAAATGTCATGAAAAAGTCATGGAAATTCATTGGTTAAATAGTGTGGGAGTTAAGGAAAATGTCAAACAGACTCGACTAGTAAATTCACAGTTTGTGCGTAGCTTCATCATTTCCCCAACTTTTTTTTACAGGGCTGCAACAAATTGTGATCTGTATGTATTATCCAAGAAAAGCCTTGATGAAACATTCAGGTACTATCCTTGCATTTACAAGCAAATCCAAAGAGCAGCTGACTTGATGAAAGACCAGTTACACCAAGAGGATCATGACATCAGAACATTCAGAAAGCCTGAAACTGCTGAAGACATTCTCCTTAGAGATGGCGGATGTAAGTTGTTTGAAGCCGTCTTTTTGAATTTGAACCTTTGCGATTGCTTTATGTTAGGCCAAGAGCATGTAGTGTAGTCTGGTTCCCAAACAAATGACTCTTATGAGCCATTTTCTTCAATCTGGTCTCACAGAATCACATTACTATACCATATACTCTATGTAGAGGTGCAACAACAACAGTTACTTTTACTTTCTTTCACACAAGTCATGAGTAAAACTGAAGATTATCAGTTCATAAACACTTACATTTCACCCTGTTCCTCACACAATGCTATCTTATGACATCTAAACACTTTTACTATAGCATATGACTTGGAAGATGACAAATTGTAATGTTTGCATTAAATAACCAGCTAACTTTACAAGCTTATTCAATTGTGTGGTAGCTCAACTGATAGAGCATTGCACTTGTGATGCCAAAAGTCGACATATGAGCCAAAAGTGTCACAGATGCAACACAACATGACGTGGTTGCTTCAGCAATTGCATTTTTTCATCTCACATTTGGGTTTTATGACACTTTCGGTTAGGTTTAGGTTTAAGATTTAGGGTAGGGAGGTAGGTTTTGTTGATTTAAAACTCAATAGAGCATTCACCTTAAAATCCAGTTTGAGAGAACATTTAACTCTCTCACATTTACTCAGACAGTGGACATTTTACCTCAGAACTGCCATAATACATGTGATAAACCACATAATATTATTTTGCAAAAATGTCGCCACTGTAATATAATTTTTATGAGATCAGGCTGGTTTTCTTTTTTTTTTTCTACAATGAAATGTGAGCGTGTGTGTGTGTGTATATATATATATATATATATATATATATATATATATATATATATAATCAACATTTAAACCCCACAACCCCCCTCCCCCCCCAAAAAAAACCCAACCCTGTGGTCATATACATACATACTTATACAAACATAAATACATATACATATATATACACATACATACATACATACATACATACACACACATAATAATCATGCAAACTATAATACATTACTCTCTCTACACCCCACCCGAGAGCCCTCCAAAAACTCCAAATACCTGCCCCATTTCCGAGCAAACTTATCCAAGCCACCCCGTCTTCTAGATGACACCTCCTCATAAGCTGCCACCCTCCCCACCTCCGTGCACCACTCCGGATATGGGGGTGCACCAGCTGACCTCCAACCCCTCAAAATAACCTGCCTGGCGATCATCATACGTCAGAACCCAGACATCAATGACCGCCCCATCGCCCAGAGCACAAAGTCTGGGGCAAAACGAAACCCAAGTGCCCACCACATTGCACACAAAATTCTGAACCTTCGACCAGAATTTCTGGATCTCGACACACCACCAAAAAACATGGGCCATGTCTCCATCCTCCGATTGGCATCTCCAGCAGGTGGGTGTTTCTTTAAGACCAAGCCTATACAGTCTAGAGGGGGTCCAGTAAAATCTATGCAAAATTTTGAACTGTATAAGACGCACCCTTGCATCACTAGATGCAGACTTAACATTTTTAAGAATCTTAGCCCACACTCCTTCCTCCAATGCCAAGTTGAAATCTTTCTCCCATACTCTCTTGAGAGAAGTTAAGGCTCCGTCCCCCATACTCTGAATTAACAGGGAGTAGTACACTGATGCCTCATGACCTTTTCCAAAAGCCGCAATCACCTCTCCCAAAGCATCTGCCTCCTTAGGGGGATGTGTGCAAAATAGTGCAAAGCAGGTGGCGCAGTTGTAAATACCTATAAAACTGAGGTCTGGGGATCCCAAAATGTTGGACCAAGTTTTCAAACGATCTCAACACACCACTTTCATATAGGTCACCGAGTGTAGCAACCCCCCTCACAATCCATTCCAGCCAACAGAAAGGAGACTTGCCAATACACAGTCTTGGGTTCTGCCATATGCTCGAGGCAGCATTTAAATATGTGTCCAATTTAAACTTTAGTTGATACCGAGTGTAGTCCATACTTTAGTCCATACCGAGCGTAAATGCGAAATAGCGGGGTGTAACTTAACTTTTCCGATTAGTTTGATAGAGATACTTTGTAATGGCGAAATAGGGGCAAGAATGGCCTGTTCAATAACAAACCAGGGAGGGGCTCTCTCAGGGGGAAGTGACCAGTGAGCCAAATGTCTGAGACCGAACGCATAGTAATAAAACAAAATCTTGGGAAGGCCTAGCTCTCCTTTGTCTATCGGCCTATGTAACTTATTAAAATGCAATCTGGGAGGTTCACCATTCCAAATGAAGGACTTCGCTATGCTATCAAATTCCTTGAAATAAGAGAGGGGGACATCTACAGGGAGAGATTGTAGCAGGTAGTTAAATTTTGGAATACAATTCATTTTAATAACATTAACCTTCCCAATCATCGATAAATGTAATGAAGCCCACCTGCTCACATCGCTCGAAAACCTTTTTATTAAAGGGTCAAAATTAACACTAACTAAATCAGACAAATTTGCTGGGAATAAAATCCCCAAATACTTAATGCCCTGTTTGGGCCACTGGAAGGTGCCCGGTTGGAAAGCCATTACTGGACAGTACGCTGTCAGAACCAAAGCTTTGGATTTAGCCCAATTGACTTTGTATCCTGAGAACTTGGAAAAAGAATTTATAGTTCTGTGGAGGCAAGGCAAAGATCTAGTGGGGTCAGAGACAAATAATAAAATATCATCTGTGTAAAGCAGAAGCTTATGCGGCACACCTCCCACCGCCACTCCTGGAAAATCATCCTCCTTTCTTATCGCGGCTGCTAATGGTTCCAGGGCAAGACAGAACAATAATGGGGAAAGAGGGCAACCCTGCCGAGTGCCCCTATTCAAAGTAAAATAATCTGAGATTAATCCATTTGTTTGTACCGCTGCTACAGGGTGTCTATAAAGTAACTTAATCCAACCAATAAATGTACTCCCGAACCCGTATATTTCCAAAATCTTAAAAAGACAATCCCATTCTACCATATCAAACGCCTTTTCGGCATCAAGTGAGATGGCAGCGATTGGAGATTGATCATTCGCTACTGACCACATGATACTGATGAGACGCCTGATGTTATCAGAAGAGCTGCGGCCCCGAATAAACCCCACCTGATCTATATGTATAAGTGATGTCATAACTTTACTTAATCGATTAGCCAAATTTTTTTTCTTTGTCTAGTTGGATCAGGGAAATTGGATGGTAACATTTACACTCGTTTGGATCTTTGTCCTTTTTAAGAATCAGACTGACCCGGGCTTGTGTCATGGTTGGAGGAAGTGTTCCGTTCTTTAATGATTCAGTATAAACTTCTAACAAAAGTGGAGCCAGTTCTGTAGCATAGGATCTAAAAAATTCTGCAGCAAAACCATCTGGCCCCAGAGCCTTGCTAGTAGGTAGGGACTTAATTACCTCGTCAAGCTCTTCCAGGGTTATCTCAGAATCAAGAGAGTTTTTTTTGCTCAATCGTCAATTTAGGAAGATCTAATGGTTCCACAAAGTTTCTAATATCTTCATCAGTAGACGAAGACGTGGAACTATAAAGATCAAGATAGAACTCTTTAAAGGCATTATTAATATCAATGACTGAGGTAAATATTTCACCACCAGCAGATTTCACTGAGGGAATGGTAGAAAAAGATTCTCTCTGCTTTATATATCTAGCCAAAAGCTTCCCTGCTTTGTCACCTGACTCAAAATATGACTGTCTTGCCTGAATAACCAAAACTCCACTTTCCGCGACAAAATAGTATTATATCTCTATTTCAATCGGGTCAATTCTCTGAGGCCATGAGCTGACATAAGGCGCTTCAGCTCTGCCTTGGCACTTTTAATATTTCCTTCCAACTCCACAAGTTCTCGTGCTTTGCATTTTTTGATGAATGAGGCATACTGTATGATCCGGCCCCTAAGAACCGCTTTAAGTGCCTCCCAAGCCACGCCCACTGAGGATACTGAGGACCAGTTTGTTTCCATATAAACATTGATTTCAGTCTTTAACATTTGTTGGAAATCAGGATTTTGCAGAAGGGATACATTAAGGCGCCAACTATATGATTTCTTTTTCTCTATATGTGGCATCACCTTTAAACTCACCGGGCGTGATCCGAGATTAAAATGTTTCCAATTGAGCAATCAACAACAGATGAAATGAGGGATTTGGATATAAAAAAAAATCTATTCTAGAATAAATCTTATGGACTGATGGAAAAAAATGTATAGTCCCTACCAGATGGGTTCAAAAGTCTCCAAATATCCGAAAGACCAAGATTTTTACACATACTGTGAAGCGTCAGTGTTGCTCTAGGGGGCGTACACACTTTGCTTCACTATGATCAAGGATTGAGTCCATCAAAAGATTAAAGTCTCCTCCCAGTATTATATCATGAGGGGTGCCAGCGGTTTACAACATCCCTTCAAGATCTATAAAAAAACCCTGATCATCAGCCTTAGGTGCATAAATATTAGCCAAAATCAACCTTTGCCCTTGAATTTCAGCTAAAACAATAATCACTCTTCCTAATTTATCTTTAATCTGCTTGAGACATTTGAATTGTAAATGTTTATTTACCAATATAATGACTCCCTTGCTCTTACTTGTGCCAGTACTAAAGAAAACATGTCCACCCCATATCTTCCCAAATTTTTCAGCATCCTGCGGGGAGAGATGTGTTTCTTGGAGAAACACTATATCATATTTCTTATGTTTAAGAAAAGTAATAACCTTCCTTCTTTTTATGGGGTGCCCCAACCCATTCACATTCCATGTGGAGAGAGATAGTACACTCATATTAACATTTGACATTTTGATATAATAGAAAAAATAAATTGTGTGCCAAAAACAAAATTATGAAGACCACATTCCCCATTAGTGAAACAATCAAACCCCGAACATCCCCCCGAACAAAACAAACAGAAAAAAGAAAAACGTGCGCATTAACCCTGTGCACGACAGCGCCAACCGGTGACAATCCCTCTAAACTCAAAAGGTCCATGAACGACCACGAGTCCCCACGACAACTTTGCCATCGGATTACTCAATTACATAGCAGAAAATACTTTGTCAGTCGATAGGAAGAATGAACACAAAGAATGTATATATTCATTCACAGAACTGTCTCAAAGATGTGATCTTCCACAAAACAAATTCCAGCTGATATAAAACCGAACAGATTCCTCGGACAGACAAACAAATGTTCAGTGAGCTGGCTGTTATGAGTTCAACGGATAAAGTAATCATTCCAATGTCTCAAAAAAAAAAAACAAAAAAAAAAAATCAAAACAAACCACAGCCAGCAGGAGGAGTAAGCTCGAAGAACGAACAGATGAATCAGCAGCTGTCCCAAAGAATTGTTATTCAACAGAACAAGCTCCAGCCGCTAGGCGGAACCAATACAAAAAGAAACAAAACCGGCATCCCGGTTCCCCGGATGATCAAGTCAATTCACACGGAGTCTGCATAAAAGTATATACCATGACTTACACAATCCGTCAGCTTTATAAAAGACATCCTTTGTGTGAGCATGTAGATATTTTGCGGTCATCAATAGTGTCCACTGTCAATCTGTCCGGGAACTTAAATGCAAAAGTTTCTTTAAGGAAAGTGTTTTTCACAAAACAAGCTCCAGCCGCACGGCGGAGCCAACGCAAAAAACCTAAAATGTCGCCCAGCTTCCTCAAGAGTTAATACAGTGAGTCAGGCCCACTCACATGAGAAACGTCCAATGGTTTACTCAGTCATTGATTCTGTAAAAGATATTGCCTGGTTTGGACATGTGAATACTTTGCGACCGACCTTCGTTTCTATTCTCAGTTTGGCAGGAAACATCAAAGTGAACAAGATCTTTTTCTGATGTAAGAGTTTCTTACATTCCTTGAACCGATCGCGTTTCTCTCTTGTTGAACTCGCAAAGTCTGGGAACAAGAAAATATTATGGTTCTTCCAAGAAAGCTTCCCTTTGTTCCTTGCCTGGCACAACACAAGATCTTTATCGGATGATCTCAGAAATCTGGCCAGAATCGATCGGGGGCCTTTCTCCCTCAGCAGATCTCCGAGCCAGGACTCTGTGAGCTCGCTCGATTCCCAGCTTTTGGCCTGTTATGTCAAGCAGACTCTGGAAAAACTCATCTAGGAATTTCACCATATCTCTGCCCTCCTCATGCTCAGGAATTCCAACAATTCTAATGTTATTCCTGTGGTTTCTATTCTCAAGATCTTCGAGCTTTTCAAGGAGATGTTCCAGATCAACTTTGGTCGCGGGCGGATTAGCGGTTAATTCCCTCTCCGAAGATTCCAGAAAATCGATTCGTTTTTCAACATCAGTCACTCTTGTAGCTAACTCAGGGAATTCTGTTTCCATCGCCATAATCGATCGACGTATTACAGAGAGATCCTCCAAGTCAGCAAGAATCTTCATCAACATCACCGACATGTTGGACAACTGACGCTGGATCACCTCTCCCGCCGCGCCATTCAAATAGAGTCCACGGTCTGTAGGCCTGTCGGGGCTTTCATCCTGAACACGTAAGTGTCTTTTAATGTCTCCAGAGCCCGAGGATTTTGACTTCTTTGCCATGTTTTGCAACAAAGGGCAAATGTGCAACTGGGTGTATCAAATTTTTCCAGATTATAACATGAGAATAAACGAAAATTCGGCAAAGTGCGCAGAGCTCGTCGCTCACACGTCTGCTCCTTGCATGGCGTCATGTGACCCCCCAGGCTGGTTTTCTTAATGAATCATTTAAAAAGATTACAAAAAATAAACCCTCTAAAATGAGTTTTCATTTTGAATCAGTCTGACAAATCCTTCATTAAATTAACTCAAATATTAACAAATACAGTCCTGACCAACACAAAATAGGTATTGTTTGAAAGCTTAGAAGCCATTCCTTACAATGTAATGCAGACATTATGACCAGAACTTTGCAGATAAATCAGAAGTGTCCCGTTTTGATCATTTGTACAAAAAATTATTATTACTGCAATCAATAAAAACATCAAACTGATCAAATAACCATGTGTCATATGTTGTTGTAAAGCTCTCAAAGAGTAGAGTAGCCTATTTGTTTTACTCACAGACAAAAATATAGCGAGTAATAGCCAAATATATATCTTTGACAATTAAGTTGATGTTGCTTGTTTGCTGCATTTTCGCTGATAACATCACAAAAAATAAACGGAACATACAATATCATTACATAGAGGAGGTGATTATCTTTCAAAAAGCCTACACACAAGGTAATCGGATGCGTAGATCATTAGATAATCCACACAAAGCACAAAGTTACATATGGCCACAAGGAGTTAGAGGTCTGCACGGGCCTTAAAATGAAACCTGACCCGTACCCGAGACTGTGTGGCCCGACCCTACTGTCAGATTTCAAGCCCTCACCTGAAATCGCTTTCTATCAAAGTTATTCTCCTAGCAAGTACTGTTGCAATAGGCTATATTTTATGTAAGCATATAGGCAACATTTGTAACAGTACTGAAACATTAAACATACACAGTACAAGGCACAGCAGCCCCTCAGTACACTGGAGCAGAAGGGAAAAAATGTACTGACTTACCATTTATGCGCTGAAACTTCACTTGGTGCATAACAATCTGGGATAATATGAAATAATGCAATTTTCCCCTCTACGCAGCCTGAACTTGTTCAGATTGTTGAATCGGTGACAACTGTGCTAAAAACAATCTAGATGCAGCGCAAAGAATGAAACAGCGCAGGTGTCTCGACATGCATTTTTGAAAATTTGGAGTTGACTTGGTGTTTAAAATGTGCCAGTCCTGGGCGAAAAGCTGAAAAAAAAGCGAGACACAGTGCAAATGTCAAAGACATTCGTCCAGCATGTGTTTACATAGGAAAACAATAGGAAAACATAACAGACGTGTGAATGGCCCCTAACTCGTCCATTCGCGTGTGTCTTTGAGTGAGAGCGCATGTGCGAAATGAGTTCGGTAAGCCTTATTATTTTTTCTTTCGTACAAACCCGACCCCAATCCAAAGTCCTACTTAAAAAACTGACCCGAACCTGGTCCAAAACCCACCGGGTTCTTGGGTCCCTTCGGGCCCAGGTCGGGTTGCAGACCTCTACCAGGAGATGACGCCATGTAAATGACACAGACTTAGAGATTACTCAAATGGTATAGAGCACAGACTCAATGATGACTCAAATGGCACAGAATGAAACTCATTCCATTAAATCTCATTACTAAAATAATGTCTTCATGCTATGCAATCCTTAAGGCATTGTTGTTTCTGCATGTGTAATTAGTGCTTATGTACAGTTATTATGATTTATTTGTTTGGAGAGGCATTTGGACACTTGGAGATGTTTTTTGGACACTATGATACATAATTTTTGTAATGCTATAACTTTTGATTGCTTTGTCGAATAGTAACAAATATTTTCTCAGATACAGTTGACATGATTGGAAACAAAACAAAAGCAGTTTTTTTTGGAGCCACCTTATTTACAGAAGATATAGTCAATTCTGAAAATTAAGAAAAAAGTAAATTTTTGGCTTGCAGCAGTTTCTTATGCTGAGAGTCTCAGAATGTATCATAATCTATATCATTAAAAAATTTGAAAAGTTTTTTACAATGATACCAAACTCTTGACCCTCCTTGTTTTTGTTTTTTGTCGAGTAATAAGCCTTCAATTTTGGGTATGCCACTGAAACAGGAAATCTTTAAAAACACCTTCAGAGCTTAAACGGTTAAAGCAAGAACCGTTTTGTTTGCTTACAGTTTACGAAACTTAACTTAGTATCTTTAATGACTGGTTATCGACAATAACAATGTGTAGTTAATCAATTCCAGTTCAATTCCAAAGCAAGTTGAAACAGATATACAGTTTTAGGGTTAGTAGCCTTTAAATCTTTTCTAACACCCCTTCAATTCTTAATCATCTACTTAGATTACCGTAATTTTTTCTGACCTTTCTCCTGATTGCATTTTCATGAGATGAACACAGATATAATATGATGCCTCTATCTGTTGCAGATTTAAAACTCTACAGAGATTGCATGGCAGAGGAAGTGCACAGAGCTGAACAAAATGCACGTCCTTTGCATATCAGACTATGGACAGCAGTCCAAGGAATGTTCACAATGATTTTCAACACCGTGAACAAAATACACAACAAAACCATTGATCCAGAGAACACTTTTCGTGTGGTCTATCAGTACACATCCTGTCTCCTGATCGTAATTCTTTTCTGGGCACTAACATACATGGTGCGTATGGTATTTTTTTGTGTAACATAGCAGTTTTTCTTAATTAGTAAGAGTTAAGAGTATGGTTAAGGAATTTTAATGCAATGTGTCATAGACAATTGTTCATGTCAAATCAATATGAAAATTTAGGCAGAAAAAATAATGCAGGAAAATAGACTCTTTTTTTTTTTTTCTTTACAACTTGCATAGGGGATAACTTTTGAAAGTCAGTTTCTGTCTTAACATATACCTTGATGTTTTGGCTATAAAGAAACTTTGGTAACACTTTACAATAAGGTTCCATTTGTTAACATTAACAACATTAGTTAACATGAACTAACAATGAACAATACTTTTACAGCATTTATTAACCTTGGTTAATGTTAATTTCAACATATAATCCATTTTTTAAATCAAAAGTAGTATTTGTTAACATTAGTTAATGCTCTATGAACTAACATGAACCAAACAATGAACAATAGTATTTTTATTATCATTAACATTAACTAAGATTAATAAATACTGTAAAAAAATATATTGTTCATTGTTAGTTCCTGATACCTAATGCATTAACTAATGTTAAGGAATAGAACCTTAATGTTAAGTTTTACAGAAACTTTTAAATATTTGTGTTAATGTGAAATAAATTGTGTAAGTGTAAACAGAGTAACAGTTTAGATATGTTAGGATTTTAACTAAATATAAATACCATCTCTCTCTCTCTCTCTCTCTCTCTCTCTGCAGTCCTCTGTTTATGATGTTGACTGGTATATCTTCTTGCTCACAATGATTGTTGAATTCATTCAGATGATTGAGGTAAGTTACATGAGAGATAAAGGTTAGAAAGGTTTTACCAGACTACTCCCAAAATCAGCAAAACATGGAGGTTTTTGCTTTTTATTAAAGGAATGAAATTTTCATTTTTGGGTGAAATGTCATAATTTACTCACCACAGAACACAAAAGCAGATGTTTTAATGACCCCCACTTTCTTTTCAATAGTGACTGAGTTTAAATCTTAAAATAGGAAGTATCATAAACATAGTAGTGGTGAACCGATCAGGAAATTTGAGGCTGATGCCAATCACCGATGCCCTTATGATGCAGTTATATGTTTATGAAATACTGTCAACCAGTAAAAACCAAGAGAGCATCACACACAACATATGTTCAAAAATAAGATATCCAATACAAGCTTCAAAACTGCTCCAGTGTGAAATCATTAGTATCTATAATTTGTGTACCGCCTTTGGCATTTTGTTGTAACTAACATCATTAAGCAAATGCGTGAAGATGTGCTGCTGTTAAGGTTAAAATATAATTGCTGTTATTAGTGGTATTGCAACAAAAATGAATCTTATTTAAATTGTGATCCTATTGTGAGTTATTAAGAGCACCTGGAAAGTAAGAAGGCCCCCTGTATAATTAAAAGCATTGTTTTCATATGTAAGCAAGAGGGACATTATAACTGAAATACACCCATATGAATTGATATCGAATTGAGAGCCTGTGAATCGGAATTGAATCGGGAAATCTGTATCAATACCCAGCCCTGATTTTTTTGTATTAAATTATAAAAGAGTACAAAATAGAAGCATTTTACTTGTGGACTTTGCATGCCACTGTAGGTGAGATGTTGACGGATGTTATTATTGTTAACGAAAACTGAACCTAAAACTAAATAAAACTAATTTCGTTAACTAAAAATTAAAAACGGAAATTATTGGAAAAACATCTGAAACTAAACTGAAATACTTTCATAACTTTTTGATATACTAGTGTGAATATGGGCAAAGTGGGACACTTTTGAAAAATGTTCCATTTCTTGACACTTTTAATCATGATCCAAACACACATAACCCAACATTATACCTTTGAAGAAAACTTAGGATGTCTTTTACTTTAGTCAAAAACAAAAATTAAGAAATGCTCAACACTGGAAACTGGAACCTTTGAAGACCCTCATTTTACCAAATCCCAGAATTTTTTTTAAGCAGTAAAGTGAGAAAGAATTAAAATTAGTCTCAAGAAAATATCTACAAAGTATTTGGAATACATTTTTATATTTTCTTATACACTTTTACATCAATGTAACATTTACAAGCAACATTTTTGTCATTTTCTTTACCATTGCTTTTCCCACCAGTGGTCATGAAATGAGCTCTGCCACACATCCTGAAGTAAAATCAAATTTAAAGAGATAGTTTACCCAAAAAAATAATATTCTCTCATCGTTTATTGACCATCATGCCATTCCAAGTGTGTAGACTTTCTGTCTTCTGCTGATCACAAACAAAGATATTAGTAGAATATCTCAGCTCTGTAGGTCCATACAACACAAGTCAACAGGGTCCAAAAAGCACATAAAGGCAGCATTCACCCTTGGTAAATATGAGAAAAGAAGGCTGTAAAAAATTATTTTTATTGTTTAACCTTTTGGTCTTTCATTCAAAATATTCACAAATAAATCTATCCTTTAATGGATATCAAACAATTGCAAACACAACACAAGTGTAATAAAAACAAATATTTTTGTCAAATATATGTGTGGCACAATTATTGGCACCCTTTTATTCAATACTTTGTGCAACTTTTGTGTCTTTGTTTATCCTTTTGATCTTTCATTCAAAATATTCACAAAAATCTAACCTTTAATTGAAGTAAAATAATTGAAAGGAGGGAAAAATCCCATAATTAAATAAACATTTTCTCCAAAACACAGTTGCCACAGTTATTGGCACTCCTAGAAATTCTTATGAGTAAAATATATCTGAAGTATATTGCCATTCATATTTTAAATGTTTTAGTACACCTGGGTGACTAGGAACATTAATATGTTCAGCCATGACTTCCTGTTTCACAGGGGTATAAATACAAGGTAATACACAAGCCAAACTCCCTTAATCATCCATCACAGTGGGTAAGACCAAAGAATAAAGTTATGATGTTAGGTTGTTGAGCTTCACAAAATAGGAAGTGGCTATAAGAAAATAGCTAAAGCATTGAAAATACCCTTTTCCATCATCAGGGCAATAATTAAGAAGTGCCAATCAACTGGAGATCTTAAGAATCGGCCTGGAAAAGGGTGTGTCTATATTGTCTCCCCGCACAGTGAGGAGGATGGTTCAAGTGGCCAAGAATCTCCAAGGATCACAGCTGGAGAATTGCAATTAGTTGGGTCTTGGGGTCAGAAAGTCTCAAAAAAACAAAACAAATATCAGACATCACCTACATCACCACAAGTTGTTTGGGAGGGTTTCAAGAAAAAAGCCTTTGCTCTCATCCAACAACAAACTCAAGTGTCTTCAGTTTACCAGACACTACTGGAACTTCAAATGGGACCGGGTTCTATGGTCAGATGAAACAAAAAAAAAAAGAGAACACCAGAGATGGGTTTGGCGCACTCAGAGATGAAATACCCAATACCCACGGTTAATTGTGGTGCTGGATCTTTAACTGTGTGGGGCTGTTTTTATACTAGAGGTCCTAGGCATCTTTTTCTGACACATGGCATCATGGACTCTATCAAATACCAACAGATAAAAAATCTAAACCTGACAGCCTCTGCCAGAAAGCTTTCAATGGGCCCTGGTTGGATCTTCCAGTAGGACAATGATCCAAAACACACATCAAAATCAACACACAAATGGTCCACTGACCACAAAATCAAGGTTCTGCCATGGCCATCCCAGTCCCCTGACCTGAACCCCGTAGAAAATATGTGGGGTGAACTAAAGAGGAGAGTCAACCAGCGTGGACTTCAGAATTTGAAGGATCTGGAGAGATACTGTATGGAGGAATGGTCTCAGATCCCTTGCCAAGTGTTCTCCAACCTCATTAGGCATTATAAGAGAAGACTCAGAGCTGTTATCTTGGCAAAGGGAGGTTGCACAAAGTATTGAATAAAAGGGTGAAAAAAAAAATGTTGCTCATATTTACCAAGGATGCCAATATTAGTGGAGGCCACTGTATAATGCTTTAAGGAAATTCATATGGATACAATGGGGATCAAGTTTAAATGTCCTACAGTGGATATAAAAAGTCTACACACCCCTGTTAAAACAGCAGGTTTTTGTGTTGTATAAAATGAAACAAGGATAAATCATATCAGACTTCTTGCACCTTTAATGTAAAAATTACAACCTATGCAATGCCACTGAAAGCCAAAGTGACACATTTCAGTGAAATATTTTTTTAAACTTAGAATAACTTAACTGCATAAGTGTGCACACCCTTTTATAATTGGGTATGTGGCTGTGTTCAGAATCAACCAATCATCAAGCTCATGTGAAATAGTACACACCTGTCTTTACATGAAGTGACACTAACTCCAAATAAATCTCAGCTGTTCTTGTAGGATTTTTCTGACATCTTGGTTGCATGCTACCACAAGAGCCATGGGCCACAGAGAGCTTACAATGCATCAACAGGATCTCATTATTGAAAGGTATCGCTCAGGTGAGGGCTACAAAATTTTTTCCAAGGCATTAGATATACCATGGAACACAGTGAAGACAGTCATCAACAAGTGGAGAAAGTATGGCACAACAGTGACATTATCAAGAACAGGACGTCCCTCCAAAATTGATGAGAAGACAAAGAGAAAACTGGTCAGGGAGGCTGTCAAGAGGCCTACTGCAACATTAAAGGTTGTAGTACCAAGTACCAGTCAGTTCTGGCACAGAACCTTCTGGTGTCTACTAGAAAGCTGAAAATGAAGAGATCTTTCACGGTTCAGCATGACAATGATCCAAAGCACACATCCAAATCAACAAAACAATGGCTTCAGCAAACAAAGATTAATGTTTTGGAATGGCCCAGCCAGAGACCAGACCTGAATCCTATAGAAAATCTGTGGGGGGACCTGAAGAGGGCCGTACACAGGAGAAGCCCTCGCAATTTGACAGATCTGGAACATTTTTGGAAAGAAGAGTGGGGAAATATTCTAAGTCAAAATGTGCCAAGCTAATAGACTCTTATCCAAACAGACTGAGTGCTGTAATTAAAATCAAAGGGTGCTTCAACTAAGTATTAGTTCAGAGATGTGCACACTTATGCAGTTAGATTATTCTGTTTTTTTCTCTCTCTGAAATGTGTCACTTTGGTTTTCAGTGGCATTGCATAGGTTGTAATTTTTACATGAAAGGTGCAAAAAGTCTGATATGATTTATCTTTGTTTATTTTTTTACATCACAAAAACATGCTGTTTTAACAGGGGTGTGTGGACTTTTTATATCCACTGTATGTCAATTTACCCATATTCACTCACACAAATTGTAATTATAAAATTTGCAACATGTATTATCCAAATGAAACATAATACAACTCGATAGAGGTAACACAAGACTGTGTTAGACTTTTTAAATTATACCAGTAAACGTTAAGCTTTGGCAGCCAAAAAAAATACTAAAACTAAAATAAAAACTAACTAAACTTAAACTAACAGAAAAACTGTGAAAAGTAATGAAAACTAATATGGAATGACAAATTGAATATAAAACAGAAATAAAAACTAAATACAAAATACAAAATCCCAAACTATAATAACACTGTTGTGAAGCTAAACAGAATCAGAAGTGCTTCATCAACCTGATTTTTTTTTTCTTTTTTCAGATCATCTTGAAGTTTCACATTTGTTATTATGATGAGAGTGGAACATATATTTCAGACTACAAATCAACATCGCAGAACTACATGAAGAGAAAAATTGGATATGTCTTTGATCTGGTCTGCTCATTTCCATATGGCCTTTTAGTTTTGCACCAAATGTATACAATTGAGCCAGCAACATTCCTGCCTATGATCATTTATGCCCGGATGGCTCACTTACCACGCATCATTACACTTTTAGTGTTTATGAGGAAGGAAGAACAGTCAATAACAACCAAGTATGTTACCAATATTTCTTACATTTAATAACATATTGCCCTGAAACATTCCTGAATTTTGTTTGTGAAAAGGATAAAATAAGTTTAACTTAAGTGGTTTATGGATACCAGTTAAAGGCAACATAAAGCTATAGTGTGTAATTTCTGTAAATTTCCATTGATGCACCAAACGGAATTGCTAAAATAATAGGCTCTTTCGAGTTTTCAGGCACCTTTGCCTTGAAATTAGACGAGAGCAGGTGACTGCAGTTGGTGCGTAATCAAAAAACAGCTGTATGATTCACACTTCTCGCAGTGGACCAGCAGTTAATGCAAGTCAAGGCAAATGCCATGTTCGTTGTTGCTGATAAATTTAAAGGAATAATTCACTTTCAAAAATGAGTCTCAAAAGTGAAAATTCTCATTATTTTAACTCTCTCATTCTCAGCGAAAATTAGTTTTTTGGGATACTTTTACAATGTACCACAGTTGCCAAAAGGTTGATGGTACACTAGCAAATTTAGAATGAATAACGACTAATGTTTTGGTCTGTTTCACACCCAAAGCAATCATATTGCTTCAGGAGACATGGATTAAACCACTGAAGTCATATAGATTACTCTTATGCTGCCTTTATGCCCTTTTTGGAGCTTAAAAGTTTTGGACACCATAGACTTACATTTAATGGAAAAAATGCCTCATACATTTGTCAAAATATCAAACAAATTTGTTCTGCTCATGTTTAATGACTAAGGCCCAATGAGCGTTAAGCTGTATCCTAAGCTTTTTTAACCGACTTTCACCATGTGGTGATCACAAGTCATCATATCTGCTTAGAACTTGTTTATTTTTATTGAGCCTACTGATTGTTTCCAAACAGGTTCCCAAACACGACTCCTGTCTGCCACTGGTCAAAACAGATAGTCCAAACTCACACCATCGATTGATCCAGAAGTCAGACCGCTCAAACAAGAAGCAATTTTTTTAAAAGCACCACAAAGTCACAGTGTTAACACTGTTCAGGAAGTCAACCTACAAATGGCTTACTTACCATTGTCTCTGTACATCAAACTAAGATAGGAGAAAGTATTAAAAAAAAAAAAAAAAAAAATACACACTGCTCCTGCTATATTCTAAATACCACATTGCTGCAAATCCAGTTCATTATTTGTCAAAACAGATTCATAAAACTGCATTTTTATTGATCCTTTTTTGTATCTGTGCTCTTTCAGTCTTCTGTGCATTAGGATCATCAAGTACTTGGTACATGCAGTCCTCTTTATTCACTGTGCGGCAGTGTTGTGGATTTCATTTGTTAAGATGTATGGATTAATGTCATGGGTGGGTGAAACAGGTAAGGGAATTATAAAACTAAGACAATTTAAAATGAATGAGTTGTAAATTCAAACTTATTAAATGGCATAAAATGTCAGGTATACATTTGTTTAATTTACCATTTTATCCGGTAAATAGTTTTTCCTGCATGTGAAATGTTTTCTTTTTTTAATTCAAATGTTTTTTAACCATGAATCCTAATAATCACTTTTTACAGTACTTTAAAAAAAGTCACAGTTTTAAATTCAGATAGTTATAGTTTTAAAACTGTTAAGAGTATGTTGGATTTGTCAGGCTAAAACTAATAGCATTAAAAGATGAAATGACAAATCTCAGGAACCCCATCCAGTGCAAAAAACAAAAACAAAAAAACATTATCATTACTGTAATGTGAAAAACATAATATACCAATTAAATCGTTAAATACTTATCTATCATTGTAGTTTTTGTTGTATTGCCTTTTAATTTATAATGATTTAAAAAAAAAAATAATTATTAAAGGTTTTTTTATTTTTAATCTTGTGCAAATATATTACTTAACAAGAATTTGGAAGGAATATGTGCTTAATTGTCTTAGTAATAATGCCACAATGCAAAAGATCTTAATCGTCCAAAAAATAGAATTAGTTTCTTGGTGAAATGTAACCTGGGTATGTTTTCATGAGATTAATGTAGATGAATTTTATGTATGGCTGCCATTTTAATTTACATTTCAAATTCAATACATCTGCTTTTTCTTTGCAGAGATTTATTCCTTCCCAGAAATGTACAGATACGCTACCTACTTGGTGTTACAAATCTACACAACAACAGGATATGGTGACATAAAGGCAGCAAACCTTGAAGAAATTATTGTATTCGTTATGTTAATGATTCTGGCAAAAATTCAAGTGAATTATAAAATGGGACTTCTCACTTCTACACAAACAAACAAGAGGGCACTGCAGGTAGCCTATGAAGAGAAGTTAGAGGTAATTTTAAACACTGCATCTTTGAAAACTACTATTTAAAGTGCATATAACTAGGGCTACACAATAAATTGAATAAATAATCAAGATTACAACTACAATTCATTTATTTTTCATGCCACTAAGAGGGCCAATGTGAAGTTGACTGTTCATTCTTGATTTAGTATTGTACTGTATAAAACAGCAGTATAGTAATATAGTAATTCAGGAACACAGATCTCAGGTCTTTGGACGTAGCCTACATACAGTATAGTACACACAAAATATTTCAGTTTAACCCTTTAAACTTTTTTTTTTTTTTTTAAGATTTTTAAAGAGTTTCAGCGGCATATCCAAAATTAAAGGCCTATAACAAAAAACAAAAAAACAAACAAACAAAAAAACAAGGGGTGTACCCTCTGAGACAGTTCTGTGAATGAATCTGCACATTCTTTGTGTTCATTCTTCCTATTGACTGGGTTTAGTTTACAAAGTATTTTCTGTTATGTAACTTTGCTTCACAAATTTGTGAGGCAAAATTGAGCAATCCGATGGCAAAGTTGTCATGGGGGCTCGTGGGCGTTCATGGACCTTTTGAGTTTAAAGGGATTGTCGCTGGTTGGCGCTTTCATGGATGGGAATAATGTGCATGTTTAATAATAGATAAATTAGGAAGAGTAATTATTGTTTTAGCTGAAATTCAAGGGCAAAGGCTGATTTTGGCTAATATTTACGCACCTAACGCTGATGATCAGGGCTTTTTTATAGATCTTGAAGGGATGTTGCAAGCCGCTGGCATCCGTCATGATATAATATTGGGAGGAGACTTTAATCTTTTGATGGATTCAGTCCTTGATCATAGTGAAGCAAAAGTGTGTAAACCCCCTAGAGCAACATTGACGCATCACAGGATGTGAAAAATCTTGGTCTTACAGATATTTGGAGACTTTTGAACCCATCCAGTAGGGACTATAAATTTTTTTCATCAGTCCATAAGGTTTATTCTAGAATAGATTTTTGTTTTTTTGATATCCAAATCCCTCATTTCATCCATTGTTGATTGCTCAATTGGAAACATTTTAGTCTCAGATCATGCCCTGGTGAGTTTAAAGGTGATGCCACATATAGAGAAAAAGAAGTCATATAGTTGGCGCCTTAATGTATCCCTTCTGCAAAATCCTGATTTCCAACAAATGTTAAAGACTGAAGTCAGTGATTATATGAAGACCAACTGGTCCTCAGTATCCTCTGTGGGCATGGCTTGGGAGGCACTTAAGGTGGTTCTTAGGGGTCGGGTCATACAGTATGCCTTATTCATCAAAAAATCCAAAGCATAAGGAAATATTAAAAGTGCAGAGGAAGAACTGAAGCGCCGTATGTCAGCTGATGGCCTTAGAGAATTGACCCGATTGAAATATAGATATAATACTATTTTGTCGCGGAAAGTGGAGTTTTGATTGTTCAGGGCAAGACAGTCATACTTTGAGTCGGGTGACAGGGAAGCTTTTGGCTAGATATATAAAGCAGAGAGAGTCTTTTTCTACCATTCCCTCAGTGAAATCTGCTGATGGTGAAATATTTACCACAGCCATTGATATTAATAATGCCTTTAAAGAATTCTATATTGATCTTTATAGTTCCACGTCTTCATCTACTGATGAAGATATTAGAAACTCTGTGGAACCATTAGATCTTCCTAAACTGATGATTGAGCAAAAAAACTCTCTTGATTCTGAGATAAACTTGGAGGAGCTTGAATCGGTAATTAAGTCCCTACCTACTGGCAAGTCTCCGGGGCCAGATGGTTTTGCCGCAGAATTTTTTAGATCCTATGCTACAGAACTGGCTCCACTTTTGTTACAAGTTTATACTGAATCATTAAAGAATGGAAAGCTTCCACCAACCATGACACAAGCCCGGGTCAGTCTGATTCTTAAAAAGGACAAAGATCCAAGCGAGTGTAAAAGTTACTGTCCAATCTCCCTGATCCGACTAGATGTATAAATAGTGTCAAAAATTTTGGCTAACCGATTAAGTTATGACATCTCTTATACTTATAGATCAGGTGGGGTTTATTCGGGGCCGTAACTCTTCTGATAACATTAGGCGTCTCATTAATATCATATGGTCAGTAGCGAATGATCAATCCCCGATCGCTGCCATATCACTTGATGCCGAAAAGGCATTTGATATGGTAGAATGGGATTATCTTTTTAAGATTCTGGAAATGCATGGGTTCGGGAGTACATTTATTGGTTGGATTAAGTTACTTTATAGACACCTTGTAGCAGCGGTACAAACAAATGGATTAATTTCAGATTATTTTACTCTGGATAGGGGCACTCGGCAGGGTTGCCCTCTTTCCCCATTATTGTTCTGTCTTGCCCTGGAACCATTAGCAGCCGCGATAAGAAAGGAGGATGATTTTCCAGGGGTGACAGCGGGAGGTGTGGCGCATAAGCTTCTGCTTTACGCAGATGATATTTTATTATTTGTCTCTGAACCTACTAGATCTATGCCTTGCCTCCACAGAATTATTAATTACTTTTCCAAGTTCTCAGGATACAGAGTCAATTGGTCTAAATCCAAAGCTTTGGTGCTGACAGCGTACTGCCCAGAAACGGCTTCCCAGCCGGGCGCCTTCCAGTTGCCCAAACAGGGCATTAAGTATTTGGGGATTTTATTCCCAGCAAATTTGTCTGACATATTTCATTAATTTTGACCCTTTAATAAAAAGGTTTTCGAGCGATGTGGGCAGGTGGGCTTCATTACATTTATCGATGATTGGGAAGGTTAATGTTATTAAAATGAATTGTATTCCAAAATTCAACTACCTGCTTCAGTCTCTCCCTGTAGATGTCCCCCTCTCTTATTTCAAGCAATTTGATAGCATAGCGAAGTCCTTTATTTGGAATGGTAAGCACCCCAGATTAAATTTCAATAAGTTACATAGGCCAATTGACAATGGTGGGTTAGGCCTACCCAAGATTTTGTTTTATTATTATGCGTTCGGTCTTAGACATTTGGCTCATTGGTCGCTTCCACCTGAGAGAGCCCCTCCCTGGTTTTGTATTGAAAAGGAAGTTCTTGCCCCTATTTCACCACTGCAAAGCCTTTCGATCAAACTAGCCGGAGAGGTTAAGTCGCACCCCATTATTTTGCATTTGCACTCGATATTGACAAAAGTGTCCAGAGTGTTTAATTTGGATATTTATTTAAACGCAGCCTCGAGCATATAGCTGAACCCTAAACTATGTGTTAATAAGTCCCCTTTTTTTGGTCAGATTGGATTGTGAGGGGGGTTAATGCACTTGGTGACCTATATGAGGGTGGAGTATTGAGACCTTTTGAAAATTTGGTTCAACATTTTGGCATTCCCAGATCTCAGTTTTATAAGTATTTACAGCTTCGCCACCTACTCTGCACTATTTTTGGGAGTGGCACGCACCTCCCTAAAGCGGCAGGTGCTTTGGGAGAGGTGATTGCTGCTTTTGGAAAAGGCCATGAAGCATCAGTGTATTACTCCCTACTAATTCAGAGTCTGGGGGATGGAGCCTTGACTTCTCTCAAGAGAGTATGGGAAAAAGATTTGAATTTGGTATTGGAGGATGGAGTGTGGACTAAGATTCTTAAAAATGTCAAGTCTGTATCTAGAGATGCAAGGGTTCGCCTTGTGCAATTTAAGATTTTACATAGATTTTATTGGACCCCCTCTAGATTATATAGGCTTGGTCTTAAAGACACACCCACTTGCTGGCGATGCCAATCAGAAGTTGGAGACACTACCCATGTCTTTTGGGGATGTGTTAAGATCCAGGAGTTTTGGTTGAGGGTTCAGAGGTATTTGTGTGATGTTTTGAACACTCAGGTTTTGCTTTGTCCCAGACTCTGTATTTTGGGTAATGGGGCAGTCATGCATTTAGGGGATAATCACGTAAAAAATTGGGTTCTGACCAGTCTCATGATCGGCAGGCAAGTAATTTTAAGGGGTTGGAAGTCAAGTGGAGCACCCTCTTTTTCGGAGTGGTGTGTGGAAATGGGGAGGATAGCTGCATTTGAAGAGGCGATAAGTAGAAGGCTGGGGTTTAGGGACTTATTTGTTAAAAAATGGGGCAAATATTTAGTTGTTTGGGGGGGACTCTCTGGGAGGGGATGTGGAGAGTGTAGTTTCGTATAATCGTGTATGTTTATTATTATTTTATTTATTTGTTTGTATATATATATATATATGTATATATATAATTTTTTATTTTTTGGGGGGGGGGGGGGGGGATTGTGTGTGTGTTATGTGGGACCACAAGGGTGTTCATTAGGGGTCAGGGTGGGATTGTATTAGTAGGGTTTAAATGTAAAATGTTGATTCTTGATATATGTGTTGAGTTTTTTCCACTGTCACGTGCATATGGATCAATAAATATGTTAATTACAAACATAAAAAAAAAAATACAAGCGGTAACACTTTAAAATAAGGTTACATTTGTTAACATTAGTTAACAACATTAGTTAACATAAACTAACAATAAACAATACTTTTACAGCAAAAAAAAAAAAAAGAAAACTAGGGGTGTACAAGATCTCATTCAGTTCCATTCTTTGTTATTTGAGTCATCATCGAGTCTGTGTCATGCACTTGGCACCATCTGCTGGTAGCCATACAGTGCATCCGGAAAGTATTCACAGTGCTTCACTTTTTCCACATTTTGTTATGTTACAGCCTTATTCCAAAATGGATTAAATTCATTATTTTCCTCAAAATTCTACAAACAATACCCCATAATGACAACGTGATAGAAGTTTGTTTGAAATCTTTGCAAATTTATTGAAGGAAAAAAAAAAAAATCACATGTACATAAGTATTCACAGCCTTTGCTCAATACTTTGTTGAAGCACCTTTGGCACCAATTACAGCCTCAAGTCTTTTTGAGTATGATGCTACAAGCTTGGCACACCTATTTTTGGGCAGTTTCTCCCATTCTTCTTTGCAGGACCTCTCAAGCTCCATCAGATTGGATGAGGAGCGTCGGTGCACAGCCATTTTCAGGTCTCTCCAGAGATGTTCAATCGGGTTCAAGTCTGGGCTCTGGCTGGGCCACTCAAGGACATTCACAGAGTTCTTCCATAGCCACTCCTTTGTTATCTTGGCTGTGTGCTTAGGGTCGTTGTCCTGTTGGAAGATGAACCTTCGCCCCAGTCTGAGGTCCAGAGCGCTCTGGAGCAGGTTTTCATAAAGGATGTCTCTGTACATTGCTGCATTCATCTTTCCCTCGATCCTGACTAGTCTCCCAATTCCTGCCGCTGAAAAACATCCCCACAGCATGATGCTGCCACCACCATGCTTCACTGTAGGGATGGTATTGGCCAGGTGATGAGCGGTGCCTGGTTTCCTCCAGACATGATGCTTGCCGTTCAGGCCAAAGAGTTCAATCTTTGTTTCTCATGGTCTGAGAGTCCTTCAGGTGCCTTTTGGCAAACTCCAGGCGGGCTGTCCATGTGCCTTTTACTGAGGAGTGGCTTCAGTCTGGCCACTCTACCATACAGGCCTGATTGGTAGAGTGCTGCAGAGATGGTTGTTCTTCTGGAAGGTTCTCCTCTCTCCACAGAGAAACGCTGGAGCTCTGTCAGAGTGACAGTCGGGTTCTTGGTCACCTCCCTGACTAAGGCCCTTCTCCCCCGATCACTCAGTTTGGCCGGGCGGCCAGCTCTAGGAAGAGTCCTGGTGGTTCCAAACTTCTTCCATTTACGGATGATGGAGGCCACTGTGCTCATTGGGACCTTCAATGCTGCAGAAATTTTTCTGTACGCTTCCCCAGATCTGTGCCTTGATACAATCCTGTCTCGGAGGTCTGCAGACAATTCCTTGGACTTCATGGCTTGGTTTGTGCTCTGACATGCACTGTTAGGTGTGTGCCTTTCCAAATCATGTCCAGTCAACTGAATTTACCACAGGTGGACTCCAATCAAGTTGTAGAAACATCTCAAGGATGATCATTGGAAACAGGATGCACCTGAGCTCAATTTTGAGTGTCATGGCAAAGGCTGTGAATACTTATGTACATGTGATTTTTTTTTTTTCCTTTTTTTATTTTAATAAATTTGCAAAGATTTCAAACAAACTTCTTTCATGTTGTCATTATGGGGTATTGTTTGTAGAATTTTGAGGAAAATAATGAATTTAATCCATTTTGGAATAAGGCTGTAACATAACAAAATGTGGAAAAAATTAAGCACTGTGAATACTTTCCGGATGAACTGTAGGCAATTACAGTGAACGATCCTCTCTGCCCACATTTGGATAACTTCCACCTCTGGTTGCAGCTGCCTAAATCCTAAAACGATTGGTTTAGTGTTCAATGACATCAGACAACATATTACATCATTTATGATGAAGTCACCTGATCCAGGAAAACTAATGTGTTTTTAACCAGATAGCACATTATGTGTTGTGTGCACATTGTGCTTTGTGTGGATTATCTAATGATCTATGCATCCAATTACCTTGTGTGTGGGATAGTTTTAAAGATAATCACCTCTTGTACCTAATGGTATGTGATATTTTATGTTCTCTTTATTTTTAATGAAGTTATAAGCAAAAACGCAGCACATAAGCAACACTTGTTTACATGTAACATGTATGTCAAAGACATACTGTATACTTAGCTATTAATTGCTATAATTTTGCCTGTGATTAAAAAAAAAGGCTGGTCTTACTCTACTCTTTGAAAGTTTTCCAACAAAATGACACATGGCTATTTGATCAGTTAAAATTATTCAGATCAAAATTATTTATAAATGTTCAAAACGGAACACTTCAGTTTTGGTCATAATGCCTACGTGCATTCAAAAATACATGTTCTAAGCTTTAAAATGATACCTATTTTGTGTTTCTCGCGGGTCCATCTGAGCTTAAAGTTAATAAATAATCGCAATGACAATATCAAGGGAAATAATCAACAATTATGATATTTATCATAGTCTTGCAGCCCTGCATTTGATTCTTATTATATTTGACCATTTACCAGTAATTCATACACTAGTAGTGGCTTATTTTTGAAAAACCTTTCTATTTCAGACTATTCAGACATACATGATTGATAAGAAAATCCCATCTGCACTGCAAAAACGTGTGATGCAATTTTACAATTATCGATGGAATCGCACCAATGGGACAGATGCTGAAGTTTTGTTCAAAGACATCCCCCACTGTTTGAAAATGGAGATTTTGTCAAGGTAAACAAGACTACCAGGCTTTTTTGAGAGACAAGACAAAATGATTATCTGGTAACCAACAGCATGAAACAGATTTACCGGTACACATTTGGCAGTAACTTTTACCCAAAGAAACTTACTTTAGTGTATTCAGATGCTTTCAACAGACATTAAATGGATATTTCACCCAAAAAGTCAGTCATCATCCTAACATTTCCTTTTGTGTTCCACGGAAGAACGAAAATCACACAGGTTTGGAACAACATGAGGGTGAGTAAATGATGACAGAACTTTCATTTTTGGGTGAACTATACCTTTAATATGAAAATAATTCAACAATATATCGGTGACCATATTGCTATCGGCAATAATTAGCATTTTTTTAAATGATCGTATCTGATTAAGTCAGCATTGCAAGCTGACCTTTTGTTCTATTTAAATCAATTCTCCAGTTTAAATTTTAATATACTCTTTATCTATACAAGGCTTAAAAAGAACTAAACAGTTATCCATTTTCACAATATTATTTTGTTTTTAATGTAGAATCTGCATAAAGCTTTTGAGAAAACATCAGCTGTTCAGTCATCTCCCAGAACCTTTTCTCAGGGAACTTTCCACAAGAATGCTCATCAGATGCTTCCCTGTTGGTGAGTGTTTGTCAAATATTTCATATTTAAATGGATGAGAAACATAATCGCCCACCCAGTTTACAGTCTCTGTATTGAAGGACTAAAGTTAGACATTGGTTCATTGTCTTTAATTTGTTTTGCTTTGTCAGGAGAATACATTTACAGAAAGGGAGACACTGGCACTGGAATGTTCTTGATATTAATTGGCAAGGTAAAGCTGTGTCCAGACACAAGAGGCACAAAGATCATTGAGCGTCTCTCTGCAGGAGCAGCTTTTGGGGATCAATTCTTACTGAAACGTGCGCTCTACAGAGACACCGCCATTGCTGAAAACTATGTGGATATTGCCATTCTCTCCAAAGACTCTTTTGAGGATGTAGGTCTCTTATATCCAACTGTTATGAGCAAGCTGCTGAAGACAGCCGCTGATATTCTGAAGCTGTAGTGTACTTGTCAAGCTTCTTTATAGGGACTAATACAGTAGTAGTTGCTTCAATTAATAACAAAGTCCCCTCAGCTGATGAAAGCAATATTCTAGCTGAATACTGTCAATTTTGTACTGTAATAGTAGTCAGTTAAATAGATCACTATATAGTAAGTTTGTTTTTAAATGTGATTTTTAGTCCACCCTGTTGATAAAAGCAGAAGTAGTTTGTTCATTGGCTATGTTCTATTGTAACTGAATGTCATTTAAATGAGTTTATGGATACTGTTATATTTTTGCACTGTGTATTGATGGCAATGCCTGAGAAATTTAAACCACTATAGACTCCTAACTTTGTAATATATTTATGCAGTTAGTTTTAACAGCTGTGAAGCCTTTTATAGATGTATCTGGCTAAATAACAAAAATGCAGAATAAAATAAAATAAATGTTTAAATCAAACTTGACTTATTATTACTCTGTGCTTTTCTAGGGCTGTCCATTGATTTAAACCAAGTCTTTCTAGCAAGTCAGTCCAATTGCAGCCATATTTGGAACACTGTCTGGAAGCCATTTCATTCATGAAAATGCAGATTCTATCTACTTAAATGGAGGAAAACCGAAGTCTCAAAAACGGTTGGTCAAGATTATTATCAAAGAATATTTCAAATCAGCAGTAAAATCTGACAACACTGTAATCCTAAATTGTGCTTCTTTAACTCAGATTACACAAAAAAAAAAAGCAATTTTCTGGCAATACCTGTAATGCGGAACTTCCTTTCTACATCCGTTGACGGTTGGGCATTCCAATTTCTCTGATTCAATTTAATGTACCACTTGCACTGAGCCTCATGATGTACTTCTGCTTTGAAATAGTGAGGCCTGCTAGTTTTCAGTTAAATGTGTTTACATGCACAGTAGTTGCCTAAACGCCACTTAAAATTAGTGTTTAAAAGAGTATTTTAAAGTATGGATCTTTTATATAGGAGAAGTAGTATTCTGAACATTACCATGTACAGCTTCAAAATTCAGTGGAAGAACAGTTTTCAGAGCTTTAATTCAGCCCGAGCCGATCTGAGAAAGCAATGGCTGGTATACAGTTGTGCTCAAAATTTTGCATACCCTTGGAGAATTGGTAATATATGTACCATTTTTAAAGAAAACATGAGTGAGCAGGCAAAACACATTTCTTTTATTTCTTAGGGGATTCATATTAAACTAAGTTATTACAGGATGCCACAATCATAAAACAAAACATGGCAACAAAGAAAAATAAAATAAAATGACCCCTGTTCAAAAGTCTGCATACCCTTAGTTCTTAATACCGTGTATTGTCCCCTTTAGCATCAATGACAGCGTGCAGTCTTTTGTAATAATTGTCTATGAGGCCCCAAATTCTTGCAGGTGGTATAGCTGCCCATTCGTCTTGGCAAAATACCTCCAGGTCATGCAAAGTCTTTGGTTGTCTTGCATGAACCACACGTTTGAGATCTCCCCAGAGTGGCTCGATGATACTAAGGTCAGGAGACTGTGATGGCCACTCCAGAACCTTCACCTTTTTCTGCTGTAACCACTGGAGGGTCAACTTGGCCTTGTGCTTAGGGTCATTGTCGTGCTGGAAAGTCCAAGAGCGAACGCTGCGCATGGGACGTGCAGAAGAATGCAAATTGTCTGCCAGTATTTTCTGATAACATGCTACATTCATCTTGCCATCAGTTTTCATAAGATTCCCCGTGCCTTTAGAGCTCACACACCCCCAAAACATCAGTGAGCCACCACCATGCTTCACAGCGGGGATGGTATTCTTTTCACTATAGGCCTTGTTGACCCTTCTCCAAACAAAGCTCTATTTTGGTCTCGTCACTCCAAATTACAGTGTGCCAGAAGCTGTGAGGCATGTCAAGGTGTTGTCGGCATATTATAACCGGGCTTTTTTGTGGCATTGGCGCAGTAAAGGCTTCTTTCTGGCAGCTCGACCATGCAGCTAATTTTTGTTCAAGTATCGTCGTATTGTGCTCCTTGAAACAACCACACCGTCTTTTTCCAGAGCAGCCTGTATTTCTCCTGAGGTTACCTGTGGGTTTTTCTTTGTATCCCGAACAATTCTTCTGGCAGTTATGGCTGAAGTCTTGCTTGGTCTACCTGACCTTGGCTTGGTATCAAGAGATCCCCAAATTTTCCACTTCTTAATAAGTGACTGAATAGTACTGACTGGCATTTTCAAGGCTTTGGATATCTTTTTATATCCTTTTCCATCTTTATAAAGTTCCATTACCTTGTTACTCAGGTCTTTTGACAGTTTTTCTGCTCCCCATGGCTCAGTAGCCTGCTCAGTGTATCCACGTGAGAGCTAACAAACTCATTGACTATTTATACACAGACACTAATTGCAATTTAAAAAGCCACAGGTGTGGGAAATTAACCTTTAATTGCCATTTAAACCTGTGTGTGTCACCTTGTGTTTCTGAAACAAGGCCAAACATTCAAGAGTATGTAAACTTTTGATCAGGGCCATTTGGGTGATTTCTGTTATCATTATGATTTAAAAAGGAGCCAAACAACTATGTGAAAATAAATGGCTTCATATGATCACTATCCTTAAATAAAAGTCAGTTTTTTTTTTTGCATGATCAGTCATATTTTCAAAATCAATGCCAAAATTTCACAATTTCTGCCAGGGTATGCAAATTTTTGTATACTCCAATCCAAGCACATTTCACCATTGAAATGGAGTCACATGGAGGTCTGTAGCAGACATTTAACCACAGTTCAGCTCAAAACGCAAATGACAAATGTTGGAATGAGACAAGGGGTGTCAGCACCAGCGGCACTCTTTGAATTAAACAACTACTTGCATCAGTCACTGCTGTGTTCCATGTGTGAGGGAGGAGTCACGATCAATGCATGCATCAACCTGTTTTTATTAAATGTATGTTTTAATCTTTATTTTGTATCACTGTTTCACTGATAAGTACTGTATATTGAAAAAATTTGAAATGCAAATGCACAAGTAAGAGCTGCTAAAGATAATGAGTTATAACATTTAAAATAGATTAAAGGTGTACTCTGGGATTCCTTGAGAAATGCTCCAGATATTTGAACTCAACTGCCAAAACAAACACACCCCTCCCTTTAGTGCTCCTTTGGAAGCTCCGCCCCCCCAAATTCATGCATGCAAATTCATTCCTTTTACCTCTTGGAGGTCTCTCCACCGCTGAAAATCCTCGCCGATGTTGACGTGGCTCCTAGCTCTCGACTTATCATAATCCTTTTTTAGTTTATATTTGTCTGACTTTTTTTTCTCTTGGTCTGTTTCTCAGCCATTTGTCCTCCTTGGAGTTTAGAAAGTTCGCATCGGCCAGATTTGCCTTTGCCCTTCTATTGAATTTCCCTCTCGCTCTGCCCCCACCCCCTATCCTGTGCACGCATAAGAACCACCCCCTGTTGCTGATTGGCTGGATAAGTTTTGTGTGGATAGGTCTAATCCACTTTGTTTTTGTCCCATTAATGGAGCCAGGGCTGTGTACAAATACTAGGTTTTTTTTTCAGCCCACCCACAGAACGGACATCTAGCAGACTGTGAGGAGATATTTGCAGAATTTGACAAAAAGTGTATTGGATTAGAATTACTGAGTGCACCTTTAAATATATGTTGTGTGGTTAAATGTATTTTAGTGCAGTTATTTATTTATTTAATTTGATAATACAACTGCTGAGTGATTTTTAAAGCATGGTCAGAGTAAGATAATGCTAATGTATTTATCAATAAATACATCTGGGACATTTATCCAAAGAAAGGTAATTTACAATCATTGTATGGTGGACTTTATCGTTTAAATCTAAACTGGTATGAAATATCATCAATGAATGAAACGCATGTTAATGAGATGGCCAGACTGCTGCAGGTTATATACACTATATTGCCAAAAGTATTGGCTCACCCATCCAAATAATTGAATTCAGGTGTTCCAATCACTTCCATGGCCACAGGTGTATAAAATGAAGCACCTAGGCATGCAGACTGCTTCTACAAACATTTGTGAAAGAATGGGCCGCTCTCAGGAGCTCAGTGAATTCCAGCGTGGTACTGTGATAGGATGCCACCTGTGCAACAAGTCCAGTCGTGAAATTTCCTCGCTACTAAATATTCCACAGTCAACTGTCAGTGGTATTATAACAAAGTGGAAGCGATTGGGAATGACAGCAACTCAGCCACGAAGTGGTAGGCCACGTAAAATGACAGAGCGGGGTCAGCGGATGCTGAGGCGCATAGTGCGCAGAGGTCGCCAACTTTCTGCAGAGTCAATCGCTACAGACCTCCAAAGTTCATGTGGCCTTCAGATTAGCTCAAGAACAGTGCGTAGAGAGCTTCATGGAATGGGTTTCCATGGCCGAGCAGCTGCATCCAAGCCATGCATCACCAAGTGCAATGCAAGCGTCGGATGCAGTGGTGTAAAGCACGCCGCCACTGGACTCTAGAGCAGTGGAGACGTGTTCTCTGGAGTGACGAATCACGCTTCTCCATCTGGCAATCTGATGGACGAGTCTGGGTTTGGTGGTTGCCAGGAGAACGGTACTTGTCTGACTGCATTGTGCCAACTGTGAAGTTTGGTGGAGGGGGGATTATAGTGTGGGGTTGTTTTTCTGGAGCTGGGCTTGGCCCCTTTGTTCCAGTGAAAGGAACTCTGAATGCTTCAGCATACCAAGAGATTTTGGACAATTCCATGCTCCTAACTTTGTGGGAACAGTTTGGGGATGGCCCCTTCCTGTTCCAACATGACTGCACACCAGTGCACAAAGCAAGGTCCATAAAGACATGGATGAGCGAGTTTGGTGTGGAAGAACTTGACTGGCCTGCACAGAGTCCTGACCTCAACCCGATAGAGCACCTTTGGGATGAATTAGAGCGAAGACTGCGAGCCAGGCCTTCTCGTCCAACATCAGTGTCTGACCTCACAAATGCGCTTCTGGAAGAATGGTCAAAAATTCCCATAAACACACTCCTAAACCTTGTGGAAAGCCTTCCCAGAAGAGTTGAAGCTGTTATAGCTGCAAAGGGTGGGCCAACGTCATATTAAACCCTATGGATTAAGAATGGGATGTCACTTAAGTTCATATGCGTCTAAAGGCAGATGAGCGAATACTTTTGGCAATATAGTGCATGTTTGATTTATTATTCAGAAGCGGAGTTTAGTTACATTTGGAAAGGAAATAATATATTTAGATGCTGATTTCAGCAAATTATAATACTGAGACATCACGTTAGCACCAGAAATATGATTTATTGATTTAATCAACTGACAGTCCAAAAAAAAAAAAAGAAATACTCTGCCTTCCCATGAATAAATCTCTGCGCGTACTCAATATATTGTTTGTTTTATTTCCATATCATTGAACATAAACCTATCACTGGATTACAGTCCACAGCAAACATGTTTTAATCAAGTCATCAGTATTTCTGAGGTAGACTTTGGCTACATCCACACTAATCCATTGAAGTTGGCAACTTTCATTTTCAGTTTCGTAACGTCATCGTTTACCAAAGTATGCAGTCCTGGAGAGCATTTTTGGATGCCGTTCTAGTGTGGATGAGAGGCGTAAACATAGCAAAATCAATGTGTTTGCCCCCTGCACTTGATTCTCAGAGGCATTTTTTTTACCGTTATAGAGGCAATTTTTTTTAGAACTCTATAATTCTATCATTCTTTTACATTAAATACTTAAATTTAACCAGTTTATTAACATTAACACGAGATAAAATCCATTAACAGGCCTAAAATTTAATATTAAGACCCACATTAAAACAGACAAAAAAAACCCCCACAAAAAACATTTTTTGCCTCAACTTTTTAAATTATGGGGGCATTTTTGTCACTTTCAGTAGCATTTGTGTCCCGAGCCCCCCCTTAATTTCTGATCCTAGTTGGAAGAGAAACCACTAAATTAATTAGACTTTTTGTAAAAACTTTACCTTGGTCAGAGGACAACTGAGACACTGGCAGCTGGCAGGAAAATGAAGCAAGCTGGTAAAGAACTTCCTTTTTGGTCACAATGGCTGCCTCACCCTCATTGAGCTTTCGCAGGGTTTCCTGCATCCAGAGAAGGGCATACTGAAAGTGTTCATTCAGATAGGAGACCGTCGCAATATGGAAAGTTTCATCTGGATCCAGTGTTATGTTGTTGTTCATTTCTGCAAAAACACACATCAATATAATACATACACAACATTGAAACCTGCAAGTCCAAACTAAACTAGGTTGTTGCATTTTCTAAAGAAAATATGAGTGATACATTCCCATGCAAACTTCCACAAACTTAGGGCATTGTGGATAGTTGCTAGGGTGTTTTTGGTGATCGTTAAGGCATTGCCAATTGGTTGCTAGCATGTTCTGGGTGGTTGCCTACTGGCCCAGTCAAAAAAGCTCACCCCTAAATCTCTATGAAATTCTGTTTCCTAGATACGGCTTGGGTCCCTTCCTTAATGCAAGTCTATGGGTTTTTTGCCCATGTTTTCTTTTACAGGATGAATCCTGTGTAATATATTTCCTGTTGAAATAGGAAGTTGGAGTGGGACAAATCGAAGAGCTTTGTTCAGTTTTTAAAATAGCCAATAGGCCCTTGTTTCCATTATAGCTTACAGGACATTCTCATTTTAGAGAGCATTTGATTGGACAAAAATGTAAACAACAAGATAATGTCATTTATATTTATTTTTTCCTGGAAGACAAACACTGTAAATTTTAAATGCATACACTATATTGCCAAAAGTATTCGCTCACCCATCCAAATAATTGAATTCAGGTGTTCCAATCACTTCCGTTGGCCACAGGTGTATAAAATGAAGCACCTAGGCATGCAGACTGCTTCTACAAACATTTGTGAAAGAATGGGCCGCTCTCAGGAGCTCAGTGAATTCCAGCGTGGTACTGTGATAGGATGCCACCTGTGCAACAAGTCCAGTCGTGAAATTTCCTCACTACTAAATATTCCACAGTCAACTGTCAGTGGTATTATAACAAAGTGGAAGCGATTGGGAATGACAGCAACTCATCCACGAAGTGGTAGGCCACGTAAAATGACAGAGCGGGGTCAGCGGATGCTGAGGCGCATAGTGGGCAGAGGTCGCCAACTTTCTGCAGAGTCAATCGCTACAGACATCCAAAGTTCATGTGGCCTTCAGATTAGCTCAAGAACAGTGCGTAGAGAGCTTCATGGAATGGGTTTCCATGGCCGAGCAGCTGCATCCAAGCCATACATCACCAAGTGCAATGCAAAGCGTCGGATGCAGTGGTGTAAAGCACGCCGCCACTGGACTCTAGAGCAGTGGAGACGCGTTCTCTGGAGTGACGAATCACGCTTCTCCATCTGGCAATCTGATGGACGAGTCTGGGTTTGGCGGTTGCCAGGAGAACGGTACTTGTCTGACTGCATTGTGCCAACTGTGAAGTTTGGTGGAGGGGGATTATGGTGTGGGGTTGTTTTTCAGGAGCTGGGCTTGGCCCCTTAGTTCCAGTGAAAGGAACTCTGAATGCTTCAGCATACCAAGAGATTTTGGACAATTCCATGCTCCTAACTTTGTGGGAACAGTTTGGGGATGGCCCCTTCCTGTTCCAACATGACTGCGCACCAGTGCACAAAGCAAGGTCCATAAAGACATGGATGAGCGAGTTTGGTGTGGAAGAACTTGACTGGCCTGCACAGAGTCCTGACCTCAACCCGATAGAGCACCTTTGGGATGAATTAGAGCGAAGACTGCGAGCCAGGCCTTCTCGTCCAACATCAGTGTCTGACCTCACAAATGCGCTTCTGGAAGAATGGTCAAAAATTCCCATAAACACACTCCTAAACCTTGTGGAAAGCCTTCCCAGAAGAGTTGAAGCTGTTATAGCTGCAAAGGGTGGGCCGACGTCATTTTAAACCCTATGGATTAAGAATGGGATGTCACTTAAGTTCATATGCGTCTCAAGGCAGATGAGCGAATACTTTTGGCAATATAGTGTATATCTGCTGAAAGTTCATTTTGTCCACCTTTAAGAGTACACTAGCATATAAAGTAAATGGACTCAAGCTAACAGACAAAAAAACAACAAAAAAAGCCACAACACTCCAATTTTGATTTCATGGGGTCTTTAGGGCTAGATGTTTGTTCAAATCCGGGTCAGTCTCATGACGAATTGTCACTGTAGTGACTTTTTTGCCTGCATCATAAAAACGTTACTGTCATGCAGTTCTCACCTCAGTTCGGATGATTCCGTCACAGGCCCGGCAATCTTTGGATTTATCACGCATGTTTAACCACAATATGTTTCATGATACTTAGAAATATATTCGTTTAGTTACATTATATTTTCATATCTATATTCTAGATCACCCAAGCCAATTCCATTCCTAATCCTAACAATTTATAAACAATGTAAAACATTAAACAGGCAGGTCAATGTGATCACTACAATTTTCTTTACATTGCGCTATAATATAGATACTTTTGAACACCAAATCCCACCCCTATGCCTGAATCTAACCAATAATATAACAACAATAATTGGCACTTGACATCATGGATGTCAAAGCTGTCGTAATGCTTGTTGAAGCAGCAAGTCTAAATGAGAGCAGGATTTGAGTGGATGGGGGTGCTGATCGATGCCAGATACTATTTAGTAGACGGGCCACTTCTATTAAAATTAATGGGAGAAATTGTAACGCTCAATGGTCAACAGATGTAGAAAAGGAAGTCCCCGCCTTACAGGTAAAAGAGCCAATCACCTTTTAGACACACACATCACCTGTCAATCAACTTGACAACATGCATGCACAATAGCTAGACAAGCTGAAAAAATTTAACTCTTTAGTGTAATCTGAGGTAAAGTGGCACAATTTATGATACCAATTTTCAGATTTTACTGCTGATTTGAAATATGTTCTTTAATCATAATCTTGACCAAGCGTTTGGGATATTTTGGTCTTTCCCCATTCAAGTAGACTTGTATGCAACTTGTTTACATAGTCGTTGAGTGGACTGACTTGCTTTGGATTTGTTCCGCACACAAAGCCATCACACAGTTTTGGAAGATCCAGAATACAGCACACAAACATATGCATCAGTGTTGAAGAAGTCTCAGAAGAATATGGCAGAGTAAAGTAGGCATCAGGAATATTTGTGAGGTTTGAGGTAATGTGTGGTACAATTACATCCTGGAAAGAAATACTAGGGCTTGTATCTGTCTAGTATACTAGCTAGGGTTATTGAAGAAATTATGCCATACGGTACCGGGGGCACTGAGCGTGCATTAATGGTACCAGTGGGGCTAGCACAGCCTTAGTCACAAGGTTAGCACCTATGGCTGCATGGGAGGTTACATGCTGCACAGGTGGTATGGTATAGCAGTGTTCTTGGGATGTGACATGACTTGTAAAGGAGGTATGTCTTGATGAATGAATGGAAATGGAAAGGATTCGGTGTCCAGCTGCAGGGGGTGGCAGGGAGATGTCCCTGACCGTTGCCCTACCACCAGGAGATGTTCTGGGATTAATAGGGTGAAACATCTATGATGGGTGGCTACCGATTGATGACCCCGCAGAGGTGCCACAGGCAATAT